>NC_035444.2:36491139-37691139 GCF_002127325.2 Helianthus annuus | reverse complement strand
TATGTTAATCCGGTGTTGCTCCGTACAATGATAATACCATACAGGCTTTAGAGGCTAAACACCCGTACAGAGAACCTCCATCTATACCAGGTACTATATATTCTGAGCCTCCCCTTGTAGCAGAGGTGGATGGTGTTCTTTGCTGCATTAAATCGTTTCCTAAAGGAACCTCATGTGGGAGGGATGGCTTGAGGGCACAACACATTTTGGATGCTTTTTGTGGAGAGGGGTCTGCTATTGCCACTGATCTCTTATGCGCTATCACTGCGGTAGTCAACTTATGGTTAGGGGGAAATGTCCATCGTGTTTGGCAGAGTTTGTCGCGTCTGCTCCACTTACACCGCTTTTAAAACCCGACAATGGAATTAGACCTATTGCAGTGGGTACTATTTGGAGGCGTTTGGTTTCTAAGGTTGCTATGAAGGGTGTTGGTAAAGAAATGACCAAGTACCTTAATGATTTTCAGTTTGGAGTCGGCGTGTCGAGTGGCGCTGAGGCCATTTTGCACAGCGTCAATAGGGTTCTAAGTGAACGTCACACTGATGGGTCTCTTGCAATGCTTACGATAGATTTTTCTAATGCTTTTAACCAGGTGGATAGATCAGCCTTACTTCGGGAGGTCAGGATGAGGTGCCCTTCTATTTCTTTGTGGGTGGAATTTCTATATGGGCAGCCAGCAAGATTGTATCTTGGAGATGGGCACATTTGGTCTACCACGGGAGTTCAGCAAGGGGACCCATTGGGACCACTTATTTTCGCGCTTGTTTTGCACCCCCTTGTGCATCAGATTAGAGACAAATGCAAGCTTCTCCTTCATGCTTGGTATCTTGATGATGGGACTGTCATTGGAGGTTCAGAAGAGGTGGCTAGAGTGTTGGACATCATTAAGGTGTCGGGTCCAATATTGGGTCTTGAACTTAATATTAAGAAAGCTGAGCTATTTTGGCCTTCTTGTGATGGTAGCAAGTTTCGTGAAGGATTATTTCCTAAGGACATCGGGAGGCCATTAGTGGGGGTGAAGCTTCTTGGGGGGGCTGTTAGTAGAGACGCAAGCTTTATTAGTGGGTTGGCAAAGAAAAGAGCTGCTAAGGCAGTAGATTTGATGCGTCTTCTACCGAAATTAGGTGACCCGCAGAGTGAACTACTCTTGCTTCGATCCTGTATGGGCATTGCCAAACTTTTCTTTGGCCTGAGGACATGCCAACCTGTACACATGGAAGATGCAGCGTTGTTTTTTGACAAAGGTTTGCGTGAGGCGATTGAGGAATTGGTGGTTTGTGGAGGTCCTTTCTTTGGAGACCTCCAGTGGCGACTGGCTTCTTTACCTGTTAGGTTTGGAGGTTTGGGGTTGTATTCGGCTGTAGAGGCTTCATCCTATGTTTTTGTGGCCTCGAGGGCCCAATCGTGGGTGCTACAGGACCACATTTTAAGAGACAGTGGCATATGCGGTATGGATTCTGATTATGTTTGTGCTTTGGCTTGTCTTCGTGATACGATTCCAAGCTTTGACTTCAGCGGTTTCACTGATAAAGACACCGCCCCCCCTAAAGCTCAACATGCATTGGCGAGTGCTCTTTTTAGTAAAATTGTCCACGAAATTGAAGTATAGTTTGACTTGACCGTTAGACAAAGAGCCGTTTTTGAGTGTCTCCGAGCACCACATGCACAAGATTTTCTTCTTGCTATACCTATAGATGGGTTAGGCCAGCATATGTCGCCGGTGGAGTACCGTACTATTCTTAAGTATCGCCTCATGATTCCTTTATTCCCAATTGATGAGGTATGCCCGGTTTGTCATAAGGTGTGTTTGGATTCTTTTGGTGAGCATGCCGTTCATTGTAAAGAGCTCCCGGGGTTCAAATACCGACATGATTTGGTTAGGGATGTCCTTTTCGACATATTCAGGTGTGCTGGCATTTCTGCTAAGAAAGAGGCACCCGTTAATTTCTTAACAGACCCGTTGGAAGGGAGATCTACCCTTCGACCAGCTGACATTCTGGTCTTTGGATGGGTAGGAGGAAAACACGCATGTGTGGATCTAACAGGGGTTTCTCCGCTTGTGGGCTTAGGGAGTAGTGCTTTCACAGTGGGTCAGGCTGCTTTAAAGGCTGCTTCGGGTAAGGTGATCAAGCATGAGAAAACATGCCTTGACAACCAGCACGTGTTTATCCCTTTTGCTTTTGATACTTTTGGTTTTCTGGCGCCAGAGGTTGTGGACCTACTTAGTCGAGTTCAAAGGGTCATGCATAGTAATGTTATGACCCCGAGATCTATGGACGTAGTTTTTAAAAGGCTTAGTTTTGCTATTCAAAAAGGGGTAGCGGCGCAGCTTGTAGCCCGTTTACCAACTATCTCGATGTAAATTATTAACATTAAAGCTGGAATTATTTGAATAGTTACCATATTTGAAACGTTGGAAAAATCAATGTTGTCCTTTAATTTTACATAAGGTCCTTCTAATTAAAACACAATTTACATTTTATACCCTATTGATCTCAACCATTAGATCAAATATCCAATGATTTAAAACACTTCTTACCCTTCTCACATTTTAGACACTTTTTACCATATCCATACCCCATATACACATATTTATAAGTATATATTTTAAATAGCTAGGTTTCAACTCTTACTCAACTCATTTTTTTAAGTATAAAAGATTAATTGTTGGAATTCACATGTTTTGGTTGGAAACTGGCCGTAATTTAGAGGTTTTGGCCGGAATATACAGGTTTTTTGCCGGAATTGGAATCGTCGATTTTTGGCTGGCCGACTAGGCCCGATTAGACCCGACTATGACCAACTAGGTCCGACTAGCGATGAATTGACTGATTGACGAAAAATTACTCAGTCACTATCCGACTAGCGATTAATCGCCGCCTGATCGCAATTTTTACAGCACTAAATATAACAATCCTGTTTTTTCTAAGGGGTAAATAATGCACCCTATTTTAAATAGGCGATAAAATTCTTTTACGACCTCATTCATTCTTCGTTTTGATTTATATGAAAAATGAGAAATGTGGTGCTCTTCAATAAAATTCATCGCTTCTCAAAAACACATGAAGATATTCAATCTCATATGTTCTTTGTAATTTCTTATCAATCTAGCTAGGCTGTATATTCCATTATTAAAAAACGTTTTCATTATTTTCCAATGATACATATATGTAAACATAATGTTACACATAAATCCATTTATTAATTTCGAAAATCAGGATTTAAGTTAAAATAAGGCATCTCTTGAAAAAGATTTTTTTTTTTTTTTTAAATTATGATGTAACATTCTAACTAGTAATATAAAAAATAACCTCGAATAAAACCATCAAGTTTTATTTATTTATTTTAAATCAAAGTCCATTTAGAAGTAAGCTAAAAAGGCATCTCTTAAAAAGAAAAAAAATTCAAAATCCAAACCTTTTGAAATATGATCTAATATTCTAACTAGTAATACAAAAAATAACCTTGAATCAAACCAAAAACATTTAACGATTAAGTAACATAAAAACACAGTTTATTTTAGGGATGTGATAAATATACCCATCACAAGGATTAATATACCCAAAAGTCAAATTATGTAATGATTTTGTAATGATTAGCTACTTTATTATATTATTTTATTACAAAGTAAAAAGTAATAATTATGTTTTATTATAAAGTCAAAAGTAATGATTATGTTTTTTATCTTATTTTATTTTATAATACTTTTGTTATTTTTTTATATTTTGTTATACTATTATTAGTATTAATATCGATATTAATAAATAAATAATGAAGACACTTTATTATAAATACGAAAGTGAAAAAGTTAATTATAAATAAATAATGAGTCTCTAATAAAAAGTAAACGTGCAAACATTAAAACATTTAATCCCCTAGATCGACAAAACCACTTTCACGACGATCAAGTTGGGTATATAATACCTTGCCTTTTAGTTCATTACCAATTGTTATAGGCTTAACAAAATTTACAAATAATATTTTTATAATAATGTAAAGATTATTTGTCTCTGCACTGAATGCCTCTTTCATCCCCACATTTGTATATATGTATAAATTAAGGGCAACAAATCACAAATTCACAACAAAAACTCTTTAAACTTTTTAAAATCAAGAAATCGTCTGTTAAACGATTAAACGACATTGTTTCCCGGCAAAACAAAGGTCCTCTCATTTCTTTCAACAACTAAACAGTTCCCACCAAAAAAAAAATCAAAATGGGTCCTTCAAAATTTCACTAGGGTTTGTTCGTGGGATTTGGCTGCAAAATTTCATCCAATTTTTAAACAAAAAAAGGGTACATGTGATCTTGTGAAAAGGGAAGACAAACAGAAGAGGTGAAAAGGGGAGTTATTGGGTGATCAGATCAGGTCTTCTGAGTGTAGAAGAAGAAGAAGATCTGAAGAAATATGAGTGCATCAAAGTTCATAAAATAAAACTAAAATAATAAAAGTATCAGAAAAACTATATATATTATTAAAATGTTAAAAGTACTTTTCGGTTTGTTTTTTAATTTAATAACACAATTGTAATGTAATAATAGAATGAGGGTATAAACTGTAATAATGTGAAAGACGGGGTGCAGAATTTAAGAGTGCATGTTGGACATAGTTGTCAGGGATCAGAAATAGGGTGGCTACATTCAAACCCTCAATGCCCTTCCACTATTAAGACTACAAGGTATGGTGATGGACCATCCTTGGAGGATGATCCGTCACGTAGGCGCCACGTCATATTCCTCCCAAAGATGGTCCATCCTCCAAAACTAGAGGGCATGGTAGGATGGTCCTAGTCATAGTCCTCCATCACTTTTTATGTTTTTTTTTATTTTTTTTAGTCTTCTATTTTTTTAACATTTAACAAATATACTAACAAACTATTTTCATTAATATTAAACCCACATTACATAAACATAAAAGAAAAACATAAACTTAAAAAAAAAAACCAAAGACTTAATAAAAATAAACATATAGTTAAATAATTTGATGTTTTTTCATGATGTCGTGTTGTAATTTTTTCAACATCGAACGTTTCGGCTCGGGTTCGTCAGAAGTGCCAATGAAAGCCTTGGCTAAGGCTACTTCTTCGATTGGTGTCCACTTAGTCGCCTTCGGTTTCGACGGTTGATCACCCACCACTTGCTTGCCTTTGTTTCGTTTTTATTTCCCTTTAGGCGGTTGGGTTTCGGGAACAATCTCCACATCGTCTTCGGGTTCGGATTGGGTCGGGATCGGTTGAGGTTGAACGGGTGGTGTGGGGATCGGTTGAGGTTGAACGGGTGGGAAGTTCCAAGCACCCCGCATCATCATTTGTTGAAGGGCTTGATTTTGGGAGATTTGAGCGAATTGGTTTGGTGAGTGCTGGAATGAAGCAAACGCATTCGATGAATATTGCGAGAATTGGTTCGGTTCTAGCGTCGGATAATATCTCGGAACCGAGAAAACATTAGGTTGGGTCGGATTGTTGGGATTATTCGGGTTGTCCGGGTTGTTGAACGGATCCATGAAAAAGTGTAAAAAGGTTTATAGTGGAAGAAGGTTTATAAAAATTATGTGAGAGAGAGATGAAATTTTGGGGTTAATTTTGTGATTGAAAGTGAAAATGGAAGGTAAATATATATGTTTTAAAATTATGACCGTTTGTTTTTATTCAAAATTTGGAATTTTTGTTTTTTTTTTAATTAACGGTCGAAATCATAAATGTTGGGCCCCACTTTTGGACCGTCTCAAACGGCGAAAAAGCGACGGAGAGGCCGCGACGTGGGGAGGGGGGGGGGGCGGCACGGTGTTGAGTGTGTCGCCGGTCCAAGACGTTATGGAGACGAACCCCATACCGAGTAGCCTAAATAAATAATAAAAAAGTTGACTTATGAGTACATTAAACAATACCCTTATTTTATAGGGTAAATAATACCCCTATTTTAATTAGGTGATGAAATTCTTTTACGGCCTCATTTATTCTTTGTTTTGGTTTATATGAAAAAAGAGAAATGTGTTGCTCTTTAACAAATTTCAGCGCTCCTCAAAAACACACGAAGATATTCATTCTTATATGTTCTTTTGAATTTCTTATCGATCTAGCTAGGCTGTATTCGATATCTAAAAAACGTTTTCATTATTTCCAATGTTACATATATGTAAGCATAATGTTATATATAAATGATTTTCCATTATTTAATTTCAAAAATCAAGATTTAAGTTAAAATTTGGCATCTCTTGAAAATGATTTTTTTTAGTTATGATTTAACATTCTAACTAATAATAAAAAAATGAACCTTGAATAAAACCATCAAGTTTTATTATTTATTTATTTTCATGATCATTATGTAATAAAATTTTGTTTTATATATACAAATAAGTATGTTTTTTCATTAAGCGTTTGTTTTTTATAAACATCCTTTTTAAAATCATTTGTTTTTAACCTTTTTTAAGCCGTATATCGTTCGTAAAATTATTTCGTTTTAAACCGTTCATTTAATAAAATCGTTTTTTTTAAGTTGTTTGTCTTTTAAAGTTTTTTTAAACAATTCGTTTAACATTGTTCTTTTTAAAATCATTTTTTTTTTACTTTTTTAAATGATTTGTTTTTTAAGTTGTTTATTAAATGCATCTCTTTTTAAAGTGTTCCTTTTAGAACCATTTTTGAAACCATTCATTTTTTAAACTCTGTATTCAGTTTACTTATAACCGCTAGGAAAAACGAACTTCAGAAAATGAACGATTTAAAAAACTGAAGGGATTTAAAAACGATCGAATTTAAACAAACGAGTGATTTAAAAACGAAGATTAAAAATGACGTTTACAAAAAAGCAAAACTTTAAAAAAATAAGTTAACATGTATAACGTTTTAAAAAAACATGCGGATGTTTTAAACAAAAGGTTAAAAAAATAACGAATTTTGAATAAACAAACGGTTCAAAGAAATGGAATATTTGAAAAAGAAATAAACCCCTCTAAAAAAGTTTGAAAAATGAACTATCTTTTGTAAACTTTTTATTAGAATGTTTCATGTTTTTTCAATTATCACATTTCTTTTGTTTTTTATACACGTCATTTTGTAAAAATTTTAAAAATGACAACTTAAAAAAGTGAGTTGTTTCAAAATGTTTAAAGAACAAATGATTTTAAAAAGAATGGTATGAAATGAAGTGTTTAAAAAAACTTTAAAATACAAACAACTTTAAAAAGAACGATTTTAAGAAAACCAAATGGTTTTAAAGAAGAACAATTTTAAAAACGATAGATTGTTTAAACAAAATGTTAAAAACAAATTATTTTTTAAAACGATATTTATAAAAACAAACGGTTAATAAAAATACATATTTATTTGTATATTTAAAACGTATTTTGTTAAATAATAATCGTGAAAAAGTCTAGAATATCAATCGTAAGTTAGTACCAATGGTATGATGGTCCATTGGTAAAGACAAACAGGGCCGGCCCTGAGAATTCGTGTACCCTGTTCGAGCTCGAAAAACGTGCCCTTAGGCCTTAACGAAATTGGGTATTGAGCTCACTAAAAGTCTAAACCTAATGCCAATGTGCTAATAACTAATCTAAATCATAAGAATAGTTTTGTAAGCGGGCATATGTTCCTAGTAAAAAAATATTTAACATATACATATCGGGGTTTTTTTTCATAAGATAACGTGTCCTTCGGAATATCGGGCTCTGGTCGGTGGTCCTTCCTGCCCGCCCCAAAGGCCGGCCATGAAGACAAAGTCTTTAAATATTTTAGAAGAGGAAGGTCTTAGGATAAAATTTCAGAGACGAAAGAAATAAAAGTAATTGCCGTTAAAAAAAATCAACCGTAAGTTAATCGTCCTGTAGTAGCATCGACCGTTGACGTCACAAAAAGTATTGAGATCGAAGATTAGGACGGCAGCCGCCAACTCAATTTCGACCATTGATCATCCACAGCCGTTGGAAGAACTATAGCCGTAGATATGCATCTACCTTACGTTCCTCGAAAGTTAAGGTGGTCGGAAAGCAACCATTGGGATGATCCCAGCCATACACGTAGACATGAGCCCATTCCCTCACGTGGAGGGAATTGCATTCCATTCACATGTTTTTCTTATTAAAAAGCCAGAAAATAATAGGATCGAGGTACATTTCAAATTTTACGGTGCTATTTGTTTTATATTTTCAAGTTTTTTTTTCCCTTTTTTTAACTGTCAATCGAAAGATTATTTTAAACTAGTAAGGCGCCAGGACCACAATTACAAGGGAAACAAACCAGCGTTCAACAGAACATAAACAAGAAAAAAAACATACACCAGAAGGCCAAAAGGCCGTTACAACCTCAACCAAAAAACTGAGCACTTGTCCACATTCTTCATGTCAAAGCCACCTCTTTTGACATGTTTCTGACTCATAAAATGCTAAGCGATTTAGCCTCTTCAATAACTTGGTAATCTCCGGGTTGACGTTGATAAAGATCACATCATTGCGCTTTCTCCAAATACAGTGGTGAAGATTGAGCTTTCCGACCGGAGGTCGAAAACGTATATACCTAAAAAATTTTATACGAAAACTACATACCGGACACTTCTGAGTGAAAAGTTCGGGGTCCCCCCCCCCCCCTCCCCAAGCCCCTACAAAGCTGCGCCCTGTCCAAATACACCAAAAACCGTTTGAACAATGACGAGGAGAGCTTTCTTCTTATTTGAACCAGGGTTAAATCCGTGAAGTTCCAGAAGATCTCTAATGCAAAACACGATGATGGGCGGGATCTTGCACCAATTAGCCAATATCTGCCAAACCGTTTGAGCAAACTGACAAGCCACAAATAGATGCTCACTCGTTTCGTTGTAATCTCTGCATAAAACATAGCTAGCATTACATATATGTTTCTCGCAACCAACGCTACCCTTGTGGCCGGAGTCTGTCCATAACCGCCCTCCAACCTACAATCCCAACCTTGGGCTACATATATGTTTTCAAGTATTTTGGATAGTTAAAAGTTTAATATTTTAATACAAGTCTCATAAAATGTGACCAGGGATAAATGGCAAAAGATGGCAAGTATTTTGTTCATTAATTCGTGTCTGATCTTCGAGCGACTCATCCCTGTCGCACAAATGCTATGCATGTTCAGTTGTGTATACATGCTCATACACTAGATCCATGGTGGATCATGTAGACTTGATCATTCGAGGATGATCCGTCAGGCAATAGCTTTAGGATCCCTTCTAATAGATTTCTATTGTGTGTATAACCCAACTCCTATCATGCAATATTACAACTGCAGATCTTTAATCTCCATTGCAACGAAATATAAACGTATTTTTTTTCAATGTTATATAAAGAATTAAGCTTTTTCTCCTTTTTTAAAGATGATCGTACATATACATAACATGCATTAAGTATTTAACATGTAATAAGATATTTGGTCAATTTACATTAGAGAAATTTACCAAAATAGCCAAGAAAATGTTTGACTTACCAAAATGGCCAGCTCATGCGTCGGTGGAGCAGGGCATCCCACATCTTATGCGTCCGCCAATGCTAAATTGACACGTGCCAAAAGTAAGCTGATGCGTCGGTGAAACAGGGCATCCGGCTAAAAAGTTATGGGATGCGTCTGGCTCCGCTGCATCCCGATGAGTCTTTGGATTGACGCATCACAGATCCAAATGCAGCTGATGCGTCTTTTGCATCATAATCATTAGCTTTCTGTGTAATCCAATGAAAAAAAGACACATGTCCGCCTCATTTACTTGAGGCGTCTGAGATTTTGAGTGTAGGCGTCTGGCCTCTTTACCACCACCCTCACCCTCCACTAGTTTGCAAATAAACCACCCACCATCATCAAGCTCAACCTCCCCCAAACTCATCCCCACAATAACTTCCAGGCGCCACAAATTCCGGCAAATCAAACGGAATAGGTGGATATAGTTGACAATGGTCGGCATTCTACGGAACGTTGAGCGGTTGCACCATCTTTGTTATGGCTGTTACTGACCTGAACATTGATGGAGCTATCGTTTCCGGCCTAAGCTCTGATGATGGGGAATCTGTTACGGGTTTGTGAAGGTGGAAAAAAGGCAGAGCAGGGCGGTCTGGAACTCACCGTAGTTGCTAAAGAAAAAAGATGATGAACAGAAAGATTGGTTATGTATCATCACCATAGTTCACCACCAACGTCATCATGGAACTCACCGGAAAGAAACTCGCCGGAAAGAACTTGATTGATGCGTCTGGGACAAGAACTTGATGCGTCTGGGACCCACTTGATGCGTCGCTCCAAAGACTCATCCCGTGGCTCCAAAGACTCATCTCAAAGAATTAAAGGCTAACACGTGTTAGCTTAAGAATGTAGGACGCATTAGAGGGCTAATGCCCTATTCCAACAGGGCATGAGATGGCTATTTTAGAAAAGCCATAATAGTCAATGGCCATTTTGGTAATTTTCTCTTTATATTATGTTTAATCTAACTACTATAATAAAAGAAACTAACTTTTGGACACGTGTCATTCATTGAAGGTATCCTCAAATTTATATTTATCTATATAAATAAATAAAAATTAATATTAAATCTTATCATATTTTAATAAAATATTATCCTCAAATATAAATTGTTAATTTAATATATTTTTATAACAAATACCTCTCGTATCTACTTATCTTATATTAAATATATAAATAATAAATTAATATTATATCTAATCCGAATTTATTAAAAATATAACTTTTTTTTATTATTTGGTATACAAAATTATGTTTATTCAACTCGAGTAAAACGCGAGGTTTTTAAGGATATAATTTTTTTTTTATTATTTGGTAGATTTTTCAACCCGACTATACACGGGTTTTTTTAAAGATACGACGTTTTTAGTATTTAATATACAAAATTACATTTATTTAGGATATAATTTTTTTTATTATTTGGTATATTTTTCAACCCGACTATACACGGGTTTTTTAAAGATACGACGTTTTTAATATTTAATATACAAAATTACATTTATTTAATCTGTGTAATACACATGGTTTTTAAATATATAACTCTTTTTAGATCTATTCAACACGTGAAATATACGGGGTTTTAAGGATGTAATTTTTTATTATTTGGTAGATTTATTCAACCCAATTATACACAGATTTTTTTTAATGATACGAAGTTTTAGTATTTAGTATACAAAATTACATTTATTTAATCTGTGTAATACATATAGTTTTTAAAGATATAACTTTTTTATTATTTGATATATAAAATTACATTTATTTAACTCGTACAATATACAAGGTTCATAAAGATATAAGTTTTTATTATTTAATATATAAAATTACATTTATTCAACTCGTGTAATACACGAGGTTCTGAGCTAGTATACCAATATTGAAATCCTTTTTTCACAATAAGATTTTCTAGGTAAAAAGACGCATGCATATTGGATTTGATATCTTATTTTAAAGTTTTTATTCATTGCCAAGGATACATTGATTCTTCGAAAAACACTGTATTGTTTGAAATTTAAAAATTGATTAAAAAAGATGTACCTAACTTAGACAAATCCGTAAAAGATGGACTTAGAATTAAGCAATGTTCGGGATCGTAGATTTCTAAGCCATGAATAAAACAAGTTGCATTATTGCATAAAAAGTTATACACGTTAAAAAAACAATATGTTTTTACGTACACTTATAAAAGGCGTGTATCAAAAAATGTTATGATAATGAATTTGAAACTTCGTTGCAATTAGGGGTGTTCATCGAATCGAATTTCGAATTATTCGAATCGAATTATTCGAATATTTTTAATTTTTCCTTGAATTCGAATTCGATTCGTATTCGATTAAAATCTACCGAATTCGATTCGAATTCATATTCGAATAAAAAACCCAATTCGTGTTCGATTAAAAATTTGAATCGAATTCGAATAAATTCGATTTGATTAAGTTTCTTTTAAAACAAATAAAAGCTATTAAAATGAAACATAAATTTTAAAGCAACCATAAAGCACGATATCACATTAAAAATTTCCAAATAAAGTATCATAAGTCTAACATTCAAAACGAGAATTCGGGAATAACCACTACAAGTTAATATTTTTAGGGTTAGAAATCTATTAATAGATTTACTACTTAGGTTTTAGTTATGGGTCATGTAGTGGGTTTGGTAATGGGTAATTTTAATACTTGGAATAAATTTTGAAAATAATTTATAGTATAGCCCAATAAAAGTTATATATGTATTATATATAAAAATATAAAATAAAATATATAATTTTTATTCGAATTTCGAATCGAATTTGAAATTATAAATTCGTATTCGATTCATATTCGATTTTTTATAATCGAAACGAATTCTTGATAATCGAATCGAATTTAATCGAATTTCGAATTTTTCAAATTCGAAACGAATTCTGAGCACCTCTAGTTGCAATGATATTAACGTACCTTTATAAACATATATACAAACAATATCAACTTGACAATGTATGAGATGTATGTATATATTATATTATATTGTTATAAAATAGAAAGAAAACAAAATAAATTGTGGTGAGCAGACGTACCTACCATATGATTCTTAAAGTTTGGTCGGTTCATTATTTTATGATCTATTATAAGTTTGTATCCAATAAATCAAACATACAACTTGTCATTTATTGAGTTAATTACTGTTTTCGTCCCTGAGGTTTGTCAAAAATAACGGTTTCAGTCCATTAGTTTAAAAATTGCGATTTCAGTCCATTAGTTTCATTTTCGTAACCATTTCAGTCCACTAACTTAACTCCATCCATTTATTTTGTTAACTTTAAGTTAACTAACTAATTCAGGGACGGTTTGCGTCAGTTTTAGAAACACAGGGACTTAAGTGTAAACTCTAAAACATTAAAACAAAAAAATAGTAAATTCCAAAAAATCAAAAAAATTCCAAAAAATCAAACAAATTCCAAAAAATTCTAAAAAATAATAAAAATTCTAAAAAATCATAAAAATTCTAAAAAATCCAAAAAATCCGTTTCGGCGCGAACTGTTTCGACCCGAACCGTTTCGAGCTGAACCGTCCGTACCGTTTCGACCGAACCGTTTCGACCCGAACCGTTTCGACCCGAACCGTTTCGAGCTGAACCTTTTCAACGCGAACCGTTTCGACCCGTACCGTTTCGAGCCGAACCGTTTCGACCCGTACCGTTTCGAAGCCGAACCGTTTCGAGCTGAACCGTTTCGAACCGAACCGTTTCGACCCGTACTGTTTCAAGCCGTACCGTTTCGAACCGAACCGTGCCGTTTCGAACCGAACCCTTTAGAGCTGAACCGTTTCGAACCGAACCGTGTCGTATCGAACCGAACTGTGCCGTATCGAACCGAACCGTTTCGAGCTGTACCGTTTTGACGCGAACCGTGCCGTATCGAACCGTGCCGTATCGAACCGTGCTTCGCGTCGAAACGGTTCGGGTCCAAAGGGTTCGGTTCGAAACGGTTCGCATCGAAACGGTACGGTTCGAAACAGTACAGCTCGAAACGGTTCGGTTCGATACGGCACGGTTCGGTTCGAAACGGTTCAGCTCGAAAGGGTTCGGTTCGAAACGGCACAGTTCGGTTCAAAACGGTACGGCTTGAAACGGTTCAGCTTCGAAACGGTACGGGTCGAAACAGTTCGGTTCGAAACGGTTCAGCTCGAAACGGTTCGGCTTCGAAACGGTACGGGTCGAAACGGTTCGGCTCGAAACGGTACGGGTCGAAACGGTTCGCGTCGAAACGGTTCAGCTCGAAACGGTTCGGACGGTTCAGCTCGAAACGGTTCAGCTCGAAACGGTTCGGCTTCGAAACGGTACGGGTCGAAACGGTTCGGCTCGAAACGGTACGGGTCGAAACGGTTCGCGTCGAAACGGTTCAGCTCGAAACGGTTCGGACGGTTCAGCTCCAAACGGTTCAGCTCGAAACGGTTCGGGTCGAAATGGTACGGGTCGAAACGGTTCCCGTCGAAACGGTTCGGGTTTGAAACAATTCGCGCCGAAACGGATTTTTTGGGTTTTTTAGAATTTTTATGATTTTTTAGAATTTTTATTATTTTTTAGAATTTTTTGGAATTTCTTTGGTTTTTTGGAATTTTTTTGATTTTTTGGAATTTACTATTTTTTTTGTTTTAATGTTTTAGAGTTTACACTTAAGTCTCTGTGTTTCTAAACTGACGCAAACCGTCCCTGAATTAGTTAGTTAACTCCAAGTTAACAAAATAAATGGATGGAGTTAAGTTAGTGGACTGAAATGGTTACGAAAATGAAACTAATGGACTGAAATCGCAATTTTTAAACTAATGGACTGAAACCGTTATTTTTGACAAACCTCAGGGACGAAAACAGTAATTAACTCTCATTTATTTCTTTATATGTATTTTTGATATGATCATGCCCTGCTTGGAGGAGATAGCATTTTTAAGTAGCTGTCTATTCTATGATTGCAACCTTCTAATATTTTCTATTTGTTGGAAAAATAATAATTTATTTGGTTTAAATTCGTATAAACTTCAAAGATTCTAATGCATTTTCAATTAGCTGATATTTTTAGTAACATATTTTTGAATGAGGAAAGTTCATACATATAGTTTTTACACTAATTTCTGATTTTTGTAAGATAAATACACCATAACCAACATCTTATATGCTTTGAACTCATACTTTTGATTGTGAAGTACACACCTTAAGGCCACCCGGGTGTAACGCCCTGCGTTTTGATACTTTATTATTGTTAGCAAGTCTAGTCGTACTTCCTACCTATTGATTCTTGTACTCCTGTTGTATCCTACTTCGATTCTACTGTAATCCGAGACGATTGATCATAATGGAAATGAGACTATTTTTATATTCGTATAAACTTCAAATATTCTAATGCATTTTCAATTAGCTGATATTTTTAGTAACATATTTTTGAATGAGGAAAGTTCATACATATAGTTTTTACACTAATTTCTGATTTTTGTAAGATAAATACACCATAACCAACATCTTATATGCTTTGAACTCATACTTTTGATTGTGAAGTACACACCTTAAGGACACCCGGGTGTAACGTCCTGCGTTTTGATACTTTATTATTGTTAGCAAGTCTAGTCGTACTTCCTACCTATTGATTCTTGTACTCCTGTTGTATCCTACTTCGATTCTACTGTAACCCGAGACGATTGATCATAATGGAAATGAGACTATTTTTATCATAATTGTGTTAATCTATGTGACAACTTGAAGGGGTATGGTCCCAGATCTTGCGTCAGCATCGACCGCGAGTGACCATTACCCTTATCAAAACCCCCACTAGTTAACAACATACTTAGGTCCGTGCGGGAACGCATCGACACAGTGGTTGAATCCAATCTGTCCAGTGATAGAGGACTTACCTGGAATATGAGAACGGTATAGCGATGCGGCTGGCACCGCATCTGGTGTATGAAAACGGAAGTATTCACAGCGATGCGGCCCCGCACCACATCCAGTGAACACTTCTATCAATACAGAGAAGCTGGATGACAGCAACAGTCACCACAGCCGACGATGCGGCCTGGCACCGCATCTCGCGTATTTCTTGATCAGAAGAGTAGGACGCGGGAACATCTACAGTTACCGCAGACAGCGATGCGGCTTGCACCGCACCCTGCCTACTCATCAAGTGGGACTGACACCACAGAGCAAGTAGCACCAATGGCAGCCGCCTGTCAGGACTACGTAAGCAGCAGACTAACATGGCGTCGCCTCCCCGGCCGACATGTCTGACACACCTGCAAAGGTGCAGCATGCCGTCAGTCTATCCATCTACCTCCTCCTTCACTCCTCGGCTATAAATACCAACCCCAAACCAGGTTTTAGGTATCTCTTTGATGCGTGTGTAGTGTAATATATTTTTGATGTATAATTAAGCCCCTTTTACACTTTTAGCCAAGTTTTAAATTTATAAAACACGATATTCACTAACACTAAACACACATATGGGCAAGTGCACCCATCGTGGACGTAGTATAGTGTTGGTAAGATACCGAGGTCGTCCAAAGACACAAGAGCTTTTAATACCGGTTTATCCTCAACGTCTAATCAAATCAAAAAGTGAGAAAAATGTTTTTAAAATAAGAAAATAAAAACTAACTAAATGCTGAAAAATAAAATAAAATAAAAACAGATAGACAAGATGAATCACTTGGATCCGACACGTGTATTAGTATAACCTTTGATTATTTTCGCACTTTTGCACTTGTTTAAGAGATTATCTTAGTTATTGTAGTAGGCCCCTCTTTTGAAGGCGACGTTACCCTCAACCCAGTAGTTTGAGTCAGCAAGGATACAATCCTAAAGGGTCGGATTATTGAAAGATAATGAATTAAGTTATTAATGCAAATTGTGGTAGGCCCCGCTTTCGGCGGTGACGTTACCCTCGACTAAGTAGTCTGAGTCAGCAGGGATACAGTCCTAAATAGCCGGGTTATAGTATTAATAGTAGTTAACTCATGAGGGGGTCAAAGAGTTTGGATCCCCGCCATCCAATACCTATGGGCATTGAAGGAGATCCTACTAAATTTGACCCAGGTCCCTTGCAGGACCTCTAAACGCTGAACAAGGGCAAGACCCTTACCAAACCGTTCCCTTAACCCCCGACCAGGTAGCCAACATACCTCCATATAGACCGTGGAGATATGAATGGTGAAAATCTTTTATTTTATATAGACAGTAAAATAATGCCAAGACACCACGGACAAACGATAAGGAAAGATCACCTTCAACATAAGTAACTAGTTATTAAAGTCATTAATACAAAACCAAATAAAAAGTGCAAAAGATTGAAAATAAAAAGTATTATACTAAACACTTGTCTTCACCAAGTGATGTAAGAGACTTAGGCAAACATGGCCTTGATTGTCAAGAACTCTTACGATCAATCTTGGATCCCGAGACGACTCACACACTCTACGATGGACAATGGATGATGGTGTTATGGTGGTGGTGGGTGGTGGATGAAGTGTGAGAGAGGTGGTGTGCCAAGGGATGAGTTGAAATGAAACCAAGCACTCCTATTTATAGGCTGAACAGAAGGCTGGGCACGGCCCCGTGTCCACTGGACACGCCCCCGTGCCCGTCTGACACTCTCTCTCCTCATTAATTGTAATTCGCAACTACAATTAATGCGCCTGCTGTACTTTCACCACGCCCCCGTGCCCGCTGGACACGGCCCCGTGGTGGGCAATGGAAGCTTCTATAAGTTTGTCTTTTATGCTGCTTCTTGGGCACGGCCCCGTGCTGGCTGAGCACGGGGCGTGTTCAGACTTCTGCTTTCTCTTCTTTGCTCTGGAGGATGCTGTTGAGGGTCCGGGCAGTCTACTTTTATTCCTTTTCTTGTATTTATGCTAGAATTAGTTGTCTTTTTGCTTCTTTTGTGAATTTGAGCTCATTTCATCCTGAAAATACAAAAGGAAGACAAAAACACTCTTTTTCCAACATAGTACTTAAAAAGGGTTAGTTTTATGCTTTAATTGATGTGATTTATATGTTGCATTTTACACACATCAAATACCCCCACACTTGAACTTTTGCTTGTCCTCAAGCAAAACTCTTTAAATAACTAGTTATTAAAGTCATTAATACAAAACCAAATAAAAAGTGCAAAAGATTGAAAATAAAAAGTATTATACTAAACACTTGTCTTCACCAAGTGATGTAAGAGACTTAGGCAAACATGGCCTTCATTGTCAAGAACTCTTACGATCAATCTTGGATCCCGAGACGACTCACACACTCTACGATGGACAATGGATGATGGTGGTGGATGATGGTGTTATGGTGGTGGTGGGTGGTGGATGAAGTGTGAGAGAGGTGGTGTGCCAAGGGATGAGTTGAAATGAAACCAAGCACTCCTATTTATAGGCTGAACAGAAGGCTGGGCACGGCCCCGTGTCCACTGGACACGCCCCCGTGCCCGTCTGACACTCTCTCTCCTCATTAATTGTAATTCGCAACTACAATTAATGCGCCTGCTGTACTTTCACCACGCCCCCGTGCCCGCTGGACACGGCCCTGTGGTGGGCAATAGAAGCTTCTATAAGTTTGTCTTTTATGCTGCTTCTTGGGCACGGCCCCGTGCTGGCTGAGCACGGGGTGTGTTCAGACTTCTGCTTTCTCTTCTTTGCTCTGGAGGATGCTGTTGAGGGTTCGGGCAGTCTACTTTTATTCCTTTTCTTGTATTTATGCTAGAATTAGTTGTCTTTTTGCTTCTTTTGTGAATTTGAGCTCATTTCATCCTGAAAATACAAAAGGAAGACAAAAACACTCTTTTTCCAACATTAGTACTTAAAAAGGGTTAGTTTTATGCCTTAATTGATGTGATTTATATGTTGCATTTTACATACATCACTCTTCAGAACTCTCTCACTACTACTACTATCATACTTTGCTTCCCAAGCAGACTACTGATTTTCACGCCGGAGAGTGGTAACAAGGAGCACCCCCCACCCCATCCTCCTTGTTACGAGTCACGGTTTGTTTCCTTGTGCAGGAGATCAACCTACCGGTGACCAGCCAGCGATCCTCGAGAGGAAGGGATTAACCCTTCTTGACGAGACCAGTGAGTTAACCCTGCCCGGTTAACCATTGTTTCATCATTGGCGCCCACCGCTACTCTTAGCACTTTTGCAACCATCCTTCTCTCTCTCAAAAAATCATGACTGATCACCAAAACAACACTACCAGGGATAATCTACTCCCCACCAACCCAGGGAATGCGGGGACAGCTCCCCCAGACCCAAATCCGGGCCACATTAGCACCTCCACGCAAAGGGGTCCATCCCTAACGTTCGAACACGACCTATCGCAGTACGCATCTGTGATCCTATTCGTTATGATTTATTTAGAACGTTTCACAGGATAAATTACTTATTCGGGCATAGCATGCCTTATTAAAATTCCATTTATATACAAGTTCACATACCTCACGGGAGATCACTCAACACTCGGCCGAAGGTGTATTTTTTTTTAGTGAATCACTCGAGAGCGGCATGGAACTTACGCCTTCCATAGGCTTGCCAAGCAATCAATCCTCCTCCTTTTTAACTTTTTACCTTTGTAAATATCAAGAGGACTTTTTGGGTGAAGGGTTAGGCTTGGGTTAAAGGTGGGTGGTTGGGTTAGTGGTTAATAAAAGGGCGAAAATCGTAAAAAGCGTCGGTTTTCGTGACACACCTTGTTTTTAGTGACTCTTTATTTTGAAGTATTTCTCCAAACAAGCTTTTATATAGCTTTTGTTTGTTTTTGACTTCATCATATATATATTTTTTAATAAGTCACATAAAATAGCGAGCTTACGAAAAACCAAGCTTGTTACTAAAATAAAGGGTGAAAAATAAAAAAGGGTTTTTGGTGGGTAAAAAGGGTTTTAGGGTAATGAAATGAAAGGTTTAGGCTCAAAGGGGCTAAGTATGGGGATTTTGGGTAGGTGGTAAAAAAAATGAAAAATAATGGTGTAGAAAGAAAAATATGGTTAGTCCTAATGCCTCCATCACTTACTTACTTGGGTTTAAGTTGGTAAGGACCGGGAATGTATCGTCGTGGCAAGTTCTAGAGTTGTAAGAACCAAGCGGCTATTCACACAAGAAACGAAAAATGAGCATTTAGTCTAAAGATGTATATTTGTATGCTCAATAAAGGCTCAAAACTCACTTTTGTGGGAATGGGTTTTTAATGCGATCAAGTATATATAATCGAATTTTTAACTAGACTTGTTATGCCGTTTCGTAATTTTCTTATGTTGGTTCTTTGTTATTACGACGCTATCGGTTGTAAATTTGTAAAAATATAAACTTTTTAGAACTTGTTATTCCCAAATTAAACCAAGACAAGTAAAAAAGAAACGAAAAGTTTTTGAAAAAAATTTGAGGTGTTTAGCGGTTCTAATAGAGTTTTGTGTAAGGCTTGTAATTAGGATTTGCAAAATTCAAGGTTTTAGCATCCCCCCCACACTTAAATTACACATTGTCCTCAATGTGTCCCAAAAATAAGATTTTCGGTTGATTAGAATGTGTAAAAGTGGGTTAAAAAGCAAAGATTTATGTTACTGGCATCCTGGACACGGCCCCGTGGTGACCGGGCACGGCCCCGTGGTCAGGTGCCAGTAACAGAAATTAAAGAAATAAGACAGAAGCCTGGACACGGGGGCGTGTCCGCTGAACACGGCCCGTGTCCAGTTACCTGAACTGGGCGTTTTTTTGCAGGTGGCTCAGCACGGGGCCGTGTTGGTTGGGCACGGCCCGTGTTGAGCCTTCTGTGATGGAGATTTGTGTCGGGTTGCTCTGTTCTTTGTGCATGGGGCCATTTTTCTCGTTCCCCTTTTCATCCATTACCACCATGAGTGTGTTTTATTTATTAATAACCATCAAACCTTAGAAACCATCATATCATTGCAAACATAGAGAATTACATATAGTTAGCTAAATAACTAGGGGATACATGAGGTTATCATAAATGTTCTACTTATTTAGGAAAATTTCAGAAATAGCTTCCCGATGTAGTAACACCCTTTAGCCGACGGCTCCTCGGTTGTTTTTCAAAGCCACTCTTCTATCTCCCTTGGGAGGTAGAAAGCAGCTTCATTCTCTTCAGTGGCTTGAGGAGGAACATTCACCGGGACTCCTTGCACCACCCTTTGCTGAGGCACTTGGTGCATGGCGTGCCATTCGGTCGGAATGATGACCTCGGGCACTACATTCCACGCTCTTTGGGTTATTACGGGAACCAAAGGCGGGGAAGCGAGAAGGTTTAACCTCTGGTGCAGGAGGTTTACTTCTCGAAGACAGCCCTCCAATCCTACCGTCAGATGATTAATACGGTCCACTAATGCTTCTTCTACTCCCATCATTTCGTCTATGGCTTCCCTCAAAGCGTAAACGTAGTTTACTAGGGAATCTTCTGCTGTGGACGACCTTCTTCCATTTCGGTTATTTCGTGAAGATGATCCGCTATTCCTGCTGGCCATTTTCTGTGAAAGAAACCGAAGATAACTAAACTTTTGCAGAACAGTACCTCGAACACGGCCCCGTGCTCACTGAGCACGGCCCCGTGTTCAGTCGTCTGCAGGATTTTTGTCTTAACGATTCTTGGGTTTTAAATTATTTTAACATCTTTAATCTGTGGTTTAAGCTTAGATAATTTTAAAACAAAGTTATGGAACTAACTTTAAACAAGAATCCGCAGCCAATAATCTTACAAACTTCACATAGAAGATTGGAGTCATGTGGTTTCCAAGCTTCCATGGAGGGGATGTTTGAAAAATTTTGAAAGAAGGAGAAATGAACAAAAGTGGAAAAGACAAGATGGTCCTTGGGAACCTTCTTTTAGCACTTACCTAGGATGGTATATGTGAAGATCCCAGGAATCTCTGTTTAGTGAAGTGGTCAAAAATGAGCAGGAATCAGGCTGCATTTAAAGAAAACGACAGCACACTGGACACGGCCCCGTGTGCAGAGAAAATCCTGACACATTTTGTCCGTATTCTGACAGAATCAGCAGAGAATCTTCTGAGCGAGCACGGGGTCGTGTTGACCGGACACGGCCCCGTGTCGGGAGGCTGTTTTATGGAGTTTGTTGCTCCTAAGGAGCTTATTTATATCGGGTGGTTCTTGATTTGTTGGAACAACCCCAAAGTGCCTAAGATACCTTAATTGTCCTATACTAAGGCGAGAACGCAAGAGGTTATCGGTGAGGGTAATTCCTATTTTCATTCTAGGTGGACAAGTCCAACCCTTTTCCGGGCTCTCGTTAAAGAAGGTGTATGCCAAATCGCTCAGGTCTATGTATGCATCGAACGAAGTCGATGGGGAGTCCTTCACGGCACAATCGGCACAGGGACGACTATCGTCCAAGTCTTTTCTAGGTATGAAGGTATTTTCGGGAGCAACGAGGTTGTCAGAATGCGATTCCAACATTTCCTCATGGTCATCATCTTGGGGCGGATCAATAAAATCCTTCCTAAGTTCTTTTGACCAATTTAGAATTAGTTCTTCTAGTTGAAATAACTCGTCAAGGAGCATTTCCCCTAGAATATCTGGCTGGGCGCATTCGAAGGAGAGATAGTGCTTATTTTTACTTTCGCCCCTCTTAAGGTTATAAGGAATCGGTGGGTCTATATAGTGGGGCCTATAATTTAGAAAATAACATTTTAATTCTTCATGTTCGCCACCACATAATCGACACCACATACCATAAGAGTGCCGAAAGTAAAAAGAATTACTATCACCCATGTTTGTGTCAGAAATTACCAACCGCCGGGATCTAACAGTTCTGTTTTCAGTAAGAGAATCTTGGGCACGGGGGCGTGTTGAGTGGACACGGCCCCGTGTTCAGCTTACTGTCTGACTTAAAACAGGATTGCCAGTTCCAATGATTGAGCACGGGGGCGTGTTCAAGAGGCACGGCCCCGTGCTGAGCTCTGCAGAAGCTGAAAAACTAAGAAAAATCCTAAAAATTAAAAAGAAAAATAAAAATATGATTAGGCCGTTGATTCCTAACTTTCTTAAAATCCTTGTGTCCCCGGCAACGGCGCCAAAAACTTGATGCGTGTGTAGTGTAATATATTTTTGATGTATAATTAAGCCCTTTTTACACTTTTAGCCAAGTTTTAAATTTATAAAACACGATATTCACTAACACTAAACACACATATGGGCAAGTGCACCCATCGTGGACGTAGTATAGTGTTGGTAAGATACCGAGGTCGTCCAAGGACACAAGAGCTTTTAATACCGGTTTATCCTCAACGTCTAATCAAATCAAAAAGTGAGAAAAATGTTTTTAAAATAAGAAAATAAAAACTAACTAAATGCTGAAAAATAAAATAAAATAAAAACAAATAGACAAGATGAATCACTTGGATTCGACACGTGTATTAGTATAACCTTTGATTATTTTCGCACTTTTGCACTTGTTTAAGAGATTATCTTAGTTATTGTAGTAGGCCCCTCTTTTGAAGGCGACGTTACCCTCAACCCAGTAGTTTGAGTCAGTAAGGATACAATCCTAAAGGGTCGGATTATTGAAAGATAATGAATTAAGTTATTAATGCAAATTGTGGTAGGCCCCGCTTTCGGCGGTGACGTTACCCTCGACTAAGTAGTCTGAGTCAGCAGGGATACAGTCCTAAATAGCCGGGTTATAGTATTAATAGTAGTTAACTCATGAGGGGGTCAAAGAGTTTGGATCCCCGCCATCCAATACCTATGGGCATTGAAGGAGATCCTACTAAATTTGACCCAGGTCCCTTGCAGGACCTCTAAACGCTGAACAAGGGCAAGACCCTTACCAAACCGTTCCCTTAACCCCCGACCAGGTAGCCAACATACCTCCATATAGACCGTGGAGATATGAATGGTGAAAATCTTTTATTTTATATAGACAGTAAAATAATGCCAAGACACCACGGACAAACGATAAGGAAAGATCACCTTCAACATAAGTAACTAGTTATTAAAGTCATTAATACAAAACCAAATAAAAAGTGCAAAAGATTGAAAATAAAAAGTATTATACTAAACACTTGTCTTCACCAAGTGATGTAAGAGACTTAGGCAAACATGGCCTTGATTGTCAAGAACTCTTACGATCAATCTTGGATCCCGAGACGACTCACACACTCTACGATGGACAATGGATGATGGTGTTATGGTGGTGGTGGGTGGTGGATGAAGTGTGAGAGAGGTGGTGTGCCAAGGGATGAGTTGAAATGAAACCAAGCACTCCTATTTATAGGCTGAACAGAAGGCTGGGCACGGCCCCGTGTCCACTGGACACGCCCCCGTGCCCGTCTGACACTCTCTCTCCTCATTAATTGTAATTCGCAACTACAATTAATGCGCCTGCTGTACTTTCACCACGCCCCCGTGCCCGCTGGACACGGCCCCGTGGTGGGCAATGGAAGCTTCTATAAGTTTGTCTTTTATGCTGCTTCTTGGGCACGGCCCCGTGCTGGCTGAGCACGGGGCGTGTTCAGACTTCTGCTTTCTCTTCTTTGCTCTGGAGGATGCTGTTGAGGGTCCGGGCAGTCTACTTTTATTCCTTTTCTTGTATTTATGCTAGAATTAGTTGTCTTTTTGCTTCTTTTGTGAATTTGAGCTCATTTCATCCTGAAAATACAAAAGGAAGACAAAAACACTCTTTTTCCAACATAGTACTTAAAAAGGGTTAGTTTTATGCTTTAATTGATGTGATTTATATGTTGCATTTTACACACATCAAATACCCCCACACTTGAACTTTTGCTTGTCCTCAAGCAAAACTCTTTAAATAACTAGTTATTAAAGTCATTAATACAAAACCAAATAAAAAGTGCAAAAGATTGAAAATAAAAAGTATTATACTAAACACTTGTCTTCACCAAGTGATGTAAGAGACTTAGGCAAACATGGCCTTCATTGTCAAGAACTCTTACGATCAATCTTGGATCCCGAGACGACTCACACACTCTACGATGGACAATGGATGATGGTGGTGGATGATGGTGTTATGGTGGTGGTGGGTGGTGGATGAAGTGTGAGAGAGGTGGTGTGCCAAGGGATGAGTTGAAATGAAACCAAGCACTCCTATTTATAGGCTGAACAGAAGGCTGGGCACGGCCCCGTGTCCACTGGACACGCCCCCGTGCCCGTCTGACACTCTCTCTCCTCATTAATTGTAATTCGCAACTACAATTAATGCGCCTGCTGTACTTTCACCACGCCCCCGTGCCCGCTGGACACGGCCCTGTGGTGGGCAATAGAAGCTTCTATAAGTTTGTCTTTTATGCTGCTTCTTGGGCACGGCCCCGTGCTGGCTGAGCACGGGGTGTGTTCAGACTTCTGCTTTCTCTTCTTTGCTCTGGAGGATGCTGTTGAGGGTTCGGGCAGTCTACTTTTATTCCTTTTCTTGTATTTATGCTAGAATTAGTTGTCTTTTTGCTTCTTTTGTGAATTTGAGCTCATTTCATCCTGAAAATACAAAAGGAAGACAAAAACACTCTTTTTCCAACATTAGTACTTAAAAAGGGTTAGTTTTATGCCTTAATTGATGTGATTTATATGTTGCATTTTACATACATCACTCTTCAGAACTCTCTCACTACTACTACTATCATACTTTGCTTCCCAAGCAGACTACTGATTTTCACGCCGGAGAGTGGTAACAAGGAGCACCCCCCACCCCATCCTCCTTGTTACGAGTCACGGTTTGTTTCCTTGTGCAGGAGATCAACCTACCGGTGACCAGCCAGCGATCCTCGAGAGGAAGGGATTAACCCTTCTTGACGAGACCAGTGAGTTAACCCTGCCCGGTTAACCATTGTTTCATCATTGGCGCCCACCGCTACTCTTAGCACTTTTGCAACCATCCTTCTCTCTCTCAAAAAATCATGACTGATCACCAAAACAACACTACCAGGGATAATCTACTCCCCACCAACCCAGGGAATGCGGGGACAGCTCCCCCAGACCCAAATCCGGGCCACATTAGCACCTCCACGCAAAGGGGTCCATCCCTAACGTTCGAACACGACCTATCGCAGTACGCATCTGTGATCCCTCCGGACATGGACCCTCACACCTGGTATGACCAGCAGGCCGCCCTGCTGGCCGCAACATATAACCGAGCTTGTGCTGAAGCGCAAATACAGGCCGGGCCTACCCCGGCACCAACCACACCTGCGGGTCGTATTTTACAATACGACGGCAGGGCACCCTCACGTCCAGCCTCCAGAAGCAGGCGTGAGGACCGCGGATCCTCTTACTGTGAGGTCCGCACATTAAATGAGGACGACTCCTCATATGGGTCCCGCACCAAAGGACCAATACAAAGCCGCCTAGGCCCCCAAGGTGGTAATAGGCGGCAATCCACAGTCCACCGTAGTGCCGGCATCCAAAGCCGGCTGGGACCGCTGCCCCAGTATGAAGGTTATGGCCGTACCGACCCGGACGACCATACATATTACGGGGATTCGCATGACACCAGCAGCAGACCGGGAGGACGCAACTATATCCCTCCCACTCATCCACGCAACACATACCTTAGGGCTGCAAAGTGCCCTGAAATCCAGCCCTACAGGCCGAAGGCTGCGGCCGAAAACTCAAAATTCGCCCCGCGAATTGCCCACGCCCATGTTACCACAACAAAATTCCCATTTAACATTGGGAAACACAGCGGTTCGTCCGACCCGGACGAACACATGAACGTTTTCATGGGCGCGGGATGCAACGGCCGGTGGGATGAACCCACTTGGTGCAATTTTTTCCCCCAGACCCTCACAGGTCTGGCCAGGGCTTGGTTCGATTCTTTGCCAGTGGCGTCACTGGTCTCATTCGAGGACTTGCATGCAAAGTTCCTCGCCCATTTCAGCCAGCAACGACGTCACGAACGTGATTCGTTAGACATCATGAATATCTGGCGAAAGGACGACGAATCTCTAGAAGCATTCGTCGTCCGGTATAATATAGAATGCCTAGAAATAGGTGACGTGGCAGACCAGATGGCACGGAACCATTTCATTAAGGCCGTCAGGGACAAGCAGATGGTTATGACCATCTCTGGAAAGGAGGGCTTGCCTAAAAAATGGGAAGATGTCATGGCCGCAGTCAAGACATACGCCCAGACGCAGCGATCCCTTAAACCGCATATGTCAAAGGCACAGCTCCAAGCCGAAACCTCCCACCAGGGGTCCAAGCGTAACAATAAACGCAACCGGGACGTTGGAAATCGCGACAGCATTTCTAAACCATACTTCCCGCGGACCAACCCGTTTGACCCAAGGAACCATAATCCCCAACGGGACAACCGGGCGCCAAAGAAAGATTCTCGGGACCGCAACTGGACCGAGATCACTGTGTCGCCAAGTGAAGTCCTTCTTACGGACGCACAGCTCTTGCAACCGGCCCAACCAATGAAGTCCAAGAAAAATCAGGATCTCACTCTTTATTGTGAGTATCATAAGGACTCGGGCCACACCACAAACAACTGCGTCAGTCTCCGGCTGAAGATTGAGCGGGCCTTAAAAGAGGGGAAACTACAACATCTTTTGCCAGGTGGGCAGAAACCCACCAAGCGCATCACCCCTCATGGCGAAGGCACCTCCTCCGGGAAGAGGACCATGTATGTGGCCTCAACCCACATGATCAACGGAGGTAAGGGTAGGCCGCGCAAGGCAGCGAGAAGACCGGACAATGACTGGAAAGACGAGCAAGTCGTCTTTCCAAAAGTCCGAGGCGGCCCGCGCGACAGACGCGCCGTCGTTATTATAGGCCAACTGGCTCATTACTGCACCGAGCGTCTATTCATCGACCCGGACAGTACTTCAGATATCATCTATGAGCAATGCTTCAACCAGTTCGATCAGGAGGATAAAGATCGGTTGCAAGCAGTGGATTACCCGTTGGCCGAGTTCGCAGGGGAAACTGTCTTTCCCCTCGGCCAAATTACGTTTCCTGTGCGCCTTACCAGCGGAAGGCACACACGAACAGAAGAGGTAAACTTCATCGTTTTACCTCATACCTCCAGATATGACGTACTCCTTGGGAGAGAATCCCAAGGTGATTTCAATATGATTACGTCCGTACCCCACTCTGCGGTCGGTTTCCCAACCGAAACGGGGGTCGCGATAATCTACGCACGCAGAGACGTCATGATGTCGGACGAAATACGTCCGACCAAGATAGCAAGGCCTACCCCCAACAACCAACCAGAAAAATGGGTTCTCAACGCGAGATACCCAGAACAAAAGGTTACGTTGGGCCACGCCTTGTCCCCCAACACTAAAGCGCA
This sequence comes from Helianthus annuus, assembly GCF_002127325.2. NCBI lineage: Eukaryota > Viridiplantae > Streptophyta > Magnoliopsida > Asterales > Asteraceae > Helianthus > Helianthus annuus. The sequence goes on along the minus strand of NC_035444.2, from coordinate 37,663,382 downwards.
CCTGAAGCAGCTTCTCTTCAGGAACCAAGACATTTTTGCGTGGACACCCGCAGACATGACTGGGGTCCCGTGTGAAATTGCGCAACATTGCTTAAATACCATGCCAGGTATTAAGCCGGTGATTCAAGGCCAACGCCACCTTGGATCCGCTAAAAACCAGGCGATGCATGAGCAGGTGGAAGAACTGCTCTCCGCAGGCATCCTGCGGGAAGTTAAATACCAGACTTGGTTGTCCAACCCAGTCATGGTAGAAAAACCATCCGGGGGCTGGCGCATGTGCGTCGATTACAAAGATCTCAACAAAGCCTGTCCCAAGGATTGCTACGCACTTCCGGAAATTGACGAAAAAGTCGACAACCTCGCACCATTCAGATGGAAGTGTTTCCTCGATTGCTATAAAGGCTACCACCAAGTACAGATGGCAATCGAGGATGAAGACAAAACGGCATTCCGCACTCCCACCGGGAATTACTGTTATACAAAAATGCCGTTTGTATTGCGCAACGCGGGCGCAATCTATCAAAAACTGATGAACGACACTTTCCGCGGGCAAATAAGCAAAAGTGTCGAAATCTACATGGACGACCTAGTCGTCATGAGCATGGAGGAAGATACCATGCTCACTGATATTGAACGAACATTCCAAACTCTGCGAAGCATTAACATAAAGCTCAATCCAGGGAAATGCTCGTTTGGAATGGAAGAAGGCAAATTCCTTGGATTCATCGTAACCAAAGATGGATTCAGGGTAAACCCGGAAAAGGTGCAGGCAATTGAGCGCATGCCATCGCCTTCGACGATGAAAGAAATGCAACGGCTGGCCGGCAGGCTAGCCCTACTAAATAGATTCTTAGCCAACCATGCAGCTAAGTCCTATCCCTTCATCAAGACCCTGCGGAACTGTTTAAAGAAAGAACAATTCCAGTGGACCGCAGAGGCCGAAAATGCCTTCCGGGAAATGAAGGAGTGTTTGATACAACTCCCAACTCTAACCGCACCACGCAAGGATGAACCACTCATATTATACCTATCTGCCGCAGACAACACGATAGGTGCGGTATTGATAGTGGAGTGGGAGTGGGGTATGGACGTAATCATATTGAGTGTTTGATACATCAGCAAGATGCTCAACGACCCAGAAACAAGGTATTCAATAATGGAAAAGTTGGTATTAGCACTAGTGCACGCATCAAGACGGTTGCGACGCTACTTCGCGAACCATGTCATCACGGTGCTAACCAATTACAGGATCGGCCCGATCCTATCCAAACCTGACATTTCTAGGAGATTAGCAAAATGGGCAATCGAGCTGGGCGCGCACACACTGAACTATAAACCGCGCCCCGCGATTAAAGGCTAAGTCTTAGCTGATTTCGCCGCCGAGGTACCGGCCGATCGCATTCAAGAATGCGAAGCAGCACAAAATCCTACGCCAACACCAGCTTCCTCGGAGATTTGGGCACTTTTTACTGATGGTGCCTCCAACGAGGAAGGTGTAGGCGCAGGTCTGCGACTCGTCAGCCCTGATGGCCAAGAACTTACATATGCAATCCGCCTCGATTTTAAAAGCACAAATAACGAGGCAGAATATGAGGCCCTACTGGCAGGACTACGTTTAGCAGTCAAACTCGGCGTGCAACATCTGGAAGCACACGTCGACTCTTTGTTGGTTGCAGGGCAGATACGCGGCGACTATGCCGCAAAGGGGGATATCATGATCCTCTACCTCGAGCAAGCCCTGCAACTAACATCAAAGTTCACTTCATTCAATATCCGACATATTAACAGAAGTGAAAACAAATCCGCGGATGCACTCTCAAAACTTGCATCCACCAGCTTCCAACACTTGGCAAAGGAGATACGCATCAAAATTCTACAAAATCCTTCAGTACCCCTGCGCCAGGTCAATGTCATCCAATACGGCACAACATCTTGGATGACACCAGTTATTGCATATTTGCAATCAGGTGTGACTCCCGAAAGCAAGTCAGAGGCACGCAAGCTACAATACAAAGCGTGCCATTATCAAATGGGAGACAGTATCTTATACCGTAAATCATACCTAGGGCCACTCCTACGATGCGTCAACCCCCAGGATGCCACATACCTCATCAGAGAGATACACGAGGGTATGTGCGGCATACACGCCAGACCACGCATGGTAGTGGCCAAAATCATGAATGCTGGGTATTACTGGCCCGGCATGCACCTGGACGCTGTCAAAGAGTTGCGCAAATGTATTAACTGTCAACGACATGCTCCAAAAACTTTGCGCCCCAAGAACAACTTGATCCCGGTCACCACCGCATGGCCCTTTCAGAAATGGGCAATCGACGTGGTCGGACCCTTCCCAGACGCACCAGGTGCGGTCAAATTTATCATAGTAGCGGTTGATTACTTCACAAAATGGGTAGAGGCGAAACCGCTCGCCTCAACCACTGCTATGATAACAAGGAAATTCATTTGGGAACACATCATCTGCCGTTTCGGTCTACCAATGTGCATCGTTACCGATAACGGCACCAACTTTACTGCCGATGAATTTCAAAAATGGCTAGAAGAACTACACATTGAACACATATTCTCATCTGTGGCGCATCCGCAAGGGAATGGCCAGGTTGAGAGTATCAACAAAAGTCTAGTCGAAGGCATCAAAGCAAGGTTGGGAACAGCCAGGCGTGGCTGGGTCGATGAACTCCCAAGCATCTTATGGGCTCACCGCACAAGCCCAAAAACAAGCAATGGGGAGACACCTTTCAGCTTAGTTTATGGCTCAAAAGCAGTGATCCCCGCGGAAGTAGGCATCCCTTCTCCCAGAATGTTGGCTATTGAAAAAATAGACAACGGTATGGAACGCAGGATTGACTTGGACCTCTTGGAAGAAAGGCGTGAGAACGCGGCCATCAACGAGGCCAAGTACAAATCCAAACTTGAAAAGTACTACAACTCACGCGTCCGCGTTTGTACTTTCAACCCAGGAGACTACGTCCTCCGCGACAACGAGGCATCTAACGCTGAACGCCCAGGGAAACTTGCCCCCAAGTGGGAAGGACCCTACCTCATCAATGAGGTCTTGGGCAAATGGGCGTATAAATTACAAACGTTAGAAGGCGAACCTATCGCATGTACATGGAATGCACAACAACTTAGACGCTGTTACATGTAAGCCATGTTTTTACATTTTCATGTAACCTATCGGGCCACAGGCCATTTGCAAATAAATAAACGAGCAATTCAATGCAATATTGTTTGTTACTACTATTACAAATGCGTGTTCCACTTTGCGGTATCCGCAAAAACAGATTGGCAAAATTTTCATTCGCGATACCCACACAAAGTGCTAACCACACACAAATATTGTAATAGGCCTGCAAAAGGCAAAATATTAAGTGTCTATCCAGCTGGATAGACAAGTTTTTACAAAAGTTACACAATTCCTAAACCCTAATAAGGTAAACAATGGAATTGACGCATACTCATACGACAAAGGTATGGAGTATACTCAACTCCATTCACAATGGGTAGAGCTCCGGACAAGTTTTTGCAAAACTTACACAATTCCTAACCCTAATAAGGCAAACAATGGAATTGACGCATACTCCTACAACAACGGTATGGAGTATACTCAACCCCATTCACAATGGGTAGAGTCCCGCATACACACGTTCAATCATGCAAGAAGTAAAAACACTTGTACAAATTGAACAACAAACTTTATATTCAAAAAATTCAGGCACCCACGTGGTGCATAAATGGATTTACATAAAGTTTCCAACATATACAAGAGGAAAACAAAAAAGGGGCACACAGGCCAACCTAAATCCTATTTTGAACCACTGGTACCCGCGCCATCTGGGCCGCCACCAGCAGGATTTTCCTCTTCTACATCGGCATATAGCATCCGTAACCGGTCTACATAATCCGTGGCCTCTAAACATTCGTCCAACTTCTCCACGCAAGAGAGAGACGTATCGTAAAAGGAGGCAACAGCCGCGTTAAGGAGCGCTTCGGTGTCCACGTCACGAAACCCAGACCGTTCTTCATTATAACCGCCTTTGGACATAACGTTTATGTGACCAATACAGCGGCTATAACCAGCTTTAAAACCAGCATCGCGGGCACGTTGTTTGACCAAGTCTAAACCAGTTGCGGTTTCAGGTGCATCCATGATAGCCTGAACAATCTACAATAAAAGAAAGATAAGACTCACACGCTAATCCAAGTAAACACAAAGGCATGGAGTACTTACATGTGCAATACCGTGACTCCGCATCCATTCACGGTCAGCCTCAAGCTGGTTAACCGAAGAGGTCAAGGCATCTCTAGCCTCGACAGCCGCAGTTGCCCGCTCTTCCGCCACAGTCACGCGGGCCGTGAGGTCCGCCACCCTGACCTCCTGGGTCTGAACCTCGGCCTTTCAAAAGCAAGAAACAGTTTACATGAAATCAATAAACATTCTCAAAGGGCAGGGAAGATAAAACAGGAGAAACAAATCATACCTGAAGGCTGCCAACAACCCGATCCAAACGGGTGCGCTCGGCATTCGCTTCTTCAAGAGCCTTAGAAGCACGGCTCTCCCTCTCTTTAGCCTCTTCAAGGGCCTTTGCAGCACGAGCCCCCGCCTCTTTGGCCTCTTCAAGCGCCTTTACAGCCCGGGCCTCTGCCTGTTGGGCTTTCGCCGCAATCACCTCGGCCGCAGCCTTCTCTTTGCTCAAAGTAGCATTCGCTGCCTTGGCATTCGTCAACTCCTGATGAGCATGAAACAGATTGTCATTCTGCTTAGCCCAAGATTCTTTCCACTTCTTGCGCTCATTGGAAAAATTTTCGTTCCAACTCTTGCGTTCATCAGAAAGTAACTTGGCAAGGGTACGAACCTGTTTTAGCTCAGCAGTTGCAGCCCACTCTGCAATCTGTTTCTGCTTCTCAAAAGCAGCCCGATCCCTCTCAAGCTGCTCCGCACCCGCACGAGCAGCCTTCACCAACTCTTCCGCTTCGGCCCACAAGCGAGCAGCTTCCTCCTCCCTGCGGCCTAGCACCTTGTAATCTTCCAGAATGGCGTTCGCCACTATGGAACTTCCTACTAACATGGTAGAAAGTTGGTTGATGCGCAGCTCACGGGGTGCGGAACGGGCACGTTCAACTTCAAATGGGGTGCCCAAACCACCCAGAATTTCCTTACATGCAGAAGGATCATTAGAAATATCATCCCCCTGCAAAACAGTCCAGGGGGGTCGATGATAACACGTACTCCGATCCGGGGTGTACGTACGTTAGTAATGTTCCAACTCAGACTCCCCAGGCTGAATTGGAGGTCCTTCATAACCCGCACCCCCGGAGGCGGAACCAGACACCTTCTTAGCACTGGGAGACTTCTGCGGTCCAGCCCCAGATTTTTACGGTCCAACATCAGAAAACCTCAAGTCCAATCCTTCATCATTTGGACTGATTAGGTTGTTGGAGGAATCCACAATATCTAAAATCTGAGACGCAGTCTTCTCCACCGTTTTCTCCACCTGCACGGTGGGATCAGGAACCACCTTAACAGAAGGTACCGCAGGCTCCTTTGGTACCCCCGCATCCACAGCTGTTGTACGCGAGGGAGACACAGGAGCATCAAAGAAAGAAAACCCTGCATCTTGTGGTTCTGCAATACAAACAAGGCAATAACTGTCAATAAACAAGTTGTGTATACAAAACACTTGCAAGGTTAAATACTTACCAGCAGGGACCGAGGGTTTCTTTTGAGTCGGACCAGTCCTTTTAGACTGCAGCTTCCGACGCTTCATTTCACCACCAGCAACAGCTGCCTCCTCCAGTTTCCTCTTACCACCATCAAGGGTGGAACCCGCAGCAGCCCCGCCTACAACCGCACCACCACCTGGAACACCCAAACCCTCAAGGGTATCAGATACTACCACGTAATCGGTATATCTGCGGTAACAAGAACGATAGGTACCTGCGACCTGTGGCACCAAGGGAGGGGCAGCAGAACCCTTAGTTTTCTCCTTACCGCGGCCCCGCGCGGTTTTCTTCACCTGCTTCTTCTCCACGTGCTTCTTGGGGATACGCTTTTCAAACTTCCCCAGATCCCTAAGAATACCTGCAGGGAAACAATCAAGCAAACAACTTACAAGGGTGAACTTTGAAAACAAGAGCAACTTAGAAAATACCTTCTTCGCCTTCTGGCACAGGTGCATTCAGCACAGCACGTGTGGGTACGCGGAAGTTGCCTACAATCTCCAGATTAAAACCTTCCCGTACATCAACCGGAATCAGCTCAACCTTGCCCTCGAAATCGGGCTCAAACATCCTCCACAGACCAACCGCATCCACTGATACAGCGCATGCACATCACTAAAAGGATAATGAAGCAAGGAAAATAATCAAAAGTAACAAGCTTACCACCACTCTTTTCCCGTAGAACGGGCCTTGCCTTCCTATCCGGCCTGTTGAGCATCATCCGCAACACCCACAACTGGTTGTTGTCTAACTTCTTGAGTTCAATAGGCCGCAGCCTAGAGAACCAATCCACAGTCTTTGCGGTGGCAACAAGAATATCCTCATCCGTAACACCCACATTTACGTCCCGAAAAGTCATATGGGCGTAGACTGCACAGGCTTTGACGTAAAAGAATTTCCTCTTCCAACCGGTCACACCCTTGGGAGGTGTCATCAACTTCAAACTCCCATTTCGTTGAGTAAAAGAAAAAAATCCGGTGTTCACCGTCAACTGGTAAAACCGCCGGAAATTCTCAACGGTGATGTCCAACCTATGGGCACGAAAGGTGTACTCAAAGTTCCTAATCCGGAACATCCCAAATGGACTTAGTTGGGAGATATGGAGATGATAGTACTCTAGCACCTCAGCAACAAACACAGTCACCGGCAATCGAAGGTTGCCATCAGTGAAAAAATCAGCCCACAGGGTGATATAGCCGGCCGGAGCATCGGCACCAGTATCACCCTCTTGTGGGTAAGTGGCTTTCCAGTCGTCGGCCATCTGAATAGTGGTCATCAGGTTTTTAAAACCACCTTTCGACCACTTCAAAACCGGTAAACCACCACCGACGGCACCACCATCATCATCTTCATCTTCATCAGCCGCCTCAACCGGATCTTCAGGGTTCTCACCCTCCACATTGTGTACATTCGACGGTTCAGCCATCACAAATATGAATATAGAGAAGAACGTGAGTAGAAAAACTCAAACTACCTCACCAGAATTTCAGAAAATCTTATCGGAGATGACAAGAGGAAACTGTTTCTCTCACCGAAAATTTTTGAAATTTTGAACAAGTGAGGGGAAACCACGAACGGTTTCCCCTTATATACTCATCGCAATAAATGCAGCATGGAAACTGAATCATCACGTCCAAAAAAAGCGAATTATGCGGCACCACGTGTCAAGCGCCGTTTCCGCTGACGGTTATCACGCGCGCGTGGCCGCCCACGCGCCTGACAAAGGAGACGTTTACACTCCTGCTACAGTGCATTTAATGGCCTCGGGCAGTGCAACTGTCCTTTCATTTCAGCACATGCCAGAAAATCTCACCAACTTCCACCAACTCACACGTGCGCTCAGCCACGTGTACAACAAAAAGCGACAACATTATCCAAACACAAGCGGCATGCGGTTTCTCTGGTATACTGCACCATAACCCATACCGCAACGCGTTTTTTTTACATACCCCATAAAATAGCCAAAAAATTATATCTTTTCAGGGTTAAGGGGTATAAACATGTCCGCACATACCCACGAGCACACGTGGAATATGCGGAAATGACACACACGAGCCCGTACAGGTGTGTCAGATACCCAGAACCAGCGTTGTTCTTTGGACTGAACCGCATCTCAGGAATAGGTAAACCGCATTGCCTTCATTCCCTTCAAGCTTCAAATCCCTCATGTCCGGTTCACAACCACAGAGGGTGCATAAACAACTTCTTCAACGAGAAGAAGGAAGGGAATGTACGCGCACACACATCAGCAACCCTGACTCCTGATCCTTCAAGAGCCACATCCGAGCAACACACCCGTTTCAAGCGAGTATGGGGTGACAAAACCGCAGACACTCATGAGTCACTGCGGACACAACCATAGCTTCCGCAAACGGCTGCTACGGAAGAGCCACAACTAAGTCATCACATAGATGAACAAAGCTACTTCAAGGAAAACTCCTCAGTATTGGAGCGTGAAGTAAAGTGGCTAAGGAAGAGATGCGGACGAGATCCCCAATTATCATACGAGATCTCGTCGAACAGCAAGCGGCCAAACAAGCGGTAACAAGTCTGCTTATGACTTTGTTACCCTACTTGTAACACGGATAGAATAAAACAATGGTGGGCATTACCATGCCTATGACCATGTTTATTTGACCATTATCCAGATACACATTGTTCGACCAAACATGGCCAACAATGACGCAAGTACCCAACATGGTTCCCACAACCGTGGCCAACAATGTCAAGCAACGAGGTAACCGCAAAGGACGTGCGGTTACTAGAGAGCTAACTGGAAGAACATGAACACCCCAAAAAAGGGATCATGATTCGATGTCCAATCGTGACAGAAGAAAACTCTCTTCTTCATTCACCACCTCAAAGGTTGGTTCGAAGTTTGTGCACAACTTCAACCACCATCTCAGAGATTGGTTCGAAGTTTGTGCATCCGCCCGGCAAGGTCTCAAGGTTGGTTCGACACACCAACAGGTGGCACCCAACCCGAGGCTGAGAATTTCGCATCAGACGAAACATTCTCACCGGTACAAAAGAGGCATCAAATGACCCTTCCAGATCTCCAGCTTGATTTACAAAGAGCAAAGATCATCTACATGGCCTAGGATCTTCTCCAGACTCCAAACTACCTTCTAAACACCATAGTCCAGTACTCCTACCATATGCAACTTGCATGTGGCAGCAACACTAGACTGGGGGGACTTGAAGGGGTATGGTCCCAGATCTCGCGTCAGCATCGACCGCGAGTGACCATTACCCTTATCAAAACCCCCACTAGTTAACAACATACTTATGTCCGTGCGGGAACGCATCGACACAGTGGTTGAATCCAATCTGTCCAGTGATAGAGGACTTACCTGGAATATGAGAACGGTATAGCGATGCGGCTGGCACCGCATCTGGTGTATGAAAACGGAAGTATTTACAGCGATGCGGCCCCGCACCACATCCAGTGAACACTTCTATCAATACAGAGAAGCTGGATGACAGCAACAGTCACCACAACCGACGATGCGGCCTGGCACCGCATCTCGCGTATTTCTTGATCAGAAGAGTAGGACGCGATAACATCTACAGTTACCGCAGACAGCGATGCGGCTTGCACCGCACCCTGCCTACTCATCAAGGGGGACTGACACCACAGAGCAAGTAGCACCAATGGCAGCCGCCTGTCAGGACTACGTAAGTAGCAGACTGACGTGGCGTCGCCTCCCCGGCCGACATGTCTGACACACCTGCAAAGGTGCAGCATGCCGTCAGTCTATCCATCTACCTCCTCCTTCATTCCTCGGCTATAAATACCAACCCCAAACCAGGTTTGAGGTATCTCTTCAGAATTCTCTCACTACTACTACTATCATACTTTGCTTCCCAAGCAGACTACTGATTCTCACGCCGGAGAGTGGTAACAAGGAGCACCCCCCCACCCCATCCTCCTTGTTACGAGTCACGGTTTGTTTCCTTGTGCAGGAGATCAACCCACCGGTGACCAGCCAGCGATCCTCGAGAGGAAGGGATTAACCCTTCTTGACGAGACCAGTGAGTTAACCCTGCCTGGTTAACCATTGTTTCATCACAACTGTTATTCAAAATGGAAACTTCTTAAATGAGAACGATATGATTATTCTAGATTCTAGACTCTTTGTTATGTTTTGATACTTAATGCACATGAAATAAACTTGTTAACATGTTATGTGTGGTTGATAAATGCTCAAATGTAAACTCTCGCAATTCGATTATCACTCTAAAACACAACGAGACCCGATACTTAGAGTCTCGCTAAAATACTTAAAGTACTCACGCTAACTAACGCAACAAAACACGTCAAACGAGCATACTACACGCGAAATGAGGAATTGGATGCCCAAAACTGCACCTTCGAACGAAGCCAGCTGGCTTCGAACGAAGGCAGCTTCGAACCAACCTTCCTTGTTCGAACCCACCTTTTCTATAAATAGCCAAGCCCTTCTCCATTTTCATTCACTTGCTGCCTTTTGAGCCGAAACTCTGCTAAATTGCTATCCGATCATTTTCAAGTAAGATTTTATCATTTTTGCAACATTACTCAACATTTTCCACCATGATTTTACACAAGATTCACTTCGTTTTCAACGAAGCTCTCTTGTTTTCAACTAAAACTTTACCATTTCACCCAAAACTTTACCTCTTCTTCTTAACTTCTCTGTTTTCCATCAAAATCTTTATCTTTTCATTAAATCTTCTTGTTTTACAACAGATCTACACTTAACCGAGTGTATTGGGCCTAGCTTCAGCTTCCCAAGTTAGAAATCTGTGGATTCACACTCACCAAGTGCTAGATCTAAGAGGAAACCCTTTTAAAACTCTTTTCAAGCTTGATTTTACACCAAAACGGACTTAAAAGGGCATGTATTTCGTTCACTGAATAGTGGAACGAGGTAGTGCCAGTACCGTCTCGAATTGGACTCGAAAACACATCCGATTCAGGCGAACACACAGCTCCAAACGCCAAGAACAGCCACGAATGTGAGCTAGTCTGTTCTATGCGAAGCCAGGCTTCGTACGAAGGCACTGACTTCACACTTAACAGCCTAACTTCCACCCGTGACTCGAACAAAGATCTCACCGACTCTAAGTTTTATCAGTAGCTTAAGGTTGGAGGGATGCACGCTCGATTTTCCCGAAGACAGACGCGAAGACACTCGATTTTGGACAACGGGAGCTGCACTTGTGCGAAGACCCCCTTCGTACGAAGGCACAGCTTCGTACGAAGCTACTGTTTTCCCCACGGACACTTCGATTTTCCACCGTTTCAGCATTTTGGAGGACTTACGCTTCTGTTCCCGTACGCAGGCTAATCCGGCGCTCCCTTCAATCCATAATCGTCTGTGTTTACTTGTTAGACACGCGCTGTGAGTATACTCGATCCCATTTCGTTTTAAACACTTTGGGTGCAACATGTATTCTATATAAAAACACGTGACACTTGAAACTTATTTTAATCACGCTCGATCCACGTTTAATCATGAAACATGTGATGCTTGTTAGTCTATATGCTATGTGTACGTTGTACCTATATGCTCATTAACTTTGCTAGCCTAAATTGACAATTATAGCGCTATAGGGCTAACGCACAGCCCTTGAGTCTTGGGGTATTGCTAAGTTTGATACTTTTACCTCCTCATTGTTGCGACAATGTAGGAAAGGCACTTTGCGTTGGAAACTTGGGTTTGACATGTAGTTTACAATAGCTTAGCATGTTAGTAGCTAGTATCATGTTATTCATGTTGGATTTGAGTAATGAAACTTTTATTCTATCTATGCTATGTATCAAACTTGTATACCCGCCAACATTTTTGTTGACATTTTTTTTAATACATGTTGCAGGTTGATAGGCGAAGCAAACAAGAAAACAAGCTAGGATGAACGTTGAAACTCATTTTAGGAATAAACAGAATTTTGATTATGTTTGATACAATATTTTGACTATGTTTGGATCTGTTTGACATTTTGTGGTTATGAAAATCGACTTAAATATATTGTCACGTTTAGTGTTTAGTGTTATGATGCTTTGAGCGATTTATTCGTCTCATCCTGAGGTTTCCGCCATCGGTTGGGGTGTGACACCGGGGTGCTCCGTTTTCAAGCCCCATCACGCGTGAAACATAACAACACACCGCCGTCACCCATCCTTTTCAACGCGTCAATTTTAGGACGCGTGATATTAACATTCGAAAAAAAGACCGTTGGGCTTGAGTCCATTGTGATCATTTGACCGTTTAAAAGGTTTTTTTATATATACAAACAACATTTTAAAATCCAAATAATTCTCCAACTCAATCCAAACATTCTTCCTTCAAATCCAAACATAATAATTTAAAAATCTTGTTAGAGCCGCACACCAATCTCGACGAACCGTTTAAGTCGGTCGTAATTAAAAAAAACGCGAGATATGTGAATAGTGGAGGTGGGAGATGCCATCCATTTAAGTCGGTCTTTTTAGGTTTTTTATTTGCAATGTTTTGTTTTTTTAGTATGTAATTTAGGTTTTATTTAAATAAAATTTATAATTTATAATTTATAGTTTTAGTGTTTTATTGTTAATTTATAATTTAAAAAAAAATAAAAAAAAGGTTGTGAGTGACGGAATTCCATCACAAGTGATGACCATTTTCACTAAAAAAGGTTGTGAGTGATGGAATAATGGTTGATGACATGACGAAACTTGAGTAAAAGTCGTGAATGAGTGATGAGTGATGACCACCCCTACCCCCATAATACCAAAATGTCCATTGAAGATAGAAAGTGTGTGTAGAGGAAGGATGTAGAGAAAACCTTGGTGAGTAAAGAAAAATAAGGAAAATTTATTTTCACCATCTATCCATTTCATCTATGGTGAAAATTAATCAAGTACAAAAAGTACTTTTTTCAGAAATTGTAACAATTTGACAAAAAAGTGTTTTGACAAGTCAAACATGATAAAATAAATTTTTGAGTTAAATGCTTGGTTGGTCCCTGTGGTTTGCAAAAATTTCATACTTGGTCCTAGTGGTTTACTAATTACATGCGTGGTCCTAAAAGTTGTCAAAAATGAACTCGGTTGGTCCCCTAACCTAACCTCTGTTAAATTTCTCAGTTAACTATGTGTGAAATGACTATATTACCCTTAAACAATTAAAAGAGAATAAAAAATAAATAAAAGGAAGATGTCCCCCTACTCATCTTCTTCATCCTCTAACACCATCATCTCTCCACCTTCACAACCTGCAACTACAACTACCTCCATCACCGCCATCCCACCAAAGCAGACATGATAGAGTGGTTTTTGCATTTCAATCTACTATCAAATTCAACCTAACTAAACTCAGATTCCAAATCGAAATCACAACACCACTTCAATTTGCGATCATTATGAAAACACAACTGAACAAGTTACAGATCTAACCGGAAAACGTCCCAGCAGGAATCTAGACCGTCGATCGGAGGCGGAAAACCGTCCTTAGCGAAGACACTGCGGTAAACTGGTCCCATGGATGGTTTGCCATCTGTGGCTTCGATTGCTGGCTCAACTTCTACTATTAACTTCTTCGACGACATTCTCGAGATACCAGAAAGTCGTCGCCACCACCATGCCACCAAAGCAGACATGATAGAGTGGTTTTTGCACCATCTTCCAATTAACAAGATTCAAGATTCACGAACAAAAATGATGCCAAATTCATCCACCAAAAAAAGGCGAAACAGAGGCGGAGGTCAACACCAACAACAACACCAGCGGCAGCAACCGGTTGCGGTTGTGGAGGGTACCCGGATTCATATTCGACGAACCCTTGAAGAGTTCAGGGCTTCTAATGAAGATGGTAAGATGGTGTGATTGATTGACAAGATTGTTGCTTTACTTATTCTAATTAATTTAGGCTGATTGTTTTATTTGGTTGTTAATGATTCATATTAAGGTTTTTTTTTCTTTTTAAATTCTGTTCTATCTGGAGTTAGAATTAAGATTTGAATGATGTTATTAACATTCTTTAGATCAATTTAGTTGCAGGTTGTGGTGGGCTGTGAAGGTGGAGGAGTTGTTCAAGGGTAATATAGTCATTTCACACATAGTTAACTGAGAAATTTAACAGAGTTTAGGTCAGGGGACCAACCGAGTTCATTTTTGACAACTTTTGGGACCACACATGTAATTAATAAACCACTAGGACCAAGTATGAAATTTTTGCAAACCACAGGGACCAACCAAGCATTTATAAATCATTTTACAAAGTGTATTGATGTATAATCATTTTACATGTGTTTATAAATCATTCTTTAGTAAATATAGGTTTGACTTTCATAAAATTTAGGTTTGACTTGTCAATATGAACCACTTAGACGTGATAATCACAAGATGTAAATGAAGGGTTTCATTCCCTACATTATGAAGACTATTTGGGTAAATTTAATTTGAAAATGATTGACTAAAGTGACCAAAACTGAAGGTCAAACAGAATGGTCAAACTGTTTAAAATTAATGACATTCGGATGGAATTAAACTACAAAGCTAATTGAAAAGGGACTCACCAACTTTAGGTGGTAACTCCAGAAAACAAAGGAGGAGCTTGAAAAGCAAGAACAAAAACTCACACAAGATTTTTAAATTGAAGTGTGTTTGTTTTGTGTTTGGGATGAGATTTATGAGCTCAAGGATGCTACTTATAGCAATGAAGAATGCATGAGGCTGGGACAAATTTCCTAGAAGTGCCTCAATGCAGGATTAGTGAGGATGCTACTTATAGCAATGAAGAATGCATGAGGCTGGGACAAGTTTCCTAGAAGTGCCTCAATGCAGGATTAGTGTCCCTATGTGTCAAAACCGGAAGAGAAGGTGACGAGAAGGTGAAAGGTGGAAGATTAGGGTGAATCGTTGTTGTACGGTGATTTTTCTTCTGTCTTGCACTCCTTGCGGACTACAAGGGGGACCCTATTTGGTCTGCAACGGGTTCAGCGAAGCACATTTTTGTCTTTTGACAGTTCAGGTCCTTCAACTTCTTATTTTGATAATTTGGCAATTCTAACCCCTTAATTTTAACTTAGTAAATTATGAGGAAGGTTTCTGACACGTGTCACTTAGAATTTCATCGAGAATAACCGGGTGTTATACAAAATTAGCAGGGAAACTATACACCGTTGTGGTTTAGTATTAAGTAAAACGTAGTCATAAGGGGTTTATACCACCAATCACTATGGATTTCTTGGTTTGATCCTTTATTCCCAAGAGTAGCGATGATAATACATACCAAGTCTTTGGCGCTTTGATTTTATCTCCATACTTCGACAAGACTTTACCAAACTCGATTTCCCGAACCAAAACCTCTAACCCTCTATTAAAACAACTAACATGTTTATTGGTTTGTTTTTTCAGATTTAGAAAACTCAATTTCAATGTGGTCTAGTGAGTCTAATTTACGTAATCAAAAGAGTCTCGTGGGTTTGATTTCCGGACTTACTTAGCTTTACTAGAGTCGATCAGTTCACTTGTCAGTTAGTAGTTTAGTCAAGTTTTAAAGAGTCTAGATTAACTTAGCGTCTAGATTAGATTAATTTAGTCAACAATTGATAAACTACTTTTAGCACATCAAATACCCTACGAGGATTCTAAATGGACGTGTTTCACAAATATTCCAGGGGATACCTTACGAGGATTCAAAGGGAAAGATCAAACGATGTTTCGAGTAACGATTTACAAGTTTTTCTCAAACAAGTTACGAGACTTTCAATCAATATTTTGAGAAAATGGTTTATAATGACAAGATACAAACTTGTGAACTCACCAACATTATGTTGATGTTTTTAAGCATGTTTTCATGTGTTTAATCCAAGATGGAGATTCTACATCTTGAGTTTGCATGTGTACTAGGATACCGAGCTTTTGAAAGAGTCACATATTAGCTTATTAGTGTAGGCTTGTATCTGAATCTTAGTGAATGAGACTGTAAAAATATTTGTATAACCTTTGGTATCATATGCTCCGAAAACCTTTTTGGTTACACCCTCATGTTTCCGCCTTAGCAGGTTGTAACACTCTCTCATCAACACTAGCTGCCATCTCCTCCCTCTCTCCACCACATGAGCTCAAAATGCCTAAAAACGGGTGTTGATGATCTTAGAAGTTTTTACACTCCACACTCTCGAATTATCATATCAACATTTTTCTTTCTTCCTTCATCTGCAAATACAACTCCGATATTAAACAAAATCTTTTGATATCATCTCTTCTCATCCTCGAGTTGACTATGAGAATAAGGAATAAAACACCAACTAGAGGGACACAACTGCCAAAACACGAGGTATTTCCATACCCCCTATCTAGATGCATCATTGCCAACACCGTCTAAGTTGAGATCCGACGTTTCCATTCAACATCCTCATGACCAACACCAATTACGGCATCCTTTTCCCTATTCCGGTCATTTATACAACTTCTTGTGGTCTTGAAATCAAGGTCCAACCACTTCCAACAAAGATGATACTACAACACCAAATAAACTATTTAATTTCTAGTCTCAAATTCAAATAAATGAAAAGAGTTGTTATGCTAAAAAAATTATAAAGCAAAAAACTTTTGGAATACTTATATTTTATCATTCCTTTTTTTTAATTAAAAAAGTTGCTGTCATGAAAAAGATGTATTTTTTTATCCTATTTTCTAAAAATAGAGTTTGGACGTAGCATTGAGTTGCCTTTTCTTGTTTCAACGTATTAAATAAGTTAGGAGCAAAGTATACCGACTCTGTTTTGACTTAGAAAGCAATCTAATTATATTATTTAATGCACATTCATGGTTTCCTTCTTTCCTTGTTATTTCTAACTATGAGAATATCCCATAACTTAGGGTGAAGGGGGTGCTCACCTAATAGGTGAGTCCCCTCTCTTACGCCAAACCAATCCCCGTGTGCCACGTCAACTCCCCTCTTAAACTCCCCTAACACCCCCATTTGATGGCGCCACTCCCCTCTTAGGTGAATTGGGTTTTTTTTTTAAAAAAAAAAAAAAAAAAAAAAAAAGAAAAGATGTGATTGGACCAAGTCTCCCTCTCTCCTCTCTCTCTCCTCCCTCTCTCCTCCCCCCTCTTCGGCAGCCCACCACCGATATCTGCCCTCTCTCTCTTCACCGCTTTTGTTGGCGGAGCTTTGCCGATCGGCATCCATCTTCCCCGATTTCATTTACCGAATACACCCCGGACAGCCTTATATTCTAAACTATATCAGGAAATTAAAAAGATGGGCAATTGTAAAAACTGAGAATAATTTGTATATGATGTATATTCCATTTAGGTCACTTGGTATACTCTAATATCTATAGGTGTTAATCCTAGTTGGCATCCGTTAACACTTGTTATACCGTTCCTTAAGGGTGTTAAGAGACATTAAAAGCTTCATATGTTAAGAAGTTAACTAGAAGAGGGAGGGAAGGAATCAAGCATTGCAAAATTTACACACACTCACACAACATGCTATATATATGTATTTTCATTAATTTAAGGGGCGTTAATGGGGGTTAAACCATTTCCTTGTTGTGAGGTAAAGTGAAAGAGGGTCAAGTAGGTGATGTGACGCCTACATGCAGTTAAGGAGCGTGAAAGTATACCCCATAGCCTTAGAACTCATTAATCTATTAAAGTAAATTATGGTCTAACTTTTTTTATAACATAATGACTGGTTTCATTTATTTGAATTTGAGATTAAAAAATTAAATAGTTTACAATTGAAAAGTAACTAATTATATATTAACTACTAGGTTATAGATATATGTATTATACGATGTTATGTACAAAAAATAATGCAGTAAAAAATATTTATAGTAAATAATTAGATATTACATTAGATGTAATAATGAAAACTTACAAATTAGTGTTAAAATTTTAATTTAAAAACCTATTAATACAAATTATAAATATCTAAAAACTTCTTTGTATATAACATTGGATGTTCTACTCAGAAGAGTATCATTTTTATCAACAATTAACAGTTTAAGTCAATTTTTACTTTTGACTTTGGAAAAGCCATGTAAAAACAATAGTTACTTTAAAGACACACAAACTCTGAATAGCGATTACCCTTAAATTTTAATTATGTTCATCGTGAAACATACAACGTGAGAAAACTATTATTTTTTAATCTCATGTGTGGGACTGAATAAATGATATAATATGAAATGAAAAAGTATACATATTTATTGAATTTTTTAAATTGAGTTTTCTTTAAGTTACAAGTTTTTTTTATATAATTTAAACTTGTTACAAGAGGAGGATTACATAGGCGGATTTTAAATAATAAAATAATAATTATAGATAGTAATGAAAAATAGTTTTAGAGATATTTTAGTTATGAATTTAAGTTTGAAATTATATCAAAGTTACCGTAAAATACGATATCAAATATTCTGGTATTCATTATTATAAATCATGAATAAGTGATATTCATTATTAGTTAATAAAAAATATACATTATAATATTAAAATAAAATATATGTAGAAATTATGAGGTTTGAAGAAGAGTATGTCACGTAGTATCAATTGAAATTATTTATTAGAAGTTAAATTAGATGTGGGTGTGTATATATATAATAAAGAGTAAATTACAAGTTTTGTCTTTTATGTTTACATCAAATTGCAAGCGCTGTCCTTTTGGCCAAAAGTTTACAGGCGGTGTCATTAACCTTTCAAAATCTTGCACGTTTTATCATTTAGGTCAAACCTGGTTAGAAATCTCAGTAAAAAATTGTCACATGCAATTTTCTATTCCTCCATTTATAACCCTCACCTACCCCTAAATTTATTCATACACAATCAGATTCAAGTGCTTGAAAAATTATTATCATTCATCAAACTTACATAACCACCATCATAACTACAGCGTCAATTGTAGTAGAGTTCAAGACCTATGCCATCGTGAATCTCGTAGTCCTTAAGGCTGATATGATCCTTGTAGATGTTGTACCACTTCTGGATCCTAATCTTGTCAGCGCGGGTAACGGTCAGCGCTGCAACGAGCTTCTTCAAGTCGCTAATGGTGTCGTCGTCGTTGCACTTCACACGGACCTTCTTCCCCAAACGATCGTTCAACACCACCTCGATCGTGATCTTTGATTTTCTCCTGCAATTCGATTGGATGTATCGAGCGTATTGATTGATTTGAAACCCTAATTTCTAATTTTATGACCTTTGTATGTATGCATCACATAAATCAAGGTGGGAGATGAATTGAGGGATAGGTGAGGGTTATAAATGGGGAATAGAAAGGGTTGAGAGGGAAATTACCATTTTACCCTCATGTGCATTGCACATGACAATTTTTAATTGAGATTTTTAATCATGTTTGGACTAAATGACAAAACGTGCAAAATTTTGAAAGGTTAAGGACATCGCCTGTAAACTTTTGGCCAAAAAGACAGCGCCTGCAATTTGATGTAAACATAAAGGTCAAAATTTGTAATTTACTCTATAATAAATTGTTTATTAAAAATTTCATGATTTGTTTTTTTTTTTATAATAAACAACTTTCAGTTGACAAATGATCAATCTGTTTTATTTTTTTAGTGATATTATGAACTGTAAAGTATTAATCAATTTTGATTTAAAAATACTTGTTTATATTAAAGCAACCGATACTTGATTACATGAGATTTGAAAGGTGTAGTGATAGAAATAAATAATTGTGTTAAAAGTAATCAATTAATGAAAAAAAATCCATTAGGGACATAAGGCTGCTCGGTATGGTGCCGGAGAAGAAGACGTCGCCGGAGCAAGACCGAGGGGGGCGGCGTGGGAGGACGGGCGTCACCAAGGGGGGCCCACATGTTTTGGTCCGTCGCAAACGGCACAACTCCGACGGGACGGAGGGGGACGTAGGGGGAGCGGCGTGGGAGGACGGTGGTGACGTGGCGGCGCCGGGGTGGAGGACGCTACCATACCGAGTAGCCTAATATTAACAGCCGAATTGTGTTAAAAGTAATCAATATAATGAAAAAAAAAATCCATTGGGGACATAATATTAACAGCCGACAAAATTATTTATAGAAGTATCGTGTTTAAAAAAACTAACAGCAGACAAAATTGCATCTGACACCGACCACTTGATTTTAAAATATTAAAATTTATTGATCAAGTGTGATTCACTTCCGAGGCCCATTTCTTAAAACCCATTCCATAATCTAAAAGGCTAAACGTGGTCTTCTTCCAACGGGCTTACTTGGGATCCACTTTAAATCTAGTATGAAATTTTTAACTGTTAACATAACAATAATAATTTAATGTAAAAATGTCATTTATACTTTGAACTTTAAATTCAGTATGACTTTTTAACCAGTTAGACCAACAATAATTTAATGTAAAATCTACTTTTTTTTTCCAAAGAGAAAGAATTGTCCAATGAAATCTTTCTTTTTTCTAAAGGCATGGTCGAAGATGCAGCGGAATCCTATTAGTTGATGGAGTGGTTTATTGTGGGTTGCTAGGTGGGTGCCCCCTCCACCCCTAGAAAGCTAATTCGTATTAGATTTTCAATGTTTATTGACTTAAAAAGAAAAACAAAACACGACTAAATCATTGTTTTTGTAGGATACAAAAAGCCTGAATGTGTCGATGGAAATTGTCTTTTTTTTTTTTTTTGTTATTATTGCCTTCTTGTTGTCTGTTTCAATTGGGCTGTTGGGTTTAAGGTTGGATTGGATGCCATGAAGAATACTAAATATGTCTCAATTGCACATCACAACTACTGGGCTTTAGGATACTTTGAACTGGGCTTTGATGCTCATTTTGTATGTCCAAGGATAGGTTTCATCTGGGGTTAGTTCCTCATTGGGGCCTATATCGGGATGGGCCCAATGCCTACAATTTGGTGTTCTTTAATCCTTTTTACTTCAATTCTCCTATATATTAATAAACGAATGGAATGAACAGTAAAGTTGAGGGAGGATATTTAAGGGCTTTTTAACACATAAAACAAAACCACCGCTTCCCATTCTGGCGGTAGAAAGAGATAGAGAGAGAGTGCACGACGAAGGGAGAGAGAGAGAGAGAGAGAGCAACAGAGGCAGAGTGAGATATAGAGAGGCGTGGCGGTGATGGAGGAACCGGCTATGATCTACAACATTAAACTTCTTCATCTTATCATACCTTTCTTTCTTGCTAAACTATGATGTTAGTTTGTTTTAGGAATAAAAATTTATACTACTGATGAAATGAAATGTTAAATATGGAGCCATCATTCAAATGTGCAGCAAATCCAAATATTCATGTAGGTGTATGTAAAGGTGTAGAAATTTATGGTACCAAACACACAGAACAAGAACAAATCAATAGCGACAAAACGGTGACCAAAATCTTATTATTCACCCAAACCAAAAACACCCCCCAATACCCAATGATCTTACCAACAGTAAGATCTATATGAACAAATGTTCAGATCAACTGATTCAATCAGTTGATCTACAGAAAATACAAGACAAGAATAAGAAACAATACAGAAAGATACAACCTGATCTACACAGCTTGATCTCACAGATGAGATTTCACCAACAACACAAGTAGATCGGTACAATACAACAACAAGTAACAAAAAAGTGAATGTGATTTGAGCGAGTGAAGAAGATGAAAGTTCTGGAACAGGAGAGAGAAGCATCTCTTTTATACTGAAAATATCTCATGTTTCATCCAGGCCCTTACACTTTCACAAATGCACGATAAGACATAGAAAGTTACAACAAGCCCCTCCAATATTAGAACCTGTTATAACAACTTACCAAATTGGTTAGAACAAACATAACAGAAGATATTTGAATGATACAAAATATTATTCTTTCAACATCCCCTCTTCATTCAAATACGAAAACCAATTTACCAGCCCCAACTTTTCACAAAACCTCTTATGTTGCTCAACACTTAATCCTTTGGTAAAACCATCTGCAGGTTGACTCTCAGAGTCAACCTTAACAGTTTCAATAACCCCTGAACCAACCTTTTCCCTTAGAAAATGAAGATCAACCTCAAAGTGTTTGGTTTTTTCATGGAAAACAGGATTGGCTGCTATAGATATAGCAGCCTTACTGTCACAATATAACTTAACTGGCAATCCACAGTTAACACCAACTTCCCTCAACAAGTTCAGCAACCACATAATCTCATAAGTTGCCGAACACATGGCTCGATACTCAGCCTCACCTGTAGACCTAGAAACAGTGCTCTGTTTCTTGCTTTTCCAAGAAACTAAAGAACCACCAAGATATACACAATAACCAGTCACGGACTTTCTTGTAGACAAACACTTTGCCCAGTCTGAGTCCACATAACCAACTAAATCCAGTCTATCACTTTTCTTGAACAACAAACCACAACCTGGACCTGACTTGAGATACCTTAACAACCTTAAGGCAATCTCCAAGTGCATTTCAGTTGGGCTGTGCATAAACTGACTCAGAAACTACACAGCATAACTGATATCCGGCCGAGTCAAAGAAAGATAGATCAGCTTACCAATCAGTTTTTGAAAACCAGTGATATTTTTCAAAAAACTTTGGTTTTTAGATACCTTAGCAGTTATCAAATAGCTTTGTTCAATAGGTGTGTTAATTGGTTTACAAGCCAAATACCCAAATTCACTTAGAAGTTCCAAGCAGTATTTCCTTTGATTTAAACATACACCAGACTTGTTATACAAAACCTCAATGCCTAAAAAATATTTCAACTTACCTAAATCTTTGATTTGAAAATTTGAATTCAAAACAACCTTTACTTTATCAACTTCATCAACATTATTCCCAGTAACAACAATATCATCCACGTAAACTAAAAGAACAATAAACACACCATTTCTAGCCAACACATACATAGAATGATCACATTTGCTTTGCACAAAACCATAATCAATAAGAACACTATTTAGCCTTTCATTCCACTTTCTAGGGGCCTGTTTCAGCCCATACAACGACTTTACTAACTTACAAACCCTAGACTCATCAGGAGAGTAATAACCCTGAGGTAAACACATATAAACATCTTCATTAATAGTGCCATACAAGAAGGCATTATTAATGTCAAGCTGAAACAAAGGCCAATCGTTCTGAACAGCAAGGGCAATAACACATCTCACAGTTACCATTTTCACGACGGGTGAAAATGTTTCCCCAAAATCCAAACCTTCCCTTTGATTAAACCCCTTGGCCACAAGTCTAGCTTTGAACCTTTCTATTTCTCCACTAGACTTGTATTTGACCTTATAAACCCATTTGCAGCCAATGGGTTTTCTACCAGGGGGTAAATCAACAAGCGTCCAGGTATTATTGCGGCATAAGGCCTTCATTTCCTTATTCATAGCTTCAACCCACCTAGGGTCCTTAGCAGCTTCATTATAACTAGAAGGTTCAAGAGTTTATTTAACAAACTAACAAAGCTAAAATTTTCATTTGACAAACAAGCATAATTCACAGTTTTATCTATACTATACTTAACTTTTCCACTTAACACATAATCCTCAAACCTTTTCGGAACAACTGAAGTTCTAGTGGACTTTCTAAGACTTAGACCAGCACCCTCAGACAGGTTGGTCTCATCACTTGGTATTCCACTGTCCTCTGCCTCGCCATACAACCCAGGCTCACTACTTCCTTCATAACCAGTTGAAACTTGCTGAGTTTGGTCAGCAGCACTGGTTATGGTAGATGTGGAGGGTCCTAATGGCTGCTGATCATCACTGGAAATACCATGAGAGCCATTATTACCCTCTTCATCATCGGGTATTTGTGAAACTTCAGGTGTTTCAGTATCATAGCAATCAAAAAAAGTTATGTGATTTAAGTTTTTATCAACAAATTCTGGATTACCAACATGTTTATTCTTGAAAGGGTAAACATCTTCATAAAACTTTACATCTCTAGAAAATAAGACCTTCTTATTATCTAGACTCCACAATTTATACCCCTTCTTAACATTGGAATAACCAATCAACACACACTTATCAGCATGATAAGTAAACTTGTCTGATTCATTTAACACAGTGCTAAAACACAAACACCCGAAGTTTCTAAGATGTGTTAAAGAGGGTTTAAAAACAAAAACTATCTCATATGGACTTTTACCTAACAACACAGAAGAGGGTAACCTGTTAATCAGGTAAACAGCGGTCAGAATACAATCAGACCAAAAACTCAGAGGTAGACCACCTTGAAACATCAAGGCTCTAGCTATATTTAATAGGTGCCTATGTTTACGCTCAACCACACCATTTTGCTGTGGTGTGTATGCACAAGTTGTTTGATGTAAAACACCTTTTCCTCTTAAAAAACTACTCATTTGATTATTTACAAACTCGGTTCCATTATCACTTCTAAAAATCTTGACCCTTTTTTTAAACTGAGTTAAAAGTAGTTCATAAAAACCAGTTATATTCTCAAAAACTTCCATTTTATTTTTTAGTAAATAACACCATACAGTTCTTGAGTAATCATCTACCACAGTTAGAAAATATTTAAACCCTTCATTACTAGACACTCTGTATGGACCCCATACATCTAAGTGAACTAAATCACCTATCTCTTTTGTTTTATGGTCACTTAAAGGAAACGGAACCCTTACTTGTTTTGCCTTATGGCAAATTTCACATGGACCATGGTCTAAAGTTTTAATATCTAGACACCCTTTTAAAACAGCTAGAACCTGATCAGATGGGTGGCCTAGCCTACTATGCCACAAATTTGACTTAAACACACTATTCAAACACACATTAACAGAATTACCATGTTTCCCAACAAAGTATAAACCATTGTCCTGACTACCAGTCACCAGGACCTTCTTGGATCTCAAATCCTGAAGCAAACAATTATTTTCATTAAACAAAACTCCTATCTTATTGTCTTTAGCTAATCTAAAGACAGACAACAAATTCACACTATAACCAGGAACATAGAAAACATCTTCAAGAATAACGTTATTAACAAGTTTTATTTTACCAATTTTACACACTTTAACATCAGTTCCATTTGGATGACTGACTTTCAAATTATAGTCAGACACATCAACCCAATCAAACATACCCTTATCAGACTTAACCATGTGCTGATTAGCACCGGAATCAACAATCCAATTATACTCAAATTCAAACATACTAGAACTAGAACAACTAACAAAACCAGTAGCAAAACTACAAGTGACAGAAGACTCACCTCCCATATTAGATTTAGCCTGTTCACCACCAGAATTCTCTCCAACAAGACTCAACAACTTAGAAATCTGCTCAGAAGTGAAAGGCATAGCAGTACCAACATAATTTGAAGACCCAACAGTAGTATTGTTTTTATTACTATTATTAGACACATTAGACCTAGGAACCTGTCCACCTGATCTTTTCCTAAAACCAGGAGGATATCCAATAATCTCACAACATCGGTCAACCGTATGACCAAGCATATTACAATGAGAACATTTTAGGCTAGGGTTAGGACCTCTAGTATTTTTCTTCCTAGAATCAAATGACTGACCAGACTTAGTCACAAAAGACACATTTTGACCTTTAGACCCATTTGATGACAACCTATGAGACTCCTCTCTGGACACAATAGAAAATGCAACCTTAACTGAAGGGAATGGTTCTCTTGTTAATAAGTTTGTCCTTACAGGCTGATAAACATCATCAAGCCCCATAAGAAACTGCATTAGTTTAATGAGAGTAGAAAAATCATTGTAATCTTTAGCAGCCTGACAAGAACATGAAGGAAGTTGCACCATTGCATCAAACTGCTTCCACATGGTTGTCAGTCTGTTATAGTATTCAGCAACAGTGCTTCCATTTTGAGAAATACCATTTATTCTTTTATACAAATCATACACAACAGAACCATCCACTTTATCAAATGACTCTTTTAAATCAGTCCAGACTTCTGAGGCAAGTTTAGAAAAAACTTGCCCCAGAAATAACTCCTCAGAAATAGAGTTTAACAACCAAGTAATCACAACTGAATTACACCTATCCCATTGATTTGCTAAGACCTGATCATCTTTTGGTTTTATACATTTACCATCAATAAACCCATATTTATTTTTTGCTTCTAAAGCAAGTCTCATAGCATTAGACCAGACAGGGTAATTTTCAGTTCCTTTTAGTTTTATACTAACAATAGTTAAGGTGACTCTTAAGGTACTAGAGTCACTAGGGTGAAGGTACAAAGGGTCTCCAATATCAAGCTTACTAATCATGGTAGCGGAAGTACTAGTATCCCCCATGATCAAACCAATACACAACAAACAAGCAACAGTCAATCAACAACAAGTAGGACACAAAACAAAACAACCAAAAAGCTAACTGTGACAGAGGCCAGATTCCAGGTTCGTCACTCAAAAGGTGCCTGGACAAGCGTATCACAGAAGCAACAAACAAACAAGACAACTAACTACTAACAGACAACAGGATAGACACAACTAATGAACAAAATATAACAGATCAACACAATATAAGAGCAAAAGAAAGTTAGAACACTCTTACAGAAGCGTTTAACTCCCTCCAATAGCAGATCCAATCCGTAACCTTCTAGGGTTACAAGATTAAGATCAGAAGACAATCACAAGAAATCTGGTTAGTTTGCTTTGTGGTAAGAACAAACCACAAAGACCAACGCAGACCTTCACACAGATCCCGAGAACAGAACAAAGGAAATCCTCCGATTAGAGTTCCACAAACCCTAATACAATATCACGCCCAAGATCGAACAACTAGGGTTTCTTGAGACAGAAACCCTAAGATAACCTACAAGAAACACAATAACAGAGATGAACCAGCGGAAGAACAATCAATCAAGAGCTTTACAAGCTCTGATACCATGTAGAAATTTATGGTACCAAACACACAGAACAAGAACAAATCGATAGCGACAAAACGGTGACCAAAATCTTATTATTCACCCAAACCAAAAACACCCCCCAATACCCAATGATCTTACCAACAGTAAGATCTATATGAACAAATGTTCAGATCAACTGATTCAATCAGTTGATTTACAGAAAATACAAGACAAGAATAAGAAACAATACAGAAAGATACAACCTGATCTACACAGCTTGATCTCACAGATGAGATTTCACCAACAACACAAGTAGATCGGTACAATACAACAACAAGTAACAAAAAAGTGAATGTGATTTGAGCGAGTGAAGAAGATGAAAGTTCTGGAACAGGAGAGAGAAGCATCTCTTTTATACTGAAAATATCTCATGTTTCATCCAGGCCCTTACACTTTCACAAATGCACGATAAGACATAGAAAGTTACAACAAGCCCCTCCAATATTAGAACCTGTTATAACAACTTACCAAATTGGTTAGAACAAACATAACAGAAGATATTTGAATGATACAAAATATTATTCTTTCAACAAAAGGCTTTATGGGTTGAGATCCACTGTTCAAGTGGTTGATTTGAAAGTAGGGTGTTTATAAACCGATAGAACCGCCCTAATCAAAGCAAGTCGGCCTGTCTTCGCTGACATTTTGTTTTCCCCATCAAGATTGTTTAAAAAGGCAATCTTGGTCTAGCAATGAAGTTCCTGAAAGCTATTTTGTCCGGAAGTAGTACTAGTTTGACTCCAGAAGTCAAAGGTATGACCTTTCTTTGTTATTGAGGCACAAAAACATGCAAAAATGGGAATGAATGTTGTGCCCTTGAAAATTATATAAGATAACAAAATCTAACTGAAATAAGTATGGTACACATTTTTTTTTTAAGAATAAAACAATTGATCATTACCAAACATACTTGCCAAGTTACATCAAAATAAAAGGTAATCCGGCAACAAATATTGGAAAAGTTGTATAGAAAGCGCATTAAGATTTTATAAGCTTCACATTTAAGTTCCAATATGTGATATTGATAAACTTAAGCTTTTCCTAGGAATGATTGTTTGGATTAACTATTTTAGTAGTCCATGTTGCTTTAGCAAAAAGTACACTAAAACTAGTACAAAAAAAAAAAAAAGATGTTTAAGCAAAAAAAGTACACAAAAACTAGAAGTACAAAAAAAGATATTTAAGGTTGATTATTTCATTACAACAATTAAATGGATCAGCTTTTTTATGGGTGGCGTATTCAGGCTCAATAGCATACCTCTTCATAGCCCAGGTATATATCCATACCTCAAACGGAATTACAACTGTTCATTGTTAATTTGGCGCTCGAGGATGGCGCCAAATGATTCTAGGAGGAAATAAAACTGGCTCTGGAAAACCCACTGACTTGTTTGATGTCAACAAGATTTGAACCCGAGTCTCTCCCTTTTAGAGAAACTATCTACTAAAAGTACAAAAAAGACATTTAAGATTTTGATAATCTCATTATAACTATTAGGTTTAGGATCAAATACAGAACCTCCTAAAAATAAGAAGTGTACAAAGACTCCTAAAAATAAACCCACTACTCAAAAAAAAAAAAAAAAAAAAAACACCCACCACCACCCAAAAGTAACGTTTCTACTTTATTACTCTCCTTGTCGCCTTGCTCTTTCGGGTGACCTCGTTTATAATCTTGTTTTAGTAAAAGGGAATTAAGTTTTTTCTATAGCTTATCAACTAACTTCTGATAACGATTCAATTAATAATAACATATGGTTAAAAAAACTAGTATGCCCCGCTTGCGGTGTGCACATATAATGTATATATGTGTGGGCGCTCAGGGGGCAAAAGTGAAATGGTACTAACTTTAACGTTATTTTACTAATTTCGTGAAAATAACGTTAAAAGCGGCGGATGGTTAATCATGCATCATGTGGTGACGTTGATAGCTGAAAGACACGGGGGTACATGCACCAATCAGTCTCTATCCCGATTGTTTGAGTGTTATGTGTCTTAGGTCCAAGGCTTGATACAAAACTACAATCGAGCCGGGGGTCTCACTGGAAGCAGCCTCTCTATTCCTACAGGGTAGAGGTAAGGCTGTCTACATCTACCCTCCTCTGACCCTACCTTAGCTTTGCTATTGGTGGGATTTACTGAGTATGATGATGATGATGATGATATGGTTAAAAAACTAGCTAAAATGACTAACCAAAAAAATAAGTGTTATTTTTACTCAACGTGGGTGAAAATCATAGAAATTAAAATACTAAATATGGGATTCAGCCTTCAGGGGAATTAAATTATAAATAATATGACGGGGAAAATAAAAGTTGGTGTACATGGGTACCAAAATTTAAACGTAATGCGTATCTAATATGAATTTAGAGGTTTGAGTTTCATCTACATGGGTTTGATTCAAACTTCTCAAACATGTTAATGGGGTCATGCTTGGGTCGCTTTTACAGGTTATGTTTAAATTTTTACTCGTTTTTTTATAAAAGGTTAATCCGTTTAAATTTATATTCGTTTTTTTTATAAAGTGTGTTTTGGCATAACTTAAACCGGCTAAGTATGGTATCTCAAATTATAAGAACGAACTAGGCATCAAGTTCTGTAGAACACAACTATTTTATACGTGTATGTAATTTTAGAGTATTAATATGCAAAATATAAAGTAAAATATATTCCGAACCAAAAGACCATTTTAACCCACAGAACTACATGATATGTAATTCGGGTTTATGTGCCTGATATGATTTTCAGCTTCGTTTCATGTTGGGATCAGTACCATATTTTCGGGTTTGTGTTAGGTTTGATCCCTCAACCCGAAACACAACCCATTTAACAACCATGCCATGCACATGTAGCAACGAGAATTGGACATCATGGATGGCTTCTTGGTTGAAGTTGAAAAGACAAAGTGGATCGAGAAAAGAATATCTTTTTGCACATATAGATTTGAAAGTCAATGCAATATTCGGGGAGGGCATCTCATAAGACTAGTGAACTTACAATCGGTAGTCAAAGAAATGGACATTCGAACATCTTTATGTTTGGGATGCTGAGAATAGGTGGAAACGATTAATCATTATCTAGCTTGATTAAATGTCAATCTTCATATGGCAATGCGTATTTAGAACGTGAAAACATGTGTGGTTTAAACAAAAGTCTACCAGAGATATTCTATATCACGAACTAGTGTTTAACGCCCGCCTTACGGGTGCGGGGGTCGTAAACATGTGCAAAGTAGTAAGTAAACTACGACCAATACAATTTTTTTAGAAAATGACAGCAAAAGTGACAACTTTAAAGCTTAACAAAAGTGAAACAGTTTTTTAAGTAAAAGGAAAAAAATCGAGGGAACAATGCTCTTTAGATGTGGTGGCCCTGCATTTTACCTATCTTTACCCTTGGTCACGAAAATTTTCTTCTCTCCGTTGCAATTGCAAAGAATATCTTTTATCGCATTTTTGTAATTAACTTCCAAATTTGTCTACTTGATTTCTGATAAAAACACTAGGATCAGTTATACATGTACAACGATATACATGAGGTCAACAAAACAAATTAATGTCTCAAAGAATATAGTGTGGTGGTAAGGTGTCTTCCCTCTATTCAAAAGGTTGAGTGTACATATTATGCAAAATGCATATATAAAGTATTTAAGAGTATGTTAGTTTGTCGTGAAAAAAAAAACGAATTAATATTCAAAAATGAAAATCAATCAGACATTAATTTTAAGTTTAGCAGGTTAGCAATAGAATTTTATGTTATTTAGTTTGGTACGTGTCTTGTTATGGTTATTACAATTAACAAGGTTATTACAATGATATTTTTATACTAGTTACAACAATGTGTTTAAAAAAAAGACATATATGTAAGTTGTTACCCTCTGTTGAAGGGTCGGGTGGCGAGCCCCTTGCGGTGGTCCAAACCTTTAGAAAGATACATCCAAATTTTAAATCACCGCAATGTTGTAATTGGTATTGACGCACAAGTTCTCTTACACTTTGAACGGTGCATCCAAACTCTTTGCACATTGTTGCGGTGATATAATTGGTTTTAAGTATATAATAATCAATCAAACAGCTTCAACAACGAGTCCAAAGCACGTACCCAAACCATCATAAAAGGTGACAAAAACACAAGGCCCAAACCATCATAAAAATTTGGGTAAAAACGTAAGGCTAAATCATCGTGATTGTTGACTTCATTAGAAAATCTAACTTATTATTTTTCCCTATGATGATTGTAACTTTGTAAGGAAAGTCATCGTTGTCGTCCTCGTGACGAAACTGTGCAATATGAGAAAAGAAGAAGACATTGATTTTAGTTATTTATGTTATTAGTAGTAATTAAAGAAACGTCCCGCTTACGGTATGCTCATATAATGCATGTATGTGTGGGCGTTCGAGGGCAAAAGTGAAAGTGCTCCAATTTTAACGTTAACGTTAAAAGAGGGGATTGTTAATCATTCATTATGTGGTGGCGTTGATAGCCGAAAGATAAGGGGTACATGCACTAATCGGCGTTTGTCTCAATTGCTAAGTGTTATGTGTCTTATGTCCAAGGCTTGATACAAAACTACTATCAAGTGGGGGTCTCACTGGAAGCAGTCTCTATATTTCTACGGAGTAGAGGTAAGGCTGTGTACATCTTACCTTTCTCAGACCCTACCCTAACTTTATTATTGATGGGATATACCGAGTATGATGATGATGATGCAGGCCCGGTTATAAGCAAGTGCAGGAGGGTCTTGAGAACAGGGCCCAAATATTTAAGGGGCCCAAAAATTTTTAAGTTTTCTTTATATATACATAGCCCAAATTTCTTACTGATTACAAGGCCCAATCCCTTAACTGATTTCAGGCCCAACCTTTGTCAAATATCTAATTGCCGCTGGAGAAATCAAAAGTCGCGGTTCTTGATCTTTAGTTCTGCACTAGGGATTTCAGATATCTGATCGAACAACCAGCCAGCCAGAGGCCCAGAATCTAGATCGCATTAACACGGAATCGCAGATCAGCATCTGATAATACTATAATAGTCAGCATCATAATCCATAATCATTCTCGCAATCTCGCAGAGTCTCAGAGGTGCAGGAAATCAATCGCTGCAGCCTGCAGGTGCTGAGGTGCAGGATTTCAGGAAATCAATCGTCGAGACTCGAGGTATTTTGTTTGTTGAATTGTTGTTATATCCTGATTTCGAGTCGTATTTCGAGTTTAACGATTTAGACTGTTATAGTGTTATGAATGATTGAATGAATGATGTGATTTGTGAATTGTTTTTTTTTTAGATTTTACAGTTTAGACTCATATAGACTGCAGGAAATCAAACGTCGAGTGATCGAGTCGAGGTGTCTTACTGTTGTTTTAATTTTAGTCCATTTGAATAATACCTCTTTAGGAAAAAGTCACATATATATGTGTGGTTTGGAATTCTTTATATATACGAAGGTTCATATAAACTATAACAAGTTGAGAATCTAAGTGATACACTCCAGTTAGGCTTCCAGATAAAAACATGAAGGGTGAAAATAACATATGTATAAATGTCATAAAGTTGTAATCATAAAGTTATCATGTATGCAAATAGGGCCCAAATCATAAAGTTGTAATCACAGAGTTGTAATTATAAAAACATGATTGATGAGTTTATGTTATGAAGATTTGCGAATAGGGCCCAAATTTTTTATCTTGAACAGGGCCAAAATTTTTTTTGTGATTTTCGGAGACGGCTCTGTGATGATGATTAGTAATTAAAGAGAACCAAATTTTGATTAAAACTTTTGCCCTAAAAATCATATGAAAAGGGGACACTTATTATATGAGAATTTTATTCTAAGTTTTCTGAAAGAGTATTATATATGTGTGTGCATATATATATTCTCTAAACCTTTTCTAATATGCCCATTTCAAATTTGTTTATTAAAATTATATGGACCATAAGTTTGGTACATGTCCTAACGTATGAATAAGACTTCACGTAACCCTTTAAGTGGAGAATAGAAGTATGTATTGTGGATTCTGTTTTTGTCCACCAAAAACATAGCAGACGAACCACCATAAAATGTCCAATCACACCCAATGGCATTTGTTCTAACAGTTCTTGCTTTCTTAGTAATCCTTAAAATATATATATATTTAAAAACATTATTTATTAATTTATTTACGGCTTTCAACAAAAGGGACTTCATTGCCTAAATTGTTCTTCATGCTTATCTTTATTATATTCCCCCATCACTCACAAGTATTATACCAATTCCTAGTTGGATATCACACCCCCATTGAACGCTTTGAAAGAATATGAGCACTTAAATATTCTCCCACATAAAGGTCTCGTATTTTCAATAATACTATATCATCTAAATAATATTTTAAAGGGTAAATTACATTTTTCGTCCTTATGTTTCTATCGGATTACAATAGATGTCATTTAACTTTAATAATTACAGTCACAGTCTTAGGGTGAGAGGGGCACTCCTCTCTTAGGCCACACGGGGTGGTTCACTAGTGATGGGTTCTAGTGATGGGAGCACTCAATCAAATCATGCCATGTCAGCACCCAATATTCTAGTGATAGTGATAGAAATGTAGTGGGGGTGGTATCACTAGTGATGGGGATTTCAATGTACAAGTATTAATGCACAATGTACAAGTCGTACCCTATCAAAACTCAAAGTTCAACGTGTGACCACCATAACTCGTTATACTTCCACGAGTGATAGAAAGCACCGGCGGCGGTGTTCCGTGGCCATTCAACGCGTGATGAACGCCCATCACGTTACCGCCCCGAGTCCTCTTAGGGGAGTGACATCTCTTACAAAAAACCAATCAGCACGCGCCACGTCAACTCCCCCCTTAACTCCCTCCACACCCTCAATTTGATGGCGGCACTCCTCTCTTAATTACATCTCATCATCTTCTCTCTCTCTCTCTCTCTCAGCATCTTCTCTCTCTCTCCTCTCTTTTTGTGTGGTGAACACCCACCGCTCCCCACTCGCCGCAAACACTTCCCGAGGGGTCGGCGACGATGTTCCCGCTCGGGGACTACACACCCCGCACCCCTCCCCGGGAAGTGCCCCGCTCATCCTTATATGGAAAAATCATTACACCATACGTCCTTTGACTCTAATCGAGTTAATTTTAAATGTTAAATGATGTCACGTGCACCTCATGTGAGGGCATTTATGTCTGTTTACCCATCTATATATATAAAGAAACCAAAAGCTCTTTCTCTCTCTTTTAACACTTTTTTCCAAAACACTCTCTCAGTCTCATGCAAAATCAGAGGCATCGACCATCACAAAAGTGCAAAACCACCATTGTCTCACTCTTCTCTCTCACCACCCCGCCATCACAAAAGATCTGGGTAGCCGGTGATGCTCAGATCATTTAATGAGAGAGAATGGTCATGTCATAGGCATTATGTCGGCACAATGATTTTGGTGCAAGGCATGAGCGGGAAACCAGACCCTTTGACCAAGTCTTCTCTCTTTGGATTTAATCCTGAAAAGGGAATTGTTATGGGCTCTGGCCCGAAGTTCAGTTAGGGGCAACAAGCCCAGACGAGGGAGTCCAATCAGGGATCCTCATCGTCAAAAGCTATATATAAAGAAAAAGTCACTTAATATAGAAACACAAATGGATTAGGGGATGTACTTTTAGACACAATGTATATAGATTATACAAGAAGGTATATTTTGCAAATACATAATAGGTATAAATACCCGTATAGAAACCGAATTATGTACAACATTCTCACAATCAAACTTTATTTGAGAATATTGAACAAGATAAGCTTCTCGTGACAGGCCTTGATGTCAATAAATCGTTTTGCAACTGTACATGTACTCATAAATACACTATAATTAAAAAAGGTACACACTAATAAATACATTTATTTACTAGTAATGTAAATACAATTATTTACTATGAGACATATTATAATCTATGTCTAATAAATAAGTAATTGGTTGCGTCACACAACACTATTATAATAATACGTTAAGTTTATGTTCATTCGTAAATACAAGAAAATAAAATAGCTCATAACCATTCCTAAATATTATATACTATTGCATAGACTATGGTCGTCATGTCTGTTTCCCACTATGGTCGTGACTTATACAAATGACTCGAATAGATACCCTTGAGAATCAAAGAGGTGTCTACTAGCCATATGCAAAAAAAGACGCTTTATTCAACATTTCCATTTTATTTATTGTATATTTCTTGAGGAAGTCAACATTTGTATTTTCTTTTTTACGTTGTTAAAATGTTCAATATATTTTAGTTACACTCTAGTAGAATAAATACACATTTTATGCTATTAATATTAGAAACATTATTATTATGTATATATAAACTAGTTTTTGCCCCGTCCAAGTTGCGGGGCACTAAGCAGAATATTTCTCTCTCATAACATGTACGTCTGTGTTTCAGTTACTTGTACATATTACTCATAACACGATCTTAAAAAATTACATCGAGTCAACCAATGAAAACGAAACACTACCATACTTTTGCTAAAAAAATGTAGAACGATGAAAAAAACTATAATTTTAAACTGGGGTAAAATTGTAATTCTTAAGGACAAATGAGGGTGTGCCAGGCACTGCCTGGCACGAATAAAGGTTATACCGAATCAACCAATTAAAACAAAACACTACCATAGTTTTGTAAAAAAAATTCTAAAACGATGGCATGACTGTAATTTTACATTGAGGGAAAATCATAATTTGGCAGTGAAAAAAAGGCTAAATTGTAAAGAGTAGATTACAAGTTTTGTCCTTTATGTTTACACCGTTTTGCAGGCGGTGTCATTTAGCGCAAAAGTTGACAAGTTCAGTACTTAATGTTTCAAAATCTTGCACGTTCTATCCTTTAAATCAAACCCAGTTAGATTTTTCTATTAAATCAAACCCACCTACACACATCCCTACAACCACCGGCCACCACACACCCCCCATACCACTCGCAACCACCACCACCAACCTACTCATACCACCTGCCATCGCACACCCACTTACTCATACCACCTATCACCTGCCACCGCCAACCCACATCACCACCCACCCTAATCCCGTCAGAAATCACCCAAACGCAACCCTGAGTCACCGCAATCACTGTAGACCACCACAACCATCGCCAACCTTCACCGCTATAACCCTTACCCTTCCTCCAATCAACTCGAATAAAAAACCACCACCAGATTCGACGAATGAATCGGAATCAAACCGATTCAGATCGTTAGGGCCGAACCAGATAACTCGTTGTTCGAAAACATCTAGCTTCTTCAACCTCTCAAGTTGTCCAATCTAGTACGAAATGGTACCGGAAAAGCTATTATCCAAAAAAAAAATAAATTGTTTAAAAGTTTACAGTTTTAAGTCTCCGGCGGAATGTTACCGATTTACGAGTATCCTTATACACCAGGCGAACAAGATGGTCGACGGGGATGGGGCTAGGGTATTTCAGGGTTGGGTAATGTAGAATATGAAGATGCGTGATATGTTAGTATAGAGAGAGAAAGGGGGAGAAAATTTTGGTAGAGAGAGAGTGAGAAAGTAGTGGATTAGATTTTTAGTTTTATAAGATACGCTTTATAATACATTAGTAAAATGACAATTTTACCCACATGATTGCATTTAACAAGAAAAATTAGTTGGGTTTGGTCTAAATGATAGAACGTGCAAGATTTTGAAACATTAAGTACTGAACTTGTCAACTTTTCCGCTAAAGGACACCGCCTACCAGTGGCGGACCCAAGAATTTTTCTATGGGGGTGCGGAACATTTTTAAATTTTTTAGACCCCTAAGTATATAAGTAAAAAATCGGGTCGTATCGGGTCAGTTCGGGTTGGGTCGGGTCATGTAAAACAAAAGAACATCAAAGTAAATTTATATAATCATCAAAAACACATCAAACATTGTTACAAACATAATTAAAACGTCGCTCTACGGGTTTTCATTTTTGAAATCTATCCAAAACATAATGTTTCAATTTAATCATCATTTTTTGATCCATAAGTTCATCGCTCCATAACATAATGTTTCAATTTTAATTTTCAACAATTTAAGACCTAGAAATCGTGTGTAATCACCCTAAAAATAATCTAAACAACCATAAGCAACATCAAAACACACGAAATTTCAAACATATTTAACAATTTTATTACCCTTTTTCTCCTATAATATCAACTTAAATCATCAAAAAAACATAAAAACTGCCTCAAAACACATAAAAGTTTTGAATTTCAACTTTTCAAACCCTATACTAGAATCATATAATCAATAAGAGATTAAAAGACAACAAACCTATCCTATAAAGACTAGAACAACCCCAAATTACCTCAAAACACATAAAAGTTTAAACTTTTTTAACCCTTCCTATTATCTCATGAGTTTTGAACAAAATCACATAAACATCAAAATAACAAAAAAAAAAAAAAAAAAACATGTACATGTTCGTGGCCGGAATTACGCTGTTCGTGGACAGAATTTTGCAGTCGCCGTCGGGGATGGGGGTGCCGCAAGTCGCTGACAGTGAGGTGAGGCAGAGGGAGGGTGGGAGTCGCACAAAGTTGGCAGTTGATTGGGTTTTTTTTGTAAACTGTGATTTTGTTTAATTAAAGATGTATTTGGGTTGGGCTTGAATTTTATTAACTTATTGGGCTTGATGGAATGAATTCAAGAATTAAAGGGGTTAGTGAGCTAACTTGTTTACATAATTGGGTCGGGTTTCAATCCGTGTTCACAGTTTTTTTATATAAATTCCTAACATTTTTTTCTAAGGGGTGCGGTCAGAATTTTCCAAGGGATGCGGACGAAAATTTCCAAGCGGTGCGGTCGGGATTTTTCACGGAAAATACCACTAAATTTCTTTTTTTCAAAGGGTGTGGCCGCCCACCCACCCTATAGGGTAGGTCCGCTCCTGCCGCCTGCAAAACGGTGTAAACATAAAGGACAAAACTTGCAATTTACTTAATTATAAATTTGAACTGAGGACAAAACTATGGTTTGGCTAGATGAAGAAAAAATAAAACCAATGGCAAAATTACAAATTCAAACGGAGTAAAATCTTAATTTAATTGAACCAATAGAAAAATGGCAGGCAGCTGTCTGTCACTATTTTTATTCATGTCAATTGTAGATATATATATAATATAGGAAAAATTACAAGTTTTGTCCTTTATCTTTATACCACTTTTTAGGCGGTGTCCTTTTTAACGAATGTTGACAGGCGGTGTCCTTTACTAGGTATTTTGTTGCAAGTTTAGTCCTTTACACCCAACCCAGTTAAAAAACCCTGTTAATTGCTGACAGGCGGTGTCCTTTACTAGGTATTTTGTTACAAGTTTAGTCTTTTACCTAGGTATTTTGTTGCAAGTTTAGTCCTTTACACCCAACAATTAACAAGGTTTTTTAACTGTGTTGGGTGTAAAGGACTAAACTTGCAACAAAATACCTAGTAAAGGACATCGTCTGTCAACATTCGTTAAAAAGAACATCGCCTGAAAAATGGTATAAAGATAAAGGACAAAACTTGTAATTTTTCCTAAAATATGCAACTGATTAGCACTTTTATTTAGATGATGAATATTCACTAATTTTCAATTGATAATCGATAACCGTACAAACGTTGTGGTTATTTTATAAGTACATGCAAGTGCATATTGAATTGATAATCGATAACCGTACAAACGTTGTGGTTATTTTATAAAATACATGCAAGTGCTTATGCAATTTTGATAATTTTCTATTTAAAATCATGTTGGTATTGAACTTATGAGAGCATTTGACTGAAATAATCTAAAACTAAATATTGATGTATCAAATTCGTAACTGATTACGACATTAATATTCGTGCTACCAATACAAATATTAAAATAGGTAAAAGTGTCGTACATATGCCAATTAAAGTCAATAGAATAAACTTCAATGGCTTTCATTTTCAAAATATAAAATTGAAATAAATAAAGAACGTGGAAGTCTTTACCAAAACAC
This sequence comes from Helianthus annuus, assembly GCF_002127325.2. Lineage (NCBI taxonomy): Eukaryota > Viridiplantae > Streptophyta > Magnoliopsida > Asterales > Asteraceae > Helianthus > Helianthus annuus. The sequence continues at coordinate 37,624,800 of NC_035444.2, read as the reverse complement.
ACACACTTCCTCGAACATGTTTTGGTAAATTCGGACTTATTTTTTTTAGGCACACGACTTTGTAAATTCGGATTTCCTGAGTAAAATTATAATATACGTCAATATAACTTAGCGGTGTAGAGTGCATGCTTGTTCCATATAGTTTGCTTATCTATTAGAGCATCTGAGGTGTCACGTGATGAAGCAACATCCACACGTTGTGGACCGTGAAACATCGCCACCGCCGTAGTTATTCATGCGTGGCCACGAACACGGGTTATATGACCGTTGAAGAAGGAGAATGAGACCGTTGAAGAAGGAGGATTTTATTAAAAAACCTTCTGTCCAATTTTTTTATATACATTCATTCTTCAAACCTTTAAAAATACAATCCTTTTCACCTACAAAATACAATCTTGCATAGTTTTCAAAATGGAATTTCCAACGGATTCGTTTCCGATAGACACTGATAGCGATACGTCTTTCGACAATGACACGCTTGAGTTTTTCGAGAAGGTATATAACGAATATGAAGGTTCGAGTCGCCCAAAGAAGAAACTTTTTCGAGAAAATGGTTTCAAGAACGTTATGACGGGAGGGGCAAACGAAGCATCTATCCATGATGGTCTGTTTTTGTGAAAGCTCCTCCATTTCCTGTCGAGGTTAAAGAAAAGACGTTCAAGAGGTTGCAATAATCGGCAAGAAAAAATGTTGAGAGGGCTTTCGGTGTTTTAAAGGGTAGATGTGGCATACTAAACCGACCGGTTTGTGCGATAAATAAAAAAAACAATCCATAACATAGTATATGCATGTATCATATTGCAAAATATGCTAATAAAAGAAGATGGACGTGCAATATCTCCAGATTAGGTGCCGGATCCTCCTACACAAGTTCTCTTTCCCGAAAACGTTCAACAAGACTTGCGCAATGAAGAAATTCACTTTCGGTTGAGATATGATTTAATTGAACTTGTAGATTCTTTAGGTTTGGAATTTCCGGATTCGGACGAGTAGTAGGTTTTCTTTATGTATCTTTTTATTTTTATATGTTTATTTTTAAGTTGTAACCTAAATTATGTCTAGAAATATTGTTTTTTATTTAAATGAAATTTATAATTTATAATTTTATTGTAAATTTATATTTTAAAAATAAAAAAGTCATCACTAGTGATGAGCACCCCTAGTAAAATCCATCACTAGTAATGGAATAAAGCTCGATGACGTGGCAAAACTTGATTGGTTCTTATGAGTGACTGGATGTTGATAAAGCTCAATTTGAGACCAGTAACCTTCCATCAAAATATTCACTTTTTTTTTTTTTGAAAGTCCAACAAAAATTTTATTCCAAAACACTTCTGGTTAACTATCTGTTAAACAGAAGATCTCACCAGTTCAACTTACACCATAGTACACATAGTCACACCCTCATACAATTTAAATCAAACATACACCAATTTTCCCAGTTAAGATTTGTGACTTTTGCCCTATTCTTGACCCACAAAAAACTATATAATCTAATCTCATCCTTTATCTTCGCCATACTAATATGCTTTCCTTGAAAGACCGCCTCGTTACGAAACTTCCAGATTACCCAAAGGGTTACCTGGGTGATGACATAAACCACCTTCTTCCACCCGTTCGAACCTCTGTTTTGCTTGTGAATCTTGGCCAAATCTTCTAATTCCAGAAAGTATAATGGATTTATCCTACACCAGTGAGAGACAAAATCCCAAATTTGACTTGTAAAGCTGCATGACCCGAATAGGTGCATTGTAGATTCCTCCTCATCGTTACACAAAACACAACGATCACAAGGAAGGGAAATGTTTCTTCTAATAAGTGCCATTTTCGTGGGGATTTTATCTTGAATAATTCTCCAAACTAAGAAATTCACCTTAATTGGCGTCCAACTGTTCCACTCGAACTCCAAACCAAGATTTTGAAATCTAATTGTCTCCAACTTGTTCCGGATGCTTTTTACCGAAAACTCGCCGTTTGCTTCCAAAGCCCAAAGCCATCGATCAGACCCAATCCCAAACCCAAAAGCCTGAAACGCAGCCATGAGACTGCCCAATTCAGACCTTTCCACCGCGCTACTCGGAGTTCTAGTCCACCCAAAACGAAGACTCAAAATACCAATCATCTCATCCTCCGTAACTCTGTCTGAAATCATTGCATTCTTGCTCCTTTCCAGGCTAAAGAGGTTGGGGAACTTTTCACACAACGGTTCCTCGTATAGCCACCTATCCTTCCAGAAACATATCTCTCTTTCGCAACCCGGGAGACCCCGAAACAAAGCTGCCAGATTTATACCCATTGCCCCGTAATCAACTGATAAATTATGGATTTGTTTCCAAGGCCCCTGCAAAGACAACTTACCCGGAATGAAATTCCACGCCCTCGAGTTACCATGAAGAGCCAAAACTACCTTTCGCCACAAACTCCTTTTATCCACCTTGAATCGCCACCACCATTTCGATAACATAGCCAAGTTTGCCATTTGAAGAGAGCCGAACCCCATCCCCCCTAACTTCACTTCCCCACCCGTTTCAATTGAGCTACAACTCATTGGCATTGTTAAGATGTTATTATTTCTTTACATCTATTATTATCTAGTAATTAATACATATTAAGATTGCTAGAAATTAGATATTAGTTCTACTACTACTACTATTATTATTATTATTATTATTATCATTATTATTATTATTATTATTATTATTATTTCCCGGAGATAATTTGATACGTAGGATCATTTTGTATCAAGTATTGATAGAAGAGTTGACTTTTGAAATGTAGTCAGATCATGTCGTCCGTTTGAAAAAGACACCACGTGCCTTTTAGTCTGGGCCCTGTTTGACTCATTTTGTTATCCTCTTCTTCACAATCATTGGTTGAATTGAATGAAATCGCAAGTAGGCATCCAAAAGTACAATCATTACGTTTTTTTTTAAATCTTTTTTGTGTTGGTAAATATAGGATTTAATTTTCAGATTTTTTTTCAAAACAAAAATAATACATGTTTTTATTATTGTAGTTTAGACTGGTTTAATATATGATGTTCTAGAAATAGAACTGATGGATTAAGTGGTTCACTGAGGTAAGCAATCGATTAGATCTAATCTCAATAATTCGGTAACGAGGAGACAAGTACCGGTAGTTTTCTAGTGAATTCGCCTTTATAATATGATCGTCTCATAGCTAATAGATTCAAATGTGTCGCCGTGTCTGGTCCACTAACTTATAACCGAACCAAAATCACCATTGGCTTTCGATGTATCGACCGGCAAGGTTTTAAAGCAAGGCTATTGTAGATAGTTACTATAGGGAAAACAAAATATAGCATAATAGTATTTAGGACTAAGATGACTTTCGTGAGGCTACAACGCTTGTGCACAATAGTTAATACATATTTTAACTTAAAATAAGTAATCATCAAGTTTCCTATAATATTTGCTAGATATACCAAGGTGAAATTGTATAACAAATCTATATACATAACCAAATCGCAACTCATTATAAATCGTTAAATTTAGAACATAGAAACCAAAGTGTGCATAATTTATACATGGCTTAACTACCAAACTATTTGCACATTCATAACACATGCATGGCTTAACCATCTTGAGACAAGCTTGAGTGATGGATTATATTTTCTTTCTATAATCTCTCTCTCTCTCTCTCCTCTCCCTCTCTCACACAAACGCACACAATTGGGTGGCTATACATCAACAACACCTAGCCTCTACTTTCTTTCTTGCCCCTTAAACAAAATATTGTTTACTTTTAAACACTTGGAAGATGGGGTATGGTTTGGATAGTCCCCAAAGGGATCATCCGTCACGTAGACGCCAACTCAGCAATGGTGAAGGACCATCCCCTTGGGGACTACCCAAGGGTGTGGAAGACTACCCACATAATATAATATATAATAATATATAATAAAGAGGAGAGAGAGAAGTCAGAGGGGAGAGAGGGAGGGGGCCCACCATTTTGCATCGTCGCCTCCGTATTGCATACGCCGGGAGTGACGCGACGCAGCCCAGGGGGCGGTGTGGGACGCTGAGGACGAGCCGGGACGGAGGGAGACGACGCCCATACCGCACGGTCTTATGAATTTGGCCAACCTTCTCTTTAGTAGCCTGCATGACTTTGATTACACTGAATTCTCTTTGATCCTCTTTGCCATTAGAAATCGGAGTTCTACACTCTTGACCATACACCATTTCATAATTAAGAAATAATCATTGGTAGTTTTAGTATAAGAGAAATCCACCAATTACAAGTTGGTATCTCATCATTCACCAAAATGGATAATACAATCATGTAGCATATCCTCAAGAGTCTAAACAATCCTCTTGCTTCTGTTTTCGATATGTGAATGATAAGTGATGTAATCAACAACTTAGGTGTGTTTGTTTTTCTAAAAAGGTCTGTGCAGGCTCTTCTGTCTGCGCCACGTAGACCACGCGCAAACATTGCCATCTGTAGACTGTTCGTATTTCCGAAGACGTTTCATTGAAAAACGTTTGCGCAAGCTCTTCTTGGTGCAAACTTGTTCCAACCACTTCTAAGATCTTCTAAGGTTTGCAGAGGGTTAAACACCACCACCACCCACCGTCCACATCCACCACCCACCACCACCGTCTGTACATCACCAACAGTTTATTTTAGAAGTCTGCATACGTTAAAAACAAACAGTCGTCTTCTTGCAGACTTCAGAGGTTTGGTTCACCTCTTCTTCTACTGATTTCTGCAAATGTGGTACGTTGACTGCAGATATTTTACCTCTTAAAAACAAACAACACCTTATCCAAACCCTACAAGAATTTCGTTCAGTAACGAAAAGTAAACCTGCCATGAAAATAGACATCGCCACATCGGCACTTGCCGTGAAACCACTTCTTTTAAATAAAAAACTGGCACTCGTTATGACAATACATCTATCGAATCGTCTAGGGCATTGCTTATCAAGCCATCAATAATGATCCAAACATCAACTTTTTTGTCTTCGGGAGTTAAATCACCAACTAGATAGTTACATTTTCCCATTAATTCATATATATTTCCAAATGTATGCTCTTTTCGTTTGGATTTTGATACTTAACTTTCACTTCCAAAGGTGTTACACATTTCTCAACATGTTTAGCAATATCAAGCCTTATGGGTGACCGAACATCATTTTTCATGTGTCGACACATCTTTGTGGCATTCAGATAAATATAATATCTCAGAGTTATGTAAGTAATAGATATTTAAGTAGGACTGGATGAGCGGTCCCCGAAAACTTTTTTTTTTTTTTTGGAAGAGCAAATTTCATTAAACACCACCCAAACCGACTATCTCCAAGATAGAGATAGACGGGGGACAAAACACCAACAGCCTTTACGTTACATCAAACGAAAAACGTTTCCAATCCTTCCATTCTACCCTATCCTTCTTAGCCCTACTATTAAACCACAAGAAACTAAGCGATTTAACATCGGCAATAATCTGATTAAACTTAACTTTCGCCTCTTTGAAAACCTTCTCGTTCCTGGCCTTCTTAGCGGTCCCCGAAAACTCACACAAAAAATTGAGCCCAAAATTATGGTTAAGAGGAAATGAATTAAAAAAAATAAAAATTTAGTGGTGGACCAAGACTTGAACTTAAGACCCCTACAGTATCTTAAAATGTTTTTTTTCCATTCCTCCAACAACATTTTTTTTGCATAACAAAAGGATACATATACTAGGTATATAATTTAATAAATACATATAAAAGCTTATAAAACCTTTTGTACCCTTTGAAAATTTGGGTTTCATGCGATGGCACGGGTTAGCCGACCTTGATTGGATCTGCTAGCAAAGTTAAATTAGAAATAGAAATAAACAAAAAAATAAAAATAAAATCCTAGAAAGAGAGAAAATGTGAGGAGATAAAAAGAGCGAAAAGGGAAAGTAAAAAGATAGAAAAGGAAAAACATAAGAATTTTGAGTATTTTAAAAGAACAACAACAGAAATACAAAAAAAAAAAATCTAATATCTAAAGGGGACAGGATTTGGTATATATGATATAAAGATAAATATATCTAAATTTTCCACAAGAGAATGTTCACCCACAAAGACACTATATCAATAATGTCAACATAATGTGGGTATTACAAGAGATAATATCAAAAAAAAATTCAGATAAAGTCATACATTATGTTATATATATATATAAGGTAATGCTAGATAAAAAACCCTAAAATTCTTAGAAAACTCTGGAAACCTAAATGGGAAGCCATTTTTACCCAACCTCCCGACATTTTTTTTTTTGAAAAAAATTACACATGTAATATACATGTTTTAGAGTGTTTTGGGCCAAAAAAAAACAAAAAAGCGCCGAAGGGATTTTTTTAAAAAAAATAAACAAATTTCAGCTCCTAACACGTGTTAAGCAAAAAAGACATAATTTTGCTGAAAATTGCTGAAACTTTTTTTTTTTTTTAAATATCCCTTCGGCGCTTTTTTGATTTTTTTTGGCCCAAAAGTCTTAAAAACATGTATATTAATGTGTTATTTTTTTCAAAAAAAAAAAATGTCGGGAGCTTGGGTTTTCTCGGGTTTTTTATATATATAGGGTTTTCTATCTAGCCCTACCCTATGTATATATGTATATAGTGAAAATGTAAAATATAATATCTTTTAGCGTATAATACGTACGATATAGTGAAATCGCATTTTATAAAAAAAACATGTTGAAATCGCATGTTGATTTTTTTTTATGAAATCGCATGTTGATTTTTTTATGAAATCGCATGTCGTTTTTTTTACCAATTTCGCATGTTGGTTTTTCAGCATAAATCGCATGTTCAAAATTGAATTCGCACCAGATCGGACGGCTGAGATGAGCGCGTGCATATTGTACGATAAGAGCTATTGTACGTTAACCTAACCCTATATGTATATATATATATATATGTGTGTATATAGGTAAAGAGTATGGTACAAATCTCACTATCGTACATTATGTACGCTACAACAACAGCCATACACGTGTCCTGATTTAATTTTAATAAATAAGGGTATATCAGACATTCTATTCTAACATTTTCGACTGCTAATCATGGAATCCCGTCAATTATGGAGTTCGTTTCCTAACCGTTCCATTTAAGTATTCTTCGTTTTAATTCGATTGTAGTGTTTTTGATTGATTCCTCACAGAACGGCCATTTCAGAAAATGCTTGATTCGTCATTTATTTTAGTTTTTGGTTTTATTTGATTTGAAGCTTTTTTTTTAATTTATTAGATTTGTAATCAGGGTTGAAGATAAGTGTTTCTGGGTTTACTTGTTGTCTTACTATATCGCGTGTGTTGTTTTTATATATCGCATGTGATGTTTTAAGATAATCCAATTAGTAAAGAATCGACCTGTTGTATAATTTCGCATGTTAAAAATAGTCATTTCGCACACAATGAAGGTTAATATATAATTTCGCAAGTTTAATTCGAGACTTCGCAAACCTTAAAGTATTTATCAATTGTAGCTTTTCATTTCGCAATCTTTATGAGTAATTATTTTTATTTTTTGCACAGTGTCTTTCAATAATTGAAATCAAATAATTCAGTTCAATAATTGATTTCAATAATTCATATCAATAATTGTTTTTTATTATATATTTTATGTTTTCATCACTATTGCAGACATCCAATTAAAAAATGGCAGATCTACCAATATCCTCTTCTTCTTCTTCTGAACCAAGTATCAAGCAGGTTTTGAGGAAAGGATTCAGCAACAGATTCAAGAGGATCAATCTTGTCAAGAGATGTTGGAGGCCAACATTTCTCGTGTAACGGAAAACATGAAGAGAAGACAAGAAATTCTGAACTTGTTATCCCAGATGCAAGTGAGTAGTCTTAAAGAAATTGCAGTTATGTTTATGGTGGATTAGGGTGGGAGGGATGAGAAACAGTTGAAAGAGTTGGCCGGTGCAATAACTGTATTAAAATGCTCAATGAAAATGAAAATAGAGTTTCTTTCATCTTTTGAATGAACTTTTGTTTTTTTTTTTTTTTTTTTGGTGTATGTTCCAATAAATTTGCATGTTTTGATATGTAATGGACTTGTATTTCGCAAATTTTAATACAAACTCCTTTGATTGACTCGTTCGGGTCAGAATCCGATATGTCAAACATGCGATTTTCAAACAAAACACATGCGAAATAAAAACACAATTGCCAATTCAGAAACACCAATATATGCGAAATTAATAAGGGAACTAAAGCAGTTTGAAATAGTTGAAACAGTTGAAATATGTAACATAAATACATCATCAAATGAAGTTTACTTTCCCTTTCCAAAATATATACTCATCCTTTCTGGGATTATCTTATCCAGATCTTTCATATACCTCTCTTTGTCTGGCCTTTTGTCGAAAGCATTGGCCATTTTAATTATTTTTTGACGATGCATGTTGTGTTCTGATAGAATGATTTTGCTGAGATATCTTGTCCTTAGGAGATGAAGTTGTGCTTTCTGTCTGTTGTTTACTTCATTTTCATTCACAAATCCTGTCACCCATGGTTTTTGGTTTCCTTTGTACGTTTCCATGTGACGCATCATAAACACTCCACAGTCTACGCCATTATTCTTCGTCCTCCAATCCATTTCTTTTCTTTCTATAACTGAGCTTCCAAGTTCTTGTATAGCCGGTGTTGGTTTTAAAGCCTTTTCTAGGTATAAAACCAATACCCTTCTCTGTAACATAGCAACATTGTGTTAGTAGCTTTTTTACATAAAACATAACATGTATATGAATAATTTTTTCTATTACCAGTGTGTTTGGAAGCCCTTTGTATCTATCCTTGAAGTTTTGTTCAGCTGCTGAATTGTCAATCAGCTCAATTTTGCCGGATTTCAAGTTGAAGCACAAGACATAGAAGTGGTCACCTTGAAGTACCGGAATAAACACCAGGTCAACCGAATCAAGTTTTTTTACCTCATATCTCAGTAACATGTCTTCAAAATTTGAGGCAAATATTTTTAGTCATTGGTTGTCTGTGTATTTCTCCTTGTCGTAAAAGATATCCGGCTGTATGTTATGTAAACCAGAGTCAAAGACATGCAAACAATGTTTTTTTTCCACATGCGAAGAGTGTATATACCAAATACGAAATTACAACAGTATGGGAAATGCAAACAATGGATTTTTTTCACATGCGAATAGTATATATAACACATGCGAAATTACAACAGTATGAAAATGTTTCAAAAGCAAAAATTCTGCCATAATACATGCGATTTAGATATAACTATTTTGCGAAATCATTTAATATGCATTTACTTTTAGAATTTCAAAATGGCAAAATGTATATGAAAACATACCATCATTGTGGAATACAAGAAGAATCTGTGTGGTGATGATTTCTATCCCTTTTCTTCTCTTCAAGGTTTAGAATATCTACAAATGCATCTATTCCGTTCGATGCTACGTATTGTTCCCTGTAGAAGCTTTCAAACACAGCTTTGAATGTTGCAACCTCAGTTTTTGATCGGTAAAATTCTTCTCTGCAAATCATAAAATAAATAATTAGTTTTTGTTTTGTGTATATTTTTTTTAGATGTTTGTTTGTTGATATATGTTTTTTTACTTACTGCAAGCCTGCAAATGTAGCAAATATGAAGCGGATCACACTCAATTCTTGGTTCAAGAGTGCTTCATGCATGTTTACCACTCTATTGCAGTAAGGGGAACAAAATTTGTCTCCAAGATCTGCACATCTTTCCTCAGCTCTTGTTTTTGCTTGTTCTATTGTCTTATAAAGCAGTTCATTTAACCCTTTTGGGATAACTTGTTTTGGAACTTGCTTTGGCTTTGTGGTTTTTCTCCCCTTAGTTTGCTTTTTTTCTTTATCTTCTCCCAACATGGGTCCTAGGCTCAAAACCAACTCAACTGAATGCAATTCTTCAGCAGTTACCTGAGGGCATTCAGGTTCCTTTTCCTTCTCAACTTCAATGTCCGTATCGAGTTGTCGAGGGTCTTTTTCTGGCACTTCTTCCTGGACTTTTTGTGTAGATTCTACCAAGTTCACTGTCTCTTCGACAACAGTTTCATTTTCACCAGTTTCTGCATGCCAGAATAATTTAAGATATACAATAATTTATGATGTTTAATTTTTCTCCTAAAGTAAGGGTTTTATTACCCTTGGCAGTTGTTTGGTAAGCATATACACCCGGTTCCACAGTTTGAATGTTTGCAATAAGGGTGTCTGTGACTCCTCCATCATCTGGTTGCAGTATACCTATAGATACAAAATATTTAACTTAATACGGTAGAATCAAAATCACAGGGTTATACATGACATATTTGTGCGAAATCAAACTTTGAAGTTTTTTAACAAATCGCATGTGTTTTTGTAGGGTTTCGCATGTGCATAAGTGTAGTGAATTTTTACATGATATCGCATGTGTTAATATTGAGTTCGCATGTTTTACCTTCTGATGCCATTTGTACCAAAACTGTTGATATTACTTTTTGAGCTTCTTCATCCTCTCTACCTTCTTCGTTTGTAGTAACTTCATGATGAACTTCACAAGCTGGGGTTTCAGGTTCTTGATGAACAGGAGAGGCTGCAGTTTCATGCTCTTGAACCAGATCAGGTGGCACACAAATGGGATTATTCTGAAGCGTCTGATCCCACTCCTTACAAGCCTTCATAACCTCCGGATCCCAAAAACACTTAGTTTTTGCTTCTGACACTAAGTTGTTCATCTCTTGAACATCTTTAACCATTTTAAGGTATTTTTTGACATTTGCTTTCATCTTTTTCAACAGATTCTGTAATATTTTTCAAGTTAAGATACTATCAATCTAGAAGTTAAATATAATTGATTAAGTTAAATAAGTTAAATTAATATTTTTTTACGCTTACCTTTTTGTTTGCTCTCGAAGCCTCTAGTTGTTGTTCGTGGGATGTGTCATAGAATACCGATGGTGAAAGTTGAGCAGGAGTGTTGCAATAATCCATCATTTTCTGTGTCTGCGTTCCAACTTCAAAGTCAATGTTCAACTGAGACATTTCATGGATTTCAAAACTGAAATCCATGAAATCATCAATGATCTCATTATCTTTTGGCTCTGCCCCAGTTTCTTTGTTTTGTACTGCGCGCGCAGTCCTTCTTTTGTAGCTTATCGTGGTGTCAACCGGTGGTCGTAGTGTATAATCATCCGTCGGAGCACCCTCTTCTTCTTCATTTTTTTCTTCATTTTCTTCTTCATTTTTTTCTTCTTCACTCTCACTTGATATCCATAGAGGTCCGTTATCCGAAATATGATCGTCGACTTTATCAATCTCCGAAGATGTTATATAACGAATAACCGGTATCTCCACGGCTTTCTCAAACAGGTTAAGCCTTTTGTTGTACTCATGCGTGTATAGAAGTTGTATAAATCGCAAGATCATTTAATTATATAAAAGAACAAACTAGTATTTTAAATATGTTATTAAATGTAGTAATGTATACCATAAGAAAGGCAACAGGTCCCACGAACTGTATCTTATAGTTCTTCCAGCCCGCTCGTGTCCGACGCAAGGTTTCGAGTAGATATGAGCACCAATCTAGATTTTTTATTTCCTCAACATCTTCTACACGGAGCAAACATCTATCATTTGCAAGTGTTGCCTTTGTAATTTCTGCAAAGAAGGTCATCCAGCATACAAGGAAATTTAACTTAAACAGACTCCCTCCGTCTCTTTGATTTTCCATTGTATTTGCAATTAAGCCATGGGTATGGCGGATGAATGTATCCCGGACAGCATTTCCCGGTTCTTGACTTTTTTCAATTTTCTCTTGCTTTTTGACTTTTCTCTTATCGGCTATTATTTCAACCTTCTTTGGACCCATTGGTATTCCAAGTACCTCGTAAACTGTGTCCGATGTTATTTTTATTTGGTGTTTTCCTACGTTTAGCTTATCGAACTTCTCATCAAAGTTTCTCGCTAGCCAATATGCTAATCTTGTCGAAATATGGTTGATATTGATATCTAGAATAGCTCCAAATCCCATATCCCTCACATCATCAATCTGTTTTTTTGAAAATCTTCTAACAGTATCCATATATGAGTTAGGTTGGCATCTCAGCAGTATTGCTTCATTGCTGTATTTGAAGAACTCCCTATGTTCTGTTTTAGGTTGTTGCACCTTTTTTAATGTTTTTTTGTCTGTATCTTTGATTTCCAGTTATCTTCTTTCTTCTCATCTTTTTTTCTTTTTTGGGGGTGGCTTAACAAAGTCATCATCTTCTGAACTTTCTTCAACCACCAATCTCTTTCTATTCTTGTTAATTTTTATCAGAGTTGATATTGGTCCTTCAAAGTCATCATCAGATTCTATTTCTACAAAATCGCATGCTATAGTTAAAAACACTTACAAAATCGCATTTATCAGTTAATCATGTAAAACAGTCATCAATTCGCATGTGTTAGGTATCAATTCGCATGTGTTATTTATCAATTCGCATATATGAGTTATGATTTTGCATTTGTTACATAAGCATTACCTAAACCAGTCAATCATTATAAATCATAAACACTACAACAAACTTATGATATAAAATCGCATGTGTCTTTATATCAATTTGTAAGTTTAATCTAACCTAAAACAAAAAACCTTGACATACTTTTTTTTATCATATGAAATCGCAGATGTCATAAAACCACCACAAAACCCTATATGATATCGCACATCTATCAGATATCATTAAGAAAACTGCATAAAAAATGCAAAACCTAATAAATAAACATACCAGTAATAAACCCTAGCAAAATTGAAGTTGTTATCAATATGTAATGTTATAAAACTATACGTTTCAGTTAAAACGTTAATAAACAAACAAAATCGCATTTGACTTTAAAGCTCCTGTATATTCCACTATAAAATCGCAAATGTCAATAGATACCTGGATTCATCTTCTTCGCTTGTGGTCTGTCGTTGTTTGCTTTGCTTCTTTTCTCAATATTCATGGAATCGTAGTTGAAATCGCAATGGAGAGTAGCAGGGAACGTTTTGGAGAAGGAGAATGCAATGTTTTGATTTTGGGTTTACGGTATGATTTTGAGTTATTGTGTGCTGATTATCAGGGGTTTTGTTCTCGCTATGGACGATTTTAACCTTGGCGGTTTCTTTTATTAATTTTAATTTGATTAATTTAATTGTTAAACACGCGCTTTAAATGAGATGATCGGACGGTTGTTGTTGTAGCGTACATAATGTACGATTGGTGTATTTGTATGATAACCGCCCTCTCTCTCTCTATATATATATATATATAATTAATTAATTAATTAATTTCAACTCATGATAAACAATAGCATTAATTTTAAATGTATTTGGGTGTTTCTAATATCTCTTAGCTAACCATATCATTGTTATTATATTTTAAAACTAAAACTCTCCACTTTATATAATTCAATTAAATTCCATTTAAAAAACGAGGATTTATGCTTTTCTATACACTTTTATAAAATTTTGAACAGACCACTGCAATGTACTTATTTTTTAACTATGTTTCGTTAAAAGTCATGTTCAAAATTGAACGCGTCAAGTGTAATTGACTTTTTTTTTTGTTTTTCATCATGCGAACCAATAACGTGCAAACAACTTCCATAGCGATATAGTGTATCTTTTTATATTGTAAGCTATAGCAAGAGTCGGTACCGTGACGAACTGAACTGATATCGTCTTAACAATATCGGTACCACGTCGATTCCAACCGAACAAGATACTCACTTTTTTGGTCTATTTACGTAAAACACGTGTCGATCTCCTTTTGGGTATATCATGACTTTTTTGGGGTTTTATCTTTTAGTTGCTATAACGAGTGCCTGTATCATACCGATACCCTAATAAACTGAACCGATAACGACCGAATTCGCGCCACAATGAGTGGGGAATTCTATTAGTTGTTGTTGTTGCTGTTATTATTATTATTATTATTATTGTTATCGATAATACAAAAAATAGGGGGAGGTTAACGTACAATGTTCCTTAATGTACGAGCGTATAATATGAAATTACGCACGTTGTAAAACTCAAACCCTAATCACGCATGTTGAAAAACCATAATCATGCATGTTAACGCAAAACATAAACTCGGAACACCACTTCGCAAACTGGGTTCATAAACTCGGAATCTCTTTCGCAAACTCGGAACCTTCATTCAACATGCGTAATTATCTTTCTAACATGCATAATTATGTTTCAACATGTGTAAAAGAACATAAACTCGAAATCTACTTCACAAACTCGGAACCTTCATTCATTCACAGACTCGGAATCTTCATTCTTTCAATATGCGTATTTTCACAGCGTGCGCTCGTACGTTAAGCAATATTGTATTTTAGACTTTCACACAAAAAATAAAATAAAAACATGTTATTGTGAGTATTGATAATTAATGTATGCTATTATACTTGGCATAAATATAATATAATATTGTTATGTTAAAAACATGTTATGTTATTGAAGTACAACAGTGGAAGTGTTAGGGTTTTGACAGAGGAGTGACGACGGCGAGTTGAAGGCTTGGTATTCCGGGGAGGCATTTTCCGATCTAGATTCTGACAATAATCCGGTAAGCCTCGATTTTATCGCATGTCATGTAATCATTTAGATCGATTTTTTGTCTATTTATTTAAATGAGGCATGGCTATCACCTAAAATGGTCTTATGCCAATTTACATTTCACATTGTTACCTGCAGACTTTGTAAATTTGGGATTCTCACTATGGTGTATGTTTACTTGGTATTTCCACTTGGATAAAAGGGAAAGACCCACGTCTAGTGATGGAGTCCTCAAAACGCAAATGACTACTTTTGAAGCCAAATTAGGGCTTGAAATCATCAAGGTAACCGACTTTAAATCATTCAGATATCTTTTCTCTGCAGCTTACTAATAATCAATATGGAGCCACATAGCCATTCTATTAAAAGCATTGAACGTAATCAGGGATGAAGTCTCAGATGCACTTTTGGGTGGTTATATATTTACAAATTGTTAAACTTTTATAAAATTCTTATTTTTAGTTTAAAAGTGTATTGGGTTTAGTTCATAACAAGAAATTCAGAAGGGTTGGTCAGGCGAGTTGGGTAATGGGTTTGGGTTAGAATAGTTGATTTTAAGTAGATGTAGTAAAGGGTTAGGCTGACCACAAACACTGTATTTGGCAAAATACATGCACATGTTATTCACATAGTGCCTAATGATGAATGTTAGGCTATATAGATTTAGAAGGGATATAACAGACAATGGTATCATCATATGAGGGGCTTTCATGAAAGTTCACACTGATGTGAATCCGTGTGTTCATTTGGTAGGCAACTGTCTACGTTTTTTCTCTATTGATGAACCTCATAATCACTAAATTAAATTACTTACCAATATTGAAGTGTATGGTGTAACTAATTTGATGCCCTATAACATGGCTTAAACTATAGGTACATTAGCCATCATACTTGATAGTTGCTGGTTTGGTTTACTCCTCTATCAGAACCACTAATAAAGTATGTATTCTCTTGGTGTAATTTAGCTACATATGTGTTTACTAGACAACGAGGAATGTGAAGACAACGTAGAGGTGAGTGTGCGTTTTTTGTTGACGCGATGGTATATACTGGAAATTCATTGGCAAGGTTCAAGGAAAACAAATTGTGATCTTATCACAGGTAGGCATTCTTGAATGTTGATGTCAGATTCAAATGCGTTGTGGTAAACTATTTAACTAAAAAATCAACACGGGTCAAATAAGTCATTTCGGTAATATAATTTTATTAATGAGTTTGCATCAAATAAAATAAAGTTAGATGCTAAGTTTTGTATAGAAAAAAATTTGTAGGGCTTTCTGTAGTGTGTCTTTTTTTGGCAAAGACACATCCACTCCCCCTAATATGGCACCAACCAAAAAAGGGGATACCAAACTTAGGCATACCAATGCGTACTTTTCTATAGAACACTAGGTGTTTTGCTTAAGTGTTTGGTATGGCAGATTTAGCTATTTATTCTTTGTAGAATATTGTTTCAACTGAATGGGTTGATAACATCGTTTTTTTGTTTATATGTTAGGTGCATTAGCGCACGTCTTGCTTGAGTTTTTCTGCTTTCATAAAACGTGTTGCCTGCTAATGTTGTTTTACTTTTATAGTAGCTTCTGCTTTCCTAGTACCGGAATTGCTCACATAAAATAAGTTCTTACCAGCGGCTACTCATACGCATGCCATCACTCCCGTTGGAAACGAAACGTAAGGCTATTGCAACAGACGCCGTTAACGGACGATCTTCATGTCATCATTAAGCAAGGGTTTTGATATTTTAACAGAGTTTATAATAAATTCGTTGCAACTTTTTTACAACAATTGGTATTTTATATCTAAGAAAGTTAACTCTATAAAACGATTTGGTGCTGCACGCCGCAACGCACACATGGTTAAAATCTAGTTTGTAAGATTTTACAAATATAATGTAAATTATTAATTTCTAGAAATCATTTTACCACAGTTTAAACATTTATATTGAATCCTTGTTTTTTTTCAAGTCCAATAAATTTAGACTAAATTGCATAAATCAACCTTTATGTTATACCCAAACAACACTTCATACCTTTCACTATGAAATCAGCAAAACCCAACCTTTATGTTCATGTTTTCTTACATCCTATAACCTTTACAACTAACGATATAAACTATCACTCTCTACAACACGCTAGGGCAAGTGCACTTCATACCTTTCACTATGAAATCGGCAAAACCCAACCATAGCAACATCGAAATGGATTTATAAAACACGATATAAATTATCACTCTCTAGTCTCTACAGCACGCTAGGGCAAGTGCACCAATCGCTGGCGTAGTATAATGATGGTAAGATACTAAGGTCGTCCAAGAACACAAGAGCTTTTTTTTTTAACGGCAAATTTGAATCACTGACGGACTACTGGAGTATCATCGTGCCACCAACAGAATCACCCGATCATATCCATCTCCACTAGGCAATAATGCCTATACACCAATTCAGGAGGAAACCCAATAAATCTGAGAAAACCCCCTTTGTGGGAATCGAACCCATGACCTAATAGTCATAAGCCTTATCCCACCACCAAGATATCACTAGGCTATAATGCCATGGGTAACACAAGAGCTTTTAATACTGGAATATCGACGACGTTTAATCTAACCAAATTTTTTGAAAAGATTTTTAAATAAGTAAAATAAAGAAACTAAATAAATAAAAGAACAAATAGACAAGATACAATTACTTGGTTCCGACTCGTCATTTATGTACTCTTTGATGATTTCCGCACTTCGGGTTTTCTTAAGAGATTATCTTAGTTATAATGGCATGTCCCTCTTTTGGAGGCAATGCTACCCTCAGCCATATTGGTCTGAGTTAGCAGGGATACAGTCCCGCAAGGCCAGATTATTAAAAGATAATTAACTAAGTTATTAATGCAAAATGTGGCATGTCCCTCTTTTGGAGGCAACACTACCCTCGGCCACATTGGTCTGAGTTAGCAGGGATACAGTTCCGCAAGGCCGGTTTAAAGTTTTAATAGTAGTTTATTTATAGGGAATTCAAGCCGTTCTTACTTTCCCCGATTTGATGGTAACTGCCTCAAAGGAAGTCCTAATAAGCTTGAATCAAGTCCTCGTTGGATCTATACACTGAACGAGGCAGGAACTTTACCTAAACCACCCTTCTAACCCCCTTTCAGGAAGTTAACGCGCTTTATATAGACCGTAAAGACACGAATAAGTGAATCAACAAAACATGAAGAAATGATAGGATAAAGTTCACTTTCAATATAAAAACTAGTAATTAAAGTCATTAATACATACCAATTAAAAAGTTTACCAAAGCTTGGAAATCAAAAGTAATACATAAATAACCTGTCTTCACCAAGTGATATAAGAGATTAGCCAAGCATGACCTTTGTTTGACAAAAAGTCTTACTATCAATCTTGGATCCCGAGACTACTACACACACTCTAAGGATGGATGATAGATGAATGTGGTGGATGATGGTAGTAGTGGTGGTGGAGTGGTGGTAGGTGTGAAAGAAGTAGTTTGCCTACAAGGCACGGGGAGCTTATACCTTATTTGATACATATGGACTACCTGCCCCGTGCCTGGTAGGCATAGCCCCGTGTCCACCCCACCAAAGTGGTGATGACTTATACCTTATTTGATACAATTTATATGTTGCATTTGGCGCATATCATTTACTATTTTCCAGTCAGTCACAAAATATGAATAATAATTTATAATTTGTTATTTTTTATATTCTTCAGGTAGTCCATATCTTTCAAATTCTTATAATGTCCCTAGGCTTTTTCATCAATGATGACATTGAATATATCATTTCCTGTAAAAAAAAGTGTTCATTAACCTTCAATTTTGTTCACATATATCGTACGCCGTTTTAAAGGTTGTTATAATTTTTGTTTTTATTTCTTTACAATATGATATAAGTACAGTAACAGTATGTCTTTATGAATAGATTGTTTGCAAAATCAGTTGATGAAACTTCCACAAATACACATGGAATTGGTTTGTCCTTCGTACTATACTCATTAGCTCTTTAGTTATTTATGATTTAAAATTCTTGTACGCGTTCAAGATTTAATGGTGTTGCATTTATAACTCTATTTGATCGTGTGGCATTTAAATTCTTAATAAATATGTAGACCCCAACTGACTGACGAAGCATATCTATTAAAAAACCCCAATGGACAGTAAATGGTCGCCTTCAATGGTAACAAATTAAGCCGCATGTACAGATTTCTGGTATGCTGGGAGTTTTTCTGTAAATGGTCAGATGCCGAGTATAGAGTATTGCCTAAAGGAAGACCCGATCATTGACCGGTGGTTCTGAAGACGTTTTTCAGGTAACTTCGGCCCAAAACCATTTCGTTTTTTCAATGCTTGGCTAGCAAGGGACGGTTTTGAAGATGTTATTTTGAAGGCGAATAGAGAGTTTATAGGCAGAGGTAGATCGGATTTGATTTTGCTGCAAAAATTGAAATGGTTTCGTAAATGTATTACCGAATGGAAGGAGGATATGAAGAAAAAAGGATCAGGGGAGGAAATGGTCTTAACGAACGAGGTAGAGATTCTTGATGTGACTCGGGAAGAGAGGGATTTGATAGAGGAGGAAGAATGGGTTTGGGAGGAGAGTCGAAGACGAATAAAAGAGATAGAAGATTTCAAGTATAAAGATCTTCAGCAAAAATCTAGGTGTAAATGGGCAACAGATGGGGACAATAACACGAGATATTTTCATGGCCTCATTAACAAAAGAAAGGCAAGTAACAGTATACCCGGTTTTTAATCAATAGGATTTGGGAGACAAAGGCATCTAAAGTCAAGAAAGAAGTACATCGGTTCTTTAAGACGAAATACGTTGAGGACATGGCTAGTAGGCCAACATTGCAGGGTCAAGGCTTAAAAAGGTAGCTGAAGTCGACGTGGATCTGCTAGCGTCTCATTCGGAAATCGAATTTAAGGAAGCGGTGTTTGGTTGTGGGGATGGCAAAGCACCGAGCCCAGACGGCTTTAATTTTAAGTTCATAAAAAATTTTTGGAACATATTTTCAGCTGATTTTATGAATATTATGAATGAGTTTTATGAAACTGGTTCCATAAGTCGGGGAGTTGGATCTTCATTCATAACTCTGATCCCTGAAAATTCGGAGTCTTCGGGAATGGGAGATTATAGACCAATAACTCTCATAGGAGTGACAAGTAAGGTGATTTCTAAGGTTTTGGCGAATAGGCTCAGAAAGGTAGTGGGGAGTATCACGTCAGAAACACAATCAGCTTTCTTGAGTGGTAGATATAGTTTGGATGGGCCGATGATGATTAATGAAATAACGGTATGGGCAAGACAAGCAGGGAAGGAGATGTTTATTTTTAAAATAGACTTTGAGAAGGCGTATGATAATGTCCATTGGGGTTTTTAATAGATATGCTTCGTCGGTTGGGGTTTCCTGCGCGGTGGTGTTTATGGGTGGAAGGTATATTGGCTTCAGCTAGGTCGTCGGTGCTTGTTAATGGTGCTCCTACTTTTGAGTTCGACTACAAGAAAGGGATCCGTCAAGGTGACCCTCTATCGCCATTCTTGTTTGTAATAGTGATGGAGGCATTGTCTAGCATATTCAAAAAAGCAAGCGACATCAGGGCTTTTGATAGTATTCGTCTCCCGAATGGTGGTCCCGAGGTAAATCATTTTTATATGCAGATGATGCTATGATTTTTGGGGAATGGTCGACTTTCAACTTTAATAATCTGAAGAGAATGTTAAGAATATTTTATTTATGTTCGGGCCTTCGTATTAATATTCATCAATCTATATTATACGGTATGGGGGTTGGATCGGATGATACAAAAAGTATGGCGGCATGTATGCGGTGTAAGGCGGATAACATTCCTTTTGTGTATTTAGGCATTAAAGTCGTAGTGAACATGAACCGAATCCTTAGTTGGGAACCGGTTAAGGAGATTTTCCGGTCACATTTATCTAAATGGAAAGCACATGTTCTATCCATTGGTGGAAGATTAACTTTAATCAGGTCGGTATTAGAGAGCTTACCAACTTACTATTTTTCTTTGTATAAAGCTCCTAAAAAATAATTAAGGAGTTGGAGGCGCAAATGAAGAGATTCTTGTGGGGAGGTAGTGATGAGGTGAAAAGGTTGCATTGGGTAGGGTGGGATAAAGTGGTCGTAGCAAAGAATAAAGGTGGGTTGGGTTTAAACAGGTTGGAGAACTCTAATAAAGAAAGTGGAAGGCATTGGTTTCAACTCGTTGATTAGAGCCGATGTAGGGAATGACAAAACAATTAGATTTTGGATGGACCCATGGATTTGTGAGCAACCTTTAAAAGTGAGATTTCCGAATCTTTACAGGCTCGAATTTGAAAAATATTGTAAGGTGTCGGGTCGACTTTTGAAGGTGGGAGGCGCTAGTATGTTTGGGTGGAGATGGAAGCATGATCCGACATCTTTAGAAGAAACTTTAGAATTGACGGATTGTTTTAATATGCTTATGGCAGTGAAGCTTTCTGAAAAGAAAGATTCACGGTTGTGGCATGGTACCGGTTCAGAGTTTTCTGTGGCAAATATTAAAGCTTGGATTACTTCCACGGATGTTCCAGTCATGGCGGCTCAATTTGATTGGTGCAAATGGATTACTCTTAAATCTAACGTTTTTATGTGGAGAGCGTTCCTCGAAAGACTTCCGACTAAAGTTGCTTTGATCAAGAGAAATATTCAAGTGGAGAATAACAATTGCATTTTTTGTGACGACAGCGATGAGACAGCGGAACATATCTTCATGGTTTCCGGTTTTATATGTGTGCAATTTAAAAGACCTCACGGAGATATACAAGAACATGCGGCTCAATTCAGTGACAAAGGAAATGGTTCAAGGTTTGATGATTATAGGATGTTGGAGGATATGGAAGGCCCGGAATGATCGTATTTTTAATGACAAGAAGACTAAAATTGCGGAGGTTATTGCAGATGTGAAGACTTACGGCTATCTGTGGTATAAGCACAGAAATAGGAATAGAACATGTACTTGGGAACAGTGGTGTAAATGTGATATGATGTAATGGTTTCAGGCTGCTTGATCTCCGCCTTGGGGATCAAGTGTGTCGTTTTTTTATGAAGTTCAAGTTTCAAAAAATAAAAAAATAAAAAAAAAATCTGTAAACGAGTTGCTTGAAAACAATTGAGATTTTTGGGATTTTTTTTTTTGCTATTTTCGTCTGAGTTTTGGGTATTATTGTCATTTTCATCCAAAACAACTTTTTGTACCATATAGTCCTTTATTTTTTGGATTTTTTTGCCATTTTCATCCAAACGTCCGACTTTTTTTTTTTTTTTTTGCCAAAATCTTCCCTGAGATTTGTGATTTTTTATCATTTTCATCCAAATGTTTGATAGAAAAAAAATAAAACAAATTACAGATATTTAAATGAAAATGGCAAAAATTGTCAAAAGTAAAGGACTATATTATACAAAAAAATTGTTTTAGATGAAAAATGACAAATATACCCAAACCTCATAATCGATTTTAGCAATTTACTCTTTGATATATGTACTGTTTTTTCCATCACTTTGGAAACAATGGTTTATTGTTATATATATGTATTTTGTTGAAGTTTTTAAACAATATTATTGTATTGTTCATGTATATTATAACACTAACATATATATTAACTCATAACTCATATATCTCGATATGAAATCTAAATGCCTTTGTCATTAAGGGGCTGTTTGGTAGCCTCTTAATGACTATTCAGATGCTAACTCTTAATGGTTTAAAACCTCGGAATGAATAAGAGGTAACCTCAAGTCTGAATGGTTAAGAGGTAACCTCTGAATGGTAAATCATCACGTCACATTTTTCTACC
The DNA here is from genome assembly GCF_002127325.2 of Helianthus annuus. Lineage (NCBI taxonomy): Eukaryota > Viridiplantae > Streptophyta > Magnoliopsida > Asterales > Asteraceae > Helianthus > Helianthus annuus. Next base: position 37,602,385 of record NC_035444.2, on the reverse strand, counting down.
TTCTCATTGGTAAAATTCTTAATGGTTCCATTAAGAAGTAGCCTCTTAATGACCATTCAGATGCTACCAAACAGCCCCTAATTTGTATTTACAAAAAATACTTATATACCTTAAACGTGTGAATATGAGTAACAAACCTAATATTCTTACTTTCAATATTCCATTCCAATATAAAAAAAATACACAACTCTCTCACATCCACCATATTACCATAATAACCCCTACAGGTGCTGTTCAAAAAAAAAAAAAAAAAACCCCTACAGGTTCAGCCTATATAACCGTACACCACCATCATTTCCTCTCTGCATTCTCCCACCAAACAAAACAAAAATGACAAAACCCCTTCTCATCCTCCTTCACGTCATCCTCTTCGTCTCTTTCACCTTCACAACTGCAAACCCAGACTTCGACGCTCTCATGAAGCTCAAAGCATCAATGGTGGCACCAAACAGCACCGCCTTATCCGACTGGCAAACCGGCACCTCACATTGCTCCTTCACCGGAATCTCATGCGACGAAAACCTCCGCGTAACCGCCTTAACCGTCTCCTACGTCCCCATGTACGGCACCATCCCACCGGAGATCGGAATATTAAACAAACTCGTTAATCTCACTCTCGTTTCCGATAATCTCACCGGTGAGTTACCGCTTCAGATGGCGAATTTAACATCGTTAAAATTCGTTAACATCTCAACAAACTCGTTCACCGGAGAGTTTCCGGGGGAAATAGTCGCCGGGATGACTGATCTGGAAGCGTTTGATGTGTATAACAATAACTTCACTGGTGAATTACCGGTGGAGTTTGTGAAGTTGAAAAATCTGAAAGTGCTTTATCTCGGTGGTAATTTCTTCAGTGGTGACATTCCAGAAAGTTATTCAAGTTTTCAAAGCTTAAAAAGGTTAGGTTTACAAGGAAACTCGCTTTCTGGAACCATTCCAGCAAATTTATCGCGTGTGTCGACTCTCGAATATCTTTGGCTCGGGTATTACAACGCGTACACCGGAGGAATACCCGAGCAATTCGGAGAGTTAAAATCGTTAAAGTTGTTAGACCTTTCGAGTTGCAACCTCACCGGAACAATCCCAGCGAGTTTAGGTGGTTTAAAGATGATGCATACACTGTTTCTTCAGTGGAACAATTTAAGCGGTGAGATACCGGGTGAACTGTCTGGATTGATAAGTTTGATGTCGCTTGATTTGTCGAATAATAATTTGAGTGGGGGGATACCGGAGAGTTTTGGTGAGTTGAGGAATTTGACGTTGATTAGTTTGTTTCATAACCGGCTTGCTGGACCGCTTCCGTCGTTTATTGGTGATTTGCCGAATCTTGAGGTGTTGCATATTTGGAAGAATAATTTTACGCTGGAGTTGCCGGCGAATCTTGGGGGGAGTGGGAGGTTGCTTATGCTTGATGTTACTGGGAACCATCTTACTGGACCTATTCCCAAAGATTTGTGCAAAGGAGGTTAGTTTTGGTTCATACTACTATAAATTTTCATATTTTTACTACACGTTTTTTTTTATATATATAAAACGATGATTATTAAGTTCTTGGTAAATATATTTATGAATCTAAAGGATCTAAAAAGAAGCTACAACTTTTATCCTTTTACAAAATATATATCCATGCTTACATGCATATTCATACACAATACTTGTTATGTAGTTAAAAGCAAATTTTTAGAATCTGGTCGAATAGAAACCGGCTACATAAGTGATCCCGTAAAGGATATTTAAAGGGGAAAATCACAAAACTAGCCAAGATAGCCATTTTTTTTTTTTTTTACCAAAATAGTTATTGAACTTGCTTTTGGCAAATAGACATTAACGATTTCAGCCAATCAGTTTCTGTCAAAGAAGCTTCGTTGGTTGTGACGGCTAAGACATAGCCCCTGCTTTTGGCCGTCAACTAAGGCTTGACTCGCGTTTTTGATGTCTTAGCCCTCAGTTTTGGATGTCGCCATAAGCTTAGCACACGCTTTTTGGGCTTGCTAAAACTTAAATGGCTATTTTGGTGTAAATAGTTGTCTAACTTGAGTAGTTCGTGATTTTTCCATAGTGGTCTAACTTGACTAGTTGGTCATTTTCTAACTTATTTACTACTTGAAGCTCAATGGTTTATGTCATATTTCATATTCTTAAAACATGACACATATACATATACATATTCTTTTTTCTTATGTTTAACACATTTATAGCGTTATCTTTTTCTTTTTTAACTTGCCTGGTTATAAAAACATGCGTTAATAATGTATAAAGCAAATTTAAATACCTAATTAATAATATAAATATTCGAAAAGTTAAAAAAAAAGAATCTTAGCTAACGACTGTTGGCGTTGATCACAGGCAAGTTACGAATGCTAGTCCTAATGGAAAACTACTTCTTCGGACCCCTACCAGACCAACTCGGGTCATGCAACTCCCTAACCAAGATCCGAATCACCAAAAACTTCATCAACGGCACCATTCCCGCCGGCCTCTTCACTTTACCGAACCTCACGATGCTCGAGCTCGACGACAACTACCTCACCGGCGAACTTCCTCAAACAATGTCCAGCCACTCTCTCCAAAGCATTTCAATCTCCAACAACTTCCTCACCGGCAATATTCCTTCATCTTTCAACAACCTAACAAATCTCACAACTCTCACTCTCCAATCAAACAACCTCGCCGGAGAAATTCCGCCAGAAATATTCCGGTTAAAAAAGTTGTATAAGCTCAACGTTAGTGATAACGATCTAACCGGTGAGATTCCGGCTTTTTCAACTTGCGTGCAGCTTACGTCACTCGATTTCAGCCGGAATAAATTTTCCGGTGACTTTCCGAGAGCCATTTTGAATTTGTTTGATTTGAATATTTTGAATCTGTCTCGGAATCAATTTATCGGTGAGATTCCGAGAAAGTTAGGTCATATGAACAGTTTAACGGTGTTAGATCTATCGTACAATCGGTTTTCCGGTAAAGTTCCGGTTGACGGACAGTTGAAGGATTTTAGTGATACGATCTTCGCAGGTAACCCTAACCTATGTTTACCGGAAGCTTCTCACTGTCCGGTAATCTCTAGATCTGGAAACGAGAACCATACGATTTCAACATCGAGGATTATGATAATGATTATTGCGATAATCACGATTGTTACGTTACTTGTACTTACATTTGTTAAAATTAAGAACAAACGGATTGAGAGATCGAAAATGTGGAAGCTAACTACGTTTCAACGGTCAGATCTGAAAGTTGAGGATGTGTTAGAGTGTTTGAAGGATGAGAACATAATCGGTAAAGGCGGTGCCGGAATAGTGTACCGTGGATCGATGGCGAACGGTGTTGACGTCGCGATTAAGCGGTTGATCGGGCGGAATCATGGTTTTGATGCGGAGATTCAGACTTTGGGGAAGATTAGGCACAGGAATATTGTTAGGTTGCTTGGATATGTGTCGAATCGCGATAATAAGTTGTTGATTTACGAGTATATGTCGCATGGGAGCTTAGGTGAGATTTTGCATGGGTCGAAAGGGGCGTACTTGGGGTGGGATACGAGGTATAAGATCGCGGGGGAGGCCGCGAAGGGGTTGTGTTACCTTCACTATGATTGCTCGCCGATGATCTTACACCGAGATGTGAAGTCGAATAATATTTTGTTGGATTCTGATTATGAAGCTCATGTTGCGGATTTCGGGCTTGCTAAGTTTCTAAGGGACACTGGTGCGTCCGAATGCATGTCTTCCATTGCTGGATCCTATGGGTACATCGCCCCAGGTACAAGCTTTTAATGCACGTTACTGTTAACTACTGTTGTATTTTACGTTTAACCCGAATATATAATTACATTGTTGTTATGTTGGTACAACAGAATATGCATACACGTTGAAGGTGGATGAGAAGAGTGATGTGTATAGTTTTGGAGTCGTGCTTCTAGAACTGATAGCTGGAAAGAAGCCGGTTGGGGAGTTTGGTGATGGGGTGGACATAGTGAGGTGGGTCCGGGAGACCATATCAGAGCACTCTGAGCCGTCTGATGCTGCGGCAGTGCTAGCGGTGTTGGATTCGAGGCTCAAAGGGTACACGTTGACTAGTGTTATAAACTTGTTCAAAATCGCGATGATTTGTGTTGAAGATGAGAGCTCGGCTCGGCCTACGATGAGGGAAGTCGTCCACATGTTAACTAATCCACCTCAGCCAAAATCTCAGCCATGTTTGCTTACTCCTTGATTGATATGTTAATAGTATGATTGTTGTTGCTTGGGATAATCTGGAATAAGTTTAGACACTTACTTAGTGGGTCAAAAGTACACAAATCTTTTTCATTGTATGTAGGGAAGTCCTCTTTGTTGTTGTGAAATACTATCATGAATGTTGTTGGTTTTAGGTCCATTATCTTGACCCATTTGTTTATTTGATTTGTGTTTTGATTAGTTTAGATTACTTGTAAGCTGGTTAAAAAGTCATATTTAATCTAAAGCCAAAAATAACTCGAATTCAGATGTAGTAAGAAATTTATAAGAATTTCGTATTTCTTCTTATAAAACTACGGATTTCATCATTATTGTTTGTCAAATTATAACATCATGTTATGAACATTTTACCCTTATATTTAAAGAAAATAAAATACTAATCACCGCTCTCCCCTGTATTTCTATCATCTTCGTTCATCAATCAGTGAAACATTCACCTTAACAAGTAGCTTCCACGCATCTATTTCTACGACAAACATAATAATTTTATTAAAACGAAAGTATTTGCTAAAGATGAAATCATTTGATATAAAGATTCTATATAGTAGATAGTTAAAGGTGTAAACGTTTTAAAAGGATAAATATGCTAACAATGCTCATTTTATTTGTGTGGTGAGATAATTTTTTTTTTAAATATATACCAGTTCATGCACACGTGTGATATCCGATATCAATCGGAAAAATCAATATTGGTGCATCACTTTTATCACAGGCTCACAGCCTCTAAAATTGTGTTCAAAGTTTAGTGAAGCATCATGATTGTCACAATCATAGCCTTGGAAAAAATTCTTATTGATGTACACTGTCTGGGTAATAATTTGTTAGGATAAGAGTGTCAATTCACTATTTCTGTATTTCAAAGCATTTTAGGAAAGATTCATTGTCAACTATTCAACCATATAGTATGTATATCAATTGGTAGAGCATCTTCATAGATAGAGCATCTTCAATAACACCATGCGTAGTAGTGGGATGTTTTTAAAAAAAAAAAAATTGCCCAATCATGCCCAATAACGTCCCTTCACCGCCCCCTGGGCATGATTGGGCGTTATCTTGCAAAAAATGCTCCTTGGCGTGGTTTGAAAAACGCCGAATGGGGAAAGGTTGGCCAATAACATTAGAGATTCCATTTGCTTGGCCAATAAGATTTTTAGGTGTTTTTTCTTATTTTATTTTACTACAAAACATATTGCCCAATAATGCCCCATTCCCACTACACCCATTTTAGAAAACGTCCAATAATTCCCCATTGCTGACTGGGCTGCCACATGGCGCAAAACGCCCAAAGGTGAATATTGCCTACTACGCATGGTCTAATAAGTAATAATGCTGTAAAACACTTAAAGTCAGTTGTTACATCCACAATGCATCCATCTTTCAAAAAATACTCATATCTCCTTGTTCACATACAACCTATATAAATTTTATAAAACTGAAGGGAATTTTTTAAATTTAGAATTCATTCAACAATACATTATATATGAACGTTCCATAATTAAAAAAAAAAAAAAAAACATAACATAAAATGCCATAAATAAAATTAGAAAACACATTAGTGATTTTGGGATGTTCCAAAGGATCGAATCCAAGTGCATGATGACCTTCACTATTAAATACATTTTTAAACCTTTATAGGTAACGTTCGCATTTTGTTGTGGCTCCATGATGAGTTGGTGGATGTTTCTCATCAACGTCACCGGACCGATTAGGTATCGCAAAACATTCATCATTTACATTCGTATTGTAACAACTCAAGTAAACCGTGCCAAGATATTAGTAGAGAAGGTTTCCACCCCCTTACAAGGAAGTCCCACATCGGTTGAGGAGGAGAACGAAGCCTTCCTTATAATGGGGTGGAAACCTTCTCTACCAAGACGCGTTTTGCCTGGGCGAGGAACTCGTCGGGTGAAAACTCTCAATTGATAGTAATTAAAAGTCAGTTAAACACTCACCACGAACATCATTTGTCAAAGTCGTGATTTCATCGTATAATTGAAATCAAGGGTTTATTAACTTTTAATCAACGTTATAGTGGTTTAAGCTATTACACACTCTAGAAATAACAATTTTCCTAAAATGCAAGTTGTGCTTTAACACATACTCAAAGCACACCAAAATGAAGAATTTGAAGGATTGGATGGTTGGTATCTTACTATTAAAATCACAAGTGATTTGAAATACCTGGGGATGATTTGGAAATGGGATGAAATCGATTTGAAGTCTTAGTCTTTGCAGGTGGATTGTTGGTTCCTCTAATAGTGTTCACTATTGAAGTCTATGGGGTTCCACTCTAAAACCAATTGGTGATAGAGGGAGTAACCCAAGATCTTATTAATACAACCGGAAGGTCTTATTCTTTCGATGTGGGATAGGGCTCCTCCAATACCCTCCCGCAGGTGTAACCCGGTCTATCAAGAGGTGTACACGTGGCCTTAACCGGAGCTGACATAGAGCCGTGGCTCTGATACCATATTGAAGTCTATGGGGTTCCACTCTAAAACCAATTGGTGATAGAGGGAGTAACCCAAGATCTTATTAATACAACCGGAAGGTCTTATTCTTTCGATGTGGGATAGGGCTCCTCCAATATTCACAAATTCTCACACAAACACACAAAACTTTTACTTGATAATAGTAAACATCATATATTATGTATATGCCTTGATACAATTCATAGATGATGGGTATAAAAACTAATTTAAGAATTAGGTGTGGTCTTTCTTTGTGAAAATTGACCTAAATTTACCTAAATGATGATTTTCAATATAAGGTGTTTTAATCATCACTAATTTACAAGAATAAACTAAAATTACTATTGAAAAGTTTTTAAACCATTTGACTTGATTAAAGTATGGAAATGAAAAGTTTTGGTGAAGTTGGTATTTTATGCTAAAATGGATTCAAAAGGCCAACTTGATATAATGTCTGATTTCGGTAGTAGCTCAAGATCAAATAAAATAACTTAAATACATAAATGCTCAAAAGGTTAAAAGGTTTAAGGGTTGAAAATCCGGGAGCCAAGATAAAGCAATACGTGAACAGTAAATGGTCAAATGCTGCTAGGACCATCTTCAGATCAAATAAAATAACTTAATCATCCTGAGGACCATCTTCAGATCTTTACAGGTGCTGCTAGGATTGAGAAATGGTCAAATGCTGAATGTTGTTTAATGTTCAAGCAAACCCTTGTCAGATCAGCCAGGATCTGGTTCAATGACTTACCTGCCAGAAGCGTTCGAAGCTTCGATGACCTCAGCAAGGGATTCCTGGCCAACTTCTTCGAGCAAAGGCGATATGTTAAAGATGCAACAATAATCTTCCAGATAAAACAAAGGGATGACGAGAGCCTTCGAGAGTTCATAGAAAGGTACAAAAAGGAAGGTCTAACCTATGTAGGGGCAGATGAAAAGATGAGAGTAGCCGGTTTCATGAATGCAATAACCTCCAAGTACCTTACCAGGGATTTCAACAAGTCCCTGCCAAAAATCTTGGAAGAAGCTCTCGAAAGGGCCGAAGCCCATATTAGAGGAGAAGAGGCTGTAGACATAAAAGAACAAAGAAAAAGGGGATCTAGTTGGAGTGGTAATAGTCGAGCCAGAAAAAGGGGTAACTTTAACTCCTATGACAGACGCCAAAGGGGTTCAGAGCAACGAAGGCCTGAAGGCTGAAACCCTCCAAGCAGGGAGAGGGCCACGAACTTCACACCCCTTACCAAGACCCCTCAAGAAATTCTTGCCACAGAGGAAGTGAAGCAAAGCTTTCGGCCTCCCAGGCCTCTCCCTAAGAGCAAGAAGAACGAAAATTCAACCCAATTTTGTGAATTTCATGAAGAGAAGGGCCACCATACTAATGATTGCTTCCAACTAAAGAAGAGGATCGAAGAGGCCGTCAAGTCCGGGGAGCTTGCTCACTTAGTGAAGGGGGTAAGGGACAAAATGGCAGAAAGAAAGGGCAAGGAAGTTAACATGGTGGATTTTGATGGAAAGGTTCCACACAAAAGGCAGCGGTTGAAAGCTTGGGAGCTTCAGTGTGTTTGTTTCCCTCCAACTGAAAAAGACCCACTCTCAAACCCCCTTGTGGTTGAAGCAACTGTAGGTACATTACAAACAAGTAGAGCATACGTAGACACTAGTGCAGCCACTGAAATCATGTTTGAGAAGTTCTTCAACCGTATAAGCAATGAAGAACGTTCAAGACTTCAACCCTCAAGAACCTCCATAAAAGGTATTGCCGACATACCCATCAAGCCTTTAGGGCAACTAACCCTCGATGTTCGTTTCAGCGAAGGCAAAATGGAGAGAACCCAATCCCTCACCTTTGTGGTCATTAACATACCTTCAAACTATGACGTGATCATAGGAAGGCCGGGGCAGTGTGCATTGTACATGGTTGTTTCTGTTGGTCATGGCACTGTCAAGTTTCCTACCGAGAGGGGGATTGCAACCCTTCAACCTACTCAAGAGGCCTATATGGTTGAAGGAGAAAGTTCCCAGAGTGAAGAAGACAAGCAAAGGCTACTCATCAACCCTAAGTATCCTGAACGAAGGATAAAGGTTAACCCAAGCCTTTCACAAGAGACTCTCTCGTACCTTGAAAAAGCTACTAGTACATTACAGTGATGTCTTTGCTTGGTGCCCGGAAGATGTGACAGGTATCCCTCGAAGCATTACTGAACATGAGTTGAAAATTCCACCAGATGTCAAGCCTGTTGTCCAAAAGAAGCGGAGTCTAGCACCTGAAAGAAGCTTGGCTGCATGCCAAGAGGTTGAAAAGCTTGTATTAGTTGGAATTCTCCGAGAAGTCAAGTATCAATTGATGGAGAGGGTAAAACCCGAGCTTTAGAATGTTTAATTATCATGTTTTATGTGTATTTGATGTGTTTGTTTGGTTAGAATGAAGTAACTACGAGATTTTGTTGATTTGCAGGTAAAACACGTAATTTGGTGCATTTACGAGGGTTAAAGATGAAGTTGTGAGCATAGGATGGGATGTTGCAGCTCAAGAATGAGTTTTGAAGCTTGTTCGGGTGATATAAAGGCTCACGAGTGGAAGAAGTGTGAAAAAGTGAAGTTCAGGGGATAATTTGCTATCTTTCAGAAGTTGTGTGAAGCCTAGATATGCAAGAAATAAGAAGATTATAAGTGGAGGGGCCATTCGGTACTTATTTGGAAGTTATGTTATGCTCATATATGAGAGAAATGGGAAAACATAAAGCACAGGGGCCTAAATGACATTTGTTGAAAGTTGCTGTGAAGAAGGAAAGGGACTTGTGTATCGCGATCGTAGGCTATGAGTTGTAACTCGTAGCTTACGAGTTCTTGGTGTTGTTTGAATCGTGGACAGAATTCTTGTTTCGTAAGCTACGAGTTACAACTCGTAGCTTACGAGTTGCTTATGTTCAGCAATAAAGGAAGAGAAGGACACGACCGTAGCTTATGGTATGTAGTTTGTAGCTTACGGTTTGGGCAGATTGTTCAACAGAGTTTTGTATCTATAAGGTACGAGTCCTGATTCGTAGCTTACGACCCGGTAATATTGAGAAACGCGAATTAAGGCCCGGAAGTCATATATTAGGGTTTGAAAAGTGGGATATCATCATCTATCATTACGGTCGATCAAGGGGCACTCCAAGACTCGATTTTCAAGGTTCTTTTCATCCAATTTCATCAAGATTCTCCATTCAATCACCGAATCAACCATGATTTCTTCATCAATTCAAGCTTTTGAAGATTCTTCGTGCGAGATGAGCGGCTAAACTTTTTATGGTTTCCTCCGGATGGAGGGTTTCTGTAAGTTAATGAATATTATGTGTTGATACAATCGTTTTGACTTGGTGATCTAAGCATTCGATGCTATTCACCATTGATTTGATTTCTTGATTGTAAACAGTTATGTTTATTTAAACCTTAATTTCTAAGCATTCAGTTCCCGAGAGTTCTAGTAATTGGGATATATTTGACATGGGGTTAGGGTTTGTAAATTGTAATTGATAATCATTCGATAACCTCCCGTTATGTATTGACCGGAGTACTTAGTCGTTGGTTATCACAATTAATTAATTGAATTTAACACCTATGTCTATGTAGGTTACGATAAAACACATAGTTGAAGTTAACTGCAAAACCTGAAATATGGAGGAACCATCTTCTCTCCTATTGATTTAAATCTCAGTTTTATTTGTTAATTTAGATAATTCTCACAATCAAACAAACTGCTTTTCCAATTCTGTAGTAGTTAATTAAAACTTTTCATTACAACACTTGCCACAATCCTCCTCTGGTTCGATACCCGACTTCCGCTAGCTACCTAGTTTATTTCGGTTTTTGCATGTCACTAACGACAGACATCAAAATGGCGCCGTTGCCGGGGAGGCGTGCGCAAAGTGCTTAGTGTTAAGTTCTAGTTTTAGTTAAATATACAAAAATCCAAAAATAGTGTCTTTTTAGTTTGTTCTGTTTTGTTTGGATTTACGCGAGGTTTTCTTGTTTATTTTGTTTGTGCTGGTGATCTAGTAAGTGTATGCATCATACTCGAAATTCCGGGAAGTCATCACCATTAGTTTTCGACCCGGAGATCGAGAGAACAGTTAAGCATACAAAGCGAGTACTACATCGTGAGAACAAGATTCTACAATCACCTATACCAACATCGAAAATAATGGGGAACTTAGCAACGCCGGAGAAACAACCCGCAACTTCACAACCACAACAATTCTCGCCAACACCTACCCAACCTTCACCAAACACTACCATACCACCACCACCACCACCACCACCACAGTCTACACAACCTACTTCTACATCCCCAGTACCATCATTCTCAACCTTTTTCCCAAACCTTGATAACATTCAACCAACTTCCACCCAAGCAACATCTCTTCAGTTGTCACACCCCAACCGATGGCGGAATCATCGGGGCGCGGCACTGAGCGAAACAGATTGTTCAGAAGTTTCCACAACAACTATCATACAATTCAGTTATATAACACGTCCCATACCGTGTCCCAAACAATAACAAGTTATCATAGAAAGCAACTAAACAATATGGGAACTGTTCCGACAACTCGGGTTCTTAATTATTACAAACCAATAGTAAATATTGTTTTAAGACCTCTAGACGTCTACGGTGGATCTTACTGACTACAGGTGCCAGTGCAAGATCTACAGATAATTATGGCCCTGGAGCAGGTACGTGGGCACTGTCCTAAGGACACAGACTCCTAGAAGTTTATTATTGCCTCGCTTTCCTAGCACGCTAGTAGCTTAAACACCTGTCACATACGTTAAAATAAAAGTCAATACATAAAATGTAAAGGTGAGTACACAAGTTTGATATAGCATATAAAGTTCGAATAGTTTACGCATAACCAAGCACGTACACAAGGGCAAACGATGCACGTAAATTATCAACATGGGACCATCGATACCAACGACTTCGGGTTGACTGTCCGAGACAGTTCGCAATACATGATTACCACCGTAATCCATGCAAGTAATTGTCCTTAGCAACCCCCGTGTGAACGGGTGCTGAGTCCAAACTATAGTACTATGTTGCTAAAGCAGGTAGATAGCACTCCACGTGTAAACATAATAAACAGCAATCATTTAGTCAAGTAGCACATGCAAATAGGTTAGCGTTCAAATAGTTTGTGTTGATTGTGATTTTGATAGTTTACGTATGTAACACCCAAAAGTGCTGAAAGCAAAAAGGGATCGAGTATACTCACAGTGGTTGATCGTGGATTGAAGGGAGCACTGAGAATAGGTTAGCCTGAATAGTTCGATAACATAACGATGAGTAACGCGGAAAAGTAAACAAGGGAAAACTGGATCGGATGGACCAATCGATCGGACAGCAGTTCGATCGAGTGGGCTGTTCGATTGGTTTGAAAGTCCGTTCGAACATCCATTCGATCGGCTGGCTGGCTCGATCGGCTGGTTCCTTCAAGTGGATTGTTTCTTCCTTTGATGTGAAGGAGGTGTTTGTGTATGATGGTTTGTACTACCTTTCAAGTTGGTCGATCGAACTGCTGTTCGACCGGTTAGCCCAACCGATCGGTTAGCACTTTGCTGTTTTCAAGTATGTCACTCGATCGGTTGGTATGTTCGATCGGGTGACATTCCAATGCTTTGAAAAGTCTAAGTGTTTTAAAGTATAGTATCTCATGATCCGAGCAGTAATGATTACAATCGAGTGGCATAGTCGATCGAACAGTACTTCGTCAATACTACATTTTTGTGAGTTGGTGAGTCTAAGTGCTAGTCGATCGGTTAGCCTAACCGATCGGCTGGCATAGTCGTTCGGTTGGGCTGTTCGATCGAACAGCCTAGCCGTTCGGCCAGCTTCTCGATTTGGTTAACTTATCACCTAACACTTGGTTATTCCCGTTACTTGGTGTGATTTGGAGATATTTTGACTACGAGTTGAACCACAAAACTGAAATCCCTACTTAGTCTACTGACTCGAGCAGGAATCACCCAACCCGGTCAGAGACGGTTTGGAACCCAAGTTTAACGTTTAACCCGGACTCGGTATATCCTTCGGTAGAACCCGAATCTTGAACCATGTGTTTGTTTAGGTTGATTTGTAAATCGGTTCAAGTCTCGTTTTCACCTTTTTGAGTGTAAAAGAGTTGAAAGATAGATGAAACCCATCTTCCAATCTTTTTCCACCGTGAAATGTTAAGATCTTTGGAAGATTTTAAGTTATTGATGTGGAAATCGGTTAGATCTAGCTTGTTCATAGTTGAATGAAGTCAGAAACATGAAGTTCTTGATGAACACCAAGAACACCATGATGACATCACTCAAGAACACCTAGATCTTGGTGATTTCATGGATGAAATCCAAGTTTTGAAGGATAGAAAGATGGAGAATCGATTAATGAACAAAAACGTACAAGGATTAGAGTGGAATACTTACCGGTTTGAGAGAAATCTTGGATTTAGCGAGGAAGAGTGGCTGGTCGGTCAGAGCTTTCCAAAAGTGGAAAGTTTGACAAGGACAGCCCTATTTATAGGCTTCCAAAAGAGGAAAGGGCCAGCTGATCGAACAGCATCCCTGATCGAGCAGCTGTCCGATCGAACAGCCTGTTCGATCGGCTAGCCTGTTCGATCAGGTTGCCCTGTTCGATCGGCTTGCCTGGTTTTGAGTGTTTCGCGACGATTTTTGATATTTCGACTTCGAATGATGATTTGAGAATGATAGAATTTCGTAATCAAATTACTTTTAGTCCCAACTACTATATCTAACATACAAGCATCCTTACAACCATTTCGGGTTCGATTTCCATTGAGTTTGATTCACCTTTGAGTCTTGATTGATTTGATTGATTTACCACACACTTTAACATCACAGTAATCATGCACAAGTAACACATAAAGCACACACACACGTATAAAAAGTACTAAAATCCCCACACTTGAGTTCGATGATTGACTTGATTAGCTCGATTATTGGTTGACTAGCTTTATTGCGTTGTTACTTCCTATCATTCACAGTCGATCGTTGATTCACAGTTCGATTATCGGTCGATTAGTTTGATTATACAACACTTACTCCAAATAATATGAAAATCAAAATGAAACTAAAATGAAATTAATCTTTATAAATCTTTAATTCCAATAACAGTCAACACTTGACTTTGACTTTGACTTTGGAAAACACGGGGTGTTACAGTCTCCCCTCCTTTAGGGAATTTCGTCCCGAAATTAGGCCGAGAACCGTACATCGCCGTGTGATTTTACCTATTTGATGCTTCAGATCTATCTGAATAACTGCGGGTACTTGGCCTTCATGTCACTTTCGAGTTCCCAAGTGAACTCTGCGCCCCGTTTGCCTTCCCATCGTACTTTTACAATAGGAATGCGAGAGCGTCTGAGTTGCTTGGTCTGTCGGTCCATGATTTCGACAGGCTTTTCCACGAAGTGTAGAGTCTCATTGACCTGAAGATCGTCGAGTGGTATTATTGCGTCGTGGTCGGCTACGCATTTTCGAAGGTTTGAAATATGGAAAGTCGGGTGGACATTGCTGAGTTCCTCCGGTAATTCGAGTTTGTAGGCCACTTTGCCGATCCTTTCCAGAATCTTAAAGGGTCCAACAAATCGAGGCGCAAGTTTCCCTCTTTTGCCGAATCGGACTACTCCCTTCCAAGGTGATACCTTTAGGAGCACGTAGTCGCCAACTGCAAATTCGCGGGGCCTGCGTCGTTTATCGGCGTACATCTTTTGTCTATCCCGGGCCTTTACCAAATTTTCCCTTATTTGGTGGATCTTGTCAGTCGTTTCTTGTAGAATCTCGGGCCCAGTCAATTGTGAATGACCGACCTCGTGCCATACAATAGGCGAGCGACATCTCCTACCATACAAGGCTTCGAAAGGTGCCATTTCGATGCTGGAGTGATAGCTATTATTGTACGAAAATTCGACCAACGGTAGGTGTTTGCTCCAACTACCACCAAAATCAATAACACACGCACGGAGCATGTCTTCAATAGTACGAATCGTTCTTTCAGTCTGCCCGTCGGTTTGCGGGTGGAATGCGGTACTCAAATTCAGCGTCGTACCTAGAGCTGCTTGAAAAGTTTCCCACAATCTCGATGTAAACCGAGCATCGCGATCCGAAATGATGTCTCGAGGCGTACCATGATTCTTAATGATCTCGTCGGTGTAGATTTGGGCTAGTTTGGCCACCTTATAGTCTTCTCGTATTGGCAGGAAGTGGGCTGATTTGGTTAGACGGTCGACTATAACCCAAATACTGTCGTGACCTGATGGCGTGGTCGGAAGCTTAGTTATGAAATCCATAGCTATGCTTTCCCACTTCCATACGGGTATCGGCGGTTGTTCGAGTAAGCCTGAAGGTCTTTGGTGTTCAGCCTTGACTCTTGCACAAGTTAAACAGCTACCAACGTATAGAGCAATATCCCTTTTCATCCCAGGCCACCAGTACTTGTAGCGAAGGTCCTGGTACATTTTGTCCGCACCGGGATGAATGGAATATCGGGATTTGTGGGCTTCGTTCATGATGATCTTTCGCAAATCTGTCCTCCTCGGAACCCAGATTCGGTCTAGATAATAGAATATCCCGTTGGCTTTGCTCACAAGTTGAGTTCCATCGTGATGGATTCGTTCTTTCTTCAACGTGCGCTCGTTAAAGCAAGCGTGTTGTGCTTCGCGGATGAGAGCTTCGAGATTATACTGAGCCTGGATGTTTCGAACACCTATCACGTAATTCTTTCTGCTGAGGGCGTCTGCAACTACATTCGCCTTGCCTGGGTGATAACGGATCTCACAGTCGTAGTCGTTGAGAAGTTCTACCCATCGGCGTTGACGCATATTGAGTTCCCTCTGGTTAAAGATATGTTGTAGGCTCTTGTGATCGGTGAAGATCGTACACTTTGTACCATACAGGTAGTGTCGCCAAATCTTTAAGGCAAAGACAACTGCGCCTAGCTCGAGGTCATGGGTTGTATAATTCTTCTCGTGGATTTTGAGCTGTCGAGATGCGTAAGCTATAACCTTGTCTCGTTGCATGAGAACACAGCCTAGTCCAAGGTTTGAAGCATCACAATAGACAACGAAGTCATCGCTTCCGTCCGGCGGTGTAAGAACTGGTGCATGGCACAGCATGTGTTTGAGGGTTTGGAAAGCAGTTTCCTGCGCGGTTCCCCACACAAAAGGCTTGTCTTTATGAGTAAGGGAGGTAAGCGGTACAGCAATCTTTGAGAATCCTTCGATGAATCGCCGGTAGTACCCAGCTAATCCGAGGAAAGAGCGAACTTCTGACGGATTCTTTGGCGTAACCCATCCCTTGACTGCCTCAATCTTTGCAGGATCAACGTGTATACCCTGACTATTCACGATGTGACCCAGAAATTGAACCTCCTCCAACCAGAACTCACACTTGGAGAATTTGGCGTAGAGTTGGTTTCCCTGAAGCAACTCGAGAACCAGTCGCAGATGCTGCGCATGTTCGGCCCTCGATCTGGAATAGATCAGGACATCGTCGATAAATACAATGACAAAACGGTCTAAGAATGGTTTACACACGCGATTCATCAGATCCATAAAGACCGCGGGTGCGTTGGTCAAACCAAAAGGCATGACAACAAATTCGTAGTGGCCGTATCGGGTTCGAAAAGCGGTTTTGGGTATGTCTTCCTCTTGAATCCGCAACTGATGGTAGCCTGAACGTAGATCAATCTTGGAGAAACACTGAGCACCTTGTAGTTGGTCAAACAGGTCATCGATTCTGGGTAAGGGATATCGGTTCTTGATGGTCAGCTTGTTCAATTCTCGGTAATCGATGCACATTCGGAACGACCCGTCCTTCTTTTTGACGAAAAGGACTGGTGCGCCCCATGGAGAAGTGCTCGGGCGAATGAAGCCTTTTTCAAGTAACTCTTGGAGTTGGTTCGAGAGTTCTCGCATCTCAGATGGAGCGAGTCGATACGGAGCTTTGGCTACTGGGTTGGCTCCTGGAATAAGGTCGATTCGAAAGTCGATATCACGACTTGGAGGTAATCCAGGAAGATCATCAGGGAACACCTGAGGAAATTCTCGGACAACAGGAACATCATTGACTTCAACTTTCTTTTTCTTGTCCGTCTCTGCTACAACAATGTTGGCCAAAAAGGCTCGATATTCCTTGCGGAGATATTTGCGAGCTTGAAGACAGGACATGAGCTTGAGATCTTTCGCAGTAGTTTCACCATAAACACATAGAATATCACCACTAGCTAGTACAAAACGAATCATCTTATCGGAACACACAATTTCAGCACGGTTTTCACGAAGAAAGTCCATGCCTACTATGACATTGAAACTTCCGAGTTGCATTGGAATGAGATTAATCGGGAATATATGATTGTTGAGCTTGAGAGTACAATCACGGAGCACGGAATTGACAGCAATGGTTCTTCCGGTAGCGACTTCTACTTCGAAGGGTGTCGAAAGATAAGAGCGCTTACGTCTAAGAAGCTTCTCAAATTCAAATGACACAAAGCAGTTATCGGCTCCAGTATCAAACAAACATGATGCATATATACCATTCACAAGGAACGTACCATTGACCACGTTGTTGTCAGCTTGAGCCTGGCGTGCGTTGATGTTGAAAGTTCTGGCGTGAGCTGCTTGCTGTTGAGGCTGTTGTTGTTGTTGCTGTGGTTGTTGAGCTTCTTGTTTCACCACCCTGTTCGGGCACCGGTTTGCGAAGTGGTTAGGGTCACCACATGCAAAGCAGGTCCGAACATTGTTTGCTGGGGCCTGGGCAGCTTGAGGAGCTTGAGGAGCAGGGAGTAGAGCTTGGTTAACAGCGGCTTGAGCTTGAGCTTGACGGGGACCATAGCGACAACTCGCAGTGAAATGCCCGTAGACATTACAGTGAGCGCAGAATCGGCAAACCACACCCACCGGGTGATGATAAGAACATGTAGCACAGAGTGGGTGGGGGCCGGTGTACGCACGCTTTGCTGGCGGCGCATTGACCACTGGCGCTGAACGCTGTGGCTGTTGCTGCTGCGCGGGTACAGACTGTAGTGGAGTAGCAGTGGTTGCTGCAGCGCAACTCTTCTTCTTTCTTCTCCTTGAGGACTTGGAGGCTTGAGCAGTAGGGTTGTCGGTTGGTGCAGTAGTAACTTGATGCAAAGACTTGGTTGGCTTATCCCAGACACCAGCCTTAACTCGCTTGTCGTTAATCTCGGCAGCGAGCAGGTAGGTTTCCTCGATTGTTGCGGGTTTGGCGGCGTGAACAAAATCTGCAACGCAATCCGGAAGAGCACGGATGTATTTCTTGATGGTCATGTCAGAAGTCTTGACCTGGTCGGGACAGATAATGCTCAACTGCTTGAAACGGGCGGTAAGACCAGCGTTGTCGCCCTCCTTCTGCTTGATACTCCAGAACTCATCTTCCAACTTTTGGCGTTCGTGGGGAGGACAGAACTCGTCCATCATGATCGATTTCAATTCCTTCCACGTCAGCTCGTATGCAGCGTCGTTCCCGCGCTTGTTCCTTTCTGCGGTCCACCAGTCCAAAGCTCGCGACTGGAAGACACCGGTAGCATTGAGAGTACGGAGATGATCTGGACATCCGCTTTGACGAAGGGTAACTTCCACAGAGTCAAACCAATGAAACAGAGCCGTAGGGCCATCTTCACCGGTAAACTCTTTTGGCCCACATGCCTTGAATTGTTTGAAGCTAAAAGTAGCTTTGTTGGAGTCTTTGGGCGTGATAGTTCGGGATTCCTCAGATGACTTGCTTGCGTTCTCGAATACCTCACTCACAGCCTTTGCTACTGTTTTAGAGAGGATAGCAGCAAAACGACGATCTCTCTTCTCCCGACGAGTAAGACGTTGACGAGGCCTTGATGATGACGACATGGTCTGCAATTTACATCGCCATAGGGCTCAACACAACGAATTCGAATCTCGCACGTCTTAGTTTACTAAAGCTTAGAATCACGTCGCATCTCACGTCACGTAACACATATAAACACATAAACACATAATCACAGAGGCACATAAGCACAGAAGCAACTAAAGCACAGAAGCAATTAAGCAAATAGAGCACTTAATTTCCTAAACACGTACGAAATTTTATCACAGAAGCAGTCAGAAAACCGAAACCTATATCCACATGTCGAGTGTCGTTTGTTTGCATATCGGATAGTATCACACTGCATCGTCTAACTTAGTCGTATAGCGTAGCCTAGCACACTGGTTTCGTTTAGATCACATCTCCAGAGATTTGAATCAAGATAGGATAGCAACAAAAGTCACGCTGGTTGATAGCAAATGGAGCAATCAACAATCTTAAAGCACGTAAACAGGTAAATCATATAAAATCAACAAGCAACACTCAAATCGGGAAAATGGATTGTCTGCGGCTACTAGACTTTGACTAACCATGGCAATTTAACTATTCGCAGTTGACTTGTCGTCACTTTCGACTCTAGGGGACATGTTTCTGCCTCGATTCTTGGGCATT
Organism: Helianthus annuus; assembly: GCF_002127325.2. Lineage (NCBI taxonomy): Eukaryota > Viridiplantae > Streptophyta > Magnoliopsida > Asterales > Asteraceae > Helianthus > Helianthus annuus. Next base: position 37,583,169 of record NC_035444.2, on the reverse strand, counting down.
ATGCATGCGCATTCTAGGCCATACTCGTGAGTTCAGGTCGTTGGAGTCCGTCGATTGCCTTGGCGAGATAAAATAAAGTTGGAATAACTGCCAAGGTTAGGGTTTCACCCCTAGCTTAGCAATTTCTTCCTTGTTTTAAGAAAATTTAGAGGAAGTTTTCATCAATTTATGGGTTTCAGCCCCGAATTTGGTATAACTTTCCCCCGTTTTGTTAGAAAATCGCACAAAATAATCGACAAAATTCTGTAATTTAGGCAGGAATTTGCGGGTTTCACTCCTAATCCCGTCCAAATTACAAAATTTGGCTCGGAGTTCGGATGTAATGATAGAATAGAAGGAAACAACATAAAATAAGCACATAAACTTAGTCTCTCGGTTCCTAACTATAGTCTAGGTCTCTAAGACAGCGATCCGGACTAGATCGTGTCTAACCTAATTCCCTATAGTTATGGCTCTGATACCAATCTGTCACACCCCAACCGATGGCGGAATCATCGGGGCGCGGCACTGAGCGAAACAGATTGTTCAGAAGTTTCCACAACAACTATCATACAATTCAGTTATATAACACGTCCCATACCGTGTCCCAAACAATAACAAGTTATCATAGAAAGCAACTAAACAATATGGGAACTGTTCCGACAACTCGGGTTCTTAATTATTACAAACCAATAGTAAATATTGTTTTAAGACCTCTAGACGTCTACGGTGGATCTTACTGACTACAGGTGCCAGTGCAAGATCTACAGATAATTATGGCCCTGGAGCAGGTACGTGGGCACTGTCCTAAGGACACAGACTCCTAGAAGTTTATTATTGCCTCGCTTTCCTAGCACGCTAGTAGCTTAAACACCTGTCACATACGTTAAAATAAAAGTCAATACATAAAATGTAAAGGTGAGTACACAAGTTTGATATAGCATATAAAGTTCGAATAGTTTACGCATAACCAAGCACGTACACAAGGGCAAACGATGCACGTAAATTATCAACATGGGACCATCGATACCAACGACTTCGGGTTGACTGTCCGAGACAGTTCGCAATACATGATTACCACCGTAATCCATGCAAGTAATTGTCCTTAGCAACCCCCGTGTGAACGGGTGCTGAGTCCAAACTATAGTACTATGTTGCTAAAGCAGGTAGATAGCACTCCACGTGTAAACATAATAAACAGCAATCATTTAGTCAAGTAGCACATGCAAATAGGTTAGCGTTCAAATAGTTTGTGTTGATTGTGATTTTGATAGTTTACGTATGTAACACCCAAAAGTGCTGAAAGCAAAAAGGGATCGAGTATACTCACAGTGGTTGATCGTGGATTGAAGGGAGCACTGAGAATAGGTTAGCCTGAATAGTTCGATAACATAACGATGAGTAACGCGGAAAAGTAAACAAGGGAAAACTGGATCGGATGGACCAATCGATCGGACAGCAGTTCGATCGAGTGGGCTGTTCGATTGGTTTGAAAGTCCGTTCGAACATCCATTCGATCGGCTGGCTGGCTCGATCGGCTGGTTCCTTCAAGTGGATTGTTTCTTCCTTTGATGTGAAGGAGGTGTTTGTGTATGATGGTTTGTACTACCTTTCAAGTTGGTCGATCGAACTGCTGTTCGACCGGTTAGCCCAACCGATCGGTTAGCACTTTGCTGTTTTCAAGTATGTCACTCGATCGGTTGGTATGTTCGATCGGGTGACATTCCAATGCTTTGAAAAGTCTAAGTGTTTTAAAGTATAGTATCTCATGATCCGAGCAGTAATGATTACAATCGAGTGGCATAGTCGATCGAACAGTACTTCGTCAATACTACATTTTTGTGAGTTGGTGAGTCTAAGTGCTAGTCGATCGGTTAGCCTAACCGATCGGCTGGCATAGTCGTTCGGTTGGGCTGTTCGATCGAACAGCCTAGCCGTTCGGCCAGCTTCTCGATTTGGTTAACTTATCACCTAACACTTGGTTATTCCCGTTACTTGGTGTGATTTGGAGATATTTTGACTACGAGTTGAACCACAAAACTGAAATCCCTACTTAGTCTACTGACTCGAGCAGGAATCACCCAACCCGGTCAGAGACGGTTTGGAACCCAAGTTTAACGTTTAACCCGGACTCGGTATATCCTTCGGTAGAACCCGAATCTTGAACCATGTGTTTGTTTAGGTTGATTTGTAAATCGGTTCAAGTCTCGTTTTCACCTTTTTGAGTGTAAAAGAGTTGAAAGATAGATGAAACCCATCTTCCAATCTTTTTCCACCGTGAAATGTTAAGATCTTTGGAAGATTTTAAGTTATTGATGTGGAAATCGGTTAGATCTAGCTTGTTCATAGTTGAATGAAGTCAGAAACATGAAGTTCTTGATGAACACCAAGAACACCATGATGACATCACTCAAGAACACCTAGATCTTGGTGATTTCATGGATGAAATCCAAGTTTTGAAGGATAGAAAGATGGAGAATCGATTAATGAACAAAAACGTACAAGGATTAGAGTGGAATACTTACCGGTTTGAGAGAAATCTTGGATTTAGCGAGGAAGAGTGGCTGGTCGGTCAGAGCTTTCCAAAAGTGGAAAGTTTGACAAGGACAGCCCTATTTATAGGCTTCCAAAAGAGGAAAGGGCCAGCTGATCGAACAGCATCCCTGATCGAGCAGCTGTCCGATCGAACAGCCTGTTCGATCGGCTAGCCTGTTCGATCAGGTTGCCCTGTTCGATCGGCTTGCCTGGTTTTGAGTGTTTCGCGACGATTTTTGATATTTCGACTTCGAATGATGATTTGAGAATGATAGAATTTCGTAATCAAATTACTTTTAGTCCCAACTACTATATCTAACATACAAGCATCCTTACAACCATTTCGGGTTCGATTTCCATTGAGTTTGATTCACCTTTGAGTCTTGATTGATTTGATTGATTTACCACACACTTTAACATCACAGTAATCATGCACAAGTAACACATAAAGCACACACACACGTATAAAAAGTACTAAAATCCCCACACTTGAGTTCGATGATTGACTTGATTAGCTCGATTATTGGTTGACTAGCTTTATTGCGTTGTTACTTCCTATCATTCACAGTCGATCGTTGATTCACAGTTCGATTATCGGTCGATTAGTTTGATTATACAACACTTACTCCAAATAATATGAAAATCAAAATGAAACTAAAATGAAATTAATCTTTATAAATCTTTAATTCCAATAACAGTCAACACTTGACTTTGACTTTGACTTTGGAAAACACGGGGTGTTACATCAGTACCCAACTACAACCCAGACTGTCAATTTACAGCAGTCGTCTCCTTACGTTATAATCATTCTTGATGACACTCCATCACCGATTCAAACTCAAGCACCTAATGCAACATCCATTCCGCCAGCCACTCGACCGGTTATTTCACAGCAAAGTTAGCAAATGCCGCATCTTACAGGTCGACCATTTATGATCAAGGAAATAACTTAGGAGAGTTCAATGATGGCTATGAGGAATATGATAACTATGTGGGTCAAAACGAGAGACATGTGGTTAACACGGGTAGCTATGAGAGGCAAAGAGTCGGATTGGGTGCGGCCGAGAGAGTCAATCAAGGGAATGTGGGGTATCAACAATATGTGCAACCAACGCCAATACAACAATAGATACCACAGCAATATCATCAACCTGACCCACTCAATCAGCAGCCTGCTTCGAGAAGGCCGGTGGTGGACATTCCATTACCACCGCCGGTACCTCAGATGCAGGGTCAGGCAAGACTGCTGCCACGAAACCTACACCGACCGGTGATTTTACCGGAAGGAATTCCACGAAGAAATAATCAAGGTCCAGTTCGAGGTATAGAGAGCCACTTCAGGCCTGCTATAGTTAATAACCCATCACCGGTTGTGATTCCGCAACTACAAGGAGGGCGGTCATTCGAAGTACGAACACAATCAATATCCAGTCTGCCTAAGTTTCATGGTCACGCACATGAAGAACCATATCTACACATTGCTACATATGATGCACGTTGCAACACAATCAACAGCCAAGGTTTCTCAGTTGATGATGTGAAATTGGTACTTTTCCAATTCACACTTGAAGACAAAGCACAACAATGGTTTCATTCCGACAGCTTCGATCTTCACATGGGGCTAAATGCAGCAACAATTTTTAGACGAACTTTATACTCATTTGCGTACTAACAATGCAAGGAAGGATATTTTCGACAACAACCCGGTGAGTTATTTCACGAAGCGTTCAATCGTTTCAGAATGATGCTCAAGAACTGTCCACATCATGAGATATATTTCTGGGAGCTTATTAATACATTCCACGAAGGCCTAACAGATGAAGATGCCAGGGATGTAAATTCAATATCCAATGGTACTTTTGGAATGAATTACGAAGAAGATGATTGGGAATATTTAGAAAGAACCGCAAGGGCGTCAAAACGTAAGGCTCAATCTTCTAGAAGTGCACGACATTCGACAGTGAAAGCTGCAGACCAGTTATCGGAGACTGGGGGACCATACCCGTTGTGTGGTCATTGTGGGGATATAGGGCACATTACTGATCAGTGCCCTAACATTATCGGTAATCTGGATGAGGTGAATATGATGCAGGGACGTGGGAACAGGTATTCGGGTTTCCAAAGAAACAACCAATATTACCAGCCCCGGAACCAAAATAATTATCAAGGGGGTAATAATTCGGGTTTCCAACGAAATTACCAGCATAGTAATGGTCAGGTGAATAATGATATGATGGAGATGTTGAAAGCAATTCAACTTGATTTACAAAACGAAAGGCTTGAGTTACAAAACCGTGCTCAAAAGGATGAGATGCGAGATAAGGCCGTTCAATCATTAACCACACAAATGGCCCAACTTGAAACCGATGTGAAGGAGCTGAAGCAGTAACAAGGGAAGCTACCAAGTGATACTCAACCAAACCCCAAGAATCCACGGAGCACATTGATCAGTGGGGTAAATCCAGTTCCTAATAATACTTGTTATGATAATGGTTGGTCTGCTTCGAATGTGATTGCAGGTCTAAATGAAGCGGATGTGGAAGAAAGTGGAATCGATTTGGGGGAGCCGGTTGTCTCCATCAGAGTTGGGAAGTTCAAAATCCACAAGGCATTGCTGGACTATGGAGCAGGAGTGAGCGTGTTACCTGGTAGCTTGTATGACCAATATGACTTCGGTCCGCTACAAGCGTGTGATAACATGGCCATGTTCGCAGATGCGAGTTTGAAACGACCACGAGGGGTTGTGAAGAATGTGGTCATCCAACTTGGCGAGTTTTACTACCCGGTTGATTTTATGGTGGTCGATTATGCACCATCGCTTACATATGAGCTGCCGCAGGTAGTTTTGGGTCGCCCATTCCTATATACCGCGAACGCCCAGATTGATTGTCGAAGCGGAATGGTCACTATGAGTTATAAGAATCGTAAGTTGTACTTTAATGTATTTTTAAAAACTATTTCTTACGATCCTGTGAATGATGTGTTAATGCATTTATGTCTATCGCCTTCGTCAATCCGAGCCGTAGCGAGAAACAGAAGAAAACGAGATTTATATTGTTATATTAGTGATAACTAGACAAAAAGGCAAGGTGGCATAATTGTAATTAACGAGAAATCTCATTAAAAGCCAAGTCCTATAAATAGGGAGGTTATGTTTAGATTAGAGACTTTTGCTCATTTGTGTTTTAGAGAACTCTAGATCTAGAGAGAGAATCTAGAGAGAGAAAGTGTTGTCATTGTGATTCAAGGTGCTGTACGTTATCAAATCATATATAGAATCATGTTTATATTACATCACGTGTGTTAGGTCGCGTTCGTGTACGGATTCCGCACGTTATACATTCGTTTCGGATTCAAAACCGGTCCTACAAACACAACCTTTTCCAATGACCTGACAAGGTTCAAACGAACTGGACCACCTCTTTTGAACTTTAACAACACATGGGCCGACAACAATTTCTGATTGGGCTGATTAAATGAATGGACACTTGTTCATATATAATCCTTGAACCAAACAATCAATTATAATATTCGACAATTAAAGTTCACAGTTCAATTTAAAAGCACATGGATCGTTTAAAATGTAAACATAATGTGTCAGACAAATTTATTTGAATATTATGCCGAGATGATACATGGTATCGATGACAATTTTTATTAACTCGATTCTTATTGGACGACGACTGATAATCAAACACTTAATTTCATTTCACCTTTAATATCTAGTGGGCCGGTTGCATTAAAACATGATTGGGCCGTAATTTTTTTTTTAAATTGATTGATTGGGCCGATATGAGCAATTATAATATGATAGGGCCGATAGTCTGTAACAATTATTAAACTCACATGGGATGCAACATGTAACAACTTTATTAAATCGATTATATGATTGGACCGCCTATTAGTTGTGTTTGTTTTTTTTAAATAGCCGACAAACTTATAACACTATTATTATCATTGGGCCAACGTTTCTTTTAATCTGATTGGACCTCAACTTTTCCGACAAACTGAAATCTCAAACACTAGTTCCGACAACATCACATGCAATTCATTGATTATCTCAAATGTATTAAATAACCGACACTTAAATCTGAATTTGATCCGGGTCATAGCACTTCGTACAATTTGACAATTTAAATCTCAGTTCGCATCAAGTTCAGTCTGCACAGTGTGTCAACCTTCAGTCTGCACAGTCTGTCAACTTTCAGTCAGCACAGAATATTCATCAGTTCGAGTGATTCAGTTGGCACAGAGTATTATTTTGTTTCAGTTGTTTGATAAGTGTTTAAACTGATAAGTGTTTGTTTGTTTGTTTGTTTGTTTGTTTGTTGATTCAAGGTAATTCGAGATACTCAAGGTGATTCAAGATATTCAAGGGTAATTCGAGATATTCAAGGTGATTCAAGATATTCAAGGTGATTCAAGAAAACATCATGGCTGAAATTAAAGAGAAAACTCGAGAAGAGATTTTGAGTGAGAAGACTTACAAAGAATGGAACGTGGTCTACAACAGAATGGACGACATGCAGGAAGAGTATGAAAATGCTGTCAGCAGTCGAAGATGGGATAAGAAGAGAGAATGTTATTACAACAGAGAAGGAGAACCGGTTGTTCCAATGAAAGACATAATTTTTGTTGATGTTCTTCTCGTAGTCCCAATGAGAGCCGAATATTATCGAAATGTGATGAAAGATGACACATATGCTAAAAGGCTTGAAAAGGAGATCAGATATTCCATGCTATCATGTCTGAGAAAAAGGGATGAAGAGAGAATGAAGAAGAATGTTGAAGAGATGGTGAACAATCTGAAGAAGGTTGCTGAAGAGGTTGAAACAGAAGCTGTTAAAGTTGAAGTTGTGAAAGAAGCTGTTACTGAAGAACAGCAGACTGAAAAAGAGTTGAAGAAAGAAGAAAAAGAAGAAAAGAATGAGAATTTGGATGCTGGTAATGATGGTGAGGAAGTCAGTACTGAAGAAAAGCAAGATGATGATGAGATGAAGCAGACAGAAGCTGCTGAAAACACCGAAGTGCCAAACACTGAGGTACATTCTGATTTTGAAGTCTTCAAACCAATTGAACAGTGCAAGAAATGCATGGAACCGTGCAGAGCTTGTACTGAAAAAGATGAGCAATTCAAAACAAGAGATCTTGAATTCACAAAAATCGAAAACATTTTCAAAGAAAAATGTAAAGAGATGTTAGAAAAAGAAAAGGTTTTTAACGAAAATGATGAAAAACTTTCAGGAAAATGTACAAAGTTAGAAAAAGAAAATGAAGTTTTGAGAGAAAATGTTTTGAAAACGAAAAATGAATGCGAACAAAAAGAAATTGCTTGTCAAGAAATGAAAAAGGAATATGACTCAATGAATTATCATATCATGTTACAAAAGAGTCATATGATAAAGTAAAAGACGAAATGAAATATGCTCAATCTAGAATGAATTATCTTTCTGAAACAACCAAAGAGCTTAAACGAATGTATGCTATAAAAAAAGATGTTGTTAATTCCTATATTGAGGATGTTACTAAGTTAAAGCGACAGATTGCTGATTTAGAACAGGATAACAAGAAGTTAAAAAGTTACCACGTTTCGTCATATGTGCTTGAACGAATTTTCAATATAAAACCGGGAGATGGTGAGTCTGAGCAAAACAAGAAAGGCATTGGCTCAGAGTTTCATCAAGTTCCACCACCGGAAAAGTTTGCATTTTATGATGAGGAAAAGGTCGAAAAAGCTTTCAACATGGTAGACCAATTGCCAGACAACATTGACATAACCTATTCCAAATCTGATGATTCTCATGATTCAGAGGTGGTAGGTAAAGTCGTTGAAAGAAGAGTCGATTGATACAGCTAAACCTGAATCACAGGATGAAGATGACGGAAATCTTCATGATGCATATCTGAAAAACATAAAATCCGAGAAAATTTTGAATGATGATTCAAATGGATTGGTTTATACCATGATTGGATCAGACAAATTGTTCTTAGATGTTGTATTCCCGATTCAGAATGTGATTTTAGAAAAAGTTGACAAAGTTTTCAAAATGGTTGAGATTGAGAAGTCTGAGATTTCAAAGTTTGTTGGTAAGAGACATAAAGGTTCGTATAACAAACCTGGTTTCAAAAAGAAAAACATGAAGGCTGGGTTGGGTTATAAGAAGAAACAACATCGGAACAAAAATGAGACGCCAAATTATCAGACAAAAATGAATTTTGTTCAGGGAAACAGTTTAGATGAAGAAAAAGAACTTAAAATTGGACGACAGTCTAATGATGAGTTTCATGCTCAAAAGAAAAAGCAACAACCACAAGTCAAAGATGTGTCCATGAGAACATGTTTCAAATGTGATCAAAAAGGACATCTTGCACGAAAGTGTCCAAATCTAAAACCTGTGGATGTTGACCACAAGAAGATTGATTCTAAGAAACAAAAATCTGAGTATGTGAGACAAAGGTCAACCAGATTTGATTCAAAACAAACTTGGAGGTACAACACAAACAGGTTTGCTTCGAATCAAAATTGGAAATCAAACTAGAACAGGTTCGATTCAAGACAAACCTGGAATTCTCACACACCCAGATTCAGAACAACACAAAGTTGGAAAACATCAGTTGATATGACAAAACCCCAAGAGTTTTGGAAACCAAAAAATGTTGTTCAAAACCAAAGTTTTCAAAAAGATTCACATTTTTACAAACGTGGTACACCGAAAGGTCAAACATGGAGTGTTAAGAAACATGTTGATTCGGTAAAAGATGAGAAAGCTGAAGTTAAAATTGAGAAAGTTTTTATGAAAAAATGACAATGAATTTCCAGCATTGAATGAAAATTATTGTGTTGAAATGCCTAAGGTCCAACAGACCTGGGCTAAATTGTTCAAGTAATTCAATTAGTTGAATGTGCAGGTGCTCAAGAATACTGAAGACTGTGAGTTTGAAAGTTGGAGCAGCCTGGCACATGAAGAGGAAGCAGAGGCTGCTGGACCCTGTGTTGGTTGAAACAGGGAGTTTATATGTTTTTCTGTACATAAATAAACAATATTTTCAAAACCCTAAAAATTTGAAAAATTAAAAACAAAAAATATGTTTGTTTTTAATTTTTGTCAAAAATAGAAAATTTCAAAAATTTGTGTTGATTGAATACGCCGAAACCCTCACGGTTGAACAAACATGATTACTTTCACCAGATTGAAAAACGATTTTCAAACTATAAAAATCAATGTGTTGTAAATCATGGGGGGTACTTTATGTTAGTTTTTCTGTAATTCGGTACATGAGAAGCAGAACATGGATAGCGAGACAAAGCTATCAGTATCGGTCTGTCAAATTTCTTTAATGGTTTTGCATTTTAGGGGGAGAAAAATTGTCAGAAAATGCAAAAACATTAGAAAATTTGAAAAAGCCAAAAACATGATAAAATTCAAAAATTGAGTTTTGTGTAAAAAGAGGAAATGATAGTACATCAGTAGACAGTTACAGTATGCTAAAGAAATGTAATGATTAAATAGTGTTAAACAGTCTCACTAATGATATGTTGATAGGTTTTTATACATTTAGTAAACTTTTTCAGAATATAAACCTAAATTCAAACACTTGCTTATTTCGTGGGGAACACTACTTGGATATATAGGTAACCCCTGAAATCTCGTTTGAAAGGTCCCTTATTCTGAGATACTAGGTCTTTATACTCAGTGATATCTGGGGTATTATTTCGGGACTTCTGCTGTATGGAAGTACTGACCTAGTCCCTGAATAATACTTTCCGCAAATGCTTGAAACATAGCATCGCCCTCAGCAAGCTGATGAAACAATAAAATTGATAGTCGCTGCTGTTGTAATCAAAAGATCCTCTAAAGGGGACACACCGAAAAGTCGAAGCCGTCATCTCTCTGCGTATACGGAAGTATCGACCTGAGCTCTCACGGCCCTCGCATCTAACCCTTACAGATATCATCTGTGGTATACTCATCTGTAAGACTGAATATCTGGGATCTGGATACGGGAGTATATTTAAGAGGTGGGACACATGAATGAGTTTAAGTTCTTAAAACATCTAATTCGTATCCTGAATCAGTTGAAATTTGTGTGAAAATTTAAGTGGATCAGTATATCGACAATCTAAGTGAATTGTTTAATTCTTAATGTGTAACTAAGCTCAACGGTACTTGTGACCTGTCAAAAACTGATATGATCCTCTGACGCATACTCAATCAAAAATATTGTCTGTAAATATGTTTGTATATATTTCTTTACTGCTTTATATTTTCAGAAAATACAAAAAGATTTTGATTTCTGCTTTATTTTCGATAAACCGATGTCTGAGTTACTGAGTTTCAAAATCTAAGTAAGCTGATTGTGTTTCTGAAAATAAAACAAGTTCATTAATTTGATACTTGAATTAAAATCAAAAATTTCAAAAATAGTTTGTGATATCTCCAAGGTCATTAGTTTGGACTTGGACGATTAACTGTGAGGGAGTTGGATTCTTTAACACTGCCAAATCTGTAAAGATTGTTGCTAGGGGGAGTGATTTAGAGAGTTGAATAGTGCCAGATTACAATTTCTGGAAAATTGAATGTTCAAAATGTTGTTACTTATAAATGTTTGAGAATTGCAGATGTTATACCAGACTACAATCCCGAAAGCCGAGTCTGAGGGGGAGTCTGAAGACGAGCTTAACGCAAAAGGAAGCGTGGATTCAAGAAGCCATGTAACTATTCTAAAGGAGCTTGTATACGGAAAGCAAGGTGTCGATCCCAAAGCACGGAAGCTTGACGAAAGGGGGAGCCTGACGAAGAAAAGAGTCTACAGAAAGAAGAAGCTGAAGCTGAAGACAGATCCACGGAGATTCTGTTCAAACAAAAGAGAGTCTACGTTGATGAAAAAGTGTTAAAGCTTCAAGAAGACTCAAAGAGAGAGAAAGAGAAAGACAAGACGCTACGAGATTGACTGCGGCAATATCCAAGGGGGAGTCTGTTAGTGCATTTATGTCTATCGCCTTCGTCAATCCGAGCCGTAGTGAGAAACAGAAGAAAACGAGATTTATATTGTTATATTAGTGATAACTAGACAAAAAGGCAAGGTGGCATAATTGTAATTAATGAGAAATCTCATTAAAAGCCAAGTCCTATAAATAGGGAGGTTATGTTTAGATTAGAGACTTTTGCTCATTTGTGTTTTAGAGAACTCTAGATCTAGAGAGAGAATCTAGAGAGAGAAAGTGTTGTCATTGTGATTCAAGGTACTGTACATATATTACATCACGTGTATTAGGTCGCGTTCGTGTACGGATTCCGCACGTTATACGTTCGTTTCGCAATCGTTTCGGATTCAAAACCGGTCCTACATGATGCTTGTCACACAGTTGCTACTAATAAACATGGTTCAAGTGTGACAAAGGATAGGTTAGAGGCGAGTGGATATCGAGTGAAGAAGTCAAGTGTGGGAAGGCCATTTGGCGGAGGAAAACCACCTGATGGTGTGTAACACCTCGCAATTTTGTGTCCAATAATGTATTGACACGTGTCTTGAGTTTACACGTGGTATTAAATACAGAATAAAGGACTAAAGTTGGCAAACATGGAAAGTATGTAAATTCGAGGGTTAAAAATGTAAACGAAGGATAAATACATTGTACAGTAACCCGAAATGATGCTCGTACCTTCAAACGGATAAATCATGGATCGTACGGAACGAAATACGGAAGAAAGTGAGAGATTACAAACTACAGGGGTTAATTGTGTCAACATGTTTAAGTTATACCTCTGAGTGACCCTTTATCATACCCGAGGCTTTGTAACAGTAAATTACACTCACTAGAATATACGATATAAATTTCACGAAGTTCCGTGTTAAAACGAGAAAGTTATGATCAATTCCGTATGCAAGGGGTTAGAAGCGTCAACAATGAAAGATAAGGCTTTTCGGATAGTAATTAAACTAACCGGGGACTTAACGGCGCGGGTAAAAGTCACGAGGCCCTTATTCGTAAATAATCGAGGCCCAAATCGCAAAGTTACCCCTTCAAAACCGAAAGGTCAGGCTAAAAATGGCAAAAGATTTGAAAATCTTGAATTTCAGGCCTCAGGCGGCCCGCATAAGAGAAACAAGGAAGTTCAGGCGGGCCGCGAGCCATATGAAGATACGGTTCCTGACATAAGGATTCAGGCGGCCCGCGTGAGCCCGGCCTGAACCTTAATGCGGGCCGCGTCAAGTCCAAAGAAGCAGAAAACTCACACAGATTCAATGTTTGAGCTTGTAACCGACCTTGGATGCATTAATTGAAGCATGTGCGCCCCCTACATGTCCCCTAACACTCTGGGACAGCTGCTGATCATCCATGAGCAATTATAGGTTGAGTTGTAATGATCTTATGCCCAAAATTTCACTATAAAAGGCAATGTAGTGCACCATTGTTCATTACACCTTCAAACAACTCATCTGCTCATTTCTGGAGCTCTAAAGCATTATTCTAACATCTCTGGTCGTGCACCAAGCTTCTGTAAGTTTGCCTAACCCTTTGTGGTTTAGTTTTTGCATAGTTTAGCTTAAAAGTCAATCCGTCGTAATTAACGATTGACTTTACGATAAATCACAAATGGTCCAGTGGTTTTTCGAATCAAAGTTAGTTATATGTTGGTAATCATGTGGGCTTTAAACCCCAGAAAGGGTACCCTCTGATTCCCACTCTAACTAGTCCGAATGTCGAGTCAAACGTGCTTAGGAAAAGTCAACAGAATGCTATTTTGCGAATTTATGTATAATCGGTAATATAGATGGCGTGTAACCTGTTCTAACACTCATAAAACATGATAATAAGTATATTAACTAGTCTAAGCTTGTTGATCCGACCATTTACTGTTTTGACCCGGTTCGGAGCCGAAAGTCGCAAAACTTTGACTTTTGCTTTGACTTCAGTTCTGACCCGTTAAAGTATGATTTAGATATGCCTTAGGAATCTCTTAGGACCAGGTTACATGATGGTATAACCCTCTGTGACCGGTTCGTTGTTCGTCCGAGTCTTTTACACCCTTCCGTTAAATGCTTAAAAGTTGACCGTAACGCCCTTTTCAAATTAAAACGAGAATTTCGGACATGTGAAAGGACCATAACCTTAGTTACTGATTTCTAAGCATGTCCCTAAAATTTCACGTCAATCCGAGGTTCAGAATAGGAGTTATGCTAAATAGCGCAATTACGGAAACTTTAGTAATTAAATGGCGCAATTAGCATAACGCCTATCTAAACCCAAATTTCGGCACCAAACCTTTTACCCACTGACGTAAAATAATATTTGGAGATTTTTAAAGATTTTTAATGATTTTTAACCTGCTCATAACCTGCGGTTATGGCATCGGTTCGGTAAATACCGAATATACCCTTTTCGAACATAACTTGAGTTCTACAAAGTATTTTGACCCGATTCCAGTTGCTACTGTTTTTAAATAATAAATAGAGCATTTTGGACTTTATAAACTGATCGGAAAACTCAGATTTCCTGTAGAACTCAGAAACCTCTTTTATGATCTTTAAAATGACCGAAATACCCCTACGGGGCTCATATTGGATTAAAACTCATTACGGGCATTATGGAAGGTATCCTACTGATACCACAACTTCTTTAAAGCATATTGACTTAGGAAATTTGTGTAGGACTCTTACGGTTAACCGTTACGCCTTTTGCGCGCACGGTTCGGCTTATGTAACTAGTTTACATAAACTAGCCGAAACGGGTCAAACCTTGCTTTGACCTCAAAATCCAGAGTGTGACTATATTACCCATATAAAACAAGTCTTCAAACTTGTCGGGTCTGAATCACATTCCATTCCCGGTTTTCGCCTTACCCGCGATTAAACCGTAAATATCCTTTGAAACTGACCGGTCTAAGCTAAGGCTAAATTAAACCGTAAAGACCCGTTAGGATTCTAATAGGTTGATTTAAACCTTCGTTCTAGAATAGGAGACCAGTAAAAGAAACTTGCATTGTTTATTAAGGATTTATACTTGCTCAGGTAAATACTTTTAACTTATTTTTCCGTTATACGGGCTTGGGTTACGGTATTTAAAATACCGCTTGGTCAGGCAATTGACCCCAACTCATTAGTAGTTGGGTATTATCAATGTGACCCGTTTAAAAACTTGTTTTGTTGGCTTTACGCCTTTGGGAGCTTAATGACCATGTCCCGGATATCCTTGGCATCATTTTACGAAATGGCCACGACCCCGACACACGGGTGTAGGCGTACACCCGTAATGTGTCTATATTATTAAAGGTATAACCGTTGGTTTTCCCGCCACGGCTTTATGCTTAGTGGCGTGTCTTTTAACCTTTAACCCGGCACGACCCGGGTGACCGAACGCATATTATGTGACAACTGGCACAAAACCGGTAACTTCCGTACATTTTAATTATTATTTAATGACTGCAATTATGAGCTTAAATGTCAACATTGACTGATTAGAAGTTAAGCAAGTGAATTCATGCACGTTGTATACTACAAAATATTGCTTTATGCAAAAACGAGAGCGTTGCGTCAGAAATATTAGTAAACTCACCGGTAAGACACACTGTGTCAACGGAACTGCAGAAAGCAGTCAGACATTAGAATTGAGGCCTAGGTGTAGGTCCAATACAAAAATACATTAAAACCCAAGAGTACATACAAGGGTTTAATATATATACATTGCGAAAGCAAAAATAAGCACTAAAAAGCACCCGAAACGCACTTTAAGTGCAGAATTTATATAATTCAGCAATAATTCAGCTTTTAACAACATAAATATTGTGCAAAAATGTTGTTTTATTATCCAGAATATTTCCCTAAGTGTTGGGAATTGAAAGGATACAAGAAAGGTACTTAACGACACTTTAAATGCTTATTTAGCACTTTAACGGAACGATATCTAACCGAATAACCGGACTTTATCCGGAACATAAAAATAATGCCAATAACATTGTTTTTCTTTTTCTGAGCTAATTAGGGTCCCCGAATACCCTAACCCCCGTTAAAAATTATAACACACAAATAACTTATTTTAATTCCTAACTAATTCTACTAACACCACTTAACTAATTAGTTGGATTTGAACCTTAACCCACCCCCCATTCCAACCGTTTGGTTCCCCTAGGGGACACATTCTTGATTTATTGATTTTTTTAATCACCTATGCTTACTATCTAGGAAGCATGTTATCCAAGGGTTGCTAGTGGGATTGGTCTTTAAATATATTTAGAAGGTTGTAACCTTCATTCCATCCATCACCCAACTTCAACTCCCTCTCTTTCCCTCTTTGATATCTTCGGCCGAACACAACCATCAACATCCACTAACTTTCCAACTTTGATCTTACAATATTACATACTTACTAGTGTAATTGAGTTCATTCAAGGAGACCCGGTGCATACAAAATCGCAAGGACCACTCTACGACGCTATTAACCACCCATTTTTCGTCTAGTTTCTTCCCTAGCCTTGTGCTAGTTGTAAGTGATTCTAAACACTCTCTTGATCTTATTTAAAGTGGTTAATAAGAGATTTATCGGGTAAAAATTATGAACACTAGAGATCAAAGTTTAAAGCCTACTAAAAATGATGAACAAAGTGGTTAATGAGTAAATATTAGTGTGAAACTTATGGAACTTGTTTTGTTATGGTTATTTATTATTGTTGGATGCTAGTAGGGGATCGGATCATCATCTAACCACGCTAGGTCATGTTTATGGAACATGAACTAGCACTATGTTTAGTGTAAAAATAACTAGATGATGAACCCTTTCACCCACAAACATGAACTTGTGTAAAAATAGTTTTTCTTATAAAATGGAGTTCTAAACTAGTAGATCTAAGGATCTACAAGTGGTATTTTCGAAGGACCAAGTAAAATATATACAAATCTTATTTTAAGTCGGATCTTTCATGAACTAGAGGTGTTTTTGTGAACAAACAAGTGTGTGGACACTTGTGTAACAAAAGTTTTAACAAAGAAATAATTTTCGCAAAAATCGACTAGAAGTTGTAAAACTTCATGTTCTTTAAAAATAAGGTTTCCAAGAAACCGACTTTATTTTTAGAGATGGAAAAACCTACTAAATGTGTTGAAGAGTTACTACATAATTTTACACAACTTGCAAGTTCATGTGTATGCGATTTGTGTTTATTTTGACTAGTTTGATATTTGAAGATGGTATTATGATGATTGGGAAATTGATTGGTTGAATTTTTAAAAGAAAATGATACGCTAGTAAGCGTGGCCACCTCCAGTTACAGAGGAAACTCTGGCGAAATTTTTCCAGAAAATAACACTTAGAATATATTTTTTTTTGTGACAAGTGTTATGAATATATTTTTGGCTTGTTTTCCAAACAAACTTCGCCATGATTTTTATTACAAAATTTCCAAATACCGGAGGAGGATTTTCATAAATAAAACTTGTTAAATATATATTTAGAGTATATATATTTATCGCTTGTATGATTATGTGATTATTTTGTGAACTAGATATATATTATTTTTAGAGTAAAAATAATGTGAATTGGAGATACTCGTAACGAGTAAAAATACAAAAAAATACACATACAATATACAAGATACATAATTCGGGTGCAAAGTGCAAAACACAAAAGACTTATATTTATTTGTGAGAAAATAATATAAGTAAGACATTTAGTTAAAAATATAAAATATTTTTAACACAAGAAAATATACACAAAAGAGAGTGACTGTACTTGTGCGACGCAAGTCTAGTGACTAACGTTAAGAAAACACGTATAGGTTACGACGTTAAATAAGCAAACCGGTGAAGTTTACGACACACAGGAACGCAAAGTTGTGAGTTCATGCTCCCCCTTTTCTCTTAACTGTTTTCAGTTTTATAACTTTGGGGGTGAAATACATGTTACAGATATTTTTATGTTTAACAAATGGTATGATAATAAAAAGCACACTTGGTGAGAACGAGTACCAAGTGTGTAGCGATATAAGAATACAAGAAGCGCACTTGGTGAGAACGAGTACCAAGTGTGTTGTGAAATAAGAAAACGAGAAGCGCACTTGGTGAGAACGAGTACCAAGTGTGTTGTGAAATAGGAATATGAGAAGCGCGCTTGGTGAGAAACGAGTACCAAGTAGGATGCGCTATGAAAAATGATGCGAGGAATCGTGTCACGAATAGGGTACAGAAGCACCATTAATCAACAATATACCTAGACCGCAGAACAAAAGGTTAGATCTAACGGGTGCCGGGCAGCCACACTCTCGATGAGGGCGAGTATCGAGTAGTGCTTTTGTGTCTCAGAATATACCAATTAAATGCCTAAGGTTTGGTGACTTCCTATATCGTGTCACATGTTAATGGCTTTGCAACCCATTAACAATCCTGATATATACAGGAATACTTAATCTACATAAAAACTCATACCATTCTAAAACTTGATGAATACTTGAGTACGTGGGGTACTCAAGAAAAGCATGGATTATACTTGAGTACGTGGGGTACTCAAGAAAAGCATGGATTATACTTGAGTACGTGGGGTACTCTAGAAGAATTTGAATCATACATGAGTACGTGGTGTACACATGAAACTGGATTTTATGAAAACTCGATTTATTCACAAAATATGTTTTCATACAAAGTATACAAAAGTGCAAAACAAAACGGCATGAATTCACACCAACATTATGTTGACGTTTTTCCAAAACTCACATGTATTTCAGGTAACTAGGATGGATGTGCGCGTGGTCTCTCTTATGCTCGTGGATGTCGCTTGTGGTTGTCTTTAAATAAAGTGTAAACCTTTTAAGACAATGTTTTATGTTAACTCGCGATGTAAACGCTAACATTTCAAATTATGGTATTTGAAGTTATTTTCATGAGCATGTAGTATGTTTACCTTTCGTATGCAATGAGAACCTTTCATGATCACACCTCGTGCTTCCGCCGCAGAAAGGGGTGTGACAGATTGGTATCAGAGCTGCGATTGTAGTGAACCAGGATTCCTTCTCGAGTCTAGTCTACAATCTCTAGGATCCTATCACGAAAACAATTTTCAAAGAGTTTTCATTGCATAAAACGTCCCGCGACATCCACTACCTGAAACTGACTACATGAGTCTAGAAAAGACACTACGAGACTTAGAGTGCACTTGAATAGCACTTGTCGTTGACTAGAAATTACTTGCAACTATGTGTGATAATTAGCATGTACTAGAAATAGAATGTCACGAGTGTATGTAATTTTACCTAAAAGCGACGGAAGAAATACGAGGATGAAACGAACTGTGTGGACTGTGCAAGGAGTTACGTAATTATGGATGCATACATAATTATGGAATTCAGTGCACAGAAATCACAGCAAGTCTTGTCACGTATAGATTCCCTCAGTGCAAGCCTAATGAGTACTCTGTTAGAATAATAATTGTCTGATGTCACTTATGTGGTATATATACCTGTAAATATATATGATACTACTGTCTAGTGTGACGATATCGAACGAATGCCTAACCCTGCTGTGTTATGTTCTGTCAGAACATGGCACCCAGGAAAGCTGTGAATGCTCGCAATGATGATCAACCTCCTCCTCCCCCACTACCAAAAACTGCTGAAGAGCTGAACGCTCTACTGGAAGAGAGAATCTCTGCTGCTATCGCCCAGTACGAGGCGAACCGTACCCAAGACAGTGGAGGGCCAAGCAGTGCCAGGCGTAACGGACATGGAGATTCGTCCGGTGGAAACGCAGTTCAAGGTAACCTTAGAACAATTTACTAAGCATGAAGAAATTTATGAGCGGTCTTTGTTTCATTATTTCTTCGATTGCTCATAAGTGAATTGGTTGGGTTAATTACAGGCTGCACCTTCAAGCAGTTCCTCGACTGTAAACCTATGAACTACGATGGCACTGGAGGAGCAGTAGCCTTTGTGCGTTGGACGGAAAAGACTGAAGCCACAATCCGCATGAGCAAGTGTACCGCAGATCAGCAAGTCACTTTTGCTACTGGGCTGTTTGTCGACGAAGCACTGACATGGTGGAATTTACAAGTCCAAACCCTAGGCGATGATGCTGCGTATGGCATGACTTGGGATGAATTGAAGGAGAAGATGAGAGAGAAGTATTGCTCTCGTGCCGAACTCCAAAGGTTGGAGACAGAGTTCTGGCACTTGACTATGGTAGGAGCTGACATCACTGGGTATACTCGGAGGTTCCATGATTTGTCTAGGGTGATTCCTTACATGGTGACTCCCGAATTCAAGCGCGTTGAACGCTACATTTGGGGATTGGCCCCAGAATTTCGTGGCATGGTGACGTCGGCCAAACCACAAACAATCACTGAGGCTGTAACTCTGGCTGTCAGTCTTACTGAGGATTGTGTTCGTATGGAGAAGTTATCTTTGAACCCAACAGAGAAGACCGAGACACATGTTGAGTCGTCCGGTGACAAGAAGAGAAAGCATTCGACCCTGAATCAAGTAACTCGCAACAACAAGGGTTCCAACAAGAAACGTGACACCAACCCCTCTAAGGAGTCAAAGACTTCGGCCAAAGGATACCAAGGCACCATGCCTAAGTGCCAAAAATGCAAGTATCACCATGATGGAGCTTGTCGCATTCCAAGGTGTGACAAGTGTGGTAGATTGGGTCATCGAACAGAAGACTGTTGGAGTAAGGGAAAGAATCAAAATGGAAACGGTGCTGGTAACAGGAATGATAATGGGAAAGGGCGAAACCAAGGATGCTTCAAGTGTGGAAGCAACGATCATTTCATGAGAGACTGCCCAAAGAAAGACAATGCTCAGGCTCGAGCATTTGTGATTGGAGCAAGGGACGCACGCGAGGACCCTAACGTGGTCACCGGTACGTTTCTAGTTAACAATCACTATGCATCCATATTATTTGACACTGGTGCCGACTATAGTTTCATGTCTGTGGAATTTAAACGTACGCTCGGAATAGAATCTAGTAGATTAGAAGTCCCATATTCCATAGAATTAGCCAATGGAAAACTTGTTGAATCGGGCGAAGTAGTTAGAGGGTGCACGCTAGAACTTGGTGAACGAAGCTTTAGCATCGACCTCTTACCTATTCAATTGGGTAGCTTCGATGTGGTAGTCGGAATGGACTGGCTGTCCAAGAACAAAGCTGAAGTTATTTGTCATGAGAAGATCATTCGCATCCCTTTGGCGAATAATGAAACTCTCATCGTGCATGGAGAAAAACGAGACGCGCCTCTTCGAATCATCAGTTGCATGAAGGCACAGAAGTGCTTAAGGAAAGGATGTGTTGCCTTCCTAGCACACGTTATAGATAAGAAGGCTGAGGAACCGAAACTCGAAGATATTCCTGTGGTGAAGGAATTTCCTGATGTGTTCCCTGAGGATCTGCCAGGACTACCTCCGCAACGACAAGTCGAATTCCGTATAGACTTGGTTCCGGGAGCTGCTCCTGTAGCCAAGGCACCGTATAGACTTGCGCCATCCGAAATGCAAGAACTATCTACACAACTCCAGGAGTTGTTGGATAAAGGATTCATAAGGCCAAGCTTCTCGCCATGGGGAGCTCCAGTTTTGTTCGTGAAGAAAAAGGATGGAACCATGCGGATGTGTATCGATTATAGGGAACTGAACAAACTAACGATCAAGAATCGGTACCCACTACCGAGGATTGACGACTTGTTTGACCAGTTACAAGGGTCAAGCTATTATTCCAAGATCGACCTTCGGTCTGGATACCACCAGCTGAGAATCCAAGAGGAAAGCGTACCAAAGACTGCATTCAGAACGCACTATGGGCATTACGAGTTTCTTGTGATGCCATTCGGGCTGACGAATGCACCAGCGGTCTTTATGGATCTGATGAACCGCGTATGCAAACCATATCTCGATAAATTTGTGATTGTATTTATCTATGATATCCTGATTTACTCTCGGACGAAAGAAGAGCACGAGCAACACCTCAGAACCATCTTGGAACTACTGAAAAAGGAGAAACTTTATGCAAAGTTCTCGAAATGCGAATTCTGGATTCGCGAAGTACAATTTCTTGGTCACGTTGTGAATAAGAAGGGCATTCATGTAGACCCTTCCAAGGTTGAAGCAATAAAGAATTGGGAAGCTCCCAAAACCCCGACTGAAGTTCGGCAATTTTTGGGCTTAGCGGGCTACTATAGGAGATTCATCGAGAATTTCTCGAAAATAGCTCAGCCGCTAACTACCCTTACACAGAAAGACAAGAAGTATGACTGGGGTGTTAAACAAGAGGAAGCTTTTCAGCTACTCAAAAACAAGCTATGCGATGCACCAATATTGTCACTACCCGAAGGCACGGAAGACTTCGTGGTATACTGCGACGCCTCGCGACAAGGACTGGGATGCGTGCTCATGCAACGCCAAAAAGTCATCGCTTACGCTTCAAGGCAATTGAAGGTACACGAAAGAAATTATACCACTCACGACCTGGAGCTGGGCGCAGTGGTATTCGCCTTGAAAATCTGGCGACACTATCTATATGGTACCCGATGTACAATCTTCACAGATCACAAAAGCCTGCAACACATATTTGATCAGAAGGAATTGAATATGCGCCAGCGGCGATGGGTCGAGCTGCTAAATGATTACGACTGTGAGATTAAGTACCACCCAGGAAAGGCAAACGTTGTAGCAGACGCATTAAGTCGAAAGGAAAGGGTTAAGACCCTAAGAGTTCGAGCGTTAGAAATGACCATTCAAACGAACCTCACTGCACGCATTCGTGATGCACAACAAGAAGCTCTTAAAGGAGAGAACCGTAAAGCTGAATACCTCCGAGGTGCATTGAAGTACATGACGCCAAATGAAGAGGGAGCCTTATACTTCAAGAAGCGTATTTGGGTTCCACTCTATGGTGGCATACGAGAAGTCATCCTTAATGAAGCCCACAAATCGAGATATTCGATCCACCCAGGATCGGACAAGATGTATCAAGACTTGAAAGAGTACTATTGGTGGCCGAGACTCAAAAGCGATGTTGCTGTCTATGTTGGAAAATGCCTAACCTGTGCTAAGGTTAAGGCCGAATATCAAAAACCGTCCGGTCTACTACAACAACCAGAGATTCCCGTGTGGAAGTGGGAACAAATCTCGATGGACTTCATAACGAAATTACCCAGGACCCCGAGAGGGCACGACATGATATGGGTAATAATTGATCGGTTGACGAAGTCTGCGCATTTCCTACCAATCCGTGAGAAGGATAGCACTGGAAAGCTTGCAGAAATATACTTAAGAGAAATTGTGGCACGTCATGGAGTGCCTATCTCAATCATTTCAGACAGAGATGGACGCTTTGTCTCAAGAATCTGGCAATCATTTCAGGAAGCCTTTGGATCTCAGTTAGATCTAAGCACGGCATTCCATCCGCAAACAGACGGCCAGAGCGAACGGACTATACAAACGTTAGAAGATATGCTTCGCGCATGTGTCATGGATCTAGGCGGCAGCTGGGATACTCACCTACCCTTAGTTGAGTTTTCCTACAATAACAGTTATCATACAAGCATAAAGGCCGCGCCGTTCAAAGCTCTGTATGGCCGCAAATGCCGATCGCCCTTATGTTGGGCAGATGCCGGAGATAAACGTATGGTTGGTCCTGAACTTGTTCAAGAGACAACCGACAAGATTGCGCAGATCCGAGAACGCATTAAGGCGGCTCGAGATCGACAAAAGAGCTACGCTGATCCGAAAAGAAAATCAGTAGAATTCGAGGTGGGAGACAAAGTGTTGTTAAAAGTCTCACCTTGGAAGGGCGTAGTCAGATTTGGAAAGCGTGGAAAGCTGAACCCACGATACATCGGACCATTCAGAATCTTGAGAAGAATTGGTACCGTGGCGTACAAGTTGGAGTTACCGGAAGAACTTAATGGAGTACATGATACGTTTCATGTATCCAACCTGAAGAAGAGTCCAACACAAGAAAACGTGATCATCCCGGTGGATGAAGTGCATATTGATGAAGCCCTCCGATTTACAGAACAACCCGTTGAGGTTACTGACTGGAAAGTCAACAAGACTAGGAGGAGCAGTGTGAAACTTGTCAAAGTACGTTGGAGCTCTAAGCACAGACCCGAGTATACATGGGAACGCGAAGACCAGTTCAAAGAAAAGTATCCCCACCTATTCAAGAAGACTCCTGTGAGAGTTAGTTCAACCTGAATTTCGGGACGAAATTCTTTTAACGGGGGGAGACTGTGACAACTGGCACAAAACCGGCAACTTCCGTACATTTTAATTATTATTTAATGACTGCAATTATGAGCTTAAATGTCAACATTGACTGATTAGAAGTTAAGCAAGTGAATTCATGCACGTTGTATACTACAAAATATTGCTTTATGCAAAAACGAGAGCGTTGCGTCAGAAATATTAGTAAACTCACCGGTAAGACACACTGTGTCAACGGAACTGCAGAAAGCAGTCAGACATTAGAATTGAGGCCTAGGTGTAGGTCCAATACAAAAATACATTAAAACCCAAGAGTACATACAAGGGTTTAATATATATACATTGCGAAAGCAAAAATAAGCACTAAAAAGCACCCGAAACGCACTTTAAGTGCAGAATTTATATAATTCAGCAATAATTCAGCTTTTAACAACATAAATATTGTGCAAAAATGTTGTTTTATTATCCAGAATATTTCCCTAAGTGTTGGGAATTGAAAGGATACAAGAAAGGTACTTAACGACACTTTAAATGCTTATTTAGCACTTTAACGGAACGATATCTAACCGAATAACCGGACTTTATCCGGAACATAAAAATAATGCCAATAACATTGTTTTTCTTTTTCTGAGCTAATTAGGGTCCCCGAATACCCTATCCCCCGTTAAAAATTATAACACACAAATAACTTATTTTAATTCCTAACTAATTCTACTAACACCACTTAACTAATTAGTTGGATTTGAACCTTAACCCACCCCCCATTCCAACCGTTTGGTTCCCCTAGGGGACACATTCTTGATTTATTGATTTTTTTAATCACCTATGCTTACTATCTAGGAAGCATGTTATCCAAGGGTTGCTAGTGGGATTGGTCTTTAAATATATTTAGAAGGTTGTAACCTTCATTCCATCCATCACCCAACTTCAACTCCCTCTCTTTCCCTCTTTGATATCTTCGGCCGAACACAACCATCAACATCCACTAACTTTCCAACTTTGATCTTACAATATTACATACTTACTAGTGTAATTGAGTTCATTCAAGGAGACCCGGTGCATACAAAATCGCAAGGACCACTCTACGACGCTATTAACCACCCATTTTTCGTCTAGTTTCTTCCCTAGCCTTGTGCTAGTTGTAAGTGATTCTAAACACTCTCTTGATCTTATTTAAAGTGGTTAATAAGAGATTTATCGGGTAAAAATTATGAACACTAGAGATCAAAGTTTAAAGCCTACTAAAAATGATGAACAAAGTGGTTAATGAGTAAATATTAGTGTGAAACTTATGGAACTTGTTTTGTTATGGTTATTTATTATTGTTGGATGCTAGTAGGGGATCGGATCATCATCTAACCACGCTAGGTCATGTTTATGGAACATGAACTAGCACTATGTTTAGTGTAATAATAACTAGATGATGAACCCTTTCACCCACAAACATGAACTTGTGTAAAAATAGTTTTTCTTATAAAATGGAGTTCTAAACTAGTAGATCTAAGGATCTACAAGTGGTATTTTCGAAGGACCAAGTAAAATATATACAAGTCTTATTTTAAGTCGGATCTTTCATGAACTAGAGGTGTTTTTGTGAACAAACAAGTGTGTGGACACTTGTGTAACAAAAGTTTTAACAAAGAAATAATTTTCGCAAAAATCGACTAGAAGTTGTAAAACTTCATGTTCTTTAAAAATAAGGTTTCCAAGAAACCGACTTTATTTTTAGAGATGGAAAAACCTACTAAATGTGTTGAAGAGTTACTACATAATTTTACACAACTTGCAAGTTCATGTGTATGCGATTTGTGTTTATTTTGACTAGTTTGATATTTGAAGATGGTATTATGATGATTGGGAAATTGATTGGTTGAATTTTTAAAAGAAAATGATACGCTAGTAAGCGTGGCCACCTCCAGTTACAGAGGAAACTCTGGCGAAATTTTTCCAGAAAATAACACTTAGAATATATTTTTTTTTGTGACAAGTGTTATGAATATATTTTTGGCTTGTTTTCCAAACAAACTTCGCCATGATTTTTATTACAAAATTTCCAAATACCGGAGGAGGATTTTCATAAATAAAACTTGTTAAATATATATTTAGAGTATATATATTTATCGCTTGTATGATTATGTGATTATTTTGTGAACTAGATATATATTATTTTTAGAGTAAAAATAATATGAATTGGAGATACTCGTAACGAGTAAAAATACAAAAAAATACACATACAATATACAAGATACATAATTCGGGTGCAAAGTGCAAAACACAAAAGACTTATATTTATTTGTGAGAAAATAATATAAGTAAGACATTTAGTTAAAAATATAAAATATTTTTAACACAAGAAAATATACACAAAAGAGAGTGACTGTACTTGTGCGACGCAAGTCTAGTGACTAACGTTAAGAAAACACGTATAGGTTACGACGTTAAATAAGCAAACCGGTGAAGTTTACGACACACAGGAACGCAAAGTTGTGAGTTCATGCTCCCCCTTTTCTCTTAACTGTTTTCAGTTTTATAACTTCGGGGGTGAAATACATGTTACAGATATTTTTATGTTTAACAAATGGTATGATAATAAAAAGCACACTTGGTGAGAACGAGTACCAAGTGTGTAGCGATATAAGAATACAAGAAGCGCACTTGGTGAGAACGAGTACCAAGTGTGTTGTGAAATAAGAAAACGAGAAGCGCACTTGGTGAGAACGAGTACCAAGTGTGTTGTGAAATAGGAATATGAGAAGCGCGCTTGGTGAGAAACGAGTACCAAGTAGGATGCGCTATGAAAAATGATGCGAGGAATCGTGTCACGAATAGGGTACAGAAGCACCATTAATCAACAATATACCTAGACCGTAGAACAAAAGGTTAGATCTAACGGGTGCCGGGCAGCCACACTCTCGATGAGGGCGAGTATCGAGTAGTGCTTTTGTGTCTCAGAATATACCAATTAAATGCCTAAGGTTTGGTGACTTCCTATATCGTGTCACATGTTAATGGCTTTGCAACCCATTAACAATCCTGATACATACAGGAATACTTAATCTACATAAAAACTCATACCATTCTAAAACTTGATGAATACTTGAGTACGTGGGGTACTCAAGAAAAGCATGGATTATACTTGAGTACGTGGGGTACTCTAGAAGAATTTGAATCATACATGAGTACGTGGTGTACACATGAAACTGGATTTTATGAAAACTCGATTTATTCACAAAATATGTTTTCATACAAAGTATACAAAAGTGCAAAACAAAACGGCATGAATTCACACCAACATTATGTTGACGTTTTTCCAAAACTCACATGTATTTCAGGTAACTAGGATGGATGTGCGCGTGGTCTCTCTTATGCTCGTGGATGTCGCTTGTGGTTGTCTTTAAATAAAGTGTAAACCTTTTAAGACAATGTTTTATGTTAACTCGCGATGTAAACGCTAACATTTCAAATTATGGTATTTGAAGTTATTTTCATGAGCATGTAGTATGTTTACCTTTCGTATGCAATGAGAACCTTTCATGATCACACCTCGTGCTTCCGCCGCAGAAAGGGGTGTGACATATTAACATGTAATTCTTTTACAAGATTTAATCATAAATTATCCCAAGTTATAAAGAGTTTGTGCCTTGTGCATTCAAATCAATTTTATTAAACATTTTACAAAAGTGTCGGTTGAATGTATTTACCAGTGTAAACTGACGTATTTTCCCTAAAAAGATTAAATGCAGGTTCTAAGCGTAATTGGCTGGATATTTCTCCTTAGCATCAATAAAGAGTCTCGCAAGCCTAAGATGCCTACGTCTGTTGAACAATACCTATATTTTAATTTGATCCCCTGTGGATTTTATTTCAACGATTGTGATATTTTGATACTACATTCAATGGTTGAAATATATTTATCTTATTGCTTCCGCTGTGCATTTATATATTGTGGTTTGACTATATTGTTGCTAACTACGTCACGGTAATCCCCCACCGGGCCCACCGGTGAAACACGTGGAAATCGGGGTGTGACAGGTTGGTATCAGAGCCAACATTGAGCGAATTAAACACCATCCTTATGTGTTTAATCTCAATGACACAATTGCACATACTTGAGTCTAGACAAGAACATAGGACAAATTCGAATTTGTTATTCCAGTTTGTCTTCGATTGTTTATTATGATTTAAAGAATTGTTAAGCAGGAAATATGCCACCAGCAATTAGAAGAGGAGGAAGAGGCAAAGGGGCGATCACTACTCATAATGATCACGAGGCCGGACCTTCGAACATGCGAGCTCCTTCCAGTACAAGGAGTGAAGAACCTCAGAGACGTAGAAGAAACCTCTTTGAGCCTGCAAGACATTCTACCTCGCACAGTTCGACACCTTCATACCGTCACTCTTTTGGACCAAATTCGGAGAACGGTCCCAGTAACCCTCAACCTTCGTTTATACCTCTCCAGCGATCTGCTTCGCACCGTTCCTATGGCGATCCTACTCCTTTCTTCCAAGGCCGATTTAACCCGGCTGATTATGTCCAAGAACCAATAGGTTATAACCCATTAGGACCTGAAGACCATTTCTCCGAAGATAATGCGGTAGATATGGATGAAGACACGGATCCCATAAAACCTGCAAGAGGTACTCCCAACCACCCTATCGAGATCTCTGATGGGTCATCCTTCCATGGAACGCCCTATCAAGGTCCCGACAGTTACCAGGCGAGGTTTAACCAGTGTGATTGGTACTTCACACCTTCTCGTCACTTCTCGCCTCATGAGCAGCAACAGCAACAGGATCCTTCCGAGGATTCGCGTTTCGTGGCAGTTACGCCACCGCCTCCTCCGCCACCAGTTCAACCAGCACCCCCAGATCCGCCAAGGCGTAGGAGATCAGGCACGCGGATGTCCACCCGAGGAGGGGAATTCCATTTTAGCACCCCTCGCCACTCGAGTGCAAGTCACTTTCCGCCAGTACTTGAAGAACCACAGTTAGGGTAACCTTCTGGTCACCCTGCAGAGGTGAATTCTGCACCAGTTGCACCACCTCCACCACCATTCGGCTATGACAATCCAATACCAGCATACGGCGGTTCCACCGCGTACAACCCGTTTGAGCAGCCGACTCACACGCACTACAACTATAATTATGATGCTGACCCATACGTGGTAGCGGCTAATTACAATGCCCTCCATCCAGACAGAGCTTATGGAAACCTTTGGGGAACAGATTACTCAGCTCATGGGTATCCAATACCTCCTAGACCTCCGATTCAACAACCGTCGCAGCAGCCACGTTTTTGTCCACCGGGGCAAGAAGAAATTCTCCACCGTCTAAACCGAGTGGAACGAGATTTTGAGCAAGAACGTAAAAGTAATCATGGATTCCTTAAAGGCCTAGCAAACCTGCTAAAAGGGAGGAAGAAACGAGGTCATTAGTCTCTTTATGTAATTACTATTACAATCAAGTCCCTGCGAGGACAATTGCCTTAAGTATTTTAGTCCCTGCGAGGACATCTATCGTGCTTAGTCCCTGCGTGGACAATTGCATTTCAGTCCCTGCGTGGACTTGTCTTTTAGTCCCTGTGTGGACATCTATCTATGTATTTGGTCCCTGCGTGGACTTGTTTTCTGTAAACCTCTGCGTAGGTATCTATTTATTTAAAAGTCCCGTTTAGAGCAGTATGTAACCATTATTATGATTAATGGAATATATGTTATAAATTTCATTTTGTTATTATATACAATAAAACAAGGATCATTCCTTTTAAATTAATCTGCCTAAATAAAGAATGTTAATAGTGAAACCTAGCCTAGTGTCATCATAAGACCCGGCCAAGATGGTAAGACTTAATTAAAAGATTCAGATTCCAGTTAACCTCTGTAAACATGTTAACATCCTTGGCAGATGTGATTCGTTAAAATCACACGCGCCATTCTTATATACGAATCCATTAAGGGATTCCAAAAACCCAAATTAATGATTTGTAAATCATGGGTTAAAATCATCAATAAAGATGATCATTTATTTAAAACATCCATTAGTGATGTAGTGCATACGGGCCATACTTGTTGTCATATAAGACAAAAGACAGTTGTAGTCTATGACTCCCTATCAGAAAAGGGGTAAAGGAACTATGGTTCAAACCTCCATGCCTTGATTCTCTGTAATCCCGGCTTATATTATAAAAACGTACTTGTGACTAGGCTTATGTGCCACTAACAATATTATTTGTAAATTGGATAAGTTATATTCAAATCCTAAATAAACTGTGAGTGACAAATTAACCAAATATGGTCTCTGTTTACCATGGTTAATGAATTGCCATAAAAGACAGTTCCATAATAAACTCCTAAATAAAACATTGTCATTTTCTTCTGTAGTAGATTCAAGTCACAATGGCTGAACCAAGTGGAGTTAATAGTCATTCGAAGGAAGATGAAAATGATAACGCCCAGATTCATTTAACGGGCGCTGAATTAAAGGCTCTAGTAGACGGCGCTGTTAAGGCAGCCCTAGATCATCAGTATGAAGAGTACACTGAGTCCCGAAGCAAAACCTTATCTACCCCACACTCAAAACCAAAAACCCTCACCAAATCTCATAGCAAACCACCCTCAACTCCATCTAAGCCTAAGAAGGACGACGATGGGCACTCATTGATACGTGGTTAGAAACCGGTGCTTTGTATTGTTTAACTTAACGTTTTTACGTAAGTTTTAGTTTCGAATAGCCTACTTTTAATCAAGAATGTGTTTTGCAGGTTTGATGGAGTTTAAGGAGCTTTTCGGGAGCTTTACGGGTCACCGGGTCGAAAACCGGAGCACCAGGATGCGTTACGGATCAATCGAGAGTGCAAGGAACAAGAAACGGAGAATTGGGTTTTTAAGGGCCGTCGGCGACGGGTGTATACCCGTCCCGGACGGGTCCCAGAAAACCCCGTAGGACATAATTTCCCGTAGCCAGTTAATTAACCCGTCGGAGCAGAATTTCAAACCAAGACCCGTCGCCGACGGGTTGAGGGCCGTCGGCGACGGCCTTTCAAATCTTGAAACGCGAATTTTTGTTATTTGGGGTTTTAGCTCGATGGTGATTGGTGGAAACTCATTCAAGACGGGAGTTACACAAAAATTGGGTTTGAAAACATTTCTTGGAGCCATCTTTCACCTATCTTTTCATCACCACTTCATCTATATTCCATCTACCATCCATCCTACAACCCGAATTCTCATCCGAATCCAAACCCTAGTTCATCACCATTACAATCATTCTTCCACCTTCCATCCATTCAATTTCTCCACCACAAACCCTAACCATTCCTTCACCTTAAAGCTTCATGATGATCCAACTCAAGTCTACAACATCCGGTGATCAAGTTTCTTCGATCATGCGCGGCTAATTCCTTGGAGGTTTCACCCCGGTGTAGGTTAATTGTAAGTCTAGGGTTAAAACATTGTTCTTGGATTGATTTTGTGACAAATTGCTTCTTGATTTGAAACTTATGATAATTGTCTTGCATTTGTATTGAATTCGTAAACCGTCGAGTGAAGATTAAACTTGACTTTATGAAATGTTTATGTGCAATTATGCCTTGTCTAGGTTAGAGTTCACATGTTCTTGGTAACGAAGTGCATTGTGGTCCGTTCTTTATAACGTTGATAGCTCTTGGCACCTAAGCCGTGTAACACTAAACTCGTTAATCGTTTTTGCAATTGAATCAATCTTAAAACGTGTAGGAACCCTAGGAATGCAATTACCGAACCGGGTGTGAACCCTGTTTTCTTATTATTGTTCAAACAATCATTTTCCCTTCTTGCGTTTAGTAATCGTGAGTAGTTAATTTCTTAAATCATTTTAGTTATTCTAATTCACAACTTCCAATCAAACAAAAACATACAAAAAAAAAACAATATAGCAAGCTTCATAAAAGTGACAACTATTCATAATTCAATCAAATCCGCACACAAACCACATACTCTTCGTGGTTCGACCCCTTGCTACCACTAGCTATTTGTTAAGGGTAATTAGGGTATATAAATATTATCTTTGACCGGAGCGCGACTCTCCGATCAAATTTTGGCGCCGTTGCCGGGGAGTGCGTGCGCTTTGTGTTTGGATATTGTTTGAATTAGTGTGATTAACTGTTTAATTTGTTTTGCTTTCTTTTTGTATTGTATTTTTCCTTGTTACGCGGGGTGTGTTACTTGTGCAGGTTACAGGTAGTGCATGCGTACACGAAATTCCGGGAGGACTTCACCTCTAGTCTACGAACCGGAAATTGAAAGACTCGCAAGAAGAAACCTAGCAAGCCGGTTGGAAGCAACTCTTGCTTCTAATCAAACCAACCAAACACCACCACTCACACCGACCATTGAAACCGATTTAATGGCAAACCACAATTCCAACCAAGAATTTAACCCAAACCAAAACCTCCACCCAAATCAATTCCAATCCCGAGGAACCTTTTATCCCGCTCAAGAACAACCGGGTGGTAACACCAATGCAAGACCACCTACTCCACCTTTCCGAAACCAAAACACCAACAACACCCAACGAACACCTCAACAACAACCTCTTCATCGACAAGCATCGTTACCTATTAACCTTGATGATCGGAATGTCAACTCCGATCGAAGAGGTAACCGTGATCGCGGCAATCCCGAAAATGAAGACCCGTTTTTCAACATCGACGATTTAAGGAATGCAATTCCCGATGACGAACCGTATAGTGTTCCCGGTTATCAATCGCCGGAACACGTAAGCATTCATACGGAAAATTCGGACGATGGGGGGTATTACGATGATCGAGCTAATGATGATGAAGATTGGGGCTACGTGAATAGGGGAAACGTATACAATGCTCGAAGGTACGACGATGAGGAGTTTGGATCTCAAAACGCCAATTATGTTGGGGAAGATGATTATGGGTACGGAGGTGGAAGAAACGATGGCTATGGGAACAACCGTCAACCACAAAACAACAACCAACGGAACCGGAATGAAGGGTTTTACAACAACAACAATAACAACAACAATGTAAACCCTAACCGGATTCCTCATTTTGTGGGAGGTGGTAACCCGAGGGATAATCGAAGAGAGGATCGAAGGGAGGAAAGACGGGATAATCGAAGACCGGTCGATCAAGAAGTTAACGGGCCACAACGTCGTCAACAACCTCCACGGGGAGTAAATGACCGTTTCCGACCGATAGTGACCGAGAACAATTCTCCAATAGTATGCGAAAGGAGGATGTTAGATTGTAAACCGCATTACATCAACATCCTTCCTCATTTCAACGGGAGGTCCAATGATGAGCCGTACACCCATTTAACGGAGTTCTCGTCTATTTGTGATACTATTGGAGGGCATAATTTCGCACTAGAGGAAGTGAAGCTTCGGCTATTTCAATTTTCATTGAAAGATAAAGCAAAACAGTGGTTCTTTACACTTCCGGCCAATAGTATTCGAACTTGGGAACAAATGCAACAAGCATTTTTGGATGAATACTATTCCATGGCCAAGACCGACGATGCTAGAGATGAAATTCGGTCATTTCGTCAACTTTCAAGTGAGCCTTTACATGAAGCATTCACCCGATTCAAAGAACTCATGAGGAGATGCCCACATCACCAAATAGAAAAATGGGAATTGGTGAAATGTTTCGTACGGGGTTTGGATGATGCAACTTGGAATCGGCTTGAGACGACAAGCAATGGTACACTCTTGAGCAATCATGAGGATGACGATTGGGAATTTTTGGAGAGGATGAGCAAACGATCCAAACAAAAAGAATCGGCCGATAGAGCAAAAAGGCATCCGGTTTCCCGGTCACTTCCCGATCTCGATTCCAAGGATCGGATTTCCACCTTAGAGCGGGAAATAGCTCAATTGAAAAAGAAGAAAGAGGTGAACGCGGTTCAATTCGAAGTGTGTGAAGATTATGGTGATATTGGGCATCGCACCAAGCAATGCCCAACGGGGTTGAGTGACTACACCGAGGAGGTAAATCAAGTGTATGGGGATCGAAAGCAATACGACATGAATTCCAACACTTACCATCCGGGTTTGAGAAATCACCCTAATTTCCGGTATGGTAACGCCTCAAATCAAATGAATCCGAATTTCCAATCGGGTAATCAAGGTGGTCAAGGTGGGTCCTCATACAACAATCGTCAAGGTGGTAACCAAGGGGGTTACCAAAGGAATTACAATCAAGGGGGTAACCAAGGGTATCAAAACCGTGAAGGTAATTATCAACGTGGTTACAACCAAGGCGGAAATGGGGGTAATACTTCTAACTCCCAAGGTGATGATTCGATTAGTTCGAAATTTGATGCTATCATGAATGTTGTGAGTACTCTTACCAATTCACACCATGAGTTCAAAGCCGAAGTGAAGAAAGAGTTTGAAGTGAGGGATAAATCTCAAAAGGCATTAGAGAAGCAAGTGGGGCAACTTGCTCAAGAGATGGCTCAAATTCGCGGAAGTGGAGGAGGACTTCCAAGCGACACCACGGTGAACCCTAAGCATCAAGGGTCGAGCTCGAAAAACACACGTG
Organism: Helianthus annuus; assembly: GCF_002127325.2. Taxonomy (NCBI): domain Eukaryota; kingdom Viridiplantae; phylum Streptophyta; class Magnoliopsida; order Asterales; family Asteraceae; genus Helianthus; species Helianthus annuus. The sequence continues at coordinate 37,548,909 of NC_035444.2, read as the reverse complement.
AGGTACCAATAAATAAAATTTCTTTACGTAGTGGTCGAGTGATAGATAACGGTGTTGAGCCACCACCACCCAAGTTTGTTGAAGGGGTGGTGGAAGATGCGAGTGATGATGAAGAGAATAACGGTCGAACGGGTCAAAATAAAAATGAATTAAAACTCAACAAAGATACACCCGTTGCGACCGTTCCCGTCCCAAAGGCTAAGGACAAGGGTGTGGAGGGTAATACCGCCCCTTTTCCCGAAGCTCTTTTGGGACCATCTAAGAAAGTGGTAAACAAAAGAGGCCCACATCAAGAAGAGATGTGGGAAATTTTTAAACAAGTTAAAATTAACTTACCACTCTTAGATGCTATCAAACAAATTCCTTCATATGCGAAATACTTGAAAGATTTATGTACCCAAAAGAGAACTCACAAATTTCCTAAAAAACTTGATTTAACCGAAAATGTGAGTTCGATTCTTTCGGGTGCACTTCCACCAAAACTTCAAGATCTGGGGGCGCCCATTATTTCAATACAAGTGGGTGAATTCAAAATGACACGGGCACTTTTGGATCTTGGGGCGAGTGTGAGTATCTTGCCGGGTAGTTTATATGACCAATATGATTTTGGTCCACTTCAAGTGTCCAACACCACCGTGGTGTTAGCCGACTTGACCCCTAAACTACCCCGTGGGATAGTCACGGATGTAATAGTCAAGGTCGAGGACTTTTACTATCCGGTGGACTTTCTTGTGTTAGATTATGTTTCTTTGGACCGAACCAAGCAACCAACGGTGATCCTAGGTCGACCATTTTTGGCAACATCGAATGCCCAAATAAATTGCAAATCGGGCACGGTCCACATGACTTTTGGTAACCGTCGGTTGCGGTTAAATGTCTTTTCAGGATTAACGGATCCTCTAGTTGGCGATGAATGTTACATGGCGGACATCGTTGACGAGTGTATACCTCTATGTGACACTAATGTCGAAGAGGAAAACACAATAGAGGAGTGTTTCATGTTTGACAGGTTGCAAGGAGAAACAAATCGTAGCATGGATGAAGGGATGAAAGAGTTGGAGATTATGGCGGCAAAAGAAGGAAGGCCCACTTGGACACATCAAGTGGAAAGTCTTCCGGAAAGCATCGACACGAAGTTAAAGCCGTCATTGGAAGAACCTCCGGCATTAGAGTTGAAGGTGCTACCCAAGCATCTTAAATATGCTTATGTGGGTGAAGGTAGCACGCTCCCGGTCATTATTGCATCCAACTTAACCGGGGAGCAAGAAGAGAAGTTGATGAAGGTATTGGTCACCCATAGAGCCGGTATCGGGTGGACCATTGCGGATTTGAAGGGAATTAGTCCCTCGGTGGTGATGCACAAGATCATCACGGAAGATGGTATGAATCCTTCTCGCGACACACAAAGAAGATTAAACCCGAATATGCGAGAAGTGGTGAAGAAGGAAGTATTGAAGTGGCTAGATGCGGGTATTATATACCCTATCTCGGATAGCCAATGGGTGAGCCCGACACAAACAGTTCCAAAAAAGGCGGGTATTCAAGTCGTCACAAACGACGTAGGTGAAGAGGTCGCCACTCGGCCGGTAACCGGGTGGCGTATTTGTATTGACTATAGGAAGTTGAATGCCGCAACTTCCAAAGACCATTTCCCTTTGCCATTTATTGACCAAATAGTTGAGAAATTGGCCGGACAAAAATTTTATTGTTTTCTGGATGGTTATTCCGGATACAATCAAATTGCTATACATCCGGAAGACCAAGCAAAGACTACCTTTACTTGTCCATATGGTACTTTCGCATTTAGGCGAATGCCGTTTGGACTTTGTAATGCCCCCGCCACCTTTCAAAGGTGTATGATGAGTATCTTTTCAGATATGGTGGGGGAGTCTTTGGAAATCTTCATGGATGATTTCTCAATATTTGGATCATCATTTGATACATGCCTTGACCAACTCGAAAAAGTTTTGAAAAGATGTGTTGAGAAAAATCTTGTTTTGAGTTGGGAAAAGAGCCATTTCATGGTTCAAGAAGGGATTGTGTTGGGGCATGTAGTGCCGAGTCGTGGGATAGAGGTTGATCGTGCAAAGGTGCAAGTTATTTCTACTTTACCTTATCCCACGAATGTTAAGGGTATTAGATCGTTTTTGGGTCACGCGGGGTTTTATAGAAGATTTATAAAAGGGTATAGTGATATAACCAAACCCCTATGTAAATTATTGCTAAAAGATCAACCGTTTGAATTTAACCAAGATTGTCAAAATGCCTTTAATGTGCTAAAACAAAAGTTGGTTGAGGCCCCAATCTTGCAATCACCGAATTGGTCATTACCATTCGAAATTATGTGTGATGCAAGTGATTATGCGGTGGGGGCCGTGTTGGGTCAAAGGGTAGATAAGAAACCGGTTGCTATTTACTACGCAAGTAAGACTCTCTCGGATGCACAATTGAATTACACAACTACCGAGAAAGAGCTACTTGCGGTGGTATATGCGTTGGATAAGTTTCGTGCTTACATATGGGGTACTAAGGTCATTGTTTATTCTGACCATTCTGCAGTTAGGTATCTCATGGACAAGAAGGATGCGAAGCCGAGGCTAATCCGATGGGTTCTCTTGCTACAAGAGTTTGACCTAGAGATTCGAGATAAGAAAGGGAGTGAGAATGTGGTCGCGGACCACTTGTCTCGACTGAGTGTGGAGGATTCTTCCCGTGAAGAAATCAATGAGAATTTTCCCGATGAGCAAATTTTAAAAGTTGGAATATTACCATGGTATGCTAATATTGTCAACTATTTGGTTACAGGTGACTTGCCGGCTCATTGGGATCGAAGGAAGAGGCTGCACTTCCTATCTCAAATCAAGTATTACACGTTGGAAGAACCGGACTTATTCAAGTTTTGTCCGGATCAAGTCGTTCGAAGATGCATACCCGACGAGGAGATTCCTAGCGTCTTGATGCACTTGCATTCATTTGCTTGTGGGGGCCATTTCAGTGGTCACAAAACTGGGCACAAAGTGCTCAATAGCGGTCTTTATTGGCCGACTATTTTTAAGGATGCTTTTAATTTCGCTAAAAATTGTGTTGAGTGTCAAAAGTTAGGGAGTATATCAAAAAGGGACGAAATGCCCATGCAACCGATCCTTATTGTAGATATTTTTGATGTATGGGGGATTGATTTCATGGGCCCATTCCCTAATTCGCATGGCAATTTATACATTTTGGTGGCGGTCGATTATGTATCCAAATGGGTCGAAGCGATTGCCACCAAAACAAATGACCACACCGTTGTTTGCAATTTTGTTCAAACGAATATAATTTCTAGATTTGGGGTTCCCCGGGTGATCATTAGTGATGGGGGATCTCATTTCAAGAACTTTAATTTTGGCAAACTATTGAAACGGTATGGTGTTGACCATCGAATCGCTACTCCCTACCACCCACAAACAAGCGGTCAAGTTGAGGTTTCCAATAGGCAAATAAAAGAAATTTTGCAAAAGACCGTTCGACCCGACCGAAAGGATTGGTCAACGAAGTTGAATGATGCCTTATGGGCTTATAGAACGGCTCATAAAACACCTATTGGAACCACTCCTTATCGCTTAGTTTATGGGCGAAATTGCCACTTACCGGTTGAGCTTGTGCATCGTGCTTCGTGGGCTATAAAAGAGGTTAACATGAAATATGACGATGCAGGAAAGGAGCGAAAGTTAAAGCTTTGCGAGTTGGAGGAGCTTAGGGAAGAAGCGTACGAGTGTGCCTCAAAGTACAAGGATGACATGAAGAGGGCACATGACGCGAAGTTGAAGCCAAAGGAGTTTGAAGTGGGTCAAAAGGTTTGGCTCTACAATTCGAGGCTTAAATACTTCCCCGGAAAGCTCAAGAGCAAGTGGATGGGCCCGTATGTGATTACACGGGTCGGGAAACTTGGAGATGTTACAATCAAGGACCCGAAGGACGGGTCGAAGCAAACGGTTAACGGTCACCGCCTTAAACCATTCCTTGATGGTAACGAAGAGAAAAAGGACGCAAATGTGGAGTTGGTATGTTTCTTGGTAAGCGTGCCAACATATGAGATGAAGTAAAAGGACCGGTAACATTTTTTGTAAAGTTATGTATACTTGTTTAATTGTTTGCGTGTTTCCCGGATTATCGTTTCAATTCCTACTAACCTTTTTGATTGTGTGAAGTCTAGACATTACGAACGGGTCGTGAAGATACAAGGTATGTTCTTAGACTTGTTTATGTGTATTGAGGACAATACACGAATTTTTGGGGGGTGGTAGGGCCATTAACGATGTCCGTTTTAAAAAAATTAAACTTATAAAAATTCACAAAAACATTTTTGCTAATTTTTAGGATTTTTTAGTGTACATAGTCCTTTTATTAAACAATCATAATTTCCGCCTATCTTTCAAAAAAAAAAAAAAATTGTACCCGTCGGCGACGGGGTATAGCCCGTCCCGGACGGCCTCTCTATCTACCCGTAACCTACAAATTCCCGTATCCAGATATTTAGGCCGTCGGCACCAGAACCAAATTCCACTACCCGTCGGCGACGGGGTCCTGGCCGTCGGCGACGGGTCCCCCATTTCCTTCCGACGCAGATTCGCTCCCAGCATGTACAAAACGATTTAAAACCCATTCTCACCTAACCAAACATCATCTAAACGCATTATTAACCACAAATTCGGTCCCCAATCACCTCACCTCACTTTCCACCACAAAAACCTCTGCTTCTCTCTCCTAACATCACCCTATTCCCTTCATCTTCTTCATCTCACCTCAAGAACCCTAAACCTTCAAGCTACCATAACTCTCTCAATTCTCCACCAAATCCACTAATTTTTGGGTCCATCTTGGGTAATTCTTCAAGACGAACAAAACCCCCAACACGGTTTTCATCAATTCTTGCTATTGTGCAAGATTTCTGGGCGTGTTCTTTAGGGTTTTTGAAAGGGTGTTCATCAAATTGCTTGTTTGCCATCTTTTCTTAGTTCTTCTTGTCTAACAACACCAAAGGTATGGATTCTTCTTAAATTTATGCTTGATTATTATATATTAGTGTTTTTCTTCCGAAATTTTAAACTTTTTGGTTTAAGAGTAGGTTGTTTAGACAATGTATGTTGTGCTAGCATGATTTTGAGCAAGATTAGTTGTTTTGAATGGAATTTGAGTATGTCATAACCATAGTGAAGTGATTACACTGTTATGAACATGATTGAACATGAAGATGATGTTGACTTTTGTTGAAATTATAAGAGATTTTAAGATTAACAAAAAAAAATTAATAAGTTTATGATAAAGTGAGCGACTTTGGAAGTTTAAAGAGGCGATTTTGCATTTACTTATTAATTGAATTGTCAACATCATACCTCATGTTCAAAGTTTGGGAGTTAATGAAGGTTGAATCTATATTGATGTTTTGCTTGTTTGTGATTGTAGTCATGGCGGGAAGCAAGAGACAAAAGACTACGGGTCAAGCTTCATCATCCGGGATTGGGTCTTCTTCCGGTTTAATACCGAAGAAGTGGGAGCAACCGAGCTCTGTTGAGGAAATTGATGCAAGATTATACCGACAAGATTGGGAATGGGCAAAGTTCAGGGATAGCCAAAGTGCTAGAATTTGGGATGACGAGAAGAACAAACAGTTGTCAAGCTATCAAGATAGAAAGTTAGAAGCTAAGTTGTGGAAGTGGAAGATGGTGAATGGGGTGAACACGTCGGTTCCAACAAGAGTGATATGTGAACGGACCGTGAATGTAGAAGAATTCCGGAACATCGGGATTGTACAAATGTTTGAGAGGTTAGGATGGGAGAGTGTTTTGGATTGGTGTGAAGACAATACTTCCAGGATTTACTTGTCGGAAGTATGTGAATGGTTGTCCACCTTGAGGCTTGTCAACAAGAATGAATCCCCTTCACAGTGGAAGTTAGTGGGGAAGACAACTCGAGGAATCATGACGATGTCTTTCGAAACTATGAATCGTATTGCTCGTTTTGACTCTTTGGGAGCACAAGCATATGACTACCCCACCATCGAGCAGTTTTTGGATAACCATTTGAACATCAATGACGGTGAGCAGTTGATAGAGGTTATCTTGCCGACCCACCCAGGGGGTGACATGAAACGGAAGCATATGTCACTTGAGGGAAAGATTTTGCAGGGGATCTCGGTTGAGAACATATGGGCAAGGTTTGGTGATCGCGGGGGAGTGAGAGTAAGTGATTGCAGGGTGGTGCATGCTTTACTGTATGGGACCCCAACACTGTCGTGGAGGCACATAGTAATGATGAACACATGGGCTACCCGGGAGTCGTCCCAGAGGCGGTTTATTCCGTATGCACGCCTCATTAGCGCCATGATTGTGCAGCAAAATTGCTTACCCTTGGAAGCACTATGGGTCTCTAAGCCAGTGGAGGAATTTAACGTGGCTTACATGAAGAAAAATTGGAAGATAGAGGTCAAGTTCTCGGGAAATAAGTATGTTGTGACCGACGAGTTGGGGAACAAGTATGAGGTCCGTACTTCTGGGGCACCACCCGTGCAGGAAGAAGACGTGGAAATGGGTGAAGAAGAGGAGGAAGCTGAACCCTCTGGTGCACAAAGGCCGAGGCAACGATATATGCGGCCACATAGGGAGATTAACGCAGAGGTGGCAGGTTTTGTGACCAGGAGGCGGGTGCCCTCCTATAAAAATTTTGATCGGGGGCAACAGGAGATATATGACAATGTCTCCGCATGTATCGGTGAAGGACGGGAATACAATCAAAGGAGAGAAGCTTGGCAGGGGTCTCACGGATCTGCAATGCAAGAATATTGGGCGGCTCAAGAAGCCCAACGTGAAAGAATGAACAAGTTTATAGAAGAACAAGAACTGTTCCAAGCCATGCAAAGATCTCACATGGAACAGTTAGCAAAGATGCAAGAGGATGAGGCAGCCCGAAGGCGGGCATGGGAAGAAGCGGAAGCGGCGCGTCGACAACAAGAAGAAGAATTGAACCGCCGCCGTTGGAGTGCCATGTACGTCTCTCAACAGATGGCGCTTAATAACACCAAAGTGTTGCATGATCAGGAGCGACACCATAGAGACTACCAAGCCGGCCTTCCCTACGCCGAGCACTCGGGGTGGACAAATTACTCCGATCTTCCCTATCCTCAAGGCCCATCCGACCCGACTCCGCATTGGCCCGAAGCGGTAGGGTCTAGCTTCGTTCCAATCCCGTACCAACCACCGCCCCAAGGGGAGCAAAGCCCCTTAGATAACTATAGGGAGATGTTCGAGGCCCTCACTGGTTATCCATACCAACCCAACCCGCCAATGGATCCAAACGAGCGATATCAGCGGTAGAGGTATGGTATGTTTTATGTTGTTGTTGTTGTATAGTTTATTCCGTTATTTCTTTTCGTTTTTATTTAATTTATGTCTAGTTAAATGAACTTTGTGGGTGTGTTCCCTATATAACCCTCACGAGACCGACTCGTCCTCCCGAGCTATCGGGAGGTTTAAAGGGCTTGTTGCATACGCTAAATGCAACCGTGATTCCTACGAAAGTGAGTTAGGTTTATTGTTGTTGTAAAATATTTTCCACATAAAGTCAAAAGTAAAATAATGTATGACTTGGTAATAATTTCATAAAAGTGGTAGAACTAGGTAACTAACAAATTTTGATGGTTGTGAGAAGCATGCTTCTACACAAGGGTTAAGATTTGTAGGTACATTATGTTCGTGAGACGACCGCTTTGTTGAAAAGATGAAGAGCACACGAGGAACTAGCGAAAAACCAGGTGCATACGTTTCTTTTTATCTTTGATTTTTAGTTAGCAAATAAGTGGATTGTAAATTGTATTTTATTTTCCGGGGTGTAATTTTGGGGAGGTTAGCCGTGTCACATCCCTTGTGCGTTTTAAAACTCTAGTTCTTACACATTGAGGACAATATGTACCTCAAGTGTGGGGATGGGGGAGTAGTAAAAATTTTCGATTTTGACCCGTTCATTTAAATACTACACATTGAGGACAATGTTTACCTCAAGTGTGGGGATGGGGGAAAATTTCAAATTTTTTTTCAAAAATGTCTTGTTTTCAAAGCAATCTCAAAAGCACAAGTAACCAAGTCAACGAGGGATGTCACAAACCATTTGGTCTTTTGTCATGGTCAAGTTCAAAATAATAAGCATATCGGGTATTTAGCGGGTGGTTATTTGAGAATAATTCGCCTAAGGAACTAGCAATGTATGCATATCACATATCATACCCTTATACGTGAGATTTGAGCCCTTTATACATCATAGATTCACATTCACATGTTTCTTTGTTTGAGTGGGCCATTAGTCGCGTATTGTAGAACTTGCAACTTTTGATACATTCGAGACTATAGACCGAATACAAGCATGAGAATGATTAAGGCATTAGGTAAACCTTTTCCTTTTAAACCATTTATCTATCCTTACCCAAACAAGTCCCCTAGTCGCCCAATTTGAGCCTAAACCTTTCATTTGACAACCCACTTAGCCCATATCCATCAGCCTTTTCTTTTTAAACCCGTGTGATGAAAATTCGATTATAGGAACTCAAGTTGTATAGTTGTGATTCATTTATATTATTATTAAAAAAAATAAAAAAATAAAAATAAAAATCAGAAAATGTTGCGAAAAAGAATGAAAAAGCATTGAGAAAAACACAAAAAGATGTGCTAGTAGTTTGTTGAATAAAAGGCGAAAGTTTTTGCCCATAGTGGATGTTTATAGTTTGCTTTTGTTTAGGATAGTATTTTGTAATAAAAGGTCGAATTTTCATCACTTTAGCCACTTTAAAAAAATATCCTATTCCTACCCTTCGCCTAGCCCCGTTACAACCCTTCAAAGACCTTTTGACTTGTGCTTAGTAATTGTGTTCGATAGTGGAGAATGATTGAGTTGCAAGCCTATGTGGGTACGTGTTCTAATCGGTTTTGAGCGATTAATTGTTGAAATACTAATACATCATATATGTTAGCGAAAATTTTAAGCCGAGTGGAGAGCACATTGTGAGGGATATGCATGAGTTGTTAGTTTTACGGGCGAGTTAATCTTGGATAACCATTAGTATATGTGATTATTCACTTAACCGGTAAATATGTGAAATATGTAAAGAGTTTGAACTTTTGTATGACAATAGACCTTAACTTCTGTCTCGGGAATGGGATGTGCATTTGTTGTTCGACCCACGTGAAAGTGAAAAACAGATTTGCTTGAGGGCAAGCAAAAGACAAGTGTGGGGATGTGATACGTGGTTAGAAACCGGTGCTTTGTATTGTTTAACTTAACGTTTTTACGTAAATTTTAGTTTCGAATAGCCTACTTTTAATCAAGAATGTGTTTTGCAGGTTTGATGGAGTTTAAGGAGCTTTTCGGGAGCTTTACGGGTCACCGGGTCGAAAACCGGAGCACCAGGATGCGTTACGGATCAATCGAGAGTGCAAGGAACAAGAAACGGAGAATTGGGTTTTTAAGGGCCGTCGGCGACGGGTGTATACCCGTCCCGGACGGGTCCCAGAAAACCCCGTAGGACAGAATTTCCCGTAGCCAGTTAATTAACCCGTCGGAGCAGAATTTCAAACCAAGACCCGTCGCCGACGGGTTGAGGGCCGTCGGCGACGGCCTTTCAAATCTTGAAACGCGAATTTTTGTTATTTGGGGTTTTAGCTCGATGGTGATTGGTGGAAACTCATTCAAGACGGGAGTTACACAAAAATTGGGTTTGAAAACATTTCTTGGAGCCATCTTTCACCTATCTTTTCATCACCACTTCATCTATATTCCATCTACCATCCATCCTACAACCCGAATTCTCATCCGAATCCAAACCCTAGTTCATCACCATTACAATCATTCTTCCACCTTCCATCCATTCAATTTCTCCACCACAAACCCTAACCATTCCTTCACCTTAAAGCTTCATGATGATCCAACTCAAGTCTACAACATCCGGTGATCAAGTTTCTTCGATCATGCGCGGCTAATTCCTTGGAGGTTTCACCCCGGTGTAGGTTAATTGTAAGTCTAGGGTTAAAACATTGTTCTTGGATTGATTTTGTGACAAATTGCTTCTTGATTTGAAACTTATGATAATTGTCTTGCATTTGTATTGAATTCGTAAACCGTCGAGTGAAGATTAAACTTGACTTTATGAAATGTTTATGTGCAATTATGCCTTGTCTAGGTTAGAGTTCACATGTTCTTGGTAACGAAGTGCATTGTGGTCCGTTCTTTATAACGTTGATAGCTCTTGGCACCTAAGCCGTGTAACACTAAACTCGTTAATCGTTTTTGCAATTGAATCAATCTTAAAACGTGTAGGAACCCTAGGAATGCAATTACCGAACCGGGTGTGAACCTTGTTTTCTTATTATTGTTCAAACAATCATTTTCCCTTCTTGCGTTTAGTAATCGTGAGTAGTTAATTTCTTTAATCATTTTAGTTATTCTAATTGACAACTTCCAATCAAACAAAAACATACAAAAAAAAAAAAACAATATAGCAAGCTTCATAAAAGTGACAACTATTCATAATTCAATCAAATCCGCACACAAACCACATACTCTTCGTGGTTCGACCCCTTGCTACCACTAGCTCTTTGTTAAGGGTAATTAGGGTATATAAATATTATCTTTGACCGGAGCGCGACTCTCCGATCACTCATCCAATGAGAATAGTGTCCACCCTAAGAAGAAAGTGGTCGATGATACACCTCGCGCCAGGGTGATGCGTGTGTAGTGTAATATATTTTTGATGTATATTTAAGCCCTTTTTACACTTTTAGCCAAGTTTTAAATTTATAAAACACGATATTTACTAACACTAAACACACATATGGGCAAGTGCACCCATCGTGGACGTAGTATAGTGTTGGTAAGATACCGAGGTCGTCCAAGGACACAAGAGCTTTTAATACCGGTTTATCCTCAACGTCTAATCAAATCAAAAAGTGAGAAAAATGTTTTAAACTAAGAAAAATAAAAACTAACTAAATGCTGAAAATAAAGATAAAATAAAAACAGATAAACAAGATGAATCACTTGGATCCGACACGTGTATTAGTATAACCTTTGATTATTTTCGCACTTTTGCACTTGTTTAAGAGATTATCTTAGTTATTGTAGTAGGCCCCTCTTTTGAAGGCGACGTTACCCTCAACCCAGTAGTTTGAGTCAGCAAGGATACAATCCTAAAGGGTCGGATTATTGAAAGATAATGAATTAAGTTATTAATGCAAATTGTGGTAGGCCCCGCTTTTGGCGGTGACGTTACCCTCGGCTAAGTAGTCTGAGTCAGCAGGGATACAGTCCTAAATAGCCGGGTTATAGTATTAATAGTAGTTAACTTATGAGGGGGTCAAAGAGTTTGGATCCCCGCCATCCAATACCTATGGGCATTGAAGGAGATCCTACTAAATTTGACCCAGGTCCCAAGCAGGACCTCTAAATGCTGAACAAGGGCAAGACCCTTACCAAACCGTTCCCTTAACCCCCGACCAGGTAGCCAACATACCTCCATATAGACCGTGGAGATATGAATGGTGAAAATCTTTTATTTTATATAGACAGTAAAATAAGGCCAAGACACCACGGACAAACGATAAGGAAAGATCACCTTCAACATAAGTAACTAGTTATTAAAGTCATTAATACAAAACCAAATAAAAAGTGCAAAAGATTAAAAATAAAAAGTATTATACTAAACACTTGTCTTCACCAAGTGATGTAAGAGACTTAGGCAAACATGGCCTTGAATGTCAAGAACTCTTACGATCAATCTTGGATCCCGAGACGACTCACACACACTCTACGATGGACAATGGATGATGGTGGTGGATGATGGTGTTATGGTGGTGGTGGGTGGTGGATGAGGTGTGAGAGAGGTGGTGTGCCAAGGGATGAGAAAGAATGAAGCCAAGCTCCTCTATTTATAGGCTGAACAGAAGGCTGGACACGGCCCCGTGTCCGCTGGACACGGCCCCATGCCCGTCTGACATTCTCTCACTTCATTAATTGTAATTGCGAATTACAATTAATGCGCCTGCTGTACTTTCACCACGCCCCCGTGCTCGCTGGACACGGCCCCGTGGTGGGCAATGGAAGCTTCTACTGGTTTGTCTTTTCTGCTGCTTCCTGGGCACGCCCCCGTGTTCGCTGGACACGGGGCGTGTTCAGACTCTGTTTCTTCTCCTTTGCCTTGGGAGGTGCCGTTGAGGGTCCGGGCAGTCCACTTTTGTTCCTTTTCTTGTATTTATGGTAGAATTAGTAGTCTTTTTGCTTCTTTTGTGATTTTGAGCTCATTTCATCCTGAAAATACAAAAGGAAGACAAAAACACTCTTTTTCCAACATTAGTACTTAAAAAGGGTTAGTTTTATGCCTTAATTGATGTGATTTATATGTTGCATTTTACACACATCAAATACCCCCACACTTGAACTTTTGCTTGTCCTCAAGCAAAACTCTTTAAATGTGGCTTACACTCCCAAATGGAATAGGTAGAAGAGAAGTTTTTTAGCTTGTCCTAGAGTGTCGGGAATCCAAGGTTTTTATAGGTTTTATTTTTATTTATTTACAATCCTATTCGTTATGATTTATTTTGAACGTTTCATAAGATGAATTACTTATTTGGGCATAGCATGCCTTATTAAAATTCCATTTATATACAAGTTCACATACCTCACGGGAGATCACTCAACACTCGGCCGAAGGTGTATATTTTAGTGAGTCACTCGAGAGCGGCACGGAACTTACATCTTCCAAAGGCTTGCCAAGCAATCAATCCTCCTCCTTTTTAACTTTTTACCTTTGTAAATATCAAGAGGACTTTTTGGGTGAAGGCTTGGGTTTAAAGGTGGGTGGTTGGTTAGTGGTTAGTAAAAAGGGCGAAAATCGTAACAAGCGTCGGTTTTCGTGAAGTACCTTGTTTTTAGTGACTTTTTATTTTGAAGTATTTCTCCAAACAAGCTTTTATAGCTTTTGTTTGTTTTTGACTTCATCATCATCATTTTTTTTTTCAACCGTCACATAAAAAGGTGAGTTTACGAAAAAGCGAACTTGTTACTAAAAAAATAAAAAGGTTTTTGGTGGGTAAAAAGGGTTTTGGGGTAATGAAATGAAAGGTTTAGGCTCAAAGGGGCTATCTAGGGGGATTTTGGGTAGGTAAAAAAAATGAAAAAATAATGGTTTTGAAAGAAAAATGGTTAGTCCTAATGCCTCCATCATTTACTTACTTGGGTTTAAGTTGGTAAGGACCGGGAATGTATCGTCGTGGCAAGTTCTAGATTTGTAAGGACCGAGCGGCTATTCACACAAGAAACGAAAAATGAGCATTTAATCTAAATATGTGTATTTTTGTGCTCAATAAAGGCTCAAAACTCACTTTTGTGGGAATGGGTTTTTTATGTGACCAAGCATATATAATCGAATTTTTAACTAGACTTGTTATACCGTTTCATAATTTTCTTATGTTGGTTCTTTTTTTATCACGACGCTATCGGTTGTAAACTTGTAAAAATATAACATTTTTAGAACTTGTTATTCCCAACTTAAACTAAAACAAGTAAATAAAAAAATGAAAAAGTTTTTGAAAAAATTTGGGGTGTTTAGCGGTTCCAATAGAGTTTTGTGTAAGGCTTGTGTTTAGGATTTTGCAAAATTTCAAGGTTTTAGCATCCCCCCCACACTTAAATTACACATTGTCCTCAATGTGTCCAAAAATAATGTTTTTGGTTGATTAGAATGTATAAAAGTGGGTTAAAAAGCAAAGGTTTATGTTACTGGCAGTCTGGACACGGCCCCGTGCCCATTGGACACGACCCGTGGTGAACTGCCAGTAACGATAACTTACAGAAGGTGAACACGGGGGCGTGTCGGCTGGACACGACCTCGTGTCTGGCAAAAAATTGCAGGTCAGTAGCCAAACAGCAGATCTGGGAGATGAACACGGGGGCGTGTCGGCTGGACACGTCCCCGTGTGGACAGTCTGTTAGCCTGAAAAATAGGTTTTGTCTCCCGGTTTCTCCATCATGGGGCTGCAAGTGCTAATGTTTAGCACTCTAACCCTCGCATTGCACCTGTTTAAACACTAAATACCAACCAAACAAGCACAAACCATCCTAAATTACCATCGTCAAGCATCATCCAAACACAAAGTAAAAATAAAACAAAGATAAAAAGTAGTTAGAGAAAGTAAATTGTTCGACAAATGGCACGCAGGCCATGAATTGTTTGATAGATAGAAGGGCACTTAAACCTGTGGGCTCATCACCAACCAGCCCCTTGTTCCTCCAAGCCTCCTACTCCATGTCTTCATCACTACCATCACCTCCACCCCCGTGCCTCGCCATGTACTCCCGGATGCTACCGATATCATCTTGTATATCGTTAATGTTGCGTTCGATAGCTCCAACCCGGTGGTGTGTGTTGTTGGCGAGATTGTAGGTGTTCCTTGTGCACATGAGGTTTTCCTGCAAGAGATCATGTAAACTTTGAAAGTTAGGAAAACCACCTCCTTGAGAGGAGGATTGGCCCGCATCGCCTTGGGGTGGATACTGAAAATGGGGATGTGGTGCATGAAGAACTAGAGCCTCTTGCGGGTTCCATGCATAGCCTTGCGTTCTCTGAAAGCTCACCGTCCCGTCCTCCGCTTCATAAAGCAAGTTCATGGATCGGCAAATGTGATAATCGACCCGTCCCGACCATGGACTCCTTTCGAAGGACCTTGGGATATTCGTGAAGTGCTTGAAAAGACGGTACACCCATCCTCCGAAGAAGATCGGTGTAGGAGCATGAGCAAGGTGGTTTAGGTGCATGTTTCGCAGTAGGAGGTACGGAACATCTAGAGGCTTCTGGTTGTGGATGCAGTGAAGGACAACCAAATCTTTCAACCCAACAACGCCACTACTGTTGTGGCATTGGTTCAGCGAGTACGATAGGAGCCTGTGGATGTATCGGTATAGTGGGTCCCTCAGTTTGGTACTTTTGGTGCTGCTCGGGTTGTAGATTCCTTCACCTATTTGAGCCCATGCGGCTTGGCGTTCAGTTGCATCCAAGTCTCGTAACCCCCCTGTATTCTCTTCATTCCCCGCTTCCTCTTCACTATATAGCCCAATGATGGCTCCAAACTGTGCCATGGAGGTTCTAAACGTGGTCCCTCCACATCGAAATTCGACCGCGTCATGATCAAACGGTTCGCGCCTCGAGTTGAAAATGAAGGTGCTGTAGAACTCCATCGTGCATTGATGTACCGACCGTAGTCGGGTGGTCAATGCGACATGCAGTGGACCCCTCACAATGTTGTTGAAGCGGTCAAGTTGGTTCACCATGGTTAGCAAATCAGTACACGCCCGCCTTGGGTACTCTTCCGGTCTTGTTTGTAGAACCTCGTACCGTGCCCTAGCGTCCAGTTCATTTGCGTTAAACCTTGTGAATTTCGACATCTGAAAAGAATACATAAAAAGTTAGTACGAAACAAGGAAAATCAGAGTGAAACTGCAAACAGTGGGCTGGACACGGCCCCGTGTTCAGCGGACACGGCCCCGTGTCCAGGCGTCTGTAACCCAAAAATTCCATTTTTCGTCCCGGTTTCGAAAACCTGAAAATTTTTAGCATAGTAGCGGTTTCCCCCGAAAATGAAACCCTAAGTGTCATTTTTCCCAAAACAAACCGTTTACCCTTTCAATTTCGTGTTTTTCGGTTCAAGAACAAGGGTTTGGGGTTTTATTTGGAAATCGGACAAATCTATCAACAATACATGCTTATTTACTTTCTACTACCCTAATCTAAACTATTACTAACAAATTTTATCAAAAATTTTGAGTTCGATCCGGATGAACATGAAGAACCCTAGATTTTTCCCCAATTTTTGATGTTTTAACTACATGCAAGTAACTAATCTAACTACTAATGAAGATAGAATCATACCTTGACGTTGTTAGATTCGGTGGTGACGTTGAAAAACTGCAGAAAATCGCCTCAAACCAGAGAGTTTTCGGCTAAACGGGGCGTGTGGAATGGTGTAACTGATAGGAAAAGAGGGTTTTATCCCGACAGTCGTCTCGACACGGCCCCGTGTCCAGCGGACACGGCCCCGTGCCGAGCAAAGTTTTTTTTTTGTGCTCGTGTGCATGCCCCTTATTTCCGAAGAATGGTTAGACGATTTACCGGTTTTTAAACGTACACTTACCTGTAACATGTCGGGTACGAGTTTATTCGTTAACCGTTTGAAGTGAGATCTCCTCTTCCTCATCCTCAATGGATCCTCGGTAGAGTTTCAGCCGTTGGCCATTGACTTTAAATGGTGTCCCATTTCGAGTTTTAATTTCTACTGCAACCGTGTGGAAAAACATGGGTGACGGAAAAAGGTCCTGACCACCTAGATTTTAACTTACCAGGAAATAATCGAAGTCGTGAATTAAACAATAGAACTTGGTCTCCAACCCGAAATTCATTAGATTTAATATATTTATCATGCAAATTTTTCATTCTTTCTTTATAAATTTCGGAGTTAGAATATGCATAATTCCTAAGTTCGTCTAATTCGTTTATTTGACAAAATCGATTTTTACCGGCATTTTCCAAATCTAAGTTTACGTTTTTTATGCGCCAGTAGGCTTGTGAGCTATTTCTACTGGCAAGTGACAACTTTTTTCCATAGACGAGTTTATATGGGGTTGTGCCTATAGTGGTTTATAGGCAGTCCGAAAAGCCCATAAAGCGTCGTCTAATTTGTCGGCCCATTCTTTTTTATTTATTCCTAACGGTTTTTCAAGTATTCGTTTTAAACCTGCGATTAGAGTCACTTCGGCTTGCCCAATTTGTTTGAGGGATGATATGCCAGTTGAGACCCGGTGATTAGACCCCATAACCTTGTTAAATTTTTGATGATCTGTGGGCTCATCACCAACCAGCCCCTTGTTCCTCCAAGCCTCCTACTCCATGTCTTCATCACTACCATCACCTCCACCCCCGTGCCTCGCCATGTACTCCCGGATGCTACCGATATCATCTTGTATATCGTTAATGTTGCGTTCGATAGCTCCAACCCGGTGGTGTGTGTTGTTGGCGAGATTGTAGGTGTTCCTTGTGCACATGAGGTTTTCCTGCAAGAGATCATGTAAACTTTGAAAGTTAGGAAAACCACCTCCTTGAGAGGAGGATTGGCCCGCATCGCCTTGGGGTGGATACTGAAAATGGGGATGTGGTGCATGAAGAACTAGAGCCTCTTGCGGGTTCCATGCATAGCCTTGCGTTCTCTGAAAGCTCACCGTCCCGTCCTCCGCTTCATAAAGCAAGTTCATGGATCGGCAAATGTGATAATCGACCCGTCCCGACCATGGACTCCTTTCGAAGGACCTTGGGATATTCGTGAAGTGCTTGAAAAGACGGTACACCCATCCTCCGAAGAAGATCGGTGTAGGAGCATGAGCAAGGTGGTTTAGGTGCATGTTTCGCAGTAGGAGGTACGGAACATCTAGAGGCTTCTGGTTGTGGATGCAGTGAAGGACAACCAAATCTTTCAACCCAACAACGCCACTACTGTTGTGGCATTGGTTCAGCGAGTACGATAGGAGCCTGTGGATGTATCGGTATAGTGGGTCCCTCAGTTTGGTACTTTTGGTGCTGCTCGGGTTGTAGATTCCTTCACCTATTTGAGCCCATGCGGCTTGGCGTTCAGTTGCATCCAAGTCTCGTAACCCCCCTGTATTCTCTTCATTCCCCGCTTCCTCTTCACTATATAGCCCAATGATGGCTCCAAACTGTGCCATGGAGGTTCTAAACGTGGTCCCTCCACATCGAAATTCGACCGCGTCATGATCAAACGGTTCGCGCCTCGAGTTGAAAATGAAGGTGCTGTAGAACTCCATCGTGCATTGATGTACCGACCGTAGTCGGGTGGTCAATGCGACATGCAGTGGACCCCTCACAATGTTGTTGAAGCGGTCAAGTTGGTTCACCATGGTTAGCAAATCAGTACACGCCCGCCTTGGGTACTCTTCCGGTCTTGTTTGTAGAACCTCGTACCGTGCCCTAGCGTCCAGTTCATTTGCGTTAAACCTTGTGAATTTCGACATCTGAAAAGAATACATAAAAAGTTAGTACGAAACAAGGAAAATCAGAGTGAAACTGCAAACAGTGGGCTGGACACGGCCCCGTGTTCAGCGGACACGGCCCCGTGTCCAGGCGTCTGTAACCCAAAAATTCCATTTTTCGTCCCGGTTTCGAAAACCTGAAAATTTTTAGCATAGTAGCGGTTTCCCCCGAAAATGAAACCCTAAGTGTCATTTTTCCCAAAACAAACCGTTTACCCTTTCAATTTCGTGTTTTTCGGTTCAAGAACAAGGGTTTGGGGTTTTATTTGGAAATCGGACAAATCTATCAACAATACATGCTTATTTACTTTCTACTACCCTAATCTAAACTATTACTAACAAATTTTATCAAAAATTTTGAGTTCGATCCGGATGAACATGAAGAACCCTAGATTTTTCCCCAATTTTTGATGTTTTAACTACATGCAAGTAACTAATCTAACTACTAATGAAGATAGAATCATACCTTGACGTTGTTAGATTCGGTGGTGACGTTGAAAAACTGCAGAAAATCGCCTCAAACCAGAGAGTTTTCGGCTAAACGGGGCGTGTGGAATGGTGTAACTGATAGGAAAAGAGGGTTTTATCCCGACAGTCGTCTCGACACGGCCCCGTGTCCAGCGGACACGGCCCCGTGCCGAGCAAAGTTTTTTTTTTGTGCTCGTGTGCATGCCCCTTATTTCCGAAGAATGGTTAGACGATTTACCGGTTTTTAAACGTACACTTACCTGTAACATGTCGGGTACGAGTTTATTCGTTAACCGTTTGAAGTGAGATCTCCTCTTCCTCATCCTCAATGGATCCTCGGTAGAGTTTCAGCCGTTGGCCATTGACTTTAAATGGTGTCCCATTTCGAGTTTTAATTTCTACTGCACCGTGTGGAAAAACATGGGTGACGGAAAAAGGTCCTGACCACCTAGATTTTAACTTACCAGGAAATAATCGAAGTCGTGAATTAAACAATAGAACTTGGTCTCCAACCCGAAATTCATTAGATTTAATATATTTATCATGCAAATTTTTCATTCTTTCTTTATAAATTTCGGAGTTAGAATATGCATAATTCCTAAGTTCGTCTAATTCGTTTATTTGACAAAATCGATTTTTACCGGCATTTTCCAAATCTAAGTTTACGTTTTTTATTGCCCAGTAGGCTTTGTGAGCTATTTCTACTGGCAAGTGACAACTTTTTCCATAGACGAGTTTATATGGGGTTGTGCCTATAGTGGTTTTATAGGCAGTTCGAAAAGCCCATAAAGCGTCGTCTAATTTGTCGGCCCATTCTTTTTTATTTATTCCTACGGTTTTTTCAAGTATTCGTTTTAAACCTCGATTAGTCACTTCGGCTTGCCCATTTGTTTGAGGATGATATGCCGTTGAGACCCGGTGATAGACCCCATACCTTGTTAATATTTTTTCGAGTTGATGATTGCAAAAATGGGTACCTCTATCACTTATCAAAGCCTTTGGTGTCCCGAAACGAGAGAACAGCTTTTTCAGAAATTTTACCACTACTCTTCCATCATTTGTTGGAAGAGCCTCGGCCTCTGCCCATTTAGACAAGTAATCGACTGCCACAAGTATATATTTGTTTCCCTTTGAAGGTGGGAAAGGTCCCATGAAATCGAGTCCCCATACATCAAAGATTTCACAGACGAGAATGCCATTTTGAGGCATTTCGTTTTTGGAAGAAATATTACCTGATCTTTGGCAGGCATCACATGTCTTTACAAGGTTTTGTGCATCCTTGTAAATGGTCGGCCAGTAAAATCCTGAATCAAATACCTTTCGTGCGGTACTTGTGGCACCATGATGTCCTCCGTATGGACCTTCATGACAATGATGGAGAATTCTTCGTGCTTCATTACCATAGACACACCTTCGGATGAGCTGGTCGGCACACATTTTGAAAAGATAGGGGTCTTCCCAAAAGTAATGCTTTACATCAGCAAAGAATTTTTTTCTTCGATGATGTGGCCATCCTTTGGTGACTACACCGCTAGCTAAGAAATTAGCGTAGTCGGCATACCATGGTTCTTGTCTACTTTCCATCATTTCCAAGGATTCTGTGGGAAATTTCTCGTTGATTTGCTCGTCTCTGGTTGTCTCCAAAGCTGGGTCTTCTAAGCGTGAGAGATGATCTGCAGCAGTGTTTTCTGCTCCTCTTTTGTCTTTGATTTCAATGTCGAATTCTTGCAGGAGTAGAATCCATCTTATCAAACGGGGTTTTGCGTCTTGCTTCTTGAAGAGGTACCTGATGGCTGCATGGTCTGTATAGACTATTGTTTTAGAAAGAACAAGATAAGAACGAAATTTATCAAAAGGAAATACCACCGCTAGTAATTCTTTTTCTGTAGTTGTATAATTTTCTTGCGCATCATTAAGAGTTTTACTAGCATAATAAATTGGGTGGAAATGTTTTTCTTTTCTTTGTCCCAAGACTGCTCCAACAGCGAAGTCACTTGCATCGCACATGATTTCGAAAGGAAACTTCCAATCTGGCGCTATCATGATAGGTGCATTGACTAGCATTTCCTTGAGGGTTAGAAATGCTTGATTGCATTCCTTGTCAAAGATGAAGGGTGCATCTTTTTCAAGTAATTTTGTTAGAGGCCTTGAAATTTTTGAAAAGTCTTTGATAAACCTTCTATAAAATCCGGCATGTCCTAGGAAACTTCTGATTGCTCGCACGGAGGATGGAGGAGGTAATCGAGAAATAGTCTCTCTATTTTTGCTCGATCAACTTCCATTCCTTCGCTTGAGATTTTGTGACCGAGTACTATTCCCTCTGTTACCATGAAATGGCATTTTTCCCAGTTAAGGGCGAGGTTAGTTTCCTCACATCGGGATAGCATTCGTTCAAGATTATCGAGGCATTGGTCATATGAGTCTCCAAAGATGGAAAAGTCATCCATGAAGACTTCCATTGTCTTTTCGATCATATCATGGAAAATGGCGACCATACAACGTTGGAATGTTGCAGGCGCATTACATAGACCGAATGGCATGCGTCGATATGCAAAAGTTCCGTAGGGACATGTGAAAGTTGTTTTCTCTTGGTCTTCTGGTGCTATCGGTATTTGAAAGTAACCTGAAAAACCATCTAAGAAACAATAAAATTTATGACCGGATAATCTTTCTAACATTTGATCAATGAAGGGCAAAGGAAAGTGGTCTTTCCTAGTCGCTTCATTTAATCGCCTATAATCTATACAGACTCTCCATCCTGTGACGGTTCTCGTTGGTATTAATTCATTTTTCTCGTTAGTTATTACCGTCATACCTCCTTTCTTTGGGACTACTTGAACGGGACTTACCCACGGGCTATCGGAGATAGGGTAGATTAGTCCGGCGTCGAGTAGTTTGATGACTTCATTCTTAACCACTTCTTGAACATTGGGGTTCACTCTTCGTTGTGGTTGAATTACCGTCTTGTAGTCATCATTCATTAAAATTTTGTGCGTGCACATGGAAGGGCTTATTCCTTTAATATCTACAAGCTTCCAAGCGATCGCGTTTTTGTGTTTTTTAAGTAGGTTAACTAATTTCTCTTTTTCTATATTACTTAATTTAGATGAAATAATTACGGGTAAACTACCTTCTTTGCCTAGAAAAGCATATTCCAAACCTTTAGGAAGTTCTTTGAGCTTAATGGGTGGGTCTTTAGAAGACACCTTATTTTGTGGCTCATCTAGATCAAGAACCTTAAAAGTTTGTTCTATGGCTATCTCTTCCTCGACAAAGTGGTCCTCTTCGTTGGTTGTATCGGGTGGTTCAGCTTCATCTTCAATTAGGGGGTCATTGTTGCCAAAAGGATATTTCATTGAGTGCTCAAGATCTATGCTCCTTTTGAATGCCCCTAATTGAAGAGGTAGATTGTTAAATTTCCGGTTTTTCAAAGCTCTATGAGTTTGTACAAAAGGTTTTCCCAAGACTAAGGGGGCGTCATCTAGGATGACGAAGTCGGTTGGGATTACCATTTGATTTGTTTGAACCAAAACATCTTCAACTACACCGATTGATTTTATTACTTTCCGATTGGATAGAAAAATGGGTATTTGAAGTGGAGTAAAATCACTAATACTTAATTTTTCAAAAATGTAGTTAGGCATTATGTTAACACAAAGATCCTTATCGATGGTGATATTGCTAATAAATGAATTTTGAAAGAAACATGGAACCGGTGTAATGTTAATTTCAAAAGGATCTTCTTTTATTAGCGAGGTTTGATCATTAGTTAACTTAACACTTACTAAGTCTTTGATTTTAGCACTAGTGTTTAACTCTTTTAAAAACTTGGCATGAGGGGTTATTAAACAATGATTTTCGAAAGTAGGTGACAAGAGGTTAATTTCTTCAAAATTAGACTCTTCTTGAATTTTAACATTATCGGACTCACCATTTTCGTTGTTTAACTCATGTGTCGGTTTTTCACTTTCTTGTTCTTCCATTTTTACACTTTCAACTATCTCTACGTTATTATCATTTTTTAGCTCTTCTCTTGTGCGGGATTCCTCTTCCCTTGCGCGAGATTCTTTTATGCAACGTTCGATAGTTTTAATGTGTTCTAATATCCTATTGGTTACTTCGGTGAGATTGAAAGAATTTGGATCCTCAAAGCTTGAATCCGGTTGTTCGATCCTTGGCTCCTCATAATTCTCATATGAAGTAGATGGTTCACACCATTGTTCTTCATTGTAAGTATATGATGGATAAGGGTCGAAACTTTGTTCTTCATAGTACTCATATGAGGTGGGTTGTTCACGCCATGGTTCCTCATAATAAGTGTATGAAGGTGGTGGCCCATATGTTGAATCTTCAAAGTATGAGTATGAAGGCTCATACCTTGGTTCATCAAAATATGAGTATGAGGGAGGAGGTTCATACCTTTGGTCTTCATAGGATGTGTATGAAGTTGATGGCTCGTACCTGGGCTCCTCATAATGGTTGTATGAATTGGATGGTTGATATGAGTTATTATATTGAACCGAGCGTGTGTTACGACAATTAGTGCAATAATTACCCCTATAATCATCCTCATCATAGGTGTAGTTGTAACCTCTTGAGTATTGATCCATAAGAACCACTCAACAGACCACAACTGAGTCTCGGGACCAGAAAACAAAAAAATAAGACGGAAACAGAAGCTGGACACGGCCCCGTGTTGGGTGAACACGGCCCCGTGTTCAGGGTCTGTATCTGGGCGTTTTAATTAAAGTTACTGGTCACGTTGAGCACGGGGGCGTGTTCAGCGAGCACGGCCCCGTGTTCAGACTCTGTATCTGGGTATCTACTCTAAAAATATGCAGCACGGGGGCGTGTTCAGCGAGCACGACCCCGTGTTCAGGCTACTGTAAATGCAAACTAAACTAAAATGCAGAAAAATTTGCGCGCGTTTTAAAAAGGTTTTGAAAAACTGATTAGGCCGTTAATTTTAAGCTTTCTTAAAATCCTTGTGTCCCCGGCAGCGGCGCCAAAAACTTGATGCGTGTGTAGTGTAATATATTTTTGATGTATATTTAAGCCCTTTTTACACTTTTAGCCAAGTTTTAAATTTATAAAACACGATATTTACTAACACTAAACACACATATGGGCAAGTGCACCCATCGTGGACGTAGTATAGTGTTGGTAAGATACCGAGGTCGTCCAAGGACACAAGAGCTTTTAATACCGGTTTATCCTCAACGTCTAATCAAATCAAAAAGTGAGAAAAATGTTTTAAACTAAGAAAAATAAAAACTAACTAAATGCTGAAAATAAAGATAAAATAAAAACAGATAGACAAGATGAATCACTTGGATCCGACACGTGTATTAGTATAACCTTTGATTATTTTCGCACTTTTGCACTTGTTTAAGAGATTATCTTAGTTATTGTAGTAGGCCACTCTTTTGAAGGCGACGTTACCCTCAACCCAGTAGTTTGAGTCAGCAAGGATACAATCCTAAAGGGTCGGATTATTGAAAGATAATGAATTAAGTTATTAATGCAAATTGTGGTAGGCCCCGCTTTTGGCGGTGACGTTACCCTCGGCTAAGTAGTCTGAGTCAGCAGGGATACAGTCCTAAATAGCCGGGTTATAGTATTAATAGTAGTTAACTTATGAGGGGGTCAAAGAGTTTGGATCCCCGCCATCCAATACCTATGGGCATTGAAGGAGATCCTACTAAATTTGACCCAGGTCCCAAGCAGGACCTCTAAACGCTGAACAAGGGCAAGACCCTTACCAAACCGTTCCCTTAACCCCCGACCAGGTAGCCAACATACCTCCATATAGACCGTGGAGATATGAATGGTGAAAATCTTTTATTTTATATAGACAGTAAAATAATGCCAAGACACCACGGACAAACGATAAGGAAAGATCACCTTCAACATAAGTAACTAGTTATTAAAGTCATTAATACAAAACCAAATAAAAAGTGCAAAAGATTAAAAATAAAAAGTATTATACTAAACACTTGTCTTCACCAAGTGATGTAAGAGACTTAGGCAAACATGGCCTTGATTGTCAAGAACTCTTACGATCAATCTTGGATCCCGAGACGACTCACACACACTCTACGATGGACAATGGATGATGGTGGTGGATGATGGTGTTATGGTGGTGGTGGGTGGTGGATGAGGTGTGAGAGAGGTGGTGTGCCAAGGGATGAGAGAGAATGAAGCCAAGCTCCTCTATTTATAGGCTGAACAGAAGGCTGGACACGGCCCCGTGTCCGCTGGACACGGCCCCGTGCCCGTCTGACATTCTCTCACTTCATTAATTGTAATTGCGAATTACAATTAATGCGCCTGCTGTACTTTCACCACGCCCCCGTGCTCGCTGGACACGGCCCCGTGGTGGGCAATGGAAGCTTCTACTGGTTTGTCTTTTCTGCTGCTTCCTGGGCACGCCCCCGTGTTCGCTGGACACGGGGCGTGTTCAGACTCTGTTTCTTCTCCTTTGCCTTGGGAGGTGCCGTTGAGGGTCCGGGCAGTCCACTTTTGTTCCTTTTCTTGTATTTATGGTAGAATTAGTAGTCTTTTTGCTTCTTTTGTGATTTTGAGCTCATTTCATCCTGAAAATACAAAAGGAAGACAAAAACACTCTTTTTCCAACATTAGTACTTAAAAAGGGTTAGTTTTATGCCTTAATTGATGTGATTTATATGTTGCATTTTGTTGATGCAGATTTTGTGTCCGATGCTTGTCGAATAGATTAGTTTTTATTTTATGCTGAATTTGTAATAGTTAGTGAAACGGTCAAACGAACGTGTATAGACCCGCTCGTTTGAAGTGGTCAAACGAGAGGGTTATTCGTTTGACCGTGTGTGTGTTGCTAGACAAAGATTGGTTGTGCTATGATGGGTGTCGAAGGATAAGGCATCGAAGGATTATGAACATCCTTCGATGAGCTCGAAAGATATCCATCGAAGGATGAAGATGGACCTCGAAGGATATGTGATCCTTCGAGGTATGTGTGTATCTTTCGAAGACTGTCTGATCGATAGATGATGTTTCGACCAGTCAGTCTGATCCTTCGACCGTGCAACCTGTGTTTGGTATAAATACCAACACCTTGTCATTTGCAACACAAGAGTGAGAGCACAAGTGTGTGCTAGAGAGTGATAGGAGGTTTGAGTCCTCACCGGGAGAAATCACCACTTGATTTCTCCCTGGATGTATACTTCTTTGGTATTAGTTCGGTTTCCATGTAATCGGGCCGACTTGTAATGTTTTACTACCGGATTAATGCAAAGTTGTTTGTTTATCATCTCTTTATCTCTTCCATCTTTGAACATAATCATGAAAATCACGGAATCGATCCCGAAACCCGGACCTACAATTGGTATCAGAGCCATGGTGCCCGATTTAGTAAAACTAACCGTTTACTAAGTCACATGTGCTCTAGATCTGTGATTTTTGTGGGTTTTTGTTCAAGATGTAAAAATGGTGAAAATGAGAAAAACTCAGATCTGGACCCGAATATTCAGATCTGTGCTAAAACGAGTGTTGGGTTTTATGTTTTTCTCTAAAATACTCAAGTTTTCTTCGTCAAAAATCGTGTACAAAACGTTTTCATCAAATCTGCAGATTTACACAGTAGCTGTGTTCATAATGTTCTTGACATCTTCATAATTCGAAAGATGAACAGGCTGCTCGAAAGACTAAATAATTTTCGAAAGGTCAACTTTACCCCCAACTGACTTCGAAAGGTCATCTTGAGATCTTCGAAGGGTCACTTTTCTCCTAACTGACTTCGAAAGATCAATCAACAACAATTTTCGAAGGGTCAGACCATTCCATCGAAAGATCAACTTCAAGTTCGAAGGATCATTTTTCTTTCTTCTCGAAGGGTCTTCCTCACACCTAAACATCTTTGAAAGATCAAAATTTCGAAGGGTCACCTTTTCTGATTTCGAAAGGTCAACAGTAATTCGAAGGGTCGTATTTCTGTTTTGTTTCGAAACATCATCTGTTCTGAAGCGAAAGATCATCTGGATGGGACAGAATCGAAAGATCAGATATTTATTCTTTTTCTTTTCGAAGGGTCATAACAACAGTATCGAAGGATCAGTTTCCTTGTGTGTCGAAGGATTAACCCCAACAACTTCGATAGACCGATTCAACTTCGAAGATATGTCAGAGCCGAAAGTCTGACCTCGAAAAGAATGAGAAACAAGATGTATCTCGAATGGATGTTCTTTTGTGAAGAACTTTTGACTGCTGGACCTGTGTATCGAAGTGAAAGATGGAGGGTGTCTGAGGAGATGATAATGGATGAGAATACATCTGATTGTCGGCTGATGATGTTTAAAAGAAAGATTAGGGTTGTTGACAATTTTTTTTTTGGTCTGATCATTTGTGGCCAGGAATTCACGTAAGACATCAACTATTAGGAGTTGGGCTTTTACACTCAGTTGGGCCTATCTATCATGAATTACATGATTTTTGGGTTTAGTCTTTATTTCGTCACTAATTGGGCCATTGTCAAATGTTTAGAAAGTTGAATTTAAATTCAAAAGTTGATTTAAAAAAAAAAATCATGAATTTAAATTCAACTCTACTGATTTAAAGTTCAAAAGTTGGATTTTAAATCATGGTTTGGCATTTGGATTATGGATCAAATATTTAGACTCGTGAGTTGAAAAGTGGGGGTCGGGTATTCGCGAAGATTATTTGACCGGGCTTCTAAATGTCGACGTCAAAATTCGTACGAATTCGGGAGCGCGCGGGATGATGCGGTATGATGAAAACAAGAGATGATGAAAACTTGATTGTTAAAAAATGTGGGGTAGTCACGGTTACCGATGCAAATGGCAAAAAGGGTGACGCGACTATTATGGGCCAAAAACAACACGATATGTTCGCTTCCGCGCATCAGTATTTATGATTGTTACCGGTTATTCGGAAATGTTCGAAAGGATTTTGTTTATTGTCATATTCTCGCATTTGAAGACGAACGTATGAACCTGGAACGTCTATACCGGTCCTAACGAGTTCACAAAGTCTTTGGTCTTTGGGGGGATACAAGTCAGATCCTACGAGGTACCAGGGGACGTTCTTATTCAACTAGTTTATGCAAAGAAGAAAGTCATGTTCGTGAATTTTCGGAACCGAGAACATTCAATGAAGATTGATGACAGTTCCGCTCAGTGGAGGGAATTGGTGAACATTTGACGACAGTTTCTTTGAAGTGGAAAGAATCTGTTAAGGTTTAGAGATTTTACCAAAGAAATGGGGGGATAAAAATTTTCAAATGTTGAATTTCTTCGGTAAATTTCTAAACGCAATCACAGGTGGTAGAGTTTGTGATTTTCTGGTGATACAAACGGTTCAGCGTGGAATGTTTTGCACAGACGCTTGAAGATCAAGACTTGATGCAGTTGTAAAAGAATGGAACCCTTATCAAATGCCGGTTGGAGTATTGGAAGATCAGCGGAAGATCGGTCAATTGAGCCTTTTGAGGAAATTGCACAACACTCAACACGGATGCGCGTACTCTGAGGGGGAAATCTTATACAATGAGCATCAAGATACTACTTACCTGGATCATCGGTCAAGGGGGAATTTGTCAACACAGAGAAGATGAATACTTGACTGAAGATTGATTGCAGTTGCATTTTCAGCATTCGACAGCAACGGACAAGGGGGAATTTGTTGATGCAGATTTTGTGTCCGATGCTTGTCGAATAGATTAGTTTTTATTTTATGCTGAATTTGTAATAGTTAGTGAAACGGTCAAACGAACGTGTATAGACCCGCTCGTTTGAAGTGGTCAAACGAGAGGGTTATTCGTTTGACCGTGTGTGTGTTGCTAGACAAAGTATGGTTGTGCTATGATGGGTGTCGAAGGATAAGGCATCGAAGGATTATGAACATCCTTCGATGAGCTCGAAAGATATCCATCGAAGGATGAAGATGGACCTCGAAGGATATGTGATCCTTCGAGGTATGTGTGTATCTTTCGAAGACTGTCTGATCGATAGATGATGTTTCGACCAGTCAGTCTGATCCTTCGACCGTGCAACCTGTGTTTGGTATAAATACCAACACCTTGTCATTTGCAACACAAGAGTGAGAGCACAAGTGTGTGCTAGAGAGTGATAGGAGGTTTGAGTCCTCACCGGGAGAAATCACCACTTGATTTCTCCCTGGATGTATACTTCTTTGGTATTAGTTCGGTTTCCATGTAATCGGGCCGACTTGTAATGTTTTACTACCGGATTAATGCAAAGTTGTTTGTTTATCATCTCTTTATCTCTTCCATCTTTGAACATAATCATGAAAATCACGGAATCGATCCCGAAACCCGGACCTACACATTTTACACACATCACAGGGGTTGCACGTATAAATGTTTCGTATCTTGCAAACCCCGAGATTTCACTGGGGAAAAGGGCGCGGTGGATTGTATGACCTGGTTAGACGAGATGGACACCGTGGTGGACATCAGTGGTTGTGCAGAGAGAGACTTGGTGAAATTTGTTTCACAGTCGTTCAAGGGTGAAGCCCTAGCGTGGTGGAGATCTCTGGTTCAAGCCTCTGGGAAGGCTGTTTTGTACAGCATGACATGGGAGGAATTTATGGCTCTCTTCAAAGAAAATTACTGCCCTCAGCACGAGGTTGAAAAGATCGAATCTGACTTCCTATTACTAGTCATGAAGAACCTGGACTGCCAGGCATATCTCACGACTTTCAACACTCTGTCGAGATTGGTTCCATATCTTGTAACACCGGAACCCAAACGGATTGCGCGCTTCATTGGGGGCTTGGCCCCAGAAATAAAAGCTAGCGTAAAGGCTACTAGGCCTGCTACCTTCAGATCTGTGGCAGATATATCTCTGTCTCTCACGCTTGATGCAGTGAGGCAGAGATCATTGAGGAATGCCGACAGTGAGAAGAGGAAGCGTGAAGACGATGATTCGCGCAAATCCAACAAGAAGCACCGGGGAAATTGTGACCACAAGAGGGGGTCAGAGAACAAGAGAAATGACCGACAGTCGGGCGACAAGCCCTTGTGCAAGGTTTGTCAGAAGCACCACTTTGGAAGGTGCAGGTTTGAAAAGAAATCCCCACCAAAGCCGTGTGGGATATGCAAGTCCTCGGAGCATAGGACTCTTGAGTGCAAGAAACTCAAGGATGCAACTTGTTACAGTTGCAACGAGAAGGGGCATATCAAGACGAACTGCCCAAAGATAGCGAAAAGGGCTGAAGATGGGAAGAAGACCAATGCGAGGGTCTTTCAAATGGATGTTAAAAAGGCATCCAGATGTCTGAAGAAAGGATGTGTCATTTATATGGCACAGGTAATCGTCGGTGAGGAGAAACCCAGAATTGAAGACATCCCAGTCATCTCTGATTATCCCGAAGTGTTCCCAGAAGAACTGCCTGGCCTGCCACCAAATAGGCAAGTGGAGTTCAGTATAGACATCATTCCCGGAGCCGCACCTATCGCAAGAGCGCCTTATAGATTGGCACCCACGGAAATAAAAGAGTTAAGGACGCAGCTAGATGATCTGCTGGCCAAAGGTTTTGTTAGACCAAGTTCATCTCCTTGGGGAGCGCCAATCCTGTTCGTCAAAAAAAAGGATGGTTCGATGCGTCTGTGCATCGATTACCGTGAGCTGAACAAAGTGACGATCAAGAATAGGTATCCTTTGCCCAGGATCGACGATCTGTTCGATCAGTTGCAAGGAGCGAGCTATTTTTCCAAGATTGACCTACGGTCAGGGTACCATCAATTGAAGGTCAAGGACGAAGACGTGCATAAAACTGCGTTTAGGACTCGATATGGTCATTTCGAGTTCCTAGTGATGCCTTTCGGGCTCAGCAATGCACCTGCCGCATTCATGGATCTCATGAATCGCGTTTGCAAGCCTTATTTGGATAAATTTGTCATCGTCTTCATCGATGACATCCTTATCTACTCGAAAAGTCAAGCTGACCACGAAAAGCATCTTCGATGTATCCTTAAACTGCTTCATCAAGAAAAGCTTTATGCCAAGTTCTCTAAATGTGACTTTTGGCTACGAGAGGTCCAGTTCCTTGGACATGTAGTCAGCGAGCGTGGTATCCAGGTGGATCCCGCTAAAGTTGAAGCCGTCATGAACTGGCAGGAGCCGAATACACCTACGGAGATTCGCAGTTTCCTAGGTCTAGCAGGATAGTACAGACGCTTCATCGAAAACTTTTCGAGAATTGCTGCACCCCTAACTTCTTTAACTAGAAAGAAAATAAGGTTCGATTGGGTCCCTAAGCAGCAAGAAGCTTTTGATATCCTCAAACAAAAGCTGAGCAATGCTCCAGTGTTGACATTGCCAGACGGAATGGAAGAATTCGTTGTATATTGTGATGCATCGCACACCGGAATGGGTTGTGTGCTTATGCAGAGGGGCAAGGTGATTGCCTATGCTTCGCGACAATTGAAAGTGCATGAAAAGAACTACACCACCCACGATTTGGAGTTGGGTGCCGTTGTATTTGCACTAAAACTTTGGAGGCATTACCTTTATGGCATTAAATTTGTGATCTATTCTGATCACAAAAGCCTTCAGCATCTGTTCAATCAGAAAGATTTGAATATGACGCAGCGACGTTGGATGGAAACTCTGAATGACTATGACTGTGAAATAAGATACCATCCAGGCAAGGCCAATGTAGTCGCAGATGCCTTGAGCAGGAAAGAGAGAGTGAAACCAATCAGGATCAATGCCAAGAGCATTGAAATAAAGAACAGTCTGAATGAACGATTGTTAGCTGCACAGAAAGAAGCTGTGTCAAAAGCTAACTATCCAAACGAAAAGCTAAGGGTAACTGAAGAGCAGTTATCTTTTGGCAAAGACGGAATTCTGAGATCGAATGGAAGGATATGGGTTCCTGTCTATGGAGGTCTTCGTGACGTTATTCTCCAGGAAGCCCACAGTTCCCGATATTCTGTTCATCCTGGTGCTGATAAAATGTACCAGGATTTGAAGGCAAATTTTTGGTGGTTAGGCTTGAAAAAGTCTATAGCCACCTATGTAGCAAAGTGCTTGACTTGTGTGCAAGTAAAAGCTGAACACCAAAAGCCGTCAGGCTTGCTACAACAGCCTGAACTCCCCGAGTGGAAATGGGAAATGGTGACGATGGTTTCATCACCAAATTACCAAAGACAAAGAAGGGAAACGATACAATATGGGTGATAGTTGATAGACTGACCAAGTCAGCACATTTCCTACCCATAAAGGAGACTCATAGCTCCGATGTATTGGCCCAGTTGTTTGTAGACAAGATTGTAGCCCTGCATGGCGTGCTTGTGTCTATTATCTCTGATAGAGATACCAGGTACACGTCACACTTTTGGAAAAGCTTCCAGCAATCCTTGGGCACGCAGCTAAACTTCAGTACGGCTTACCACCCTCAGACAGATGGACAGATTGAGCGTACAATCCAAACACTGGAAGACATGCTCCGTGCATGTGCAATCGACCTAGGTGGCAGTTGGGATAACCACCTACCATTAGTCGAATTCTCCTATAACAACAGCTACCATACGAGCATTAAGGCTGCACCTTTTGAAGCTCTATATGGTAGAAAATGTAAAACGCCCGTTTGTTGGGCAGAAGTTGGAGATGTCCAAATGACAGGACCCGATATAATATTCGAGACAACGGGCAAGATTGTCCAAATTCGCGATCGATTGAAAGCTGCCCAAGATAGGCAGAAGAGCTACGCAGATTTGAAGCATAAGCCTTTCAATTTCGAAGTAGGCGACAAAGTACTGCTAAAGGTATCACCCTGGAAGGGGGTGATGCGATTCGGTAAGAAAGGCAAACTAAGCCCGAGATATATTGGACCTTTCAAGGTAATCGAACGTGTCGGATCGGTTGCCTACAAATTAAACTTACCGGAAGAGCTCAGTGGTATCCACAATGTGTTCCACATCTGTAACCTGAAGAAGTGTTTCGCTGACGAATGACTGGTTATACCGCATACAGATGTACACATCGACGAGAGCTTAAAATTCGTTGAGAAACCTGTGTCGATCGAGGATCGACAGGTTAAGAAACTTCGCAGGAAGTACATACCTATTGTGAAGGTGAAATGGGATGCCCGTAGAGGTCCCGGGTACACGTGGGAGGTAGATTCCACGATGAAGGAGAAGTACCCTCATCTATTCCAATAAATCTCGAGGTCGAGATTTCTTTTAAGGGGGTGAGGATGTAACACCTCGAAATTTTGCGTCCAATAATGTATTGACACGTGTCTTGAGTTTACACGTGGTATTAAATACAGAATAAAGGACTAAAGTTGGCAAACATGGAAAGTATGTAAATTCGAGGGTTAAAAATGTCAACGAAGGATAAATACATTGTACAGTAACCCGAAATGATGCTCGTACCTTCAAACGGATAAATCATGGATCGTACGGAACGAAATACGGAAGAAAGTGAGAGATTACAAACTACAGGGGTTAATTGTGTCAACATGTTTAAGTTATACCTCTGAGTGACCCTTTATCATACCCGAGGCTTTGTAACAGTAAATTAAGCTCACTAGAATATACGATATAAATTTCACGAAGTTCCGTGTTAAAACGAGAAAGTTATGATCAATTTCGTATGCAAGGGGTTAGAAGCGTCAACAATGAAAGATAAGGCTTTTCGGATAGTAATTAAACTAACCGAGGACTTAACGGTGCGGGTAAAAGTCACGAGGCCCTTATTCGTAAATAATCGAGGCCCAAATCGCAAAGTTACCCCTTCAAAACCGAAAGGTCGGGCTAATAATGGCAAAAGATTTGAAAATCTTGAATTTCAGGCCTCAGGCGGCCCGCATAAGAGAAACAAGGAAGTTCAGGCGGGCCGCGAGCCATATGAAGATACGGTTCCTGACATAAGGATTCAGGCGGCCCATGTGAGCCCAGCCTGAACCTTAATGCGGGCCGCGTCAAGTCCCCAGAAGCAGAAAACTCACACAGATTCAATGTTTGAGCTTGTAACCGACCTTGGATGCATTAATTGAAGCATGGGCGCCCCCTACATGTCCCCTAACACTCTGGGACAGCTGCTGATCATCCATGAGCAATTATAGGTTGAGTTGTAATGATCTTATGCACAAAATTTCACTATAAAAGGCAATGTAGTGCACCATTGTTCATTACACCTTCAAACAACTCATCTGCTCATTTCTGGAGCTCTAAAGCATTCTTCTAACATCTCTGGTCGTGCACTAAGCTTCTGTAAGTTTGCCTAACCCTTTGTGGTTTAGTTTTTGCATAGTTTAGCTTAAAAGTCAATCCGTCGTAATTAACGATTGACTTTACGATAAATCACAAATGGTCCAGTGGTTTGTCGAATCAAAGTTAGTTATATGTTGGTAATCATGTGGGCTTTAAACCCCAGAAAGGGCAGTCTCTGATTCCCACTCTAACTAGTTCGAATGTCGAGTCAAACGTGCTTAGGAAAAGTCAACAGAATGCTATTTTGCGAATTTATGCATAATCAGTAATATAGATGGCGTGTAACCTGTTCTAACACTCATAAAACATGATAATAAGTATATTAACTAGTCTAAGCTTG
Source organism: Helianthus annuus (assembly GCF_002127325.2). Classification (NCBI taxonomy): domain Eukaryota; kingdom Viridiplantae; phylum Streptophyta; class Magnoliopsida; order Asterales; family Asteraceae; genus Helianthus; species Helianthus annuus. Next base: position 37,514,749 of record NC_035444.2, on the reverse strand, counting down.
TTGATCCGACCATTTACTGTTTTGACCCGGTTCGGAGCCGAAAGTCGCAAAACTTTGACTTTTGCTTTGACTTCAGTTCTGACCCGTTAAAGTATGATTTAGATATGCCTTAGGACTCTCTTAGGACTAGGTTACATGATGGTATAACCCTCTGTGACCGGTTCGTTGTTTGTCCGAGTCTTTCACACCCTTCCGTTAAATGCTTAAAAGTTGACCGTAACGCCCTTTTCAATTTAAAACGAGAATTTCGGACATGTGAAAGGACCATAACCTTAGTTACTGATTTCTAAGCATGTCCCTAAAATTTCACGTCAATCCGAGGTCCAGAATAGGAGTTATGCTAAATAGCGCAATTACGGAAACTTTAGTAATTAAATGGCGCAATAAGCATAACGCCTATCTAAACCCAGATTTCGGCACCAAACCTTTTACCCACTGACGTAAAATAATATTTGGAGATTTTTAAAGATTTTTAATGATTTTTACCCTGCTCATAACCTGCGGTTATGGCATCGGTTCGGTAAATACCGAATATACCCTTTTCGAACATAACTTGAGTTCTACAAAGTATTTTGACCCGATTCCAGTTGCTACTGTTTTTAAATAATAAATAGAGCATTTTGGACTTTATAAACTGATCGGAAAACTCAGATTTCCTGTAGAACTCAGAAACCTCTTTTATGATCTTTAAAATGACCGAAATACCCCTACGGGGCTCATATTGGATTAAAACTCATTACGGGCATTATGGAAGGTATCCTACTGGTACCACAACTTCTTTAAAGCATATTGACTTAGGAAATTTGTGTAGGACTCTTACGGTTAACCGTTACGCCTTTTGCGCGCACGGTTCAGCTTATGTAACTAGTTTACATAAACTAGCCGAAACGGGTCAAACCTTATTGCTTTGACCTCAAAATCCAGAGTGTGACTATATTACCCATATAAAAAAAGTCTTCAAACTTGTCGGGTCTGAATCACATTCCATTCCCGGTTTTCGCCTTACCCGCGATTAAACCGTAAATATCCTTTGAAACTGACCGGTCTAAGCTAAGGCTAAATTAAAGACCCGTTAGGATTCTAATAGGTTGATTTAAACCTTCGTTCCAGAATAGGAGACCAGTAAAAGAAACTTGCATTGTTTATTAAGGATTTATACTTGCTCAGGTAAATACTTTTAACTTATTTTTCCGTTATACGGGCTTGGGTTACGGTATTTAAAATACTGCTTGGTCGGGCAATTGACCCCAACTCATTAGTAGTTGAGTATTATCAATGTGACCCGTTTAAAAACTTGTTTTGTTGGCTTTACGCCTTTGGGAGCTTAATGACCATGTCCCGGATATCCTTGGCATCATTTTACGAAATGGCCATGACCCCGACACACGGGTGTAGGCGTACACCCGTAATGTGTCTATATTATTAAAGGTATAACCGTTGGTTTTCCCGCCACGGCTTTATGCTTAGTGGCGTGTCTTTTAACCTTTAACCCGGCACGACCCGGGCGACCGAACGCATAGTAACATGTAATTCTTTTACAAGATTTAATCATAAATTATCCCAAGTTATAAAGAGTTTGTGCCTTGTGCATTCAAATCAATTTTATTAAACATTTTACAAAAGTGTCGGTTGAATGTATTTACCAGTGTAAACTGACGTATTTTCCCTAAAAAGATTAAATGCAGGTTCTAAGCGTAATTGGCTGGATATTTCTCCTTAGCATCAATAAAGAGTCTCGCAAGCCTAAGATGCCTACGTCTGTTGAACAATACCTATATTTTAATTTGATCCCCTGTGGATTTTATTTCAACGATTGTGATATTTTGATACTACATTCAATGGTTGAAATATATTTATCTTATTGCTTCCGCTGTGCATTTATATATTGTGGTTTGACTATATTGTTGCTAACTACGTCACGGTAATCCCCCACCGGGCCCACCGGTGAAACACGTGGAAATCGGGGTGTGACATGGTGGGTTTGGATGGGGTAATAAAACTGTAGTTAACACCGACCGAAGTGAAACGATGACCCTCCCTAAAAACTGGATGGATATGTACGGAGAGACATGGGAGAGAAAACGTGTAGCTGAACCACCCTGAATGTCAGGTACGGTCTGGCTGAAAACCTAAAACTTAGTGCTCTCGGGAGGCAGCCCGAGGATGTAGAGTATTGTACATTGGTTTGGTTCGTTTTGGTGTGGTTGTGTTTTGATAGGTTCTTGATTCAATCATCACGGATGTAACAATTCAAGTGTGGGGATGTTTTGCAACATCCCCGGTGAGATATCAAAGAATCTATGGAATGCGTCTATTCTGGTTAAAGCACAACAGCAGCATCACTACAGACACATGATCAGGTGCATGTGTTTATTTATCTTACTTTGTTTTTGGTGTGTTTTGTTGTTATTGGTGGTGTGAACCTTTGTTTTATTTAGGGGATGTGTTTTGGTTGTTTTGTTATGAGTTAGCCGCTCATTTTAAAAGCACCATACATTGGGGACAATGTATCCCAAGTGTGGGGATGGGTGAGCCCGGGAAGGGATTTGTGGAGAAAGCTTGTAGAGATTGAAATGTGATTGAAATCGATGAAAATTGGTAAAAATTGAAAATTTTGAACATTTAGAAAAAAATTTCATCGCCTTAAACAAGCTAATTGGATACGAAAACCTAAAGTTTCAATCACTAATAGGCTTCTTACCGGTAGTAGACTAGATTAGTCCCTTGTCATGGTTGTCCCTTTAAGTTTCATGAGAGTAGGTTTGACAAGTGCTTTATAGGAAATGAGTCGGAAAGAGATGTCTATCTGGGGGTAACAGGTTTAAATTGCATATGCTACATGTCGTCAACCTTTTTACCTTTTCTTTGTGAGATCTTGAGCCTGTAGACGGATAGGATACAATATATGATGAATTCATTTGTTGTGTGCAGGCTAAGTGTTATTCTGTGTTAGAACTTGTGTGATTCGATGCATGCTGAGACTGTGGGTTTGACATGTGCATATATATGATAAAGGCATTAGGATTTCCCGTTACACCCTTTGTGTTTGTGCTTCTTTTGTGTTATTCACCAATTTCCCTTAGTAGCCCTGTTGAGCCTAACTACCTTTCGTTTGTTTACCCACCGTTTATTGTGAAAAACCGACCGTGATAATATTGTTATGAAAAAGAAAAAAAAAGAGAAAAATAGAAAAATATGTGAAGGAAATTGAAAAAGAAAAGAACAAAAATAGAAGTATTGTGAATATCGCATATGTTCGTGGGTAGAAACCAACCCAAAAAGTATAAGTTGTGTTTGAATAAAGTATCACGGTTTGGTTATTGTTTGTGAGCCAATTAGAATAGAAAAAGAACCTAAAAATATATTCCTACCTTTACCCTAAGCCCAAAACCCGAAAGTCCTTTTGATATGTGCCAAGTTAAGATGATACAGTGGAGGTGTGATTGTCATACAAGCTTATGATTGCAGGATTTCATGTTTGCTTTTTGGAGTGTTTATATACTAGCACATTACACGCTAGTCCAGATATTAACCCGAGAGGAGAGTACATTGTGAGGGGTGTGTAGCATGTGTTTAATTTTAAACATGTTAGTTTTAGATAGACAAGTCTTAAGTTTTTGAAAATGCATCATTTACTTGTCAGACTGTCAATCTCGATTGTGTTAGTCTATGGGATAGGTATGACTTGGGACTAAACAGGTTGAATCGGTTAAGGAGTTTAGAGGTGTTGTTGCTATGGTGACTAGTTCTAGTTGGTTTGCTTGGGGACAAGCAAAGGCAAGTGTGGGAATGTGATGGAGAGGGTAAAACCCGAGCTTTAGAGTGTTTATTTATCATGTTTTATGTGTATTTGATGTGTTTGTTTGGTTAGAATGAAGTAACTACGAGATTTTGTTGATTTGCAGGTAAAGCACGTAATTTGGTGCATTTACGAGGGTTAAAGATGAAGTTGTGAGCATAGGATGGGATGTTGCAGCTCAAGAATGAGTTTTGAAGCTTGTTCGGGTGATATAAAGGCTCACAAGTGGAAGAAGTGTGAAAAAGTGAAGTTCAGGGGCTAATTTGGTATTTTTCAGAAGTTGTGTGAAGCCTAGATATGCAAGAAATAAGAAGATTATAAGTTGAGGGGCCATTCGGTACTTATTTGGAAGTTATGTTATGCTCATATATGAGAGAAATGGGAAAACATAAAGTACAGGGGCCTAAATGACATTTGTTGAAAGTTGGTGTGAAGAAGGAAAGGGACTTGTGTATCGCGATCGTAGGCTATGAGTTGTAACTCGTAGCTCACGAGTTCTTGGTGTTGTTTGAATTATGGACAGAATTCTTGTTTCGTAAGCTACGAGTTACAACTCGTAGCTTACGAGTTGCTTATGTTCAGCAATAAAGGAAGAGAAGGACACGACCGTAGCTTATGGTTTGTAGTTCGTAGCTTACGGTTTGGGCAGATTGTTCAACAGAGTTTTGTATCTGTAAGCTACGTGTCCTGATTCGTAGCTTACGACCCGGTAATATTGAGAAACGCGAATTAAGGCCTAGAAGTCATATATTAGGGTTTGAAAAGTGGGATATCATCATCTATCATTACGGTCGATCAAGGGGCACTCCAAGACTCGATTTTCAAGGTTCTTTTCATCCAATTTCATCAAGATTCTCCATTCAATCACCGAATCAACCATGATTTCTTCATCAATTCAAGCTTTTGAAGATTCTTCGTGCGAGATGAACGGCTAAACTTTTTGTGGTTTCCTCCGAATGGAGGGTTTCTGTAAGTTAATGAATATTATGTGTTGATACAATCATTTTGACTTGGTGATCTAAGCATTTGATGCTTTTCACCATTGATTTGATTTCTTGATTGTAAACAGTTACGTTTATTTAAACCTTAATTTCTAAGCATTCAGTTCCCGAGAGTTCTAGTAATTGGGATATATTTGACATGGGGGTAGGGTTTGTAAATTGTAATTGATAATCATTCGATAACCTCCCGTTATGTATTGACCGGAGTACTTAGTCGTTGGTTATCACAATTAATTAATTGAATTTAACACCTATGTCTATGTAGGTTACGATTAAACACGTAGTTGAAGTTAACTGCAAAACCTGAAATCTGGAGGAACCGTCTTCTCTCTTATTGATTTAAATCTCAGTTTTATTTGTTAATTTAGATAATTCTCACAATCAAACAAACTGCTTTTCCAATACTGTAGTAGTTAATTAAAACTTTTCATTACAACACTTTCCACAATCCTCCTCTGGTTCGATACCCGACTTACGCTAGCTACCTAGTTTATTTCGGTTTTTGCATGTCACTAACGACAGACATTAAAATGGCGTCGTTGCCGGGGAGGCGTGCGCAAAGTGCTTAGTGTTAAGTTCTAGTTTTAGTTAAATATACAAAAATCCAAAAATAGTGTCGTTTTAGTTTGTTCTGTTTTGTTCGGATTTACGCGAGGTTTTCTTGTTTATTTTGTTTGTGCAGTTGATCTAGTAAGTGTATGCATCATACTCGAAATTCCGGGAAGTCATCACCATTAGTTTTCGACCCGGAGATCGAGAGAACAGTAAAGCATACAAAGCGAGTACTACATCATGAGAACAAGATTCTACAATCACCTATACCAACATCTAAAATAATGGAGAACTTAGCAACACCGGAGAAACAACCCGCAACTTCACAACCGCAACAATTCTCGCCAACACCTACCCAACCTTCAACAAACACTACCATACCATCACCACCACCACAGTCTACACAACCTACTTCTACATCCCCAGTACCATCATTCTCAACCTTTTTCCCAAACCTTGATAACATTCAACCAACTTCCACCCAAGCGGCCAATGCCATCCCTACCCAAGCAACATCTCTTCAATACCCAACTACAACCCAGACTGTCAATTTACAGCAGTCGTCTCCTTACGTTAGAATCATTCCTGATGGCACTCCATCACCGATTCAAACTCAAGCACCTAATGCAACATCCATTCCGCCAGCCACTCGACCGGTATGGCCATTTTTATAAATGGGGAATGGACATCGTTGGCCCATTCCCACCAGCCAAAGGTGGAGTAAAGTTCTTGTTGGTGGCCATAGACTACTTCACCAAGTGGCCTGAGGTTAAACCACTTGCAAAAATCACGGGCAAGCAAGTCATTGACTTCGTTTGGGAATACATCATTTGTCGCTATGGATTGCCGGAAGTGCTTGTCACCGATAATGGAAAGCAATTCGCTGAAAAGCCCTTCAGCGTTTGATGCAAAGAATTCAGAATAGCTCAGGTTTTCAGCTCGGTGGCATATCCATAATCCACCGGTCAGGTTGAAAGGATGAACCGAAGCATAGTTGAAGGGATCAAAGCCAGATTGGGAAGGCATGAAAGCAATTGGTTTGAAGAATTGCCAAGTGTTCTATGGGCCATAAGGACAACTGAAAAAACAAGCCACAAAAGAACACCTTACAGCTTGGTGTTTGGATCTGAGGCCGTGATTCCAGCTGAAGTAGGAGTTGTAACACAAAGAACGGTCAACATGGATCCCGAAGCAAACCAAAAAGAGACCATGTTGAACTTACAATTCCTAGAGGAAGCACGAGACCAAGCTGCAATCCAAGAAGCCAAGTACAAACAAATGATGGAAGCCTATTACAACAAAAGAGTCAAGCACGAACGCTTCAAGCTAGGAGACCTGGTGCTTAGAAACAATGAGGCTAGTAAAAAAGAGAACCAAGGAAAGCTCGGCCCAAAATGGGAAGGGCCCTATACAATCCTTGAGGCACATAAGGGCGGATCCTATAAGCTAGCCGACTCAAAAGGTAAAAAGCTTCCAAGACATTGGAATGGAAAAACCCTCAAGAGGTTTCACGTCTAATCAAGAAATTTTGTTTGTATTTCACAAGTTGTATTTCAAGAGTTGTACTACGATCACCTTTTGTAACACAATATCTCTTGAATGAATGATAATGTTTTTTCAAATTTGTCTTTCTATCCTAAAATCAGGTTGAGAACCTAGCAAAGAACTCCATGGCAAGGGTCATGTAAGGGGATGAGCTCCCAGGCCATATCGCTCAATAGGTTCAAGGGTTGAATGGACCTATATAAGGGGTGAGTTCCTAAGTCAATACAACTCCATGAGACTTGTAATTAAAAACAAGGTTGTCTCATAGACGGGTACGAACAACCTACACCAAATGTTCCTTAAGCCTTTGAAAAATTATCAAAAAACAGGCTTACAAAATGAAATCAAACTAAGGAAACTAATGAATAGGATAGGTGATATGTCTTCTTGTTAAAAATACCAAGGCTAAGTGACTGCAGCACTGAACCCTTTAAGGTATGAAAAACATAAAGACAACACAAACCCAACAAAGACAAAACCACAAAGATAAGAAATAATTCAAGGAACAATGCAACAACACAAGTGAAAAAGTTGCACACAAACCAAACTAAAAAATACAAACCAAGATATCAAGTCATAAAACTAAAGTAGTAACTGGAAGCCTTGAAGGTTTCAAGCTGCATACATTCGAGCAGCCAGAAGCCTTGAAGGCTTGAAGCCAACCAAGCTGCCTTACCAAAACAGGCACAAGCACAAAAAACATAACACAAGGCAAATAATAGAAACTTAGTAACATAACAAAAGAAGCCTTAAAGGACTTCCGAACATTCAAACAAGTTAAAACAAGCCCTAACAACTTGTAAACCTTGAAATTGTCCAAATGGCCATCAAGGCCAAACCACAACCACAAAACAGGAACCTTAAGGGTTCCTGCAAAACCTAAGATTGTTCAAGTTAACATACAAACCATAAATTGTTTTCAGGGGTGCTAAGAAAGCTACGAATGTTTATCAAGCATCAATAGAAGGCTTAGAAGCCCCAAAACCGCTACCTTTAGCCTTTTTGGTCTTCTTCGATTTCTTAGCCTTTGAACCACCCTCACCACCAACTGCTGAACCTTCCAAACTCGCATCCTTGGAAGCATCAGGCTCTCCTGAAAAAGTGTCCTCGCTGTCTCCGGAATAAGATCGCTTTCTTAAAAGGGAACCGAGCACTTCGGCACAAACTTTTTCGTTAAGACCATCTGATTTTAGCTCCTGCAAGACAGAAAGGGGCTTACCAAAACAAGTAGAAACCTAATTAACATACGGGTAGGTCAGCCTTTCCATCTGCTCAACAGAACCCTTGAAGACCTCAGAAGCTTCAGGACGGTATAGGGGAGACTTTTCCAAAGGATGACCAGATCCATGAAGCTTGTAACCGGCAATGAGACCTTGATGCTTCCCCAAGTTGAGAAATTTGGTATAAACTTCACCAGGAGCAGAGTTGAACTCTTTAGAGTGAAGAAGGTAGGTAACAACTTGGTGAAAACCTTGCTCAATCAACCATTGGTTATCACCAGTGGCTTGAGCAACTGAAGCCTTCAGGCCTTCTTTCTCTTCATCAAAGGCTCTCTGTTGAACAGTCAAGGCCTCCCTATCAGCCTTTAGCTTCAACCGGTCAGCTTCAAAGCTTTTCTTGAGATCATTTATCTCAATCTCGTGCCTTCTAGTCAATTCACCCACCTTTTTGACCCAAGCTAACTCCTTCTCTGAAAAACCATCAATCTCCTTCTTCATGGCGGCCATGGAGGCTTTCATCTTGTCTTTCTTCTTGGAAGCATCTTCATACTCCTGCATACCCTTGGTAAAACGGTAACACCTTCGGCCAATAAGGCCTGAAGATTACAGGAGCTTAACATCAGTCTCGAGATGAAATGATCAGCCTCCATTTCAGAAATGGACTCCGGACACCGGGAGGAGCAAAATGAGCCAGTACCTCAGCACAAACAGCCGGATCTTTGAAGCTATCTCCAACTTTTACACCCCAGTTGGGAATATACATCTCCTCAGCCTCTAGACCCTCGAAGCTCTCAACACTTTTGGCAGATGAACCCTGGATGGTAGGAGTGCTACCTTTCTTAACCAACTTCTTCTTCTTGCCGGAAACAACCAACTCTTTCTCCTTACCCTTTTGACATATCAACCTCAATAGACTGCTCTGTTGATACTTCAATATCGTCGCTAACATCAATGGCCTCCCAAACAGGTGGTTGATCAGCACCTTTCAAATAACGTTTTGAACGACGAATAGAAACTTTGGAACCTGGAGCCTTTGTAAAACCCTTGACATTGGGGACGTTCACATAGCCGGAACCCTCGAACCTATAATCGGATCCCCTGACAACTGCGTCTTCACCCAGAGTAGCAGCAACATCATCAAAAGAAACATCGGAAGTATCATCACTCTTGATAAAATCGAGTGCAGACATGACTACAAAATAAACAAAAACGAAACATATAAGCAAGCGAAAAACAGGAACATAACAGCACAACAAGAATAAATGCATACCCTGCCCATCTCTTAAAAGCACCGGGTCTCGATCGCGTTTTCCCCACAACTTACTAAGACACAACAACACCAATAAATGCTCGGGAAAGGGACGAAGCCTAGAAGGGCATTCCCTAAGAGTTTCTAGAAAACGAGCATTTATATCAGAGGCAGAAGGCTCAGGTTCATTCAAAACGGCATCCGGGTGCCTCCAAACAAGTTTAAAAGGAACAATTTCCTCGGACACCCAGAAGAACCGGTCCTTCCAGACACCAAGGCTAGAAACCATAGACGAAATCAAGCAAGTATCAACTTGAGACGTCTCGAAGGTAAACCAGTCACCATTCTTAGCCAGTCGGAAAAAATGACGGAACGATAAAAGGGTTGGATCATACCCAGAAGCCCAACACAAAACTTCAAAATGTAAAACCCTAGCCAAACCATGATGATGAATCTGGCCAAAAGATATACGATAATACTCCAGGATATTCAAAACAAAGTTCGAAAATGGGTGACGAAGGTTAGAAAACTCGAAATGGCGACAGTAGAGAGCAATGGATCCAGGGGGACATTTATCAATCGAAACGTCACAAGCCGGTGCAACCGGTTTAAACTTCTGCCCAATCCCCCATTCCATACAAAACAATTCGACCTCCTCTTGAGTCAATCGAGAAAATGATTTCGCTAAATCTTTACGAGCACCCATGATATAAGAAAATAAGCAGAAAGTAAGCAATCGGAACTAACCTGATTTGAAAAAGGGGAAAACGTGAGAGAAAGAGAGCAAATGATGTTCTTCTGTGAAAGTTATTGTAAATTAATGAAAAGAAAATGATATAATTAAACGGAGGAATTAAAACCGCCGCCTGACACAAAAGAAAAACTGCCATAAGTCATATAAACTGTCTTGTCAAAATTCAAAAATCAAAAAGCTCAACCGTTTTCAACCTTTCAAGCTTCGAAGCCTTCAAGCAAAATAAAACACATGTACTAAAGTCAGAATCATTTGTTCTTATGCCCAAAAGCCTTTGACTTGGGGGGCTGATGACGGGAGTAGCCCAAGACCAAATAAAGTGACTTAAATACATGAATGCTCAAAAGGTTAAAAGGTTTAAGGGTTGAAAACCCGGGAGGCAAGATAAAGCAATACGTGAACAGTAAATGGTCACATCTCTGATTGCCTCACCAACTCTCCCAGCCATCCACAGAATACAGTCTTTTATCCACAGGTCAAAAGGCTTCAACCCCTAAAACGGTAAGTCCCCCACTGCAAGCATATTCACTAGTCAATGGTTTCCTCTTTGAGCGATAACCTTCCCTATAAATGTGACACTTCATTTAGTGCTTAGGACATTCTCTGATCAGCTCTGATTCTAGGCGAATCTCTGGTCATTGCTCTTGAGTACTTGTTCTATGCAAGTCACTCTTCACGACATTCAACACACACATTCTTATTGCTCCCACATCCGAAACAGAACACATTTCAGTGGAGGATCCCGAGAAAACAACAAAATCAAACTAGTGAACCTCTCTCCACGTCTTGCAAACATGGGGGGACCCCACGACCTGCGTTAGGCAAAACTAAACCCTCCAACTCTTTTGCCTGACCAGCCCAGCTACTACCATCGATCTAGTATTTGTTGCATCAACAATGGCTAGTGTAGTTAGCAAAAGTAGTTATAAATGATCACGTGTACGTATTTTAGGGTGTTAAAAGTACAATTTGAAATGACACAATGTGAATTTTTGCATGTCATGCGTTAAATGGTTTAGATGGGTTGAAGTAATGGGGTAGCCCAGTTGACCACCGACACCCACCTCTTCCCAGAGGTACCGAGTTCGAGTCTTGGGAGTGGCATATGTCGCCTAGGGTAAGAACTCGGCATGGGGAAGTCACCGCGGAGCTAGCTTGGTCGGGTAGCGGCTCCCGGAGTGAGATCACTCCGGTGATTGGGAGGACCGTGCACTATCCCCCCGCCCCCACTCAGTTCTTGATGCTTATATTTGAATAATATCATATCAAGTTGAGTTTGATGTAAAGTTAAATGATTAGACCAATAGATAAATTAATTGTGAGGCAAAGTAACGTGGTTTAATATAGGGCTGTTCATGAGCCGAGTCGAGCCGAGCTAGGGTAAGCTTGGGCTCGGCTCGATTATAAACTGAGCTAACTCGGTTTGGCTCAGATTTAAAACCGAGTTGAAAATCTAAGTTTGGGCTTGGCTTGGTTTTAAACTGAGCTGGCTCGGCTTGGCTTGGTATGGCTCGATTTTAAAAATAAAAATTAATACATAGCTCTCAAAATTCAGTATTCTGTAATATTATTCAATACTTCAAAAGAACGTATTCAAAATAAGTTCAACCTAATACATTACAAGCCAAAATCACGTTCAACAACGCAAAATAAGTTTTATATTTCAAGTAAATATAATATTTGTTCATTAGCACGACAATCAACCTTTAAATATGTCATAGATATCAAAATACAATCCTAAATACGTGTATTATATGTATATAAAAATAAAATATATTATAAGTAAAATAATTCGAGGTAAGCAGAGTCGAGCTACCAAGCGAGCCAAACCGAGCCAATTTGGCTCGTCACGAGCCGAGCCGAGCTAGGCTCACTTTCTAACCGAGCCGAGCCGGCTCGGCTCACTTTCAAACTGAGCCATATCGAGCGAGTTTTTTCCGAGCTAAATCTGAGCGAGCTTCGAGCGAACTCCGAGCCGCGAGGTTTTTGGACAGCCCTAGTTTAATATATGCTTAATAGTTGAACTAGCAGGATGCCCGCGTGATGCGACGGGAGTAACACGTCGCATTGCGATACTCGTTTTTTGTAGTTTTCTTATTCATATAATATTTACTGTAGCATCATTGTGATAGATTTACATCAAAAGCGAAGTAATCGGATAATCCATTTCATTGTGCTGTGCATGGTTTGGTTGGTTCGGTTATTATCCTCAACTGAAGCCGAAAACAAAGTAATCGGTTATTCTATTTTGTTAACAAATCAGTTTTCGGTTAATACTTTGGTTTATTCTGTTAGATTGAGGGTTTTTGGTTTTGGTTCATTTAATTTCAGTTAATAGCAAAAACCAAATTTGGCTAAAACTTTTGCTTAAAATATATGAAATTGAGGTATAAATACATAAAAACTGAAAGTATAAACATATGAAATGGAGATATAAAATATGAAATATATGAACTAGAGATATAAATACATGAAATGAAAGTATAAGGTAGTGTTTGGTATGAAGGAATAATATGTGGAATGGAATGGATGATTACGAGGGAATGAAGAAAATGATGTTTGGTTGGTCAATGGAATGGAATCACCCATTCCAAAAGGCATTCCATTCCCTTAAAATCATTCCTTCCACACCCCATGTTTTTTTTCCATTCCATCTCCTCTTACACCATTCATCAACAACACCACAATCCACCACCTTCGCCAAAACCCACGACCACCACCACCCACCACCGACGCCATCGCCGCCACCCGCCACCACCTCACCCCGACAACCACCGTCGCCGCCGCCACCCACTTGCCACTGTTATCACCCACAACCGCAACCAACCGCCAACGCCACTCACCGCCGCCGCCTACCACCGTCGTCGACGTCACCAGAATCGTAACCACCAACCGCCGTTGCCGTCGCCACCCACCGCCACCTCTGCTGCCACCCACCACCAACGACCACCTTACCACCACCACCACCACTCGTCATCACCGCTGCACCGCCGCTCGCCGCCACCACCACCACCCATCACCGCCGCCGACACCCACCACCGCCACCTATAACCACCCACAATTACTACCACCGACCACCACCACCACTCACCGCTTATTTTATTACTCCGTTTTTCTTGCCTACCGAACAATACATAATAATAATTTATTTCATTCACACATGGTAACCAAACAAGACATGGAATGGTTATGATCCATTGCATTCCCTCGTCCATTCCATTACCTTGTCCATTCCATTCCTTCGTCCATTCCATTACCCCATACCAAACAGACCCTAAATATTGATCTATTCCATTACCTCGGTCATTCCATTCGCTCGTCCATTCCATTACGTTATACCTAACATACCCTAATATTAAGTATAGTTAGTTACATTCCATTACGTCACACCAAACAGATTCTAATATTAATATTAAGTATAGTTAGTTACAAGAAAATTATAGAAAATATATTTAATAGTATTATTTGAAACCAGTTGGGGTTTGACTTGGGCTATATTAGGGTTTCATTGGTGTACACCATTTCTGTATAAAATTAACCTTACCGTGCACGACATCAATATGTTGCCACTTGAACCACCGCCCCTCCTGACACCGTCACTCCATCCAGTGGTGCCGTCGATGGCCTCGCTGCTAACACCAACACAACTTATTGTATATGTGTGTGTCAAAAATATAAATCCTAACTCAAACACACTTAAAACAATATAGCCTAACCACGACATGTTTAATCCATTTATCTAAACGTGTTAATCAAACTGTTGGGAGGCACTCAGGTTATATATGTGTAAATCAGGTCGGTGAGATGTAATAAATATGTTACACTTGGTGTAAACAGGTTAGTGGGTCAAAATGTGTAATTAATCGGGTTAAAAATACGAACCTGAACATGACCCATTTAGTTAAATATGTCAACCCAAACACGACCTATTTATTAAATGAGTTAAGTATGATAACTAAAAATCTGATTATTTCTATATTGTGTTTCGGATCGTGTCAGAAATTGCCGTCCATATTTGTTAGCATGATAACCTTGGAGTGTTGAATTCTTAGTTCATGTTAACTTCTGGTTGCATGAAAAACAACTTTGAATTGTGATTGAATTGGGTATAACCACCACCACCACCACCCATCACCGCCGCCGACACCCACCACCGCCACCTATAACCACCCACAATTACTACCACCGACCACCACCACCACTCACCGCTTATTTTATTACTCCGTTTTTCTTGCCTACCGAACAATACATAATAATAATTTATTTCATTCACACATGGTAACCAAACAAGACATGGAATGGTTATGATCCATTGCATTCCCTCGTCCATTCCATTACCTTGTCCATTCCATTCCTTCGTCCATTCCATTACCCCATACCAAACAGACCCTAAATATTGATCTATTCCATTACCTCGGTCATTCCATTCGCTCGTCCATTCCATTACGTTATACCTAACATACCCTAATATTAAGTATAGTTAGTTACATTCCATTACGTCACACCAAACAGATTCTAATATTAATATTAAGTATAGTTAGTTACAAGAAAATTATAGAAAATATATTTAATAGTATTATTTGAAACCAGTTGGGGTTTGACTTGGGCTATATTAGGGTTTCATTGGTGTACACCATTTCTGTATAAAATTAACCTTACCGTGCACGACATCAATATGTTGCCACTTGAACCACCGCCCCTCCTGACACCGTCACTCCATCCAGTGGTGCCGTCGATGGCCTCGCTGCTAACACCAACACAACTTATTGTATATGTGTGTGTCAAAAATATAAATCCTAACTCAAACACACTTAAAACAATATAGCCTAACCACGACATGTTTAATCCATTTATCTAAACGTGTTAATCAAACTGTTGGGAGGCACTCAGGTTATATATGTGTAAATCAGGTCGGTGAGATGTAATAAATATGTTACACTTGGTGTAAACAGGTTAGTGGGTCAAAATGTGTAATTAATCGGGTTAAAAATACGAACCTGAACATGACCCATTTAGTTAAATATGTCAACCCAAACACGACCTATTTATTAAATGAGTTAAGTATGATAACTAAAAATCTGATTATTTCTATATTGTGTTTCGGATCGTGTCAGAAATTGCCGTCCATATTTGTTAGCATGATAACCTTGGAGTGTTGAATTCTTAGTTCATGTTAACTTCTGGTTGCATGAAAAACAACTTTGAATTGTGATTGAATTGGGTACTAAATGGACGTTAATCTTGCAACACAAGAAGATAAACATAGGATTGGACTTTGATGGATAAAGGATAATACGAGGAAGTTCAAAATGCTAGAGAACTCTATATATAGGATTGTTAGATATTTCACCAATGTGTCTACCTACTTTAGGAATCTAAGTGAACACTGCCTTTCATGAATGAACAACCAAAAAGAACTTACATAGCTTTCTCAATTGCTTATTAAGTTTTGAAAACCAAACCTAACCTTTATTTAGGTTTGATAGTTGAGTGCTTACCATTTCTATGAAATCATATGCACATTTTTTATAGTTTAAATAGTAATTGTATTGTTTATTGTTAAGCCATAAGGATACATTTTTTTCAAGCTCAAACAGGGTACATGAATTTTCAGAGACGCCAATGCAGGTTATAAAACTCATTTTTAAAATGTTAGGGTTTTGTTGCTTGATGTTTTCATTTGGTCGAATGAATCATATGATATAATATAATTAGGTTAGAATCTCCTGTATTACATGGCTTATATTAGTCTAACTTAGTTTTATATTTATAATTTTAAATATATGCGATCGTAAAAGGTAAAAGAGAAAAATGAGAATTACAACTCTTAAATTTAGAAAAATAGCAACAAAATAACGGTCACCTAAAATTATGTTATAAAAATGGTTAGGTTTAAATGATGAAAATATGTGAGGTTAATATATATTCCTTACCAAAAAAAAATGACATCAAAGTGAAAACCATTAATGAAATCTATGCTTAAACTAATGTTTAAACTATAGCAATATAGCATATTTCTTATGTGTATCTTTTCATTTTAAATTATCTATAATTCAAGTTGTGTAAATGACAAATCTTAACTTATGTATTTATTGGTAATTAGCATCAATTGTTTGTGATATATTGGCTTTTGAATTGTGTAAATTAAAATTTAATTCAAAATTATAATATAATGTTTTGCTTGAAATTTCAAAGAAATGAATTAACATTTTGCTTATTTTGAGTGGTTTTAAGTTATTTTTATGTCGTGTTTATTACTTTTCTTACTTATGTGAGGTAGTTTTTTTTTATTTAACCCGTGTAATAAGTGGGTCTATTACCTACTTCTATAATATAAGAATTGATGAAGGTTATTATGAATAGTAAGTTGATTTGATAATAATTTGGTATTAGTAACCATTATGCCATCTCAACCTTATTCTCATTTGTGGTCACTTTTAATTTATTAAATTTGTATTATTTATATTTATGTAACTAGGTTATAACCTCATGTATTAAAACGGGTTGAATAAAAAATTTTTATATACTAAATAATAAAACAATATATCTTTAAAAATCTCATTTATTATACGGGTTGAATAAATATAATTTTATATATTAAATAATAAAAAGTTATATCTATAAGAACCATACGGGGTTGAATAAATAAATTTTATATACTAAATAATAAAACAATATATATTTAAAAACCTCATTTATTATACGGGTTGAATAAATATAATTTTATATATTAAATAATAAAAAGTTATATCTATAAGAATCATATTGTACGGGTTGAATAAATGTAATTGTATATACCAAATAAAAAAGTTATATCTTTAAAACCACGTGTATTACATGGGTTGAATAAATGTACAATTGTTTACCAAATAATAAAATAATACATCTTTAAAAAACCTGATTTATGACACGGGTTGAATAAAGGTAATTTTATATACCAAATAATAAAAAAAAAATACATCTTTAAAAATATGCGCATTACATGGTTTGAATAAATGTAATTTTCTGTACTAAATAATAAAAAATATATATCTTTAAAAAACCCCGTGTATTGTACGAATTGAATAAATCTAATTTTATATATCTAATAATAAAAAGTTATATCTATAATAAATCTAATTTTATATCTGTACTAAATAATAAAAAGTTTCGTAAAATCTATTTGATACCAAACTAAACAAAACGTTCAAATATAATTAATTCAAATAAATAATATTATAAATGAGAAGGAGATTAAACTAAATGATAATTAGAGTTAATTGCCAAAATCGTCCATGAGGTTTGGGCATGTTTGTCATTTTCGTCCAAAATGATTTTTTTGTACCAAATAGTCCCCACGTTTGTAACTTTTTGCCATTTTCATCCCAATGCCTAACTGGGATAGAAACAACCGTTTGATGAGGTTTTTTTCTTTTTTTTAATTTCACAAGTACAGGGCCTGAAATGTAATTCTTTTTAAACTCTAACTTTATAAAAGTAAAGATTTACATGTAAAACAAATTGTAGAAATATATATAGGCCTATTATGGTATCTTCAACTTCCGTTTTGACGAATTATACTTATATGCTCTGGAGTATTACAGTCATATACCTATATTTAACATATTTATCCTTTTTGCTTATTGATAAGAAACATGTGAACATCACCTTCCAAGTGTTCTTAGTTTCATGTTTACTTCCTCTGTTTCCTCTTATCCCTCTCCGTTATATTTTGTAAACAGAATATCATCATGTGCTAATTTTACAAATTTATGAAACCGAATATAATCATGTCCTAGGTAGTCTTAGTATTATTGGAATCTCCATTTGATTCATGGTTCATGTTAGTTACTTCGAATTTCCTTATTTATTTTCTGTCTGAGGTATGCGTGTATCCTAAAAAGATGAAAGGCCGAAACCGGCAACCACTTCATTTAGCTGCAGTGTGATGACAGTTTAAACCCATTTAACTTTTTTATTTATTTATGATCTACCCAACTGTAATATGAGTTCAGCTAATATGTTCAGTTTAATTTATTTCATTACGTACATGTCGATACATAAAAGGTTTCGTTGAAGGACATATAGTGATGGGTACTGGTCGATACATCTTAGTTTTATATCTATTTATGAGCATTACACGGTGGAGGTGAGTAACAGTGTGAGTGGTAGTTGATGGTTTGTTTTGAAGGTTGTAGACAGAGAAAGCAAAGGGTGATGGTTTTAGGTTTAAAAAAAATTACATTTCAGGACCTGTACTTGTGAAATTTCAAAAAAAAAAAAAAAAAAACTCATCAAACGATTGTTTCTAACCCAGTTAGGCATTTGGATGAAAATGGCAAAAAGTTACAAACGTGGGGGCTATTTGGTACAAAAAAGTCATTTTGGACGAAAATGACAAACATGCCCAAGCCTCAGGGACGATTTTGGCAATTAACTCTAATAATTATCCATAAGATATTAAACTAATAATATTTAGTAGGAGGATTATCTATAATATAAGATATTAAACTAAATAATATTTTGTAGGAGGGTTATTTATAATTAATTAGAAGAGATTAAACTAAAATTATAATTATCTATAAAAGATGGCCTATATGATGACAAGTGTCCCAAAAGTGGTTTCTTTTATTACATATTACTAGCGGTAAGACCCGTGTGCAAACACGGGTCGTTTCTTAGAAAACCATGCATAACACATATTGACAGGGAGTAAAAAAATAATTAGTGCAGACTTACAAAACTGATATAAACTAATGGTCAATTGGTTTATTCAACAGCAATTCCATTATGTTGATAGCAAACCACTGTTGTCTATTAACTGTTAAAAACCTCTATTGCTTTCCAACAGACTTTCCTAAAAACTGACATCCATTATCTCCAACAGAGCTTGCCAGATGGATAGGTAGTAAGTATCAGATGTTAGTCAACCCATGTTAAAAAGGTCAGTCAACAGAAATTACAAAGGTTAGTAAACAGATGTTAAGATAATAATGTTATTAACAAAGAATTCAGTACTCTCATAACAATGATGAATATAGTTATATTTATATAGACTTATAAATAAATAAATAAATAAGTCAGTCGGTAAATACTTAAAGTTTAGAGTATAAAAAATACAAAAATAAACAATTTATTAATCTTTTGTAAACGAAATAACATTTGCATTCAAACATGTTCCTTCAACCTCTACAAAACACTATTTTAACCCAACAATGGTTTTAAACCACCGTTTTAACCCAACAGCAGTTTCAACCATAGTTTTCTCCACAACAAATACATTTAACCCAACTCTGGTTTCAAACATCTGTTTTCCTCCATCTGTTGACCAAAGTCAACAGATGTATCAACTACTTTTTTATTTTCAAACATCTGATCACAACAACAGAGCTTTCATCATTTAAACTCTCAAACCTAAATATTTATTTAATTAATTTAAATCACAAACATCGTTAATAATTTTAACACAATTAATTATATAAAATATGAAAGTGTCAAACAGAAGTAACTATATAATAAACAAACTTCAACCACAAAGACTAAAATGACATTTAACTCTTTATTTTTTTTTAATTCTTTTGAACCAAAACTATTCTAACCTTGGGTTTTTTATTTTCGATTGTTATTACAAGTGATGGTACCTTAAAGAAGCGAAACGATACCAATCGAATTTCCGTCGCGATGCACAAAGTACCTCTACAAGTTAAAATTTAGTAAGTGTAAAAGATAAGTAGGGTATCATCATTTATTATAATAAGGAATGTATTATATTCTTAATATTATAATAATAATATTTATCTATTATAATCATGTATTTTTGTTTTTTCTTATTATTATAAATTAGTTCCATTTCAGATTAACCAAGTCCAAAATGATATCATTTTTTTTAATTAAAGTTATTTTGAAACAATTTCTTTAAGGAATGACATTCTTGCTTAAAAACAGTTATGTAGAGGATCAGTCAAACAAGATCAAAATCGGTTTTATTTGGAATTGGTTTCTTAGAGAAATGATTGGTTCTGGAATTGGTTTCTTAGAGAAATGATTGGTTCAAAACCTCTGTTGCTTTCCAACAGAGTTTCCTAAAAACTGTCATCCATTATCTCCAACAGAGCTTGCAAGATGGATAGATAGTAAGTATCAGATGTTAGTCAACCCATGTTAAAAAGATCAGTCAACAGAAATTACAAAGGTTAGTAAACAGATGTTGAGAGAATAATGTTATTAACAAAGAATTTAGTACTCTCATAACAATGATGAATATAGTTATATTTATATAGACTTATAAATAAATAAGTCAGTCGGTAAATAGTATAAAAACTACAAAAATATACAATTTATTAATCTTTTGTAAACGAAATAACATTTGCATTCAAACATGTTCTTTCAACCTCTACAAAACACTATTTTAACACAACAGCAGTTTCAACCATAGTTTTCTCCACAACAAATACATTTAACCCAACTCTAGTTTCAAACATCTGTTTTCCTCCATCTGTTGACCAAAGTCAACAGATGTATCAACTACTGTTTTATTTTCAAACATCTGTTCACAACAACAGAGTTTTCATCATTTAAACTTTCAAATCTAAATATTCATTTAATTAATTTAAATAACAAACATCATTAATAATTTTAACACAACTAATTATATAAAATATGGAAGTGTCAAACAGAGGTAACTATATAATAAACAAACTTCAAAACAGCACACAACATTCAATAAAATACAGCATAATAATTTCTAATCAATGGGCTAAACAGTAGTCTCGATAAATAAAGCTCCTTTCGGATCACTGTAGTTGTCAACATGTTGGAGGCATTTCAAAATTTCATTGCTCAAATCAAGTTCAACCATATCTCCCCAACTTCAACTTCAACCTTAAATACTTAAAGTTTAGAGTATAAAAAATACAAAAATATAGAATTTATTAATCTTTTGTAAACAAAATAACATTTGCATTCAAGCATGTTCCTTCTCCAAAAAAACAATATGTTAACCCAACAGTCGTTTCAATCCCCTTCAACCTCCACAAAACACTATTTTAACCCAACAGTGGTTTTAAACCACCGTTTTAACCAAACAGCGGTTTCAACCACAGTTTTCTCCACAACACTCTGCTATTCCAACAGCAGTTCCAAACATCTGTTTTCATCCATCTGTTGACCAAAGTCAACAGATGTATCAACCACTGTTTTATTTTCAAACATCTATTCACAATAACAGAGCTTTGATAATTTAAACAGACCTTTGCCAATATTACAAGCTTTTACACTCTCAAACCTAAATATTCATTTAGTTAATTTAAATAACAAACATGGTTAATAATTTTAACACAACTAATTATATAAAAACTACAAGTGTCAAACAGAGGTAACTATATAATAAACAAAGTTCAAAACAGCAAACAACATTCAATAAAACACAGCATACTAATTTCTAATCAATGGGCGAAACAGCATACAAAGTTCATCCATTTGTTGACCAAAGTCAACAGATGTATCAACCACTGTTTTATTTTCAAACATCTGTTCACAATAACAGAGCTTTGATCATTTAAACAGACCTTTGTCAATATTACAAGCTTTTACACTCTCAAACCTAAATATTCATTTAGTTAATTTAAATAACAAACATGGTTAATAATTTTAACACAACTAATTATATAAAAATTACAAGTGTCAAACAGAGGTGACTATATAATAAACAAAGTTCAAAACAGCAAACAACATTCAATAAAATACAGCATACTAATTCCTAATCAATGGGCGAAACAGCATACAAAGTTCATCCATCTGTTGACCAAAGTCAACAGATGTATCAACCACTGTTTTATTTTCCAACATTTGTTCACAATAACAGAGCTTTGATCATTTAAACATAAATATTCATTTACTTAATTTAAATAACAAACATGGTTAATAATTTTAACACAACTAATTATATAAAAACTACAAGTGTCAAAACAGCAAAAAACATTAAATAAAATACAGCATACTAATTCCTAATCATTGGGTGAAACAGTAGTCTCGATAAGTAAAGCTCCTTTCGGACCATTGTAGTTGTCAACATGTTGGAGGTTATTTTAGAAGTTCGTTGCTCAGATCAACTTCAACCATATCCCCCCAGATGCTTGTTATCAGCCACTTGTTGTTTTCAATTATATTAGTCCTTCGACGCCTATCTACATAATCAACTACACGAGGATTATTGAAAACAAACACCTTCATCCAGCCTTCTTCTTCATATCTGAGCAAATCAGCAGTTAGCTCAGCAGACTTTCCAATAACAATCAAATGCGGCTTCTTTGGGATGGTAAAAAAATGCCCTTGGCAAGGATTGACTACAATACTCTCTAGAAAACGAAGCATTCTGAAAGTCTCACTCAGAACATCAAAAACAACGATGTTCCTCTCACCTAGTGGATACCAATAATTTGAAACCATAAAATATATGGTTTTATCAGCATAAACTCCTGTAGACCATGAATAACCACTTAAACCATAATTGTTTACGCTACCGAAATTTATTGCTCTCCATCACTCACGACGTCGTAAGTAATCACGAGCAGTAGCTACGTTACGGTAACATCTGATGTTCAGCACTTTCAGATCATTGAATTGATCAAAATAAATTCCACCGGTATTAGAGTTTCGATCATGATTGTAATTTAAGTAGTTATCAGACAAAACCTTATAGCGCCTGGTAGTTGGATTCCAAAGAATCAGCTCACAGCAAATCCCTTCATTGCAAACTAACAACAAACCATTAAATGACGATCGAATACGTAAGAAGCTAGGGTGGACATTGTTAGAAAAACTTAAGGTTTTGCTTCTAACAACATCCAAATTACCAGCAACTACGTCGTCAACGACAATTGACGTGTCTTTAAAGGAGAGTAATTTCTTTTGTAGTGAATCTCCACTTCGGAGAGCATGCATCATCTGAAATCCATGACTTGACAGTTCCCTATAAAAATTCTTGGAAAGACATTTCAAACGACCAATATCTTCTGCAGAGAGCCTTAAGAAAATTTCGTCAACAATCACTTGAAACCAAATGTTTCCATTTTGCAGTGAACCATTGCGTCTTTGAAAGTAAAAGAAATTATAATGATATTGATAAACAAAAAACTTTTGAAGATGATTGAGTAGATGGATGAAAACGGTAATGATGAAAACCTCTGCCTAATGTATTTATATACCCAATGAAGGCAGTTATGACTAAATACATCATCAAACGAAAGAATATGATGCGACACTCGTTAGGCTTTTAATGCATTTCCATGGGAAAAATATAAAATTAAACACGTTATTATAATTACAATTAACCTCTTCATTTATCATAAGACAGAACTGAGTGAGTGACGTGCATTAATTGCAAAGTACATATCCCCAGGCATTTTGAATTTGAAATTACCGGCAATTTCAAAACCACTGCTAAGGTATATGTTTGCCAAAGGAAACATCTGCTAAGTTATACTTTCTTGGCGATATGCAGTGGTTTGAAATTAAATGTATTTTAACTCAGATAAAAAATCTCTTCATTTGCAATCATCATTTAGTCATAACTCAGATAAAAAATCTATTCATTTAAAGACCAGCAATACAAAGATATTGCGAACATATGTTAGCCAACAACAGATATTACCAACAGTAGCAAGTCAAACAACCGTTAGATTAGCAGAAGATCACCACTAAACAAATGTTCTCTTTGAGCAGACTTTACCTTTGACAGAGAATTAAAGTAACAGATGCATCAATATTTACAACTGAGAGGAGGAGATTCTTCGAAAAGCTTTATTAGGCAACAACAGATGTTGGCAACAGTAGCAAGTCAAACAGCCGTTAGATCAGCAGATGATGATTTAGAGCAGATGTTCTCTTTTGGTAAACTTTAACTTTGACAGATCTATACACTAACAGAAATTGATACAACATCAACATAATCTCATTAAACTCAGAGACAATTTCACTTCTACATCAAAAGTACCGATCTGCAATAATCAGATGATAATTAAAATTACATAATAATACTTATTCAGCTTAAAATTAGTAAAAATAAAATGCTCCACAAACATTATGAAGATTAAAATATCAACAGTTACATCGAGTACTGAACAACGAAACTTTAAAATCTAACAACAACACCAAGAAATTTACGAATCTAACAACAAAAATTTAGTGCTTTTAGCTTAAACTCCATTGAGTACCGAAATTCTCAATATATATCTTCGACAATCGCCATGAACTCCACGGAAGTACTGAATGCATCACCATCAGGTTTCTGGAAGTCTGGTCTCTCGTGAACAGACCAAGATTCAGTACATGAAAACACTTCTTTAGCTGTTGAAGAGTAGCCCTATGCTCATATACTTAATTCTTAACTTGCTTCATAAAGAGTTACCTTAAACCAAACTTTATGCTTCTTTTAATACAAAAAAGGCAGGAAAGAACATTGCTCTAGTAAGATAAATCTTATCTTACAGTAGTAGCATATCTTTTCTTGCGTTTAGTAGGAACTACTGTGGGTTCTACATTATCATCATCTACCCAAAGTCATATATAATCATCATTTAGTCATAAGCAAAAATTATTTTAAATGTACATTTAATAATCTTTCTTTGTGTTTAATTTAACTTTATGCTTCTTTTAATACAAACCTATAATAACCCGCAGATGATTGTATGAATTTCAAAAAACTGTGATTAGACTGAAATATAAAGCGAGAATTAGAGTATATCACTTCAAAATTAAAAATTCAAAATTTCAAAATTAGAATAGCAAAAAAAAAAAACATACTTTAAACGATGTTGGAACAATGATGCTGGAAACAACCGTAGAACAATCATCATCATCATCTGCTCAGATCATTCACAATCATCATTTAGTCATAACTCAGATAAAAAAACTTTAGTAAAAATCAAAAACCAAAACAAACATAATCATATATATCACATTACCCTCATCAAGGCAAACCACATATCCCCAAAATTTGTTCTGAAAGTGGGTCAGAGAGAGCTTCCGTTTTCTCTTATCCTTTATGAACAAATGTCGAGTATTGAGAAGAAGAGATTTGATGGAGAAATACATCAGAAATGTGGTTTGAAAATACAAAAGAAGAGAACACGAGAATGTAAATATGAAGAGTGAAATGAGAATATAAATCAGTTTATATAAGAAGATGATTGACAGAAGTGAGTGAGTGATATGCATTAATTGAAAATTACATATCTCCATGCATTTTGAATTTCAAATTACCCGCATTTTCAAAACATCTGCTAACGTATACGTTTGCCAAAGGAACCAACTGCTACTTTCTTGTAGATGGGCAGTGCTTTGCCCTTTGGAATTTGGGCCAGACCTTTAACATTTGAATACACAAGGCAATGCTTTGAAATTAAAATAAATGTATTTTAAAGTGATTTATATATTCAGATTTATGATGTAAAAATGACATAAGAAAAACCTTGTTGGACAACCTCTCCAGCTGACACATCAGCTTTTCTTATGTCACTCAGATTTCTCCTTTTATAGAAAGTACTAGCGGTAAGACCCGTGTGCAAACACGGGCCGTTTCTTAGAAAACCATGCATAACACATATTGACAGAGAGTTAAAAAATAATTAGTGCAGACTTACAAAATTGATATAAACTAAGGGCCAATTGGTTTATTCAACAGCAATTCCATTATGTTGATAGCAAACCACTATTGTCTATTAACTGTTAAAAACCTCTGATGCTTTCCAACAGACTTTCCTAAAAACTGTCATCCATTATCTCCAACAGAGCTTGCAAGATGGATAGATAGTAAGTATCAGATGTTAGTCAACCCATGTTAAAAAAGTCAGTCAACAGAAATTACAAAGGTTAGCAAACAGATGTTAAGAGAATAATGTTATTAACAAAGAATTTAGTACTCTCATAACAATGATGAATATAGTTATATTTATATAGACTTATAAATAAATAAGTCAGTAGGTAAATAGTATAAAAAATACAAAAATATACAATTTATTAATCTTTTGTACACGAAATAACATTTGCATTCAAACATGTTCTTTCAACCTACACAAAACACTATTTTAACCAAATAGCAGTTTCAACCATAGTTTTCTCCACAACAAATACATTTAACCCAACTCTGGTTTCAAACATCTGTTTTCCTCCATCTGTTGACCAAAGTCAATAGATGTATCAACTACTGTTTTATTTTCAAACATCTGTTCACAACAACAGAGCTTTCATCATTTAAACTCTCAAACCTAAATATTTATTTAATTAATTTAAATCATAAACATCGTTAATAATTTTAACACAACTAATTATATAAAATATGAAAGTGTCAAACAGAAGTAACTATATAATAAACAAACTTCAACCACAGAGACTAAAATGACATTTAACTCTTTATTTTTTTTTTAATTCTTTTGAACCAAAACTATTCTAACCTTGGGTTTTTTATTTTCGATTGTTATTACAAGTGATGGTACCTTAAAGAAGCGAAACGGTATCAACCGAATTTCCGTCGCGATGCACAAAGTACCTCTACTAGTTAAAATTTAGTAAGTGTAAAAGATAAGTAGGGTATCATCCATTAAAGTCATTTATTATAATAAGGAATGTATTATATTCTTATTATTATCATAATAATAATATTTATCTATTATAATCATGTATTTTTGTATTTTCTTATTATTATAAATTAGTTCCATTTCAGATTAACCAAGTCCAAAATGATATCATTTTTTTTAATTAAAGTTATTTTGAAACAATTTCTTTGAGGAATGACATTCTTGCTTAAAAACAGTTAGGGTGAAGGGGGTGCTCACCTAATAGGTGAGTCCCCTCTCTTACGCCAAACTAATCCCCGTGTGCCACGTCAACTCTCCTCTTAAACTCCCCTAACACCCCCATTTGATGGCGCCACTCCCCTCTTAGGTGAATTGGTTTTTTTTTTTTTTAAAAAAAGAAAAAAAAAAGAAAATCATTGATTGGACCAAGTCTCCCTCTCTCCTCTCTCTCTCCTCCCTCTCTCCTCCCCCCTCTTCGGCAGCTCACCACCGTTTTAGTCCCTCTCTCTCTTCACCGCTTTTGTTGGCGGCACATTACCGAAGCGGCAGGAGGGGTCCCCGATTGCAAATCGGTGGGTACCCCGCCCACCCTTATGTAGAGGATCAGTCAAACAAGATCAAAATCGGTTTTATTTGGAATTGGTTTCTTAGAGAAATGATTGGTTCTGATACCGAGTTACAAACCGGTTCCAATTCTATGTGCAAATCAATATCCAATTTCTAGTCGGTAAAATAAAAAACAATACTTTTTCAGTTTTTTGATATACACACATCTTTTATTTATCCGAATCAAACGGCCCAATCAATATCGTATTTCTTGTCGATTAAAAAAATAATATTAACAAACTCAAACTCTTATAGTTTATCCGAACCAAACGGGCCAACCCGTACCAAATAACCCAAACCAGATATATTTCCCCCAAATCCCCCTTCAACAACTCCACCACTGCCTGCAGAGTTAACCAATCAATCTCAGCACACCATGGCTGAGCCACCGTCATCCTCCGTCACACCACCACCACCGCCGCCGCCACCAACACCTCCGTCGGCTCCTGAAAATCCCGATCCCACACAATACTGGTGCTACCAGTGCGACAAACGCGTCCCGATCGAAACCCTACCCGGTCAAGCTGACGTCATCTGTTTCGAATGCAAAAACGGTTTTGTTGAGTTAATCTCAGTTCATCATCCTCAACCGCTTGAAGTTAACGATGAAGATCATCCTGCTTTCGGCACCGAGTTCCTTCACGTCCTCAGGTTAATCGCCATGGCCGCACGTGACGACCACGAACCTCCTCTTCCTCCCGAAGACCGCGACGCTGACGATAACGATAATGATTATCTCCGTATCGAACTTGACGGATGGGATGAAAACGTCAACGAGGAAGACGATGATGATGATGACGTCAGCGATGATGATGATAACGATAATGAAGATGAAGAAGATGAGAATAATCCGAATCAAGTAGATCGAGTTCAGGATAGATCTGACGAAAATGAAAACGAAGACGAACAACAGATCGGTGAACAGGAAGGTGAAGAAGATGAAGATCTACGAAGAAGGCGTCAGCGTGACGTCATCCGTCTGCGTCTCCGTGATTTCGCATCACGAGCGTTAAGCCGACGTCACCGGATTCTCGATTGGGCGGAGATACTAACAGGACTGGAAGATCACTCGGTTGAATTTAGGTTTCAGGCTGCAGGAGAACGTGATGGATATATAGGTAATCCAGGTGATTATCTAGATGCTGCTGGATATGAGGCGTTGTTACAAACCCTAGCTGAGAGTGATACCGGCGCGAAGAGAGGAGCGCCACCGGCTGCGAGTTCGGTTGTGGAAGCGTTACCTGCTGTTAAGGTGAAGGTAACTGATGTTGAAGTTTGTGCTATATGTAAGGATAAGTTGGTTAATAATGAGGAGGAGGTTGTGAAGGAATTGCCTTGTGGACATTTGTATCATGGGGAGTGTATAGTGCCTTGGTTAGGTTCTAGGAATACTTGTCCTGTTTGTAGGTACGAATTGCCGACCGATGATCCGGAGTATGAGGAGGATAGGAAGAAGAGATTGAGCGCGATGGCTACAACATCTGCGAGTTCGGATGACGCGGTTTGAGAAACGGTATGTAAGTGGTTTTCGCTTAATTTGTACTTCATAACTTGAAATACATTTTTTTTTCTGTTTCTTATATGAATTGATGGTTATGATTTCATTTTTGTAAATAATAAACTTGCTTAATTTGATGATTTGGTGTGGCTTTTGTTGCTGTGTGTTTGCTAGATGATGTTACATGTGAAATGCATACATGAGAACCCTGTCAGGTGTTTGTTCTGTGCATGATGATGCACATATTGATTTTAAGTTGATCTTGTTTAGCATGAATGAGTTGCAGAAGGGTGATGCTTTTAATTTCTGGTTTTCCTGAATCAACACATTAGCTAAGACTTAAAAAACAAGTATTCTTATGCAGTGCTAGCAATTCAGGTATCCTGACTCCAAACAATTGTGTACATTTTTTGACTTGATTTAGTCTAATGTCAAGTAGGATTTATGTTGCATAGCTTGTGTTTGGTTGATATCATGTTTTGTCAACCCATATACACACATATCTGTGTCTGTTTCATGAGCAAACACTAAAAGTGGCTTTTAAGCTTGTACTTATTTAGTTGCTTTAACTCTCACATACACATATACGAGTGTGTGTGTAAAATCAGTACCCAGTTACTCTTCACACCGGGAAGTATTCTTCTTTACACCTGTGATTTAGAAACCGATCTGAAACTCTAGTGATTTTATATTTACAATGTTCTTGACGGTAGGGGTGGAGTTGAACTAACTACTCTAGGTTCATTGTACTGTATTAATGGGCAGTTGGGTGGATGTAGGACGAAGATACCGACAGTGCTAAATCTTTTTATTTGTTATTTTTCATCCGGAAATCTTTAGATAATGAAATCTATTAACAATTGTTTTGACACTATAATTATAATTTTTAAAAGAAAAATTTTTTTGTAAAAGTTCAGTCCATTTGAACATGAGAGTTGAAATTTTTCTGCTTGTATTAAGTTGATCTTGTTTAGCATGAAGTGGGTTGCAGAATGGTGATGCTTTCAATTCATGGTTTTCCTGAAGCAACGCAATAGCTAACAGGGTAGGGTATATCATGCTTTTGAGGTTCTGATTGGTTAGGAGGAGCTTGTTTAAGGCTTCTTTGATCAATTACTTTGTTCATGAAGTTTAGTTTTGGGTGCTGTATCTTGGATCTTAAACCATTTCTTTGATCAATTACTATCTTTCTGGAAACATATTTGAACAAGCGGGCCAATCTCTACCCGAACCAAATGACCCAAACCTTATAGAGATATAAACTCCGCCACCACTGCAAATGCTCCTCTTGGTGCCTGATAATCCTGATCTTACACGATACTCATACTCCTGATACCAAACAATACCCATTTGAAAAGACTTGTGAGGACTCTCATCATACTAAATTTATAAAGTTTAGTTTTTGGGTGCTTTATCTTGGATCCTGTGCTTATTTGATTTACACAACAGGCTACACAAGTTGTATTTTTTGTGTTATATCTTATATGTAACACGTAGAAAACAAGTACTCTTGTATAGTGCTAGCAATTCAGGTCCGGTAGTCAGGTTCGGTTTTACTCAGAACAGGTGTGTACAAGAATAAATCCACAGAATTGGAGGTCGAGGAGGTAGGTAGTGAAAGGCGCACACAAGCCGCAAAGGGAGCGACTGACGTTTAGGTGAAAAAAAGACCATGCCCGACACAAGCAAGGCACACGCTCATTCAGGCTTGTGCAACCCTGATTTAGTCCGGCCCAAACCATTATTGGCTGATTTAGATTGTTTTTGGATGGTTGATCTAAACTAGTTTTGGCCGGTTTATTATGGTTTAGTCATGTTTTTTCGCTTTGCTGTGTTTGAGGCATCTAGGCTGCGTGTCACCTCGCCTAGGCGACACAAAGAAACACCAAGAGTAAGAGATGTGTCAATGGTAGTATCAAGATTGGATTTTACTCGTGTTATACTTCTAGATGATTAGATATGCTTGCCTACTGTGTAATAGTTCCTAGCATTGGTAATGTCTTGTGAAATCTTCCAACTTGTTTCTACTACATGCTAGCAAGTTACATGTGTTGGAGGTTAAATGACCATCAATACCTTATTTTGCGTGTTGTAGGAGAAACCGATCTAGAACTTTATAATGATTTTATGTTTGCTATGTGCTCAAACATAGAGGTGCACAAAAAAACTAGTAGGGGAGCCGCTACTGAAATTGATCCTAGTTTGGGAGCTGCTACTAAAATTGATTGGAATCGATCCAAACTGGTGGGTTGTAATTGTGTTGGGAACCTATGCTTTGAAACTGGTTCCAATGGTCAAACCAAAACCAAACCGGTCAAAACACGGTTTTGGAACTGAACCCAAACGATCCTTTTCATCAAAAACTAGTGTCAACAAAAACCAGTTTTGATTTTTGTTGACCCACCATAATCGGTTTGTGGGAAAAAAACCCATGTAGGGTTGAGCAACGCTGGGTTTATTGTGCCTTATAAGTGTGCAGTGGTGGGTGTAAGTTGAAAGATCACCCAGTGTGGAACCACGTCCCCTGCCAAGTAAGACCCACGGCGCCCCCAACACCGTTGCACATGCGCCATGGGGGCGTCATGGCTGAGTCCGCCAAGCTCTTCACGAGTGCGAGAAGGGAAGAAAAGGGGGGACCCACCCCATATTCATTTACCCACCATCATCACCCCTTGCCAACCACGGTCTTCACCACCTTTGTTGGCCGGAAAACGGCCAGAGAAGAACAAGGACTGTTGTGTGTGGATAAGTTTAGAACTTTTTAAATTAGGTCACATTATAAGATGCGCTAATGGGCTGATAAATGGGCCATTCAAAATGAGTTGTGGGTTATTAATTTGATAAGTAACTTGAACTAAGAGGGTGTTTGGGATTACGTTTTGAAGTGATTATTTGATTATTGCGTTTGTAAAATATAAATAATCTAAAAAAATGTTTGGATGTAGAAGTGATTATCTGCCTCCAAAACGCAGTTTTGGAGAAGCATGTACCTACATTCTTTTTCAAAACTGCGTTTTGAAAACGCAAAATTTATTTTGAAAACGCATAATCTATTTTGAAAACGAAACACCAAACACCCCCTAAATAAGTGAGTGTATAAATTGGATGAGTTTATAGTTATGTAATTTTATTTTAATTATAGTTCAATGGCACATTTTTAAGTTTTATCTTAATTATATTTTATTTATATCTTTATTGTTAATTTTGTAACTTATATTATTTTAATTTTATAGTGCTCATAAAGTAGAAAAAAAAAATAAAATTAATGTTTGATTAATGTTGACAGGGGCTATATCCCATGACAATACAGGTAACAATAGAGCCCTCTGTTAACCTGTCGTCTATGTAGCATTGAGTTGGCGTGATAAAGCCACACCACCCAACCTAATGATCGTTTTTAGTTGTATTATATGTTGAAGGCTTGAAGTTGGGCTATTTTAGTTCTATAAAAGTTCAGCCCATTATTAGTTGGGCTATAAGTTGCTTTGTCAAGTAGTTAGTCGGACATACTATATAATGAATAATAATAATAATCAAAAGCATAATCCATTGGCTATAAGTTGCTTTGTCTAAGTAGGCTGGCATGACATTTGAAGTGGGTTTTCCCTGAGAATCCATGGAAGTGATGATAATGAACAAAAATGAACAAAAAACAGATTTTTCTTAAAATGGAAGCACCACTTGGCACACGGTGGGCACCAAACTGTTTTGGTTTAAAATCAAACAAATGATAATGTAACAAAATCTGATTTTGTGAGGTAGTGTGCTTGAATGATGAACAAGTATATGATCAAATTTGGAATATAGAGAACAATGACTACAATGATTTATACGAGGAAAAAGCCTTTGATGTTTATGATATATCCGACATAAAAAACCTCAAATAGTGAAAACTATCACTATCAACTATATTGCACAAAAAAGATTACAACTTCGGATGTTGATCAAGTGTGGTACAATGATTGTATTCTAATGTGAGAGAGAGTTTAGTTTGGAAATGTATGCGAGCTTGTATTCGAGAGTGTCAGTGTGTGTATCAGCCAATGTTTTGCCTAAAATACTTGATCAACCCCTTTTGAATTAAACTAACAACTAAGTTCGAAATCATGGGAGACCACGTCCAAGCTCATGAATGTTGATGGAACTCAACACGTGCGACATCTTCAACGAATATTGACCGAGATTCCAGCTATCACTTGGTCCACGTCGCCCACAACTTGCATAGATTATGAAAAAGCATAGAGAATAATTGTTAGTAAACATTAGTAAATCTAAGGATCCTTGATCCTCTGGCTTCCTGCACCATCCGCTAAGGATAAGTGATATAGGCAACACTTAAGGATAACTGATCCATAATAAGTAAAACCTATGCCCTAACAGTGACATCACGTTGACATGGCCTCGTGCCTGTGCAACACGGCCCCATGTCGCTTGCATGACTCAGAGAACGTTGTCCGTTAGTGAGACACGGCCCATGTCTAGATTGATACGGCCCCGTGTTGAAAAATACGAGGGGTACCGCCCCATGTTTATTCAACACGCCCCATGTTTGGAAGAAAATTAGACACGGCCCCGTGTTTCAGGGTATTTATGAAGTTTCGTCTAGGTTTTTAAGGAAATGTCCGTTATCAGGTGGTTCCTTATTGGTTGGAACAACACCGTATTGCCGGATATACCTTAGGCTCCGGCGAGAGGTACGAAAACGCAAGAGATTATCGGAAAGATAGAATCCTAATTTAAAAATGGGAAAATGGAACCTTCCCTTATTTACCTTATCCGGGCTCTTGTTAAAGAAGGTGTGAGTCGGCTCGCTCCTGTCCAAACCTTCCCTTATTTACCTTATCGACGTCGTTATACTTTTGTATATAATGTAGCGCTTGAAATGATTAAATGATGAGGATCAAGATTTGAGATCTGCCAATGAACGTAAACATAGAAATGATTGGCCAAAATGGAAAGACACAAATAAGGCAAAATTGAATTCTCTAATGACATGGAAAGTATATTTGGACCAACAGTCCTGTAACACCCCGAAAACGGGTTTGGTAATCAAACCCCGTTAATACTAAAAGACGGGTAAAGTACCGTTAGTGGTAAAAGTAACCCGGAAAATATTAGGATTTAAATAAATAATCCTAATATTAATTAAAAAGCGGATAAGAACTTTCAAGAGATGAAATAGATAAAAGGCCCGAGTTAACGGAACTTAAAATAAACGGGTTAGA
Organism: Helianthus annuus; assembly: GCF_002127325.2. NCBI lineage: Eukaryota > Viridiplantae > Streptophyta > Magnoliopsida > Asterales > Asteraceae > Helianthus > Helianthus annuus. The sequence goes on along the minus strand of NC_035444.2, from coordinate 37,480,747 downwards.
ACTCCCGGGACTTACTAAGTTAACTAGGGGTAATTAACCTAGTTAATTATTTGTTTAAAAACAATAAAGAAGCATGGACTAGTAAGTCTTTTATAAACCATGGATAATTGGGGGACCAAAGTTGGACAATTGCAAAGTTATATTATTAAAACAAAAAAATTTAACACCAAACACACACTTAAGTGTGTGTCTGGTCGATTAGAACACATGGGACGACCAGAGCTTGCTCTCAAACCGTAGTTTGTGCAATTTGATCAAATTGAAGGTCAAGATCAACTCCAAAACGAAATCCGAGCCTAGATTGGTGATCTCCATTGCAAGGGGGTCATAAGGTATGTGAAACTTGATAGAAAATCTCTACTTGAATTTCTGAGCAAACCTAGAGAATTCGAAATTGATGGTTGCATGTTGGTTATTTTGATGAAATAGGAATGATATAATGTCTAGGAGTAAAACCCTAGTCAATCACATGTTGAAATCATGCTTATTTCTTGTGAATTCACAATCACCATTGAAGGTGATAAGTGGGTGTTGTAGGAACATGTTAAACACTAGAATTTTAATTGTTGTTCTAGTGTAATTTGAGTTCTAGGAAGTAAATTCAGATTTTGTTAATGTGAAAATTGATGCAAACATGCTTAGTTGATGTTAACCATGGCTAAATGACAAGTATTGAGCTTGATAATAAATTGTGAGAAATCATGCCCGCAAGGTGTTTGTTAAAATGCCTAAGTGAATGTTTATATGTTGAAATTACGAATGAAACGCGTAATTGCCTTGTTTGACTAATTACGTGAAATAAGGGTTAAAACGGGTTCTAATCATAATGTTGATTTAACTTAATTATGCCTATTGTATGATTTAAGATAGTTGACCTATAAAAGTCAAACTAACCAATGATAAAGCCGAATAGTGGTTTCGACATAGAAAATACGTAAGGTGGAATAGTCGTGAATTGAAATGACTAATCTAACCACCTTGTGAATGATGATAGTTTGTCGCCTAACGAGCTAGGTGGGGGCTTGGGAAAGAAGCGGTCAAACGAATCAAGCACGAGAAGAAAGCGTATTCGGATGCTAGGTAAGTAGAGCTTACGCCACTTTACATTATTTACAAAGTTACTTAATTTCAAGTATTGATATGAAGTATATGATATTCCGACACGATTCAATGAGAGTCGGAATGAGGGAAAATGGTAAGAAATCATGAATTATAGTAAAAAGGGGTAAAATGGTAAATTAGTCATGTAATGATGAATAAATAAAAATGGTTTTAAGTAAAACAAGTTCAAAGGAAAACCGGGATAGGTTTAAAGGGGTGAAATGGTAATTAAATACCATCTCATACGGACAAATGGTCAATTAGACTAAATGGATCAAATGGTGTGGTTAACACCATTTGACAATTACATTTGACAAATCGCTTGTTGAGTTTTGTAATCACAGGAAATAACATAAGCATGCGTTGCTTTAACTAGAAAGATTTAAAGCAAAAAAGTTATGTAAACAGGTCAATACCTTGACCCGAGCCAGGTACGCATAAATAAGCTTTTAGTTAAACATATAATTTATGGTCAAATATTTAACGAAAGTCCTTCGTCGTAAAGTGAGGGACTAAAGTGGAGCAAAACACCCTTGAAGGGTATATTGGGTAAACGACCCATAGGGGTTGTTTAGGAACTTGCATCAAGATCATGGAATCATTAGATATGAACAAAAGTTACAGGAATACATATTCATGGGTCAAATGCATAAAAATGGTCATTTGCGTAAAATGACCAACCGATGGGTAAATTTTGGGATAATAGGTTAGTTATGCTAAATCCACCATAAAAATAGTTGTGGTGGAAGATCATTTGATAAAATATTGCGAAAATAAGATGCTAGAATAAACGAGTATGAATTATGCGGAAAAGTACTTAAATACCCTTAACGGGTCAAAATATGCATTTAAGTACAAACGGGTTTAAGAATATACATAAACTCGTGAATTGAACCTAGTATGATAGACAAGATTGAAATTATAAGATTCATGTGAATTTGGGATCAAGCAAACATGTTTGTTTGATAAACGCATGAACGGGTCAAAACTTTGTAAAAAGGTATTAAGTCGAAGACTTAAAGGTCTGAAATTTTGTTATGCCGGATGTTGGATTTCAACTTCATAAGATGGACAATTAAATTACGGACGCGTAGGAAAAAGAATCGGGTAAAACGGATGAAAAACAAGAGAGTTATGCCCGTTTCCGTGAAACCGGGTTATGCTGAGAATATGCAGCAACATAATAAAAACTTTCTGCCAAAAAGGGGGCTAAGTGGGGCGTCTAGCCCCTAGGCGTGACGCCTAGCCCCCCTGAACCTGAAAAACGTTTAATTTTGTTTGTTTGACCCATATAACTTGTTTAAACTTGTTATTTAACTATCAAAACTAACTTTTAAGTTGGTTTTGAACATAGGTGATTGCCAAGAGTGCCCGAATGAAAATCAAGCTCGAAGAAGAACCGAGCACGATAAAGTTAAAAGCTTCCGTGCGGCGTTTCGTCGTATCTTTTAAACGACGAATTCAATAACATGAAATTGTTTTTTTTTTTAAATTTTAAAAGTTTTAGTAAACTCGTATTGACATACTTACGTGTAATCGTAAAAACATGCATTTTTACGAAACTTATATAAAATATTGTATTAAACAAGCAAGGGTGTTACAAGTCCATACAACTAAAGTTGTAAAATATGTTGGATATAAACGGGTCTTTTATGCGAATTATGTGAATATCAAATTGAGTGATATAAGGAAAAATTGGTGGCACAAGAATTTCCGCAAAGACCTTTGATTGATTATGAGGAGACGTATTCTCCAGTGATGTATGCATTGACTTTCCAATATTTTATTAGTCTTGTAATATAAAGAGAGAATTGATATTCGTCTGATGAATGTTATGTAGCACTTGATACTCCCGAATGATTAAATTATGTAGGTCATGTAAAGTAAGTTCTCGAGAACACTGTGATCATTCTACATATTCATATTTGAATAGGTTATAATTATTTTACAGGTTGGATATAATTAGAACTCCTGATGAGTTTCTAAAGAAACTGAGTGCTTAAAAGATTAATTGAAACATCTTAACGATGTAATACTTGTGCACCAAGAAACATATATAGAAAACTTGTACCGGTGATTGTGACATCTCAATAAATAGTGTACACGCATGGTACAATGTGAATTTTGGAGACAAAAGTAAGTGTTCATGATATTTTTGCATATGATATAGATATCTATGTGTTAAATGGGCAAATTTATGTTTCAAAACTTCTAAAGAGTGAAAGCACATGCATATTTGGATAATGGAAAGAATTAACTCATGGATTGATAATGCTAGAAGCATTAATGATGTTAAAACCTCAAGAACGTATTATATGAAGCTGGCAAAATACTTATGGACTAAATAGTCGAGACGAGTGTTGTACAACTCGAGATATTCGGATAAAGAGGGATATAAGTTTGATTAAATTAACCATGTTCCAACAATATTCTACTTTTAAAAGCTCACTATAATCTCAATTTACAGTAATGATGCCTAGGCATCATCAAGAGAAATTGTCTAGCTTTTAGAGGGAGAATTTCTGAATGACATTGGCACGGTCTAATTATTACTCGAACTGCAATTCGAGTATATATGTAATTATATTTTACCAATCCCTCAAGTACATCTGAGGTTTGCATTTGGTTGCAACAGTATAAAAAAGGGACTTTTTGAAATTTGGACTAAAATGACAACAAAATGCAAACCTCAGGGACCCAGATTTAAAAATTTTGGATTTTGGACTAAAGTGGCAAAATTGAGCAAACCTCAGGGACCATTTTGGCTATTAACTCCTTAAAGTATGTTAAAGGTTGTTAAGTCATTTGTTATAAGAAATGCATATTATCATCTCCTACCAAAGTAGAGATTCTCATTCTAGAAGTACCATCGTTAAATGCATAAGTGCATTAATATGTTTTGCTAGCTATGTATGGTTATAGTATCTTTCACTTGAGCTTATTGTCATGATATAACATTTGTCAAGCGAAGAGACATTGGAATGAGTTCAAAGAAATATTTCAGGTATAAACGTACTTGATTATATTTTACTAACCCATCAAAACAAGTTTGGTTAGTCTTGTAGATGCAGGAATGTAACAAAACACAATCTTGAACATATGATATTTTTTGGAAAGAGACACATAAAGTCTTGTTAGAAGATTATACAACATTGCTCAACATAAAAGATTGCACATTAAGGGATCGAACAACAAATCATTGGCTGCAAAAGCTTTGTACAACTTTCAAGGAAGGTGGACACACATCAAGATACATGTTAAAATGAGGGGGAGACTTATTCAAGTTGCACTATTTTTCTCTCACTAAGTTTTGTCCCATTTGGGTTTTCTTAGTAAGGTTTTTAATGAAGCAACACACATGATCCAGAAGTATCATGAGAATAAAATACGCGCTGCACTCTTTTTCCCTTAGCTGAGGTTTTGTCCCACTGGGTTTTCCTAGCAAGGTTTTTAACGAGGCAGCATCTCAAAGCGTATTAAGTTGATAACCAAGGAGGAGTGTTATAAATATATTATTATATTATTATGGTTATCAACTCCTAAAATAGATTGACTTCTTCTCCAAGTTTTCTTCTCTTATATATACTACATTGTATCTCTTGTATTAGATATATCTATCAATGAAATATCAGTCTTTTTCTCCCCACATCTTGATGTGTGTAAAATGCAACATATAAATTACATCAAATGAGGCATAAAACTAACCCTTTTTAAGTACTAATGTTGGAAAAAGAGTGTTTTTGTCTTCCTTTTGTATTTTCAGGATGAAATGAGCTCAAATTCACAAAAGAAGCAAAAAGACAGCTAATTCTAACATAAATACAAGAAAAGGAACAAAAGTGGATTGCCCGAACCCTCAACGGCATCCTCCCAAACAGAGAAGAGAAGTCAGAAGATTGAACACGCCCCGTGCTCAGCCAGCACGGGGCCGTGCCCAAGAAGCAGCAGAAAAGACAAACCTATAGAAGCTTCCATTGCCCACTACGGGGCCGTGTCCAGTGAGCACGGGGGCGTGGCGAAAGTACAGCATGCGCATTAATTGTAATTGCGAATTACAATTAATGAAGAGAGAGAGTGTCAGACGGGCACGGGGGCGTGTCCAGAGGACACGGGGCCGTGCCCAGCCTTCTGTTCAGCCTATAAATAGGAGTGCTTGGTTTCATTTCAACTCATCCCTTGGCACACCACCTCTCTCACACTTCATCCACCACCCACCACCACCATAACACCATCATCCACCACCATCATCCATTGTCCATCATAGAGTGTGTGAGTCGTCTCGGGATCCAAGATTGATCGTAAGAGTTTTTGACAATCAAGGCCATGTTTGCCTAAGTCTCTTACATCACTTGGTGAAGACAAGTGTTTAGTATAATACTTTTTATTTTTAATCTTTTGCACTTTTTATTTGGTTTTGTATTAATGACTTTAATAACTAGTTGCTTATGTTGAAGGTGATCTTTCCTTATCGTTTGTCCGTGGTGTCTTGGCATTATTTTACTGTCTATATAAAATAAAAGATTTTCACCATTCATATCTCCACGGTCTATATGGAGGTATGTTGGCTACCTGGTCGGGGGTTAAGGGAACGGTTTGGTAAGGGTCTTGCCCTTGTTCAGCGTTTAGAGGTCCTGCAAGGGACCTGGGTCAAATTTAGTAGGATCTCCTTCAATGCCCATAGGTATTGGATGGCGGGGATCCAAACTCTTTGACCCCTTCATAAGTTAACTATTATTAATACTATAACCCGACTATTTAGGACTGTATCCCTGCTGACTCAGACTACTTAGCCGAGGGTAACGTCACCGCCAAAAGCGGGGCCTACCACAATTTGCATTAATAACTTAATTCATTATCTTCCAATAATCCAACCCTTTAGGATTGTATCCTTGCTGACTCAAACTACTGGGTTGAGGGTAACGTCGCCTTCAAAAGAGAGGCCTACTACAATAACTAAGATAATCTCTTAAACAAGTGCAAAAGTGCGAAAATAATCAAAGGTTATACTAATACACGAGTCGGATCCAAGTGATTCATCTTGTCTATCTGTTTTTATTTTATTTTATTTTTCAGCATTTAGTTAGCTTTTATTTTCTTAGTTTTTTTTTAAAAAAAACCTTTTCTAACTTTTTGATTTGATTAGACGTTGAGGATAAACTGGTACTAAACGCTCTTGTGTCCTTGGACGACCTCGGTATCTTACCAACACTATACTACGTCCACGATGGGTGCACTTGCCCATATGTGTGTTTAGTGTTAGTAAATATCGTGTTTTATAAATTTAAAACTTGGCTAAAAGTGTAAAAAGGGCTTAAAATATATCTAAAAATATATAACACCTCACACACATCAAGTTTTTGGCGCCGCTGCCGGGGACACAAGGATTTTAAGCAAGTTAGGAATCAACAGCCTAATCATATTTTTATTTTTCTTTTTAATTTTTTAGAATTTTCTTAGTTTTTCAGCTTCTGCAGAGCTCAGCACGGGCCGTGCCTGGTCGGACACGGGCCGTGCCCAGTATCGTTACTGGCAGTTTTTAGTTTTCTAAGTTACAGAAGGCTGACCACGGGGCCGTGTCGGTGCAACACGGGGTCGTGTCCAACTTTCCAGTAACTGGGATCTGGAAAACAATCACTGTAACTCCGACCACGGGCCGTGTTCGCTGAGCACGGGGCCGTGGTGAACCTTCTGACCAGCATTCTTTTCTGTTTTTATTGCAGGACTTGGAACCAGACGCCATCCTACATAGTGTATGAGCTCCAGTTCTAATAAGGACATAAAAGAACCTCTAGAAGAACCCGAGTGCTTTCTTAGAAAAAGACTAAAAGCTAAAAACCAAGAGAAAGTTTCGGGTGATCCACCTCCAATGGCGGACCAACGTACCCTCATGGACGCATTTGATACAAATGCTCCAAAACTCTGCAACCTTCCATGGGCTTGCGGACGAGGATCCCCATCTACATATTACTAATTTCTTAGAAATATGTGATACCTTTCGGATCAATGGAGCATCAAATGACGCCATCTGCCTCCGAATGTTTCCTTTTTCACTGAAAGACCGAGCAAAAGCTTGGCTCAACGCCCTCCCAGCTGGATCGGTAAACACCTGGGATGAACTAGCCCAAAAATTTCTATATAAGTATTTCCCTCCCGCTAAAACGGCTAAATTAATAACTGAAATTAATACATATTCACAAGAGGACGGGGAATCCTTATATGAAACTTGGGAAAGGTTCAAGGAGCTATTACGCAAGTGTCCACATCATGGCCTTGCGATATGGCAACAAGTATCCACTTTCTATAATGGACTGTTGCCACACACAAGGCAGACACTTGATTCTAGCTCCGGGGGACTTTTAGGTAATCGCCGCCCGCATGAAATATATAACCAAATTGAGGAAATTGCTCAAACCAATTTTCAATGGCACACCCCCCGAGGCAATAAATCTATTGCCCCGGGCGCCCATAAGGTTGATGAAAGCACTTCTTTACAAGCCCAAATTGAGGCCCTTTCTTCAAAAATAAAAAAATTAGAAATGACAAAAACAGTCTCGGTTATGGCTTGTGAAGGGTGTGGTGGGCCACATGAAAATTGGAGTTGTATGAAAGAAATGGACGATCAACAAGAATCGGTAAGCTACATTGATAATAGACCTAGGCCGTCGGGTCCTCCAACTGGCACTTACAACCGAGGATGGCGAAACCACCCAAACCTTGGTTGGAGAGAACCCGACAATAGTAGTAACCAACAAACCCAACGAACAAACTTTCAACAACCAAGAAATGAGTCACAAAATTTCACTCAAAAACAAGGTGGACGGGAAAGGCTTGAAGATACTGTATCTCGCCTCATCTCCGACACTGAAAAGAAAAACTCGGAAAGGTTTCTACAATTAGAATTAAATTTTAGAAATCAACAAGCTAGTATACAAAACATAGAAAAACAACTAAATCAACTAGCTGAAAATTTTTCCAAGAGACCACAAGGTGCATTACCAGGCAATACCGAAACAAACCCAAAAGCGCAAGTTCATCTCATCACGCTACGAAACCGCACCGTGGGGCCTGCAGAAGCGCCACCACCGACAGAAGAAACGGTACCCCCACCTCTGCAGGAGAAGAACTCCCCTCCGTCACCAGAGCCTACCAAGGCTCCTCGAGTTCCGTACCCCGGTAGGCTAATTCGTCAAAAGACCAATGAGCAATTCGCAAAATTCGAAAGTCTATTAAAACAATTGCATGTCAATATTACTTTTATTGATGTCCTAACCCAAATGCCCAAATACTCTAAATTCATGAGGGACTTCCTCACTCATAAAAAGAAAATTGAAACTTTGCAATTAGTTAACTTAGGCGAAGAATGCTCTGCCCTCGTACTCAACAAACTTCCCCAAAAGAAAATCGATCCCGGAAGCTTCACGATTCCCTGCTCAATCGGGAACTCACCCGTTCGTAATGCACTAGCCGACCTTGGGGCTAGCATTAACCTCATGCCCTCATCAATGTTTAAAAGACTCGGCCTAGGAACAACGAGTCCTACAAAAATGAGCATACAACTTGCTGATCGATCCGTCAAATTCCCGCAAGGTGTCATCGAAATGTCTTGGTAAAGGTAAGCAAATTCGTCTATCCAGCCGACTTTGTCATACTCGATATGGAGGAAGACACCGAGGTCCCCCTCATACTAGGGAGACCATTTCTTGCCATCGCATAAGCAGTGGTAGATATGAATGATGGAACGCTCACCTTGAGGTACGGGGATGATGAAGTAAAATTCGGAGTTGGGAAGAGAATAGAAGACGACGACCCGGTCAACTACATGAAGGTTATTGATTCGAGTTTGGATGCTGCTCTCCGACGGTGTAACATGGGACGCCAAGCATCCCACTCAGAAAATATATAACCTCACGTTGGGTCTAGCCAAGGACCCTTATAAACGTGGCGCACCACGGAGGCATTCCGCGGAACTATCCTTAGTTTAGTTTAATCTTTTAGTTTTAATTTGCAGGAATAAAACACACTCATGGTGGTAAAGGATGAAAAAGAGAACGAGAAAAATGGCCCCATGCACAAGAACAAGGCAACCCGACACAAATTTCTCCATTACAGAAGGCTCAACACGGGCTGTGCCCAACCAACACGGCCCCGTGCTGAACTCCCTGCAGAAAAATGCCCAGTTCAGGTAACTGGACACGGGCCGTGTTCACCAGACACGCCCCCGTGTCCAGGCTTCTGTCTCATTTCTTTAATTTTTGTTACTGGCACCTGAACACGGGGCCGTGTCCAGACTACCAGTAACATAAATCTTTGCTTTTCAACACCACATTACACATCCAATCAACCTAAAAATTTATTTTTGGGACACATTGAGGACAATGTGTAATTTAAGTGGGGGGGGGGGGGAAGCTAAAACCTTGAAATTTTGCAAGTCCTAACAACAAGCCTTACACAAAACTCTATTGGAACCGCTAAACACCCCAAATTTTTTTTTTCAAAAAATTTTCATTTTTTTACTTGTCTAAAGTTTAAGTTAGGAATCCTAAGATTAATAAGGTTATATTTTTACAATTTTACAACCGAAAGCGTCGTGATAACAAGAACCAACATAAGAAAATTATGAAACGACATGACAAGCTTAGTTAAAATTTGATTATATATACTCGATCACATAAAAACCCATTCCCACAAAAGTGAGTTTTGAGCCTTTATTGAGCATACAAATTTACATCTTTAGACTAAATGCTCATTTTTCGTTTCTTGTGTGAATAGTCGCTTGGTTCTTACAACTCTAGAACTTGCCACGACGATTCATTCCCGGTCCTTACCAACTTAAACCCAAGTAAGTAAATGATGGAGGCATTAGGACTAACCATTTTTCTTTCTACACCATTATTTTTCAATTTTTTTACCACCTACCCAAAATCCCCCTAGTTAACCCCTTTTGAGCCTAAACCTTTCATTTCTTTACCCTAAAAACCTTTTTACCCACCAAAAACCCTTTTTATTTTCACCCTTTATTTTAGTAACAAGCTCGGTTTTTCGTGTGACTAAAAAAAAAATGATGAAGTTAGAAATAAACAAACAAAGCTATAAAAAACAAAAGCTTGTTTGGAGAAATACTTCAAAATAAAAGTCACTAAAAACAAAGTGTTTTACGAAAACCGACGCTTTTTACGCTTTTCACGCTTTTACTAACTACTAACCCAACCACCCACCTTTAGCCCAAGCCTAACCCTTCACCCAAAAAGTCCTCTTGATATTTACAAAGGTATATAGTTAAAAAGGAGGAGGATTGATTGCTTGGCAAGCTTATGGTAGGAATAAGTTCCATGCCGCTCTCGAGTGATTCACTAAAAATACACCTTCGGCCGAGTGTTGAGTGATTTCTCCCATGAGGTATGTGAACTTGTATATAAATGAAATTTACAAAAAGGCATGCTATGCCCAAATAAGTAATTTCTCTTATGAAACGTTCTAGATAAATCATAACGATTAGGATTGTAAATAAATAAAAATAAAACCCAAAAAGATCTTGGATTCCCGACACTCTATGACAAACCAAAAACCTTCTCTTCTACTCATTCCATTTGGGAGTGTAAGCCACATATTTAAAGAGTTTTGCTTGAGGACAAGCAAAAGTTCAAGTGTGGGGGTATTTGATGTGTGTAAAATGCAACATATAAATTACATCAAATGAGGCATAAAACTAACCCTTTTTAAGTACTAATGTTGGAAAAAGAGTGTTTTTGTCTTCCTTTTGTATTTTCAGGATGAAATGAGCTCCAATTCACAAAAGAAGCAAAAAGACAGCTAATTCTAACATAAATACAAGAAAAGGAACAAAAGTGGATTGCCCGAATCCTCAACGGCATCCTCCCAAGCAGAGAAGAGAAGTCAGAAGACTGAACACGCCCCGTGCTCAGCCAGCACGGGGCCGTGCCCAAGAAGCAGCAGAAAAGACAAACCTATAGAAGCTTCCATTGCCCACCACGGGGCCGTGTCCAGTGAGCACGGGGGCGTGGCGAAAGTACAGCAGACGCATTAATTGTAATTGCGAATTACAATTAATGAAGAGAGAGAGTGTCAGACGGGCACGGGGGCGTGTCCAGCGGACACGGGGCCGTGCCCAACCTTCTGTTCAGCCTATAAATAGGAGTGCTTGGTTTCATTTCAACTCATCCCTTGACACACCACCTCTCTCACACTTCATCCACCACCCACCACCACCATAACACCATCATCCACCACCATCATCCATTGTCCATCATAGAGTGTGTGAGTCGTCTCGGGATCCAAGATTGATCGTAGGAGTTCTTGACAATCAAGGCCATGTTTGCCTAAGTCTCTTACATCACTTGGTGAAGACAAGTGTTTAGTATAATAATTTTTATTTTTAATCTTTTGCACTTTTTATTTGGTTTTGTATTAATGACTTTAATAACTAGTTGCTTATGTTGAAGGTGATCTTTCCTTATCGTTTGTCCGTGGTGTCTTGGCATTATTTTACTGTCTATATAAAATAAAAGATTTTCACCATTCATATCTCCACGGTCTATATGGAGGTATGTTGGCTACCTGGTCGGGGGTTAAGGGAACGATTTGGTAAGGGTCTTGCCCTTGTTCAGCGTTTAGAGGTCCTGCAAGGGACCTGGGTCAAATTTAGTAGGATCTCCTTCAATGCCCATAGGTATTGGATGGCGGGGATCCAAACTCTTTGACCCCCTCATAAGTTAACTACTATTAATACTATAACCCGGCTATTTAGGACTGTATCCCTGCTGACTCAGACTACTTAGCCGAGGGTAACGTCACCGCCAAAAGCGGGGGCTACCACAATTTGCATTAATAACTTAATTCATTATCTTCCAATAATCCAACCCTTTAGGATTGTATCCTTGCTGACTCAAACTACTGGGTTGAGGGTAACGTCGCCTTCAAAAGAGGGGCCTACTACAATAACTAAGATAATCTCTTAAACAAGTGCAAAAGTGCGAAAATAATCAAAGGTTATACTAATATACATGAGTCGGATCCAAGTGATTCATCTTGTCTATCTGTTTTTATTTTATTTTATTTTTCAGCATTTAGTTAGCTTTTATTTTCTTAGTTTTAAAAAAAAAACTTTTCTAACTTTTTGATTTGATTAGACGTTGAGGATAAACCGGTACTAAAAGCTCTTGTGTCCTTGGACGACCTCGGTATCTTACCAACACTATACTACGTCCACGATGGGTGCACTTGCCCATATGTGTGTTTAGTGTTAGTAAATATCGTGTTTTATAAATTTAAAACTTGGCTAAAAGTGTAAAAAGAGCTTAAAATATATCTAAAAATATATAACACCTCACACACATCACATCTCTTTCTCTTATTGTTTGCTATTAGGTTAGTAGGTTGTTGTTTCACAATAGGTATGTATTAATGACTTTAATAACTAGTTTTATATATTGAAGAAAAATTTATCTAATCATTCTTCGTATGTCGTTGATTCACATATTCATGTCTTTACGGTCTATATAAAGCGCGTTAATTGCCTGGAAGGGGGTTAGAAGGGTGGTTGGGTAAATTTTATGTCTCGTTCAGTGTATAGATCCTGCGAGAACCTGGTTCAAGCTTAGTAACACCTCACGAGTCGGAGCGGGCATTACCCACCACGGGAGATGTGCAAAACGCTTGAATCCCTTATCTATTAAAACTTTAAACCAACCCTGCGAGGACCGTATCCCTGCTGACTCAGACCAACGGGTTGAGGGTGATCGCTGCCTGGAAGGGGGCCCACTACTTTTTGCATTAATAACTTAATTATCTTTCAATAATCCGACCTAGTGAGATTGTATCCTTGCTGACTCAAACCACTAGGTTGAGGGTAACTCGCCTTCACAAGAAGGGTCTACTACTATAACTAAGATTATCTCTTAAAATGCCCAAAGTGCGGAAATCATCAAAAGGGTACATGAAGGATAAGTCGGAACCAAGTGATTCTTTCTTGTCTATCTGTTTTTACTTTTATTTTCTGTTTTTAGTTGATCTTTTTATAGTTTTAAAAATCTTTTCTCAAAGTTTGGTTCGATTAGACGTTGACGATAAGCTGGTATTAAAAGCTCTTGTGTCCTTGGACGACCTCGGTATCTTGCCATCACTATACTACGTCCGCGATGGGTGCACTTGCCCTAGCGTGTGTATAGAGTGATAGTGAAATATCGTGTTTTATAAATTTAAAACTTGAAATCGGCGAGTAAAAAGAGCTAAAAGAATATCTACACCCGCACACAAATCAGCAACCAAAATTCAATAATCATCTGCAAAAAACTTCAATTTTCATAACATGAACTGGGTCAGAGATCACAGAAGCTTTGTAGCCATCGGTTTAGAAAAACCCAAAAAACAGAGTACATGGGTTACCGAAACTTTCAACGGTAAAATCATGCGGTTTATCTCAATCCGAGTCGTTAAAGAAGGTGAAAATGGTATTAGAAGAGCTTAAAGATTGCCCATAGATTATTCGGTGTTACGACTACTCGATTACGGTCGAGGTGGTTGTGGTGGGTTACCGGTGGTGGAAGTGAGATAGTGGTGGTGGTGGAGGTTTTATTGTCACTTGAAACTGGGTGGTTATGGTGGATTTCAGGAGAATTGAAGAAGAAGAAGAAGAAGGTGGGGGTGGAGGTGGGGGTTGGGGTGGGGTATGGGTAGGAAATGAGACCCCCTTGAATTTATTAATAATTATAATTTATATATTTTTAGTTTTCTTAATTGTTTAGGGGCATTTATGTAATTTTACACATATTTAACTGAAAAATATAACATGAGTTAGTGATAAATACAAACCGAGTATAAACATTACAACTACCAGGGCCAACTTTGTAATTATTGAACCACTAAAAACAAATATGCAATATTTACAAACCACATACAAACCAAACATTTAACGCTAATTTTTCATTAAATAACAAAGTCTACTAAGAGCAAGATTATGAATATAAAAAATAAAGAAGACAACAAACTTTACTGATTTTCTAAGTAGCAGGCCAAGCTACTCCTTTTTTTTTTATTTTGTCATATCATAATCAGTGGCGGAGCCACACTTTGAACAACGGTGTCATCCGACAGCATTGAATTTTGTGTATCAAATACAAGTATAACAGGAAAAATTCGAGCGACACCATTATTTTTTACGAGCGACGCCATTGTTTTGTTTTCTTCTAAAAGAATTACATAATAAACAAATTTATGTTTCAAAAATTAAGCCCAATTACTTGAATTTAATTAGTATACTTTAAATCATTAAAGATCCATGCTTAATTTTTTTTTTCTAATTCAGTAAGCATTATAGTCCCATGTCTAATTGGTTTTGTTTCAATTGTTTAACCTAAAAGGATATTTGATGATCATTTGAATGATGCGTGCACTTGTTTGTTATAATGAAAAAGAGGTTTTTTTTTTTTGCAAGTTGGCGGTGAAAACATTATGAATCGTCTTCAAAACATGAAAATGCATACAAAGCAACTATTAAATGCATTTTTTATATATTTCAAATGACTTTGTAATTTTATTATGTGTTTTTATTCAATGACATTATACTTTTACAGTGATATTTGCTTTTATTATGTAATTTGACCCGACTAGATCCGAATCAATCCAAAAAGTTCGACTCCGGGTTACTATAAACCGGGGTATCCATAAAAAATAACACCATAAGAAAAAATTTCTGGCTCCGTCACTGATCATAATAATTAAATAATAAATGAATAATTGAATATTTCGTATTGTTTTTCTCACCTAATGCAACCTATACCCTTATTATATAAAAAATGTGTTCTGTACGTTTACACATAAATAATAAATATATAAATGGAGAAAATCATAACTATGGCTGCCATAAAGTATGAATCCCGTGACAAACGACTATTGAAAGTTGGTATAAACACAAAAGACAAATTTTGTAATTTACTCTAAAATTTATAAAAGAAGTTACACATGACTCTACATCTATTTTTTTTTTAAACGTTAATGAACACAAGTTAATGTTATTAGAGAAAAATAATATCAATAATTTAAACGTAAAAACAAAATTAAATACATAGTTTTCACCGGCGTCGGGTTGTGGTTCATATTTAGTCAAATTTACCAATCAAAACATGTGTGAATGCTGTTACAATACCAAAAAGATATTTTGTTTTTAATAATATTAAAAAAAAATTAAACATAACGTTTATATTTTATTTTGATATCAAATACCTTGACATCTAAACATTAAAAAAAGAGTAAATTACTATTTTGGTCCATGTGGTTTAGCCAGTTTAACCATTTCAGCCTAAAAGAGAATCTTTTAACATATGAGACCCTACTATTGCATTAATTTTATAACGGTTTTAGTCCCTGACACAAAATTTGTTATCTTTTCGGCAATTAAGTGTAAAGGTAATTATATACTTTAGGGGTTGTTTTTTATAATTACAAAGTTATTTTAATATTTAATAGATTATTAATGCAATTACTCAAGTTTTTTATTATTTCGTTATTTTAACGATTATAATTTAACAAAATATGTTTTATATATACAAATAAAAATGTATTTTCATTAAGCGTTTGTTTTTTAAAAACACCGTTTTTAAAATAATTTATTTTTTAACCCTTTTTAAACCGTTTATCGTTTTTAAAATTATTCATTTTTAAACCGCTTGTTTATTAAAATCGTTCCTTTTTTAAAGTTTTTTTAAACCATTCATTTTATACCATTCTTTCTAAAATATTTTTTAACTTTATTAAACAATTTGTTATTTTAAGTCGTTAATTTTTAAAAGCGTTTCTTTTTAAACCGTTCCTTTTAAAACCTTTTTTTAAATCGTTCATTTTTAAACTTTGTATTCAGTTTATTAATAATCGTTACGGAAAAAGAACTTCAGAAAATGAACGATTTCAAAAATCGAAGGAATTTAAAAACGATCCATTTTAAACGAACAAGTGGTTTAAAAAACGAAGATTAAAAAATTATGTTTATAAAAAAAGCAAAACCTAAAAAAAATAAGTTAACAAGTGTAAGGAACTAAAAAACACAGGAATTTAATAAACCAAAGGTTAAAAAATAACGATTTTTGAATAAACAAACGGTCAAAGTAATGGAAGATTTGAATAAGAAATAAAACTTTCTAAAAACATTTGAAAAAAGAATAATCTTTTACAAATTTTCTATTAGAACATTTCTTTTTTTTTTTTTTTTCAAATCTTGCATTTCTTTTTTTTTCTCATACATGTCGTTTTGTAAAATTTAAAAATGAATGACTTAAAAAAGTGAGTAATTTAGATATATTTAAAAATAAATGATTTTAAAAAAAGTTGTATAAAATAAAGTGTTTAAAAAAAACTTTAAAAGACAAACGACTTAAAAAAGAATGTTTTTAAAAAACAAATGGTTTAAAAGGAATAATTTTAGAAACCATAGATGGTTTAAACAAAATGTAAAATAACAAATTATTTTTTAAAACGACTTTTATAAAAATAAACGGTTAATGAAAGTACATATTTATATATATATTTAAAACGTATTTTGTTAAATAATAATCATGAAAATAACAAAATAATAAAAAAAGTTAGAATATTTGCATTAATAATCTCTTAAGTACTAAAAGAACTTTTTAATAATCAAAAACAACCCCTAAGGTATATAATAACCTAATTACCCTTACACTTAACTGCAAAAAAAGTAATAAAGTTAGTGTCAGGGACCAAAACCGTTATAGAATGCAACATCAGGGTCTCTGATATGTTAAAAGATTTTTTTTAGTCTGAAATGATTAAATTAGCTAAACCACATGGACCAAAGCAATAATTTACTCTTAAAAAAAACATTAAAATGTCATAAATCTTTCGGCTATATCTACACTCAGCTAACTAATGTGGACTATGGAGGGCTTGCCATGACAACGTTAAAAAACACATGTATGATAACCATCAGTCCATCAACCACTCAAACCACAAAGGGGTTAACTGAACATCACCCCAACAATAAATAATCTCCATCATTGTCTTACTTTTCATCACTACACTAGCTTCAAAATAACAAAAAGAAATTTTTATACCCACTGGCCATGGAGATCACCACAGTTTCTTGTGTTCTTGGAGTAGCAGCAATCTGCTTGTTTTATATATGGAGGATTTTGAATTGGTTGTGGTTCAGACCAAAGAAAATGGAGAAGTTTTTAAAAGATCAAGGACTTCAGGGTACCCCTTATAGATTGTTGTATGGAGATCTGAAAGAGATTATGCAAATGATGAACGAAGCCATATCCAAACCCATGAATCTTACTCACGATATCGGGCATCGCGCCTCGCCCTTCTACCACAAATCCCTCACCACTATTGGTATGAAACTTTGGTTCTTTTATTTTGTTATACTATCTGTAATTAAGTAGAACTAGCAAAAACACCCGCGCGCGTTGCATCGCGGCCACAGTGCAAACATCGAATGGATTAGTACAAACGTTACGTGATGCATTAACCATATGAAAACGCGCGTTTCGACCTATCCGATCGAACTTAATGTAACCTGTATAAGCATTGCGATTGGATCAAAACAAAAAGTAAATCAAATTTATACCGTACAATCATAACGTATTATACCAATGATCTCTTGTGCTAGTGGTCAAGGGGAGGTGAGAAGCTTTGCTTCTCTTGGAGGTCTTGGGTTCAAATCCAGATACTGGGGAATTTTAATACTAACTTGATGATACTAACTACTAACCCGATTAGCGACATCCTATCCATAAACCGTTTGAAAAAAAGCTAAAAAATTAAAGTGGTTAAATTTAAAAGATAAAAACTTTGTGTTGAAAATGAAAAAAAATCAATTATTTTTTGAAAGACTCCCAATACATAATGTACAACAACATAAAGCAACTTTGTGTTGCTAATTTATATTATGGTAATTGTTATGATCTTTAATATTTTGTTATACTATATCTAACTACGTACATGCAACTGCTTAAAAAATAAATGAAACATAAAATGAAAAGCCTACAAGTAAAGTACACTCTTTATTAGTTAAAATTAATCAAATACTAGATGTAAAACCCGTATAAAACACGGGTAGTTTTTAGAAATTTTACATAACACATTTTATTAAACAACGATTTTTTTCCAGCTATAATATAAATAATAACCTATTCTAAATAAGATTGCAGACAATAAAACAACAAATCATAAATCGATATCTTCTGATTTGAAAACTTCAACACTACAAAAAGAAGAAAGTGGTAATAAATAGTAGAAGCCAAAATCTCTAAAACTATAAGCAACAAAGTCAAGTCCATATGTTGATTCTAGTACCTCATTAGCCTCTTATCACTTTCATCGTTTGCGCACACCGCTTGCAAAGAATTGTCCTAAGAAAGCATTATAGTTCAATAAGTTTTGTAAGGAACCCAAGATCTAATATAAATTATAATCAGCCGTAGCAAACCTCGTAGATCGTTGCCCCAAATACAGTCTTATACAAACTACAACATACCAACAAATGAACTTTCACTTCAAAACCCAAAACAGGTAGTTGGAAACGAACAGATCTAAGCTAGGTTAAGAAGTATAGAACTGGAATGGTAAACCGAGTAACTTACGAGATATCTACATACCTCCTCGTATTTGTGATCATGATTTGTTCCTTTCCACGAAAGAATTGGCTGCTGCAGGACGATTCCTTCCACTTCCCACAGTGTAAGTTTCATCAAGGTACTACATTATTATTTAACACTCATGCATTATGTATAAGCCAACAAACATGAATATAGGGGAGGTAAACATCCTTTAATTTGCATTTAAGCCGCCTTATGTCAGTGCTTCTCATATCCGGCTTTGTAAAATTCAGACCTAACCATTAAGTAAGAAGCGATGGGAACGATGGAACCTGTGAATTCAAAAGATTTCAGTGAAAATGAATTCGAAGGATTCATTGATCGGGATGACGGAACCGGCCAGAGACCAATTCATCTATTCGGAAAAGTTATGAACTAATGATAGAACTGAAATAGAAATTGAAAGAGTAAATATTCGCCCATGAAAACTTTATTTTCCGGTTCGTGTTCAAGTTAATTTGTTTAACCTTATTATTCAAACATGTCAACCTGACAACCTTTTTAATTAAACATGACAACCCGAAAACCCGTTTACAACAGTTTAGCCCACTATTACAACCACCAACCCGATTAACACGTTTATAACTTGATTACTACTTCAGGTCCCGTCAAATCGTATAGCATACTAAGATAAATAGGTTAAATGGCCATGTTCGGGTTACATGCTTTTAAGTGCGTTCGGGTTAAGGTTAGTGTTTTTGACATGAAAAACGTGTTCGAGATGAACCTACCAACCCACCATGATTAACACCCCTAAACATATATGCTTTGGATTATTGTATATTCTTTAGAGAACAGGTATCTAAATATATCTATGGGGCCCTTATGTTTTTGGGGCTTTTGTCTTGAATATAGGTATGACTTGTTTTACATGGATGGGAACAAAACCAGTGGTACACGTATCTGAACCAACTATGATACGAGAGGTGTTGGCTAATTATAATAAATATCAAAAGCTAAGGGGAGGTAATCCATTAATAAAGTTGCTAGTTAGAGGATTAATTGATGCGGAGGGTGATCAATGGGTTAAACATAGAAAAATCATCAATCCTGCATTCCACATGGAAAAGCTCAAGGTTACTTTCTTCCTATAACTTTTTTTATCACATGATCGATATAGCCTTATTTTATTACGCAAAAGAAGCCCTTTATGGGGATGTTCATCTGTACATATATATTTTTTGCAGCATATGGTACCAACCTATTATGCGAGTTGCAAAGAGATGATAGACAAATGGGAGAAAATTCTAACCAATGAAACCTCATGTGAAGTGGATGTGTGGCCTTATATTCAAACTTTTTCAAGTGATGTAATTTCACATACATCATTTGGTAGTAGTTTTGAGGAAGGGAGAAAGATATTTGAACTTCAAAGAGAACAAGCAAAACTAACTATGAAAGTCGTTAATTCAGTTTACATTCCAGGTTCAAGGCAAGTTGCTTTCCAAACTTCTTTTCATCTCCATTGAATGCTTAAATTGGTAGTATAACTAGAACTTTGTGCTAATAAAATAAAATTTAATAGATTTCTGCCAACAAAAACCAATAAGAGGATGAAAGAGATTAACCAGCAAGTGAAAGGTTTAATAAAGAACATAGTTAATAAACGAGTTGTTGCGATGAAAGCCGGGGAAGCTAGCCATGATGACCTTTTAGGCATACTTTTAGATTCCAACTACAAAGAAATTAAGCAACATGGGCATATCAATTCTGGTTTAAGCATTGACGATGTCATTGAAGAATGCAAACTTTTCTACTTTAATGGGCAAGAGACCACCGGAAATATGCTTGTTTGGACTATGATTTTATTAGGTCAATACTTAGAATGGCAAAGACGTGCTAGAGAAGAAGTTTTACATGTGTTTGGAGAAAAGAAACCAGATATTAATGGCTTGAGTCACCTAAAAGTTGTAAGTTTCTCGTACTATAATAACCAAATATTGATGACTTCAGAGTATGTTAGGAGTTCTTATTCCTTTTATATCTCACTGTGTAGATGAACATTATTTTCAATGAGGTTCTCAGACTATATCCACCAGCAATATTAATTAGACGACTAGTACATGAAGAAACCAAATTAGGTAACTTAACCTTACCGGCAGGAACCCTTATCCAAGTTAACATATTGATTCTTCATCACGACAAAGATATGTGGGGTGAAGATGTGAATGAGTTTAAGCCAGAAAGGTTTATAGAAGGTGTTTCAATGGTTACTAAGGGGCAAGCTACATTTCTTCCATTTGGTGGTGGCCCACGTATATGCATAGGCGAGAATTATACTATGCTGGAAGTGAAAACGGCTCTTGCAATGATTCTACAACGATTTTCTTTTGAGCTATCTCCATCCTACTCGCATGCTCCGCTCACAATGATTACTTTGCAACCTCAGTTTGGTGCTCACTTGATTCTACACAAACTTTAAGCAATATATCGTATATATTATATTTTAATATAAGTGTGTTATGACACATTTAAATGATTTTACTATTTATTTCGTATTGTGACTTATTGTAATGTAATTAAACTTGTATATGTGATAGAAATTTCAAATGATCTATAGTTAAGAATCTTCAAAATTTTATGGATGTATAATATAATAGTAAATAACAAATCCTTAACAAGATTTTCTAAATTCAAACTGTTTTTCTTGTATATATATATATATATATATATATAGGGTAAGGATAGTGTAAAAAGGGCCTAAAGTGTGAGAAGTGTAAGAAGTGTATTATAACACTATATATAATACTATATAACACCATATAAACACCGTATAACAATATGTAACACCATATAATACCATATAACACTATGTAACACTATATATCATTATATAACAAATATAACACTATAGGTTGTCTGATAACATGTCTATGATAGATGTATAGTGTTATATTTGTTATATAATGATATATAGTGTTACATAGTGTTATATAGCATTATATGTTGTTACATATTGTTATACGGTGTTTATATGGTGTTATATAGTATTATATATAGTGTTATAATACACTTCTTACACTTCTCACACTTTGAGCACTTTTTACAGGATCCTCTACCTATATATATATATATATATATATATATATATATATATATATATATATATATATATATATATATATATATATATATTTAGGGTGGGGTTCTAGAGTGAACACTAGTGTATTTGCGAACTGAGTGAACAAATCCTGGCCATTGATCTACACACGTGTATGACCAGGATCTCATCATGAAATCGTAAATGAGAACACCCATCTTTTGTGAGAAAAATGAGAACAATTCTCATCCTTTCCCTTTCATTTAAATTATAAGGGTAAATTGGTAATTGTAAATGTAGTTTCTAGAAACCTGCTTTTCTTTTTTATTTCTTGTTAGCAACAACAGTGTGGTATATGTCTCTGATTCCGGCTCAGCATGATGATCACTGTGAGGTGATTGTGAAAGAAGGCCATTATGTATTGGTGGTTGAGTCAAATAAGAAGCCGAAGACCCAACATACGTGCTGATTTCACACTCGATGTCGTTCGTTTCCGGCTTGATTTGAAACATGACACTTTTAGCGAGAAAAAGAACCGACAAAGATGATTTCTAGGTCCAAGATAAACTATAGCTCAAGGAATCGATAAAGTGACGAAGGTCGGCAAAAACGTTTGGATTCAAATTTTGCTACAAATTTCTGGGAGTTATTTCACATCTAACCCATCGACGTTTGGATTAAAATTTTACTATAGGTGTAGGGGTTATTTCTTGTTTTCTTCTAATTCATATCAATTAGCAACTAGTGCAAGTGGTAATGCTCACAAACCAAATCAAATAGTGTCATGTTTAAGATACTTTTTTTATTTTCTCTATCAATCTGTTTTAGATGTTATGTACACAATCACCAAGTTCCTTTCTATCCATATATTCT
The DNA here is from genome assembly GCF_002127325.2 of Helianthus annuus. Lineage (NCBI taxonomy): Eukaryota > Viridiplantae > Streptophyta > Magnoliopsida > Asterales > Asteraceae > Helianthus > Helianthus annuus. The sequence continues at coordinate 37,458,106 of NC_035444.2, read as the reverse complement.
TTTTAATAAAATGCCATAGCTTTTCAATTGCATTCAGATAATCATTCTACATTTTTTTCTATTATAACTGTCATATTTTTTGACCCGTTACAAAATGCGCTTGCACTATATTTAAATGATACCCAACTCATTAACTCACTTGATTAAAATATCTTATTTATGAAAAAAATGCTCTTACTTTCTAATTATCTTCTAGCCCCGAAAAAGGTTGAGCCTCACATAATAGAACAATGTAGATGTCGGCCAGCGATGTTTAATGTTACAAAAGAGGTGGCACATCCTTACGGTTTTTTGGCAAGGAAACTAAAAAGGTCAAATCCATGGCCCATTTTGAGATACCATTAGTGTTCCGGTTGTCTATATCACCGACAATAGAAGAAAAAAAAAAGAAGTTTGGCGGCTGGCGTAGTAGCATTAGCAACAAGAAAATGAAGCCTTCGTACATTTTATAATTCAATATAATTACTACTTACGTTTTATGTTTGTTCACTCGGTGGATTTTGCATATTCATATACATATTTTATTATATCAGTTTTGCAATATTTTTATTTAGATGGGTTTATTTTATTATGTATCGATTGATATTTACGTGTGTAAAGTTTGATTGTACATATGTGTAAATCAATATCGAGCACATATATTTAAGTGTTAAATAGTGGTAGTATATGCATAATTTAGTATTCAATTTACACAATTGTAATAGCTTGCTAAATTACACATGTGTAAATAGCATAATAACAAGAGTTTAGATTACTTGTCGACTTACATACACCTGAGTTATCCACTATATCATATGCTACTAATTGCTCTTTAGTAAGAATCTTTGTTTACTATTATGATTTACACATTTGTAAACTTTGATATATATGTTTTTTTTAAACTATTATGATTTACACACATGTAAACCTCTATATCTATACTTATTATTCTTAAATATTAGGGTTTATACATGTGTAAACCAAGATATCTATGCTTATTTTTTTAATGTTTTGATTTACAGATGTGTAAACATCTATATATGTGCTTAATATATTTTTAATATCAAGATTTACACATGCGTAAACATTGATAACTATGCTTATTTTTTAATTATTACAATTTACACATGTGTAAACCTTGATATCTATAATGTTTTGATTTACACATGTGTAAACCTCTATATATGTGCTTAATATATTTTTAATATCAAGATTTACACATACGTAAACATTGATAACTATGCTTATTTTTTAACTATTACGATTTACACATGTGTAAACATCCATAACAACGTTTATTATTTTTAACTATTAGGATTTACACATGTGTAAACCTTGATATCTATATCTTTTTTTATTTCAAGTTACACATATGTAATTTGTCATATTGCACATGTATAATACTTAGGTATTACATATGTAATAGTCAAAGTATTACATACATTAAATATTACAAAAAATGTAACAATCAAAATACACCACACATGTAGTATTACATATATGTACCTTTAAACGCTTGTTTGGCTATCATTATATATTAATTCTTTTCGGTCCGAGTCGAGTTGGGTCTCATTATATATAAATTATCAAATCACAATTTCATAATCAATATCTATATATATAGTATTATACAGCTCCACCAAAAAAAATATCAGTATATTTCCTAGAAACAAAGAAAAAGCTTTCTTTAATGTTTTTTCATACTTTATCTTTTCCATTAGAAGTTATTAGAAGTTGATAATGCATTCTATCAAGTTGTCATAGACGAACATGCTGAAATAATTACAATTCTTATATAAAATATTATAATTATAATTCATATAAAATAACAATTAATTATGCTACTTTTTTTATCTAGTTCTGGACTTCAGTACATATGGTTAAATCGGCCAATACCTCGTTTTTGTATTAACAGATTAGCCTCGTAAATGCACTCAAAACCCTCTGGTGTCGATTTCATTAATAGATATCCCTGATGATTCTAATCGCCTTAGGCACGAACAAAAACTTAATTGTTATTCGAGAGTTGAAAATTATGAACATGTAAATCATTGTTTACCATTGTTGTTTCTTCTTGCTTCTTCCTCAACAAGTTTTGTTTAGTTTTCATTCTTTTGGTTTCTTTCTCATAGCATTCGATTCTTCCGTTTCTTGCTAGTAGTTGTGGTTGTGGTTGGGGTGCTAGCATTTGTTCCAGGTTTGGGTCAGCTGCAGTGGTTGCTAAGATATGGATATTAGCTATTCCCCTATTAAGCATATCCTGGGCATATGCATCGGTTTCTCTTTTGGCTGCGGCTAACACTCGCCGTTCCTGTAACTTTTTCATACGCTTTCTACGCTCATGTGCTCCCCTACTGAACCATCCCCCTTTTTTCTGAAGAAATGGCTCTTCAGACTGAGCCTTAAACACGAATATTCCTTCTTCCGTATCAGCAGAGTACCTCGAGAGGGCAGGCTGAGAAGAGGCACCTTCGCTTCTAGGCGAACCAGACAATTGAAGGTATGCGTCAGATGGTCATTGGTCGCTCATACTGTAAACTAACAGATAGTCAGATAACACATAGCAAGAAAATACAATTATGCACGTATTTCCGTAATTTATTTCCTAACACTTTGAATTTTGATGTCAGCAGAACAGCTATGGACAAAGAATTGGATTTAGTGGGGGGAAGAAGGGTTTCTGGGTGCGTAGTTTTGTGTGATCATGTTTTCAAAGCATGATAGATGGGTTTTTACATGGTGCCCCTTTTAGTTATGTAAATTTGTTTTAATTACCCACTGTAAATTTATTCCCCACTTGGTAGGATTTGCATACAAAGTCCAAAACTTTTAAAAAGTGTAAGAAGTCTATGTAGGCATTATGGGTGAAAATTATTTACTAAAATAGGTAGTTTGAAACTTATTTACCAAAATGGGTGAAAATCTATCTATTTTTATTTTCTGTAAAAAATAATCACATAAAAAGCCACGTGAAACCCAAAACATAAATGTTCCTTGTTCCTTTCCTTTCCACTGTGAACGTTACCGGCGATTGACAACCAAAATTCCGACGAGCTCTGAGCCACGATTCCGGCGTATTCCAAAAGCACCAAAGAATCCCTCTTAACTCCAAATGAACGCTTCACAGAGCAGATTCACTTCCCACTAGAATAGCATTGAATGATTACCAACGGAGATTTTGCCGTGCTCGGAAGCTCTTAATATCCATCTGACACAAATTATCCAATAACATGCAACTTACCAAAGAAGGTTCGTTGCTGACATTTTACTTTGTGAAAATTTTTGTAGCACACTGTGATTCCACATAAGTAATATATGTGTTTCAACATGTATATATGCATAAAATTATACATTCACATAAGTATATATCTGATCCACATAAGGAAAAGTTTTTTGTGGCAAACTGTACGTGATTCCACAAAAGTAACAAAATCTTACATTCTTATACCTATCGATAAATCGGCGTAACCATGGTCGTAATCAGCGCTTGCGAAAACGTGGGGTTAGAGGAATTGTTTCCAGCTTTCTCGAGACGCCAATCGGCGCTTGCGAAATGGTGGTTGCGACTAAATCGCCTGTACTTCTTTTGGGGTTTCATGTGATTCGATGGTACTTCTTTCGGCTACGGATCAAAAGTATCACGGCGGTGAAACATGAAAATCATGGCTATGAATCCGAGCTCACCGGAATCTTTGTTGTTGATCGCTGCCAATATTCCTTGTGGAGAAGAGAAAATGCATTTAATCTTTTAAGTTTCACGTGACATCCATTTATTCCAATTATTAATTTTTAATAGAAAATAAAAATAGATAGATTTTCACCCATTTTGATAAATAAATTTCAAACTACCCATTTTAGTAAATATTTTTTGCAACTACACCTCTTTGGGAAAAAAACTCATGTTTTCAAAGCATGATAGATGGGTTTTTACATGGTGCCCCTTTTAGTTATGTAAATTTGTTTTAATTACCCACTGTAAATTTATTCCCCACTTGGTAGGATTTGCATACAAAGTCCAAAACTTTTAAAAAGTGTAAGAAGTCTATGTAGGCATTATGTTTTAAATTTTATACGTAATATTTTAGATTATTTTTGCATGGTATTATATAGAAAAACATTAAATGTAACCATTTAAAACACAATGAAATGTATTATAGTCATGAAATTCAAAACACTGATTAACTTTCTTGGCATGGTGTTTTAAATTTCATGTCTAAATTATATTTTATTGTGTCTTAAATTATTACGTTTAGTGTTTTTCTATATAATATCATGCCAAAAAAATCTGAATCTTCATACCTAAAAATTAAAACACAATGTCTAAATATACTATTCACACTTTTTAGGAGTTTTGAACGTTGTACACAACTCCTAATATATCCATATATATACATATATATATATATAGATAGGGTAGGGATCCTAAGAGAAATCCATCCTATTTGAGAAACTTGAGAAGCATTCTGGACCACACATTTTCCTAAGCTTTTCGTAATATACACATATATTTTATAGTTTAAAATCAACTATATACATATATGTATATTGTCAAATCTTGAATTATACACATGTGTATATACTCAATTTTAAATTATACATATATGTATATAACGAAAAGCTTAAAGAAAATGTGTGGTCCAGAATGCTTCTCAAGTTTCTCAATTAGCCTAGTGCTTCTCACACGATCCTAACCCTATATATATATATATATATATATATATATATATAGGATTAGGTTCAAGAGTGAACACTTGCGAACTGAGTGAACTAATCCTGGTCATACACGTGTATAGATCAATGGCCAGGATTTGATGTTGAAATACACTAGTGTATTTTACGATTTGATGATGAGATCCTGGCCATACACTTGTGTAGATCAATGGCCAGTATTTGTTCACTCAGTTTGCAAATACACTAGTGTTCACTCTAGAACCTCACCCTATATATATACACACTAAGTTATCACCCAGGACTACTTCCCGAGTTTGAGAAAGAGATAAATCATAATTATAAGTGTATAAATAAAATAAAATACAAACAAAGTGCATGTATGCTTACGGGTTAGAGCAAGTTATATATATTAATGATTAACTAGTAATACTCCCCGCGCGTTACGGCGGGTCTACGGTAGCATCGGTTCGATTTATAACAGGATCGGTATGGTAACGGCACTCGATAGAGTAACCAAAATATACAACCAAAAAATAAAAGAAATGATACGACCAAAATGATGTCAACACGTGTTTTATATGGTCGAAAGACGAAAACCATAAAAACGAATATCGGTTCCAATAATAACGATACCAGTACCAATGTTGTTCGGTCGAAATCGACAGGGCATTTATGTTGCTAGGACGGTGTCACTTTAGTTAGTCACGGTAAAGGTATGGTTCCAACACTCGCTATAGCTTACAATATATAAAACATACTCTATACTGCTACCGAAGTTGTTCAAACGGTATTGGTTCGGTTCGTCACAATAAAAAAACCAAAAAAATTAATTATATTTTACCCGTTCGATTCAAACAAAGTTTATATTTAAATATAGATAAAAATAAGCATGTCGCAACACTATATTTGAAATTTTATAAGGCATTACTTTTATTATTAAAAGAATGTAAAGGATAAACGGCGTCGACATATAATAAAAATACTAAAACGTAGATAAAAAAATAAACATGTCGTACTGCATACTAAAAATTTTATAAAACATTATATCATATAATAGATACACAAAATATGTTTAATTACTATAATAAAGTAATTAAAAGCTAGAAAAAATATAATATAATAACATATATAATTGTAATTTTGTTTGCCACTATCTTTTAATATGTATAATATATAACTACAATAATACACACAAATTGACATATTAACAATTGCAACTAATCAGATTTTTAATATAAAATTCTCAAAAACAGAAACAACTATCTTTATCCATGTAACATATGACCCACCTTAAGACATTATCAAGACATACCACATGTTCCTATAAAAACTTACAACTCTCTTTATCTTCAGTTTACATCTCCAAACATTTATTCAATAAACACATGTAGATCTTTTACAGCGTCTTAACTTCAGTCAACACACACAACAGAAATTAGTTTTGTATGTCTGTTGCCTAATGCATCTCCTCTGTTTGCCATCAGATCAAACACCCTTTACCGTCCACAAGCATCAATACAACCTTTAAAAGTTTATATTACAAAGATTGATTAGCACCCTCTAAAAGTAATATGTTTGACCTTGAAAGTCAAAGCAACAACATGTATTATAACAATATTGAAGTTAAAACTTATGAGACTTTGTGAATGACATACCTGCATCGGGTTAAGATCATCCTAGTGGATCATACTTGTGACAATTTCCCACCACTCCATCGTTGTATACATCCGACTGTAACACAAAGCAAATGTTGAATTCACAAATTAATACTCATGTGAAATTAAAAAGAAATCAACTTTGAAATTAAAAAGAAATCTATTTTGAGATATTACCATTTGCAAACTGATGTTAACACAATAAACTAATGGAAATCCCAACCCATAACTTTGAAAGGTCGAACTCACAAGGTGGCGCTTTCAAACAAATAACAAAAGGTTCTCTCAAGGAAGAGCCTATGGATGTCCAAGGGTGTGGTTCGTTTTTATTTCAGTCATATTCATATTAAGTTTGTCTGTGCACTTGTTGATTGATGAGTCTCTGCATTTCCAATTTGTTTAATGAAGTTTGTTTTTGGTTGCTAAAAAATAACATGTGACTATCCTTTCAAGACTTGCTTGCTTTCACAAAAAATATTTTTACTTAAATCTAGTATTCACTCTAAAGCAAGTAATTGAATCTGAACTTGGACTTTTTGTCTTAATGAAACATTTACCCACCTAAAAAATATAAATAAAATAAAACTATATGACGTCATTTATTAGAATATCCATGACAAAATTACATATTATAAAATTGAGTAAAGTTTTCACACCTTTACAATTCCTAATCAGCCAAGTTACATTGCACAACCAAGTCTCTTTTTAAGTTATTAAGCTTCATTGCCATGTTACATAAGGTGACCAAGATTTAAAGAAAACAAAGAAAGATAATCAAAAAGTGGATTTACCCACTCGGATTTTATAGTAGGGATGGGCATTTGGTACCGGTACCAAATATTCCGTACTGATTTTTTCGGTACCGAACCGGTACCCTATTTTTTGCGTTTTCGATACCGGTACGGTACTGGTATTTTACCAAAATTTACCTTCAAATACTGAAACCGTACCGAACATTTTCGGTACCAATACCCATACTTGGTGATTTTCAGTACCGGTACAGAGCTTATCCCTATTTTATATTAACATATCATCGAGTCATTGGTTCTCGCTCACACACATGATCTTCGTATCCTTCCTTCAAATAAAATGATGATTATCAAAACATTATCATGGTAACGCCTTCTATCTCCTTGTGGTATTTCTAACAGCTCATGAAAATCCATGCCTACAAAAATAACACATTTCATATCATAACTTTTTCGATTAACAATATAAAGCGTAGGCGACAAAATGGATAAAGATTTCAAATTGTAAATGCTTACGCTTTTATAATATGCAAAATTGACATCCTCATCAACAACACCAAATTCATACATTTTAAAGGTTGGGGGTCAATCAACAATACTTTCACCCGGATCTAACACACACCTTTTACATAAGAAAGTCAAAACTTTAAGAATGAAAGTCAAAACATGTCATGAGAATCGAGTAGAAGATGTAGCTTGTAAACATAATAAAACTGAAAAATAGGCAAGCCTCAACATATAAATCAACAAATATATATATATATCAATACACCTACAATAACAATTGAAACCAAAAAAGTATACACATGAGATTCATGCCTATCAATTATCTAAAAAACTGTATGCAAGATAAAAGCAAAATAAAAGTTACTCGAAGCTAATGGGAGATAGAGAAGCTAAAAAACGTGATACTCAAATGTAGATGTAGCCATCTCATAACTGCACATTAGCATACAAATACGAAAGACAAAAAATATGGATCTAAAAAAATGGTATGCATAGAGACAATGATTAGATTGAAAGCATGCATTGATGAAACTAAATTTAAATATAGTACAAAACTGACTTTGTTGCGAGTGACAATCACCTTAACCTACACGTAAGACCCTTAGTCCATTTATACGATTTTCATATAATTTTCGACTATAATTATTTAATTCTACTTACACATACATTACAAAATATGAATTTCTTAAAAACTTTTAAGAAATAACACAATTCAACATTTCATAAAACATTCGCCGTTTAAAAACATAACGACGAGTCATTTTGCGGAAACTTGAATCTTGATTGTGTTCGGTTCTTTATCGAGCTTGATCATCCTCCGATACTTTCCCTTATACCTACATTTCATAACACACGAAATGAGTTAGTCGTTCGGTGTTTAAAACATGTCCGAACAAGTTCATGAGTCCAAACACTCAAGAATTATCAGTTATGAGCGTTTAAAACTTGTTTATACAAGTTCCAAAGATCAAACTGATCAACAGCAACAAAATGCCCAGTATCACAGCCGTCGCGTGCCGCGACGCTGTTCACCCAAACCTGTCGCGTGCCGCGACGCCATATAGGCATCTCCGTCGCGTAGCGCGATGGGTGTATTTCGACAGCAGGTTTGGTTCAAGTCTGCATATTTCCCAGCCAAACTCAGTTTTACGAAAACGGCCATAACTTGATCGTTATTGATCCGTTCTACAATCCGTTTCTTCCTACGTGATCGTAATTTGATTCTCCATAATATGGAGTTAAAATCCGACATCCGGATTAACAAAATTTTAGACTTTTAAGCCTTCGGCTTAAAAATGTAATTATGAACTTTTGACTCGTTCATGTATTAATCAAACAAACCTGTTTGTTTGATCTCAATTTCCCATAAACTTTATAAAGTCAATGTTATCTATAATACTAGATTCAAATCCTGGGTTTATATACTTTCTTAAACTCGTTTTTACTTAAATGCTTATTTTGACCCGTTAAGGGTATTTAAGCATTTTTCCGCATAATTCATGCTCATTCGCTTTTAGCATCTTATTTCCACATTATTTATCAATTGATCTTCCACCACAACTATATGTGTGGTGGATTTAGTGTGGAAATCTATATATTCCGAGTTTTACCCCTCGGATTATCATTTTACGGCAAAGACTCCTATAGAGTCATTTGACCCATAGATTTACATCTTTCGCTTTTTATACTTATTCCAAGTATTTATTTGATCACAAAACTTATTCCAAACAACCTTTAAGGGTCGTTTGCTCTATTTAGCTTATAAGGGCATTTTGGTCCATTTTCACCTTTCATTAAAATGAAGGACTTCTAAACGCATTCTCGACCCAAAATCCCTCTTTTAAACTATGATTTTGATTTGAAAAGTCATTATGTTCTCAAAACACAATGACCATCATATGAATCATTCGGTTTACTTATTAAAGTAACCAAATGTCTATTTGACTTCATTTAACTCTCAATGAACCTCTAGTTTCAAATTGAGTAGTTAACCTATTATACATACCTGGCTCGGATCAATATATTGACCCGTTTCGATACCTTGCATTAATAGCCACTAAGTAATAGCGATGTAAATATCCATTTGATATTTATTCCTATAATTATACAACTCGACAAACCATTAGTCGATATTGTCAAAGGGTAATAATTTCACCTTTTGACCCGTTTGGTCTAAATGACTGTATATCTTGGGAGATGGTTTTATTATCATCTCGTCTACATGACTCGCACCGGTTTACATCGTACGGTCAATTTACTTATAAACAATTTTCTTAACTCTTTTTACCCATTATGACTTACGCCATAAAGTGTCTTTCAAAACTAACGGTTCTAGTCAACGAGTGACCAAATTACCGTTTTACCCTATTATTTGCATTGGTTTACCTTATAAGGTAATCATTCAAAACTCGCTATCTTTTAGTCATTTCCTGACTAAATAACCGTATTAGCTCTTTTTAACCATTAAACATGGTTTATTATCATTGTCCTTTGTTCCGAACCGCACATGCCGTGTCGAAACATCATAATTCAACAAGACTTTATATTATTCATAACCTATAAAACCAATAGGTATTTAATACAAAGAGTGTAAGTTGTACTTACCTAGCATCCAATTTATGCTTTTCCGTCATTCTTGATCCGTTTGACCCGCTTCCTTCCCAAGCTTTCACCTAGCTTGTCAAGCGTCAAACTATCAATGTAATTTGTAAGATGGTTAGACTAGTCATAATCATTCACGACTATTCCATCCTACGATCTTTATGTCGAAATTATCATTCGATCATATCATTGATCATTTTGACTTTAAAGAGTCAAACTGCCTATTTGACAAAAATAATTACACGATGTAGCTTAACTATTCGTTTTATTACTTTTTCATCAGACAGTAAGCATCCTTATTAGGCTACCATTCTAACTACTTATTTAACCAAGTTCATGTAATCGAATTTCTTCAATTTAACACAACTTAGTTCATTTTTAACACATAATGATATCATACATCATTCAACATGAATATATCATTGATTTTTCATCTTATCATACTAAACTCACTACTTAGCAAGTATGATTATATACTCAAACACACACTTTGTTCAAGTATTTCCTGATTACTATCATGTATGATGATTCTAATCATAATTATATCATCAAATTCATCATATGATTAATACCCACTTATCCTAGTGTGGTAAATCATCAAATTGTTCAAATTATATCATCATATGCATAATTTTCACTTAGGGTTTGGTTCCTAAGCATGTATACATCACTAATTCAATCATAGCTTCAATAATTCATTCATAATTCGCGATTATGATGATTATTAAAATTTCACAACTTCACAAATCATTAAAATTTGACATACCTTATGATCCCCTAGCTTGGGTGATCGTTAATTCACGTTCAATTGTGAATTTAGACTTTTTTTGAGCCTTCAATTTGATGATTCTTATGAAACTAGGGTTTGTGGCTCCTGGGGAGCTCTCTTGGTCGAACAGAACACACACACTAAGTGTGTGTTTTGTTTTAAATTTCATTTTATAAATAAAATTTCAAGTTTATCCACTTTGGCCCCTCTTGTTTGGTTAGTTTATTAAATAGGCCATAACCCACTTAATTTCTAACAATATTCCACTTATTAACTAGGTTAAACATTCCTAGTTAACTTAATGAGTTTGGGGAATTTAGGACTCAGTTTATTTTAAGTCCCGTTAACTCGGGCCTTTTTATAAACTTTATTTCTTCTAAAGCTTTCGTTTAACTTTTATTTAATATTAGGTTTAGTTAAATAAATCCTAATACTTTTCAGGTTAATTTTACCATTAAAGGTACTTTACCCGTCTTTTAGTATCAACGTGGTTTGATTACCAAACCCGTTTTCGGGGTGTTACACTACAAAACAACAATAAGTCTAACATGAGCTGAACTAAAGAAAAGATGATGATTCTGATAGTAAATTCAGAATTCGTAGTGTGCGGTAACAAAATTTCATTCAAATTAAACAAAAAATCTAATGAACTATATTACCTAATTTATAAAATAAGCAGTAGGTTTCATATTACAAGATATCAAGATAATGCTAAATGTGCCAGGCAAATTTTATGTTAATAGGTAGCCATATTATAAGTTGTAGCGTAGATTATACCCTTTTTAAAACTTCAAAACTACAGCAACTTGCCTCAAATCGGAATAAATATTTAGAGTTTGATATGATATGTGTTATTCAATAGATGGAATCCTAAGCACATAACCCATATATAAGATTTTGCATTCCTAAAGCTTGCCCTGCAAATAACAGCACTTTGGAGTGATCCGCAACCAATAAATCATTCATTTTACAACAATATGAAGTGCAATTTAACCTTTTTTTATATCAATCATCACAATTTCCAAATCTATTTCAATAACATACACACATATGTGTGTATAAATCTAATCAAACATACGTACATATATACATACAACACAAGATTATATGTTAGGCATCCATAATCAATCAATAACAAACACAATAATAAACTAATTAACAACATTTGATTATAACACACGAAGCACAAAAAACTTACAGTTCACCGGAACCCTAGATAGTTGAGGATCTGAACCCTAGATACTTGATGGTGAAACCATCAGCCACCACTGTCTTCTACCATGGTTTCTAGCGTCCAAAGCACCAAATCATCACCACTAGTCTGACTGAAGAACTTTAAGTTATATGTAGATCTATAGACCTTAAACCTGTTCAAACCGGCTCAGGCGATGCACCGGTTGCTCAACCGGTTCCAACTTGTTCTCAACTTGATCCATATTCTTAAACCCTAAATCCTCATCTTTCCTAATAGACTAATGAAAACCCTTACTGGCGGTGGGTTGTAGTTTATGCTTGATTTGGTCTTCACTGGAGATTTTTTTTGTTTGATAGTGCTGATTAAATTATTTTTGTTAGATGGGTAGATTTGATGCTTCACTGGTGATGTGATGGTTAAATTATATTCGTTTTATTTATTAAAATTCTTTTAAAGTTAAAAGACTAAATTACCCTTAAGTGATTAAAGTTAACTGAAAAATTTAACCTATTTAGTGGTAAACGACGAAAGGTGTAATAATTTTCTAAATAAAGGATTGTGAATGTAATTATTAAAGTTAAAGGTTATCCATTGCAATTCAATACAAACATAAAGGACGAAAAGTCTAATTTATCCATTAAGGAATTTAACCAAAGTAAAATATATTTAGCCATTTATAATGTATATACACATTACCACTTTCAAATTTCATAACCACATTATAATCAGTGGCGAAGCTTGAATTTTTTGGCCCGGGGGGCGAAAACGTATATACCCAAAAATTTCTATAGAACCGGGGGGCGAAAACGTATATACCCACAAATTTCTATACGAAAACTACATATATATAACACTACTGAGCGAAAAATTCGAGGGGTGGGCGCCCCTCCCCGCCTCTCTTATCCTTCACCCCTGATTATAATCATTAGTTTTGTATAACACTGGTTCTGTTTTCCAACAAAACTACACCAATTTTTTTTTTCAATAAGAAATAAAAAACAAGTAAAGCTTCATTAGCAAGACCCTAAAAACACCACAATTGCTTGGTTCATAAACCCTCGTATTTGCATTCTCACTTAATCTTTCAATCTACATTTAATACATGATATACACTCACAAATATTAGCATAAGAAAATCATTAGCGCCCATGGCGTTGCATTGTTCCATGATTTGTTTGCCCCCATAATTCATAACACATGGACTTAGAAAACATGTCACAGACTCATAAATAAAATTTGAAGTTAACAACCAAATGGAGACCGAGGTTCAATAACTAACTTGGGTGCATTCGTTAGGCTATGGGCTGTGGAGGGGCTTGGGTTGGGGGCATTGTTCGACACATGACGAGGGTAAGATCCACAAGCTAATACTCAAATACTATGGGTGTTGTGGGGCGTCGCTTAGCTGGGCGTGGCCAGCCATGTGGAATTTTTTTAAAAAAAGTACAAAGAAAATTAAAAAAAAAAAACCTAACTCAAAAACTAGGGGTGTGGTGGGGCATCGCTTAGCTGGGCGTGGCCAACCATGTGGAAATTTTTTAAAAAACTACAAAGAAAATTATAAAAAAAAAAACCTACACTGAACCAGCCAAACACAGCCCGCCATGTCACTCAGCCCCCCGCCCCACGTCAGACAGAATCTCCACGCCAAACAGGTAACGCTGACCAAAACGCCAAACTAGGATAGAGCACCCGACGTTAAAGGGCCAAAAGGCCCAAAACCCACGCCCACGCCCACACCCACTTAAAGAGTATCCATAAGATCTTAGCTTTCAATATTTTTTTATGAAAGACACGACACAATTCGCATATTTAGTCAAACAAAGATTAGCATTACATAAAATTTTAGAGTTAATTGCCAAAATCGTCCCTTAGGTTTGGGCACATTTGTCATTTTCGTCTAAAATGACACTTTTGTACCAAATTGCCCCCAACGTTTGTAACTTTTTACCATTTTCATTCAAACTACTAACTTAGTTTATTTTTTCTGTTAAGTTGAGAATATTTGGATGAAACTGGTAAATATAAAACCACAGGGACGATTTTGGCAATTTAGCCAAACCATTTTTAATTTCTTTTATTTAATTAATTTTATTACATATATAATAAAAATAATATACATACAATTTTTATATGAAAAAATTAAAAGTTTTGTCATATAATTTTTATAAATTTTCATCAAACCACTAACTCAGTTTATTTTTTCTGTTAAGGTGAAGCATGTTTTAAATTTTATAAATTAAGACAGAAATTAATTTACAGCTTCTTTATATAAATCAGTTTTATAAAGAGAAAACGACATTGGTGTGCAACACATAACAATCGATTACAACTTTTAGTATTTATCAGTTGTAGAGATAGAAAAAAATTGTAAAAGGTTACATATTTTTTAAATGTATTGAGCACCTAGGAATATGTTGGTAGAAATAAAATATTTAGTTAACTAAAATTATGAGGGTAACTAACTAATACTTATTCTGAGTGCCTTGAGTAAGAAACTTTTGGTTCATAGCATTATAATTACAATTTGGTGGGTAATTTTAAGCTTTGGTAACGATACGTTTTTTGATAGGTGGGGGGGGGGGGGCACTGATTTCTGTTTTTCCTTAGTAGCGAATTTAAAAGAGTAGAAGATAATTACAAACTTGGTACATATGATAAGATTTTTTTAATTTGACCTTTTTCAATAAGGTCACCAGCATTTTAGTTTTATAAAATTTAGAGGTTTAAGTATATTTTATTTTTATAAAACTGATCTATATAAAAAAATTAGAAATTAATTTTTGTCTTCGTTTATAAACATCTTTCGCGTTAATAGAAAAATTAACTTAGTGGTTGGATGAAAATTTACAAAAATTATGTGACAAAGCTATTATTTTTTTCATATAAAAATTGCATGTATATTCTTTTTATTATATATGTAAAAAAATTAATTAAATAAAAGAAATTTAAAAGAGCTTGAGTAAATTGCCAAAATCCTCCCTGTTATATTTGACAGTTTCATCCAAATATTCTCAACTTAACAGAAAAAATAAACTAGGTTAGTGATTTGGATGAAAATGGCAAAAAGTTACAAACGTTGGGGGCAATTTGGTACAAAAGTGTCATTTTGGACGAAAATGGCAAACCCGCCCAAACCTCAGAGACGATTTTAGCAATTAACTTTAAAATTTCACTTTAAGATATATATCATCAGGGCCGACCAATTCATGTATCATGTTCGAGCTCGAAAAAACGTGTCGTCGTGCCTTAACGAAATTGGGTATTGAACTCACTAAAGGTCTAAGCCTAATGTTAATGGGCTAATAACTAATCTAAACCATAAAAATAGTTTTGTAAGTGAGCTTATGTTTATGTTGATATTTGTATGGGCATACACTATTAATTTATTTATTTTTACACATACATATCGGGTTTTTTTTTTTTAAATACGTGCCCTTTAAAATATCGGGTCATGACTGGTGGTCCTCCCTGTTCACCCTCAGGGCCGGCCATATATATCATATCATATTAAAATCATATATAATATTTATTTACAATGAAAAACAACTGAAATATATCATATCATATAAAATCATATATTATATTATATTATATTTATTTATTAACTATTAAAAACAACTAAAATATGTCATATCATATTAAATTAAAATCATATATAAAATTTACTAACAATGAAAAACAACTGAAAGTCTGAAACTAAGAAAACGACTATACATGCAGTTTTCTTTTTCCCGAGTCTTCGTGTATAATGATCTAATAAACATAAATGAAAAACATTTCAAACGGCCCGTCTAGCTCAGTTGGTAGAGCGCAAGGCTCTTAACCTTGTGGTCGTGGGTTCGAGCCCCACGGTGGGCGACGTTTCATAAGAACCAGCTCTTACCTTTTATTCTTTTTTGCTTTTAGTCAGTGTGTTAATCAAGATAAATTTTCTTTTGACAAAGTTACCCTTGTATTCCCTACACCTAGGGGTGCAAGCGAGCCAAGCTATTCGCGAGCTACTCGAGCTCGGCTCGAAAAAAAACTCGAACGAGCCGAGCTTAAACGAGCTTGAGCTCGAGCCCGAACCTAAAAACAAGCTCGTTTAGTAAACGAGCCCGAGCCCGAGCTTCGCTTATCGAGCTCGAGCCGGCTCGCGAGCCTTAACGAGCTTTCTTTTTATATATTTTTTATTAATATATTAAACATATATTTAAATAATAATATTTACCATTAATATAAATATAAAAAATAACTAAATTATATGTATAACAATAATTATAATTAATAAATACTAAACGAGTCGAGCCCGAGCCGAGCTTGAGCTTGAAAAAATACATTCGAGCCGAGCTCGAGCTATAGAAATAAAGCTCGAATCGAGCCGAGCTCGAGCTCGAGCTTTCATATGTTAAACGAGCTCGAGCCTAGTCGAGCTCGGGCTCGGCTCGACTCGTTTGCACCCCTACCTACACCCCTCTCCATATCCTCTTTGATTATTAGGCTGGATCTAGATACTAATCAATAGTATAAAGAAAAGAAAAGGGTGTTTTTATAATAAGACATTAGTTCGTAGTACGTTGTGATCGTGGGCAATTACCGTATAATGGTATTTTAATGGTATTTTAATGGCGCACTTTATTGCTTATGACAATTAGTGCCGACAACATGTTTTCGCTGATGGGCGGTTGTGGGTTCCTACTAAGCAGCCCATTGTTGTTGATGCGCGTGTGGTTTCCACCATCGGTTAGCAATAGAAACTTGTTGCTAATATGTATCGACAGGTTCTCACTGGAGATACGTAGTTATTGCGGATAGCTAATGACATTGGTTTCTACTATTGAGAAGTTAAAAGATAAAATGTCGTGTTATTTCATTTGAGAATCAAACTGATCAAATTGTCTTAAAGACGCTTTAAAAATCCAACTCTTGGGTTTAATGTTTTCAACTATTACTGATTTAATTTGTCAACAAAACCAAGGTTGCTAACCTAGTTTATACACACGACAATACTCTCAAACGCAACAAAACACCACAAAAACGATTTCCAAAATTTAAAGTTCCTTCCTACGACTTTCATGTGCGTTTGCACTCAAGTCTTATCTGATATGTTTTTCAAAAAAAAAAAAAAAAAAAAAAAAAAAAAAAAAAAAAAAAACACACGCAATCAGTTGAACACGAATCTTCGGCCATCGCCTTTTTTTCTTTTAAGTGTAAACTACATTGTAATTTTATTTTCTTTCATATTGTAATATAGTTTAAAATTATTTAAAACGGTTGTCCTATCTTTTTCTTCATACATTATGATATTTACAAGTACAGGTATCATGTTTTTTGGGATTAAAATGGAGAAAAATGTCATTTGATATCTCCTGACTCCTGAATTTACTATTTTCAAATAGTAAACACATTGACAACCAAGTCGGTATATTGGGTTTGTATATATGTATATAATTTCTTATAATACTTATTTGTATTAAAGATATTTAGATAATTATGTATTCTTTGTGTGTATGTTGTTTAAGACCAAAACAACAAATCTTAAACCAAACATTATTTATTTCTGTGGTTAAATTTAAATGAACGAATAAAAAACAACTTAGCTGTTATTTTTTCAGTTAATATGTTGGTCACATCATTGATAAAGTATATAAACATCTTTGTTAGCTCATAATTATCATGGTATTGAATGTATGATACTATAATCAGTAAGACACTAAAACTATCTTGATATCGTAAATTAAACACTTACTTAGAATTAGACAAACTTTAAAGTTCGTTGGTTTCATCATCATCCGTCATTAGTTTTATATTTTCTTAATAAAAAAGTTACTTGTTAGAAAGATGTTACTTATAATATAGATACATTTTTACTCTTAAATTTGATCATATATATAATTACCTGTCAAAACAAAAAAAAAAAAAAAAAATAGTTGCATGCCTAATAAAACTATATGATTTAAATGGGTTTATTATAGACCTTTTTTTAATAGAAGGTTGATGTTAAAATAACTAGTCACCATACCAAAATAATGAAGTCAAGATATGACACATGGTGTGTTACATAAACCTAACAAGACTTTTATGTTTTCATATGAAGTGGCTCATATGTGATGGTTGCAATTTGGAAACCCGGTTCATGTCACTTCTTGTAGACACTAGCTTGAATTTAGCTTCATACATAGTAACAGAAGTTATTAAAAGTGAATCGAAACAAGAGTGCTAGGTAGCACTTTCCATTGTCAAGTCTGCAAAAAAAGGACACAAGTCCTTTCTATACGAAGAATTTGATTCCGTAATGGCTATAAGTAAACTAAATACAAAGTTTCAAAAATGAGCGATTTCAAAAACGATTCTAAAAGGAACGGCTTAAATTGAAATGCTTTTAAAAATTAACGACTTAAAAAAGTGAATAGTTTAAAATGTTTAAAAATAAATGATTTTAAAAAGAATGGTATGAAATAAAGTGTTTAAAGAAACTTTAAAAGACAAACGACTTTAAAAAGAATGATTTAAAAAAACAAATGGTTTAAAAAAGAACAATTTTGAAAACGATAGATTGTTTAAACAAAATGTAAAATAACAAATTATTCTTTAAAACGACTTTTATAAAAATAAACGGTTAATGAAAATACATATTTATTTGTATATTTAAAACGTATTATTGTGAAAATAACTAAATAATAAAAAAAAACTTGAGTAATTGCATTAATAATCTCTTAAATATTAAAGAACTTTGTAATTATCAAAAAACAACCCCTAAGATATATAATGACCAAATTATTCTTACAAATAACTGCAAAAAAGTAACAAATTTATAGTTAGGTGCCAAAACCGTTATAAAATGCAACTTCGGGGTCTAATATATTAAAAAATTTCTTTTTTTTTTGACTGAAATGGTTAAACTAGCTAACTACAGGGGCCAAAACAATCATTAATCTATTGAATATTAACTAATTAAGATGATGTATATATATCAAAGTACTATAATATTTTTTCATTAATATAAAATTTATACATACTTACATACACATTTGCATACTTTATACAAACATACGTACTAACATACACATTTTTCACCAATTGCAAACATTTACATGCACAATTGTTCATCATTTACATACACCTACATTCATAGACTTACATACACACATACATGCTTACATACACCTACATTCATAGACTTACATACACACATACATGCTTACATACACCTACATTCATACATTCATAGACTTACATACACACATAGATGCTTACATACACCTACATACACAAATACATAGATTTTCATATACACATTTTCACCAAATACACCTACATTATACATTTGACATACTATACATCTAAATACATACATTCATAGACTTACATACACACATACATGCTTACATACACCTACATACACAAATACATAGATTTCCCTATACACATTTTCACCAAATACACCTACATTATACATTTGACATACAAACATACATTCTTACATACACATTTACATACCTAAACCAAAAATTATACAATTTATAAACTTTGAAAAAAATACATATAAAACTAACCGTATTTTCAAGTTTCAAAGAGATGTAGACCGCGGAGACGAGTTGGTGACCGTAGAAGTGATGGTGGTGATCGGAGCAGTGATGGTGATGATCCGATTTCTCTACCATAAACACAAAAATACACAAAAATTAAAGCCTATAACATGTATATAGCAAAATAAAGAAGTAATTTAACAAAAACAAAGTTTAACTAACCGATTTGGGCGAAAATCGCGTGTTACCGGCGGTAGAGGGAAGTTTTTTGGGGGAAAAGTGAAGAAGGAGGGAGAAAATGGCGCTGTATAGGGACTGATACATTTTAACCATTAGCGGTGACGTAGTATCGCCGGTATTGCTGTGTGTCGCTGTAACACCTCGAAACTTTCCGTCCAATAATGTCTTGACACGTGTCATAAGGTTCTGGTATGTGAAAACATACTTTAGAGGGACTAAAAGTGACAAACAGTGAAAACTATGGAACGTAAGGGTCCAAAGTGTCAACAATGGATAAATAGACTCTATGATAACCCAACATAATGTTTATAACCTTAAACGGATGGTTCATGGATCATACGACGCGGAAATTGCACAAAAGTGATGTATTGCAAACTATAGGGGCCAAAAGTGTCAACATGTTTAATTTATACCTCTGAGTGAACTTTTGGCAGACCCGAAGCTTTGAGAAGCTAAAATATACTCACTAGAATATGTGGTTAAAATTTCATGAAGTTTCGTCAACGTATGAGAAAGTTATGGCCAAAACCGTACTTGAGGGACTAAAAGCGTCAACGTCGAATTTCATGGCTTTTCGGTTGAGCGCAAAGTTATCCGAGGACATTTCCATGTTGGTAAATGTCCCAGGGTTCCTAGAAACCAAGTTTGGGGGTTTACGAGTCAAGAAAAGTTGCCAAAACCTCGTAACCAAAGTGCAGGGACCAAACTGCAATATTTAACAAAGTTTTGGAGATCAGACAAAGCCAGGCGGCCCGCCTGGCACCCCCAAGCGGGCCGCGTGAGACCCCCAGTAACAAAAATTCGCGAAAATTGCAATTCTGGTCCGAATTGGAAGTGTTTAACAGCTCATTCCACCTCCACAAGCTCCAATAAAACCCCATGCATGCCTAGTGCAATAGTAACCTATCCTCAAACCTCTGAATCCATCTTTAAATTAGATCAAAGCTCCATTTCTTGGCATTTCCTTTTGTGATCAAGAACACTCTCAACTTGCAAAACTCTCTCAAGCATTTCTGGAGCATTTCTGATCATCAAGGCAACATCCTAGTGTTATCTAAGCACCTATAGGACCTTTGTAAGCTTCCAATTCGTTCTCTAATCCGTTCTTGCTTTGATTATTGCTAAAAGTCAAACTGTTTGTTCATAAGCTTTGACTTTATGATTAAACGGATTTCTTTCAGTCATTTCTCGAATTGAAACCTGATATAGGTTGGTATTTATGTGGGAAACAAACCCTCTAAAGGGTACTATCTGAATCCCACTATATGCATGCTAATTGTCGAGTCAAATATGTTTCCAAAAAGTCAACATAAGTGATTTTTGCAAAAATAAGCTTAAATGTTAATATATTAGACATGCAATCTGATTGATCATCATAAATAACTTGTAATACATATAAGAATGTGTTTTACCATCATCAACTCGACAATATATAGTATAGACACGAATCGGAACCGAAAGTCTTGTAAAACGATTATTTCGTAGACTATCGATTCGGATTCGAACATGCATGTTCGAGATCTGTATTGGAAAGTATTTTTGACCATTTTTATTTTGGTAAAACTTTCTTAAATTTTGTTGATTGAGTCTATACTTAGCCGATTCAAATGCATGTTTCCGATTTATACATAAAGTTGACTATTTTGCCCTTTTTGAGATAAAACGTGATTTTTGGAAAAGTGAAAGAATAGAAATCTTTATTTCTAATATATAAACTTGCACCGAAAATTTCGGATCAGTTGGTGGTCCAGATTTTGAGTTATGGCCATTAGCGTAAAACTATATCTTAAAGTTACATAAACGGCCCTTTTCGCGTATAACCCATTTCTGGCCACGTTTTGATATAAAACTTTTTACCCACTGATGTATTATAATATTTTGGGATTTTTGATGATTTTTAATTAATTTTTGGCTGAACGGATCTTAGATCGCTTAGTTATTTCGGGTTATGTCGGTTTTGACCGTTTAAGCCATAAAATGAGTTTTATACATTCTTTTGACCCGAAACCTTTTCCTACTGTTTTTAATTGTTGAATAAAGTATTTTAAGTATTCTGGAAATATAAAAATCTCAGCTTTTCTTTGAAAACCCGAAAACGCCCTTAAATCGCATTTTTAGCGTTTTAAGCGCATAGTAAGCGTTATACTCGTTTTAAACATATAAGACTTATACCTACTGATGTAATTAGTATATTTTCATATAATAAGAGTAGGTATAGGTATATGAACTCAGATTTCCAGTTTTGGCATTTTTAGCCCTTGTGAAATTACTAAAATACCCCTACGGTGCATAGTTTGATTTTAAATGACAAGTTTGGTATATGGGTCATACCCTACTGTTATAATATGTTAAATGAAGTATATTCACTGTATAAACCAGACCTGTAACTCAGATTTACAATTTTACTCTTTTATAATCTTTTAAATAACCAAAATGCCCTTCTAAGGCATAAATTGAGTTTAAAACTATTCGGGGCATAATATAACATAACTTACTGATATTATGTCATATTTAAGGCATATTATCTCAGGGAACTTGCATTTGACTCTTTTGGTTACCCGTAACGCCCTTTTTGCGTTCGGTTCGGTTTACGTAACTAGTTTGCGTAAATTGACCAAAACGGGTCAAACATTATCATTTTTTATCTCAAAATCCAGAATGTATTTAGTATACCCATATTATACAAGTATCCAAACTTGTCGGGTCTAAATCACATTCTATCCGGTCTTTCGCTTAATCGTGCGCTTGAACCGTATATTTCCTTAAAACTAACCGGTCTAAGCTTAGGCTTAATTAAAGACCCGTTAGTATTCTAATTGGTCATCTATACCATCGTTCCAGACTAGAGCTTTCCGGTAAATTGTACCTACGCTTACTTAGGAATACGGCTGAGTTATTATTCTTGCTATTTAAGACAGGAGCTAGCTCAGGTAAATACTTTTAACTTATTTTCCCTTATACGGGCTTGGGATACGGTATTATAAAAATACCGCTTGGTCGGGTGTAGAAACTGTTTAATCGGAGATGATTAAATTGCATAATCCCGTTTTAATCTGTGTTGATTGATAACAAATAACATTGGGGGTTAATGACCGTGTCCTGGATATCCTTGGCTCATTTTAAAAAGTGAATGGCCACGACGTAAGCACAAGGTGTAGGCAGAACACCTCCTGTTGCATATGTATAACGTATACTCACTCGTGAGATTATCTTCTTGTGAGATTATATTTGTGGTGTGTCGATTAATCTTGTCCGGCTTGTATTGTATAATCACCGGCCCTAAATGTTGGACAACCATGTAAATCGGATACAAGATTTTTATTAATAAAATTGTCCCAAGTATAAAGATTAATTTTGCCTCTGTGCATTTTAATCGATGTGTCAAGATATTTTGTGCCGTTTGCACTCGAATCACTTTTCAAACTCTTTTTCCAAAATGAGTCAGTTAATTGTATTTACCAGTGTAAACTGACGTATTTTCCAAAAGGTTAAGTGACAGGTACTATGCGTAATTGGCTGGGAGCTCGGGGCGTCACTAGGGAATCTTGCAAGTCCTAGATGCCTAAAGTCTATTGAACAGTTTTCTATTATTGATCCGCCTGTGGATCCTTTACCTTCCTTTGTAATACTTTGACATTACTTATATTTGGAATGTAATATATTTATCTTTTGCTTCTGCTGTGCATTATTATATTGTGTTGTTTGTCTATGATGACGCCAACTACGTCACTATACTCCCCACCGGGCCCACCGGTGACACGTGGAAAATTGGGGTGTGACAGGTTGGTATCAGAGCCAACGCTGAGTGAATTAAACGCTATCCTAATGTGTTTAATCTCAGTGACACAATTGCACATACTCGAGTCTAGACTTAACATAGGAATACTCCCGATTCTAATCTGGAATTTACTGCTTCCGATTATTTTTATATTGAATACGCCGCCAAGCGAAGAAGCCGTAGTAGGAGTTCTCCACACCGGAGCCCGAGATGCTGAGTCTTGTACCACGGCTAAAATGGAACGAACATCCAAGGAGAAAGCATTCAGAAATAAGATGAAGAAGAAACTCCTTTTACTGAAAATCGTTTTCCTTATTAGTCCTTATAAGGACATAATTATCTTTTAATGCCTACGGGCCAAACTTATTTAAAACATCCATTAGTGATGTAGTGCCTGCGGGCCAAACTTATTTAAAACATCCATTAGTGATGTAGTGCCTGCGGGCCAAACTTATTTAAAACATCCATTAGTGATGTAATGCCTACGGGCCAAACTTATTTAAAACATCCATTAGTGATGTAGCGCCTACGGGCCATACTAATTGTCATATAAGACAAAAAGCAGTGGTGGTCTATGACTCCCTGTCAAGAAAAGGTAATGAACTTTGATTCACACCTAAATGCCTTGATCCCAGACGATCATGGCTTATAAATTAAACTTGTCCTCGTGACTAAGCCTTTTGTGCTATTACCAAATGCCTCGATCCCAGACGATCATGGCTTATAAATTAAACTTGTCCTCGTGACTAAGCCTTTTGTGCTATTACTAAATGCCTCGATCCCAGACGATCATGGCTTATAAATTAACTTGTCTACGCGACTAGGCCATTTGTGCTATTATTAACTTATAAATTAGGATTTATGATAAAATCCTGAATAAAATAAATATCTTTCCTTCCCTGCCAGTAGGCATTTTTAAAAAGAATCTTAAAGGTGAAATCTAGCCTACGCGGCCAAGATGGTGAAACCTACCCAAGGGATTCAGATCCTTGTTAACACCTAAGAACGTGTTAGCACTCCTGACAAATGTGATTCGATAAAATCACAACAGTCATCCTTATATTGGATTCTTCCAATTTTCTCATCTAGCCTAGTGATCCAGAAATGATGGCTTGTGTCATCCAATAAGATGATCACATTATAAACATCCGATAGTGATGAAGTGCCTCCGGGCTAAACTTGTTGTCCGATAAGACAACGACAGTGGTGGTCTTTGACCTCCTGTCTAAAAGTGTTGGACCAGGTCCAAGCATAATAGTCGGTAGGATCCATACGATCTCGACTAATAGCATCAAAGAAGATGATCATATTATAACCATCCCTCAAAAGGGGAACGCCCACGGGCTATGCCTATTGTCCTAAAGGACAAAAGACAGTTGAAGTCTACAACTCCCTGTCAATAGAAGGTAATGAATGTGATTCGAACCTTAAATGCCTCGATTCTCTGAAATCATGGCTTGCAAAAAAAAAAAAAAAAATTAGAACTGTCCTTGTGACTAGGCCTTATGCGCCACTTTAATATCCTTAATGTTTTATAACTAGGATAAATTATAATGGAAAATACTAATTAAATATAACTAACAAGTTAACCAATATGGTTTATATTACCATGGTTGATAAATCGTCAAAGATGATGATTCCATAACAATCTCTGAATAAATCATTGTTAATAATTATGTAGCAATCAAGCTACATGGCTGGATTAGATGAAGTTAACAGTCGTTTGAAGGAGAGCAATGATACTACCGGGATTAATGTAACTGGAGCAGAACTGCAGGCAATAATAGATTATGCTGTTACTCGAGCTCTTGATCGACAGAATGATGAATCAAATGATACCCACTCCAAGACTCTATCTATGGCTCGTAGTAAGCCCCCTCCTGAAACGCATGAGTCAAGGGAGGACGATGATCATGACTTGTCAAATCAAAGGAGAATTCCGTCTAGACAAGTTGTGTTTCATCAAGAGGCACCAGTTAAGACCTGTTCATATAAATATTTTATCTCCTGCAAGCCCAGAGACTTTACAGGAGAAAATGGGGCCATCGATTGCATGACATGGCTCGATGAGATGGACGCCGTTGTTGACATCAGCGGTTGTGCGGAGCAAGATGTTGTGAAATTTGTTTCACAATCATTTAAAGGAGAAGCGTTGGCATGGTGGAGATCATTGCTCCAAGCCACGGGGAAAGTTCTACTCTACAACTTATCTTGGGGACAATTTGTTGCTTTAGTCAAGGAAAACTACTGCCCTCAGCATGAAGTAGAAAAGATAGAATCAGACTTCTTGACTTTGGTCATGGAAAATTTGAATTGTCAGGCATATGTGACAAGTTTCAACACTATGTCCCGCCTAGTTCCTTATTTAGTCACCCCTGAACCTAAACGCATAGCGCGTTTCATTGGAGGCCTAGCACCAGAGATAAAAGGAAATGTTAAAGCATCTAGGCCAACCACATATAGGTCCGCGGTGGACTTATCCTTATCTCTCACCTTAGATGCAATCAGAATTAAGTCTGTTAAGGCTTCTGGCGAGAGAAGAAGAGAAAGAGAGGAGGAAAACTCTCATCAAACTAACAAGAAGAAGAAGGGAAGCTCGGAGCGTGGGAAAGATTCCGAGTTTAGGAAGAACTCGAGTCAGTCTGATAACAGACCCAAATGCAATAACTGCAAAAAGCAGCATTTTGGAAAATGTACAATAGACCCACGCGCTAAATTGTGTGGAATTTGCAAGACCAAGGGCCACAAAACCTTAGAATGCAAGGGGTTAAAGAACGCCACATGCTACAACTGTAACGAGGAAGGACACATCAAAACCAACTGCCCAAAGCTTATAAAGAAGCCTGAGAGGCCAGGAAAAACAAATGCATGAGTCTTCCGGATGAATGCTAGGAAGGATAACTATATAGCAGGTACTTTTCCTTATCAAGCAGTTTATGCAGAAATTAAATTGATACTGACACATGTGATTCAATAATGAACGATCACTGTTGAGAACTGTTGTCTCCGTCTTAGTAGGACTTCGGTCATTTTATACGAAGAAGGAACTGGCCGATGATACTTTAGAAAATGCTCCAACAAACCTTAGATGGATATTTTATATCTAAATAGGAATCACTCTTTTCTGATATTCATATGACAAGCTTTCAAGCTACCTAAATTCTTTAATATAATAAAGTCAGATGTGACGTTTTGATCCTCTGTCAGAAAGGTAATGGACTAGGTCCAAACCTTTAATGCCATTGATGGTCTTTTGCAACCTAGGCTAAGTAATATTATTATATTTTAAATAACGTTCATTAAGAATGTTAGTGCTATAGTAGCCTGTATAGGTGATTGACACCATGGTTAGTATATATTAAGGCCATCAGAGTGAAAAATAGCAGTTGTTGGATTTCAACTAAGAAATTGTTTTATTGGTATTAGGAACCAATATCGAGTATGGCAAACTCGGGTAAGATAACAGTCAATCGCGCCATTGATGACGCGACGCATGCTAATGATGCTGAAATTGTAAACCTTAGAATTTCCAAAGATGTTCTTCAGACTATGATAGACGCAGCCGTTGGAAAAGCTGTAAAGAAGGCTGTGAAAAAGTTAAAGGAGCCCCATGCTGCTCGGTCCAAGTTTTATCTAGGACCATATTTCCTTGCTCTTAAGGAGGATCTCGTTCATGCCTCGGATGCGAAGGATGAACTAAAAAGGAAAAGGGAGGTAGATAACTCCCAGAGTTCTAAGAAAAAGAACAAACAAAAGTCTGACAAGAAACCAGTATGTGAGACCTGCAAGAAGCGCCATTATGGGAAATGCAGGTTCGAACTAAGATCCAAATCACAGCCCAGGGCTTGTGGGATCTGCAAGTCTAAGGGACATAAAGCATTGGACTGTAAGGACATGAAGAATGCAGTTTGTTTTGGCTGTAATGAGAAAGGCCACATCAAGACTACGTGCCCTAAATATGTCAAAGGAAATGCGGCGGAGGAAGTAAAGCCAAAAATTGAAAGCACTCAAGATGCCTAAGCTGGCCATAAATAATGACAACAGGTACAATTCCTTGTCGTTTTATCAGTAATCTAAATGCTAAGAGTTTTATTTTGGTTCGGATACCAGTAAATCCTTCATAAACCATAAGCTTAGTAAACTTTATATTAGCCATAGGGTATGAATTACCAAGGAAACCTTAGTAACCGATTCTTCTCGTATCGGCAAGGGATCCTTCCGAAGGATCTAAGAGTACTCTTTCTTCGCATAGAATACGACAACATATGTTATTTTAATTATTATTTTTTCCTCTTTTTCTTCTCATTGTTTTATATCGCCTGCGAATGCCAAACTGTGTTTGATAAAAAGTGCCATATGAGGATTTGCGTATCCTAGTGCGTCCCATAGATTGCTTCCATGCCTGATCAGTATGGAAGTTTAATGCATGGGATCCCCGAAGATATCCCAATAGTCATATTGTACTAAAGTCGACTAGTAATATTCAAAGAAGATATCCTATATAAAAATGTCCTTATAAGTATCTCTACTTAGGGCATCTTTGCAATGGTAAAAGGAATGTGTCATTTATCTGACACCGACAGCGATAGGTGAGCCAAAGCCTGAGAGTACGGAAATCTCTGACATCTTTATGTGTCATAATTAGCTTCCTTATAAGAATTACTATGTTCACCTCTTGAGAGGCAAGTAGAGTTAAGATCTATATCCCATTTCGGGTTAGTCTGTTATGAAACCTTCAAGGTAGCTAGTACCATCATTGGAAGAAATCGAAACCCCGAATAAGTAAGTTTTAAAATAAAGGATTCATATAGCCTAACTCGATATCCTGAAGAAATCGGTATTGTTAATTAAGAAAGAAGGTTCATTCTGCTGATGCATTGAATACCACAACCCAATTTAGGCAACAATTAAGAATTTCCATCAGCTGCCCAGGATCGTCGATTGTTCGACTAACTGAGAGAATTAACTATCCCTTAAGACTAGTTTTAAGTAATGGTGGGAAGGACCATCTCACATTAAGATAAGCATTTCTATAATAGTGATGTATAAGTATCAAGGCTACTCCTTTGGAGACCTTGCTTAGACGGAATGTTAGTTATCTATTGCTAAATAGAAGATTGGTAAGTCCAATCATCCGGTCTGATAATTGCCTTGGAAACAACGAATAAGATCAGGCAAATCCATGATCATCTGTAAGATTGCCGGTTTGGGCAGAAAAATCAAAGAGTTGTGAAAATAGCAACCCTCCTAAGTCCTTGTTAAGAAATAAGGTTCATCAAAGACATCACTCTGGAAGGGTGCGCCAAATTAATAAGTATCAGGCTAGTTAAACTCTGATTACATATAAAAATCATTCGAAGGAATCGAATGTATCATAGATCATATAACTTATGAGCTAAAACCTATTTAAGGAGCTTGGTGGAGCTCGCAATATATTACACCCCAAGGATTAAGGGATATGTTTCGCCAATAAGCCAAGAAGCACTATCACATAACGGTTGGAAGAATTGTGATATAACGATAAACCCGTATCGAATGCGGATCCAAGGCGCAAAGATTTTCACGTCGAAGTAGGTGAAAAAGTGTTACTTAAGGTATCACCTTGGAAAGGTGTGATGCGATTTGGAAAGAAAGGCAAGCTAAGCCCGAGGTACATAGGGCCTTTCGAGATAAACGAACGTGTCGGGGCAGTTGCTTATAAGTTAAACTTGCCTGAGGAACTTAGCGCTATTCATAATGTGTTCCACATCTGTAATTTGAAGAAAGTGTTTTGCTGACGAATCACTGGTTATACCGCATACAGATTCACACATAGACGAGAATCTAAAGTTTGTGGAAAAACCTTTGTCGATTGAGGATCGACAGGTGAAGAAGCTTCGAAGGAAGCATGTGCCTATTGTTAAGGTCAAATGGGATGCCCGTAGAGGACCCGAATATACGTGGGAAGTGGAATCCACGATGAAGGAAAAATATCCTCATTTGTTTCAGTAAATCTCGAGGTCGAGATTTCTTTTAAGGGGGTGAGGATGTAACACCTCGAAACTTTCCGTCCAATAATGTCTTGACACGTGTCATAAGGTTCCGGTATGTGAAAACATACTTTAGAGGGACTAAAAGTGACAAACAGTGAAAACTATGGAACGTAAGGGTCCAAAGTGTCAACAATGGATAAATAGACTCTATGATAACCCAACATAATGTTTATAACCTTAAACGGATGGTTCATGGATCATACGACACGGAAATTGCACAAAAGTGATGTATTGCAAACTATAGGGGCCAAAAGTGTCAACATGTTTAATTTATACCTCTGAGTGAACTTTTGGCAGACCCGAAGCTTTGAGAAGCTAAAATATACTCACTAGAATATGTGGTTAAAATTTCATGAAGTTTCGTCAACGTATGAGAAAGTTATGGCCAAAACCGTACTTGAGGGACTAAAAGCGTCAACGTCGAATTTCATGGCTTTTCGGTTGAGCGCAAAGTTATCCGAGGACATTTCCATGTTGGTAAATGTCCCAAGGTTCCTAGAAACCAAGTTTGGGGGTTTACGAGTCAAGAAAAGTTGCCAAAACCTCGTAACCAAAGTGCAGGGACCAAACTGCAATATTTAACAAAGTTTTGGAGATCAGACAAAGCCAGGCGGCCCGCCTGGCACCCCCAAGCGGGCCGCGTGAGACCCCCAGTAACAAAAATTCGTGAAAATTGCAATTCTGGTCCGAATTGGAAGTGTTTAACAGCTCATTCCACCTCCACAAGCTCCAATAAAACCCCATGCATGCCTAGTGCAATAGTAACCTATCCTCAAACCTCTGAATCCATCTTTAAATTAGATCAAAGCTCCATTTCTTGGCATTTCCTTTTGTGATCAAGAACACTCTCAACTTGCAAAACTCTCTCAAGCATTTCTGGAGCATTTCTGATCATCAAGGCAACATCCTAGTGTTATCTAAGCACCTATAGGACCTTTGTAAGCTTCCAATTCGTTCTCTAATCCGTTCTTGCTTTGATTATTGCTAAAAGTCAAACTGTTTGTTCATAAGCTTTGACTTTATGATTAAACGGATTTCTTTCAGTCATTTCTCGAATTGAAACCTGATATAGGTTGGTATTTATGTGGGAAACAAACCCTCTAAAGGGTACTATCTGAATCCCACTATATGCATGCTAATTGTCGAGTCAAATATGTTTCCAAAAAGTCAACAGAAGTGATTTTTGCAAAAATAAGCTTAAATGTTAATATATTAGACATGCAATCTGATTGATCATCATAAATAACTTGTAATACATATAAGAATGTGTTTTACCATCATCAACTCGACAATATATAGTATAGACACGAATCGGAACCGAAAGTCTTGTAAAACGATTATTTCGTAGACTATCGATTCGGATTCGCACATGCATGTTCGAGATCTGTATTGGAAAGTATTTTTGACCATTTTTATTTTGGTAAAACTTTCTTAAATTTTGTTGATTGAGTCTATACTTAGCCGATTCAAATGCATGTTTCCGATTTATACATAAAGTTGACTATTTTGCCCTTTTTGAGATAAAACGTGATTTTTGGAAAAGTGAAAGAGTAGAAATCTTTATTTCTAATATATAAACTTGCACCGAAAATTTCGGATCAGTTGGTGGTCCAGATTTTGAGTTATGGCCATTAGCGTAAAACTATATCTTAAAGTTACATAAACGGCCCTTTTCGCGTATAACCCATTTCTGGCCACGTTTTGATATAAAACTTTTTACCCACTGATGTATTATAATATTTTGGGATTTTTGATGATTTTTAATTAATTTTTGGCTGAACGGATCTTAGATCGCTTAGTTATTTCGGGTTATGTCGGTTTTGACCGTTTAAGCCATAAAATGAGTTTTATACATTCTTTTGACCCGAAACCTTTTCCTACTGTTTTAAATTGTTGAATAAAGTATTTTAAGTATTTTGGAAATATAAAAATCTCAGCTTTTCTTTGAAAACCCGAAAACGCCCTTAAATCGCATTTTTAGCGTTTTAAGCGCATAGTAAGCGTTATACTCGTTTTAAACATATAAGACTTATACCTACTGATGTAATTAGTATATTTTCATATAATAAGAGTAAGTATAGGTATATGAACTCAGATTTCCAGTTTTGGCATTTTTAGCCCTTGTGAAATTACTAAAATACCCCTACGGTGCATAGTTTGATTTTAAATGACAAGTTTGGTATATGGGTCATACCCTACTGTTATAATATGTTAAATGAAGTATATTCACTGTATAAACCAGACCCGTAACTCAGATTTACAATTTTACTCTTTTATAATCTTTTAAATAACCAAAATGCCCTTCTAAGGCATAAATTGAGTTTAAAACTATTCGGGGCATAATAGAACATAACTTACTGATATTATGTCATATTTAAGGCATATTATCTCAGGGAACTTGCATTTGACTCTTTTGGTTACCCGTAACGCCCTTTTTGCGTTCGGTTCGGTTTACGTAACTAGTTTGCGTAAATTGACCAAAACGGGTCAAACATTATCATTTTTTATCTCAAAATCCAGAATGTATTTAGTATACCCATATTATACAAGTATCCAAACTTGTCGGGTCTAAATCACATTCTATCCGGTCTTTCGCTTAATCGTGCGCTTGAACCGTATATTTCCTTAAAACTAACCGGTCTAAGCTTAGGCTT
This sequence comes from Helianthus annuus, assembly GCF_002127325.2. Lineage (NCBI taxonomy): Eukaryota > Viridiplantae > Streptophyta > Magnoliopsida > Asterales > Asteraceae > Helianthus > Helianthus annuus. The sequence continues at coordinate 37,425,765 of NC_035444.2, read as the reverse complement.
AATTAAAGACCCGTTAGTATTCTAATTGGTCATTTATACCATCGTTCCAGACTAGAGCTTTCTGGTAAATTGTACCTACGCTTACTTAGGAATACGGCTGAGTTATTATTCTTGCTATTTAAGACAGGAGCTAGCTCAGGTAAATACTTTTAACTTATTTTCCCTTATACGGGCTTGGGATACGGTATTATAAAAATACCGCTTGGTCGGGTGTAGAAACTGTTTAATCGGAGATGATTAAATTGCATAATCCCGTTTTAATCTGTGTTGATTGATAACAAATAACATTGGGGGTTAATGACCGTGTCCTGGATATCCTTGGCTCATTTTAAAAAGTGAATGGCCACGACGTAAGCACAAGGTGTAGGCAGAACACCTCCTGTTGCATATGTATAACGTATACTCACTCGTGAGATTATCTTCTTGTGAGATTATATTTGTGGTGTGTCGATTAATCTTGTCCGGCTTGTATTGTATAATCACCGGCCCTAAATGTTGGACAACCATGTAAATCGGATACAAGATTTTTATTAATAAAATTGTCCCAAGTATAAAGATTAATTTTGCCTCTGTGCATTTTAATCGATGTGTCAAGATATTTTGTGCCGTTTGCACTCGAATCACTTTTCAAACTCTTTTTCCAAAATGAGTCAGTTAATTGTATTTACCAGTGTAAACTGACGTATTTTCCAAAAGGTTAAGTGACAGGTACTATGCGTAATTGGCTGGGAGCTCGGGGCGTCACTAGGGAATCTTGCAAGTCCTAGATGCCTAAAGTCTATTGAACAGTTTTCTATTATTGATCCGCCTGTGGATCCTTTACCTTCCTTTGTAATACTTTGACATTACTTATATTCGGAATGTAATATATTTATCTTTTGCTTCCGCTGTGCATTATTATATTGTGTTGTTTGTCTATGATGACGCCAACTACGTCACTATACTCCCCACCGGGCCCACCGGTGACACGTGGAAAATTGGGGTGTGACAGTCGCCGCTAAAGGGTTGACCAGAGATAAGATTTGTGTGGCTAGGGTTTAAAGTTCTGACACACACTTTTAGCAGAGACGATATGTCGCTGCTATTGCCCACTTCTTGTCGCCGCTAATACCTTTTAAATTCCCAACCGTTAGATCAAGATTTTGATCAACAGCTAGGATTTTGATCAACGGCTGGGGTTTGGTTTTAGCCTCCGGGACGCGGATCGACCAATAGCGGCGACATGCCAAATGTCGCCGCTAATGATGTCGCCGCTAAAAGTGATTATTTCTTGTAGTGTTGTCAGTTTTATATTATCTTTTTGGCAAAAGATCAAATACAAATAATCTTAACATACTAAACATACAAATTGAAGGAAAACCCAAAAAGACAAGGTGGCATTTTTGTAATTACCACCAACTATCAAAGTTACAACCAAAAATACCTAAAAAAACACAATTTTTTTTAACATTTTTTATTAAAAAATCGCTACATTTCGTTAGCAAAAAAAAAAAAAAATTTTTTTTTGGCTGCTACTAAAAGTAGCGATTTTTTAATAAAAAATGTTAAAAAAATAAAATAAAAATAATTTGTGTGTTTTTTTTTATTTTTTTAAGTTTTTTGGGGGGTTTAGTTTTTAGCATTTTAGCTTGGGTGGGGGGGGTTAGGTTTTTTTTAGGTTTTTTTTTTTTTTGGGTGGGGGGGGTTAGGTTTTTTTTTAGGTTTTTGGGGGGTGGGGGGGGGGGTTAGGGTTTTTTAGGTTTTTGGGGGGTGGGGGGGGTAGGTTTTTTTTAGGTTTTTGGGAGGGGGGGGGGGGTGGGGGGTTTAGGTTTTTTTTGGGGTGGGGGGAGTGGTTAGGTTTTTTTAGGTATATTTGTAGAGTAACTTTGAAAGTTATTGATAATTACAAAAATGCCACCTTGTCTTTTTGAGTTTTCCTTCAATTTGTATGTTTAGTATGTTAAGATTATTTGTACAAGAACTTTACCCTATCTTTTTTTATGTCAAATAAAGAGTATCTTAGGCGGTTGTGTTTTATTTTAAACGTGGTCAAATAAAAGTTAAGCCTAATAGATGCCAATCTTTCCTTATTTGAATGGTTCAAATTTAGCTAATTAATATTAGATAAAAATAATAGTGTGATAAATAAAATAAAAAATGTTGTATACGAAGAACTATTTAGAGAATTATAAATTATTATTATAATTTTACTTTTCTAACTATTAATTCTAGTTACAATATTATATTTTTTATTCAATGTTTCATGTAAATTTATTTGAAACAAACAAAACATATTAATTTAGCCTGTGTACTATTGAAAATATGAAAACTAAAACCCTATCACAAGTCCGTTGAAGTCTTCTTCCAGTATGGAGTAGAAATCCCTTTCCACGTGGCATGCGACAATATCCACCAATGAAACACTGCCACCTGGTACCGTTCCACGCTGGCATCACTAACCGTTCATTCTTTATTCAGTTATTCTTCCACACTATATAAGTCTGCTGAAGCAAACGACGACCATATTTCACACACAAAAAACATCAACTTCGATCGCGATTGATCGATCGGAATGCAGAGGTGGAGTCTTCCTCCCGTTTTGTTTCTTATATGTCTCCTCTTTCTTCTTCCGAATCACGGTACACACCCATTATTTTAGTGTTTTACTAGTGTAATTGTTGATGTATTTTTAGATTCTATGATGTTATGAGCTCGTTTGAATGTTGTATTCTTCGATTTACCTTAACCATAACCAAAACCAAAACCAAAACCAAAGACGTCGGTTAATCTATTTTATTAACCATTCGATTAGTTTGTCAGTTTTGGTTCAGTTCGATTAATAACCAAACCTGGGCTATAAGTTTTACTTAGGGGCTGTTTGGCAACTCTTAAATGGTTAAGTGCTGAACCAGTAAGAGGTCTAGATCATTAAGTGCTGAACCAGTTAGAGGTCTGAACCATTAAGAGCTAGTATAATGCTTAACCATTCAGAGGCAAATGTCTGACCAATTCAGATTAGAGGTCTTAACCATTCAGACTCTGTATAATTCTTAACCATTCAGAGGCAAATGTCTGAACCATTCAGACATTTGCTCGCGAAACAAACAGTTTGAACCATTAAGTGCTGAACCAGTAAGAGGTCTGAACCATTAAGAGCAGTGGCGGACCCAGGAATTTTTCCATAGGGGTGCGGAACATTTTTAAAAATTTTAGGCCCCTAGGTATATAAGTAAAAAAATTGGTTCGTATCGGGTCGGGTCGGGTCATGTAAAATAAAGGAACATCAAACTAAATTTATATAATCATCAAAAAGATGTCAAACCTTGTTACAAACATAATTAAAATGTCAACGCCCTACGGGTTTTCATTTTTTGAAATCTATCAAAATATCATCTAAAACTAATTTCTTAAGCAATTCTTTCTCTATATAACATAAGTTCACCGCTCCATAACATAATGTTTCAATTTTAATTTTCAACTATTCAAGCCCTAGAAATCATAACGTAAGTTGTAATCACCCTAAAAATATATAAACAACATAATCACCCTATTACCCTTTTTCTCATATAATCATCAAAAACATGTCAAACCTTTATTACCCTTTTTTCTCCTATAATATCAACCAAAATCATCAAAATAACAAAGAAACTTACCCATGTTCGGATTCCGGTTAGATTTGGTGTCAAACGACGGTGGTATGGTGGCTGATTACGGTGGTCGCCGGCTGCTGGACTGTTGTCGCTGGGTGATGTTGTTCGTTGGCAGTGCAGGGACGCAAGAGAGAGAGAGCGGGAGAGAATTTCTAAAGGTTTTGAGCTTTAATTATTTTATTATAGTTTGAAATATCGTTGGGTTTGGTTAATGGGCTAAGACTTACTGGGCTAGCTATTTAGCAATTATAAGTGGGTAAAGGTATGGGTATTTGGGTTTAGTTAGTTAGGTATTAAAAGTTATATAATTTAGGTAGTATTTTTTTTTTAAATAAGAGTTTACTAAAAAAAATTTAAAATATAAATTGATAACACTTTTTACCTAAGGGGTGTGGACAAAAAATTTCAAGGGTGCGGTCGAAAAATTCCAAGGGGTGCGGACGAAAAATTCCAAGGGGTGCGGACGGGATTTTCGACGGAATTTAGCACTAAATTTTTTTTCCCCGGGGGTGCGCCTGCCCACCTTGGGTTGGGCTTAGGTCCGCCCTTGATTAAGAGCCTTATTAAGAGGTAAACAAACAGCCCCTTAGAAATACATGGAATGGAGGTATAAACACATGAAATGGTAGTATAAGAGGGTGTTTGGGATTACGTTTTGAAGTGATTATTTGATTATTGCGTTTGTAAAACATAAATAATCTAAAAAAGTGTTTGGATGAAAAAGTGATTATCTGCCTCCAAAACGCAGTTTTGGAGAAGCATGTACCTACATGCTTTTTCAGAACGCAGTTTTGAAAACGCAAAATCTATTTTGAAAACGCATAATCTATTTTGAGAACGCAACACCAAACACCCCCTAAATACATAAAGTTACACGCGAATGTGGTTTGATAATCTTTCTTGTTTATGCTCTCTAGGTCAAAAGTTACACGCAAATGCGGAGTCTAATTCAGATGAACTGGTGGATCCACCCAAGGTTGAAGAGAAGCTTGGTGCTGTTCCACATGGTTTATCTACTGATTCTGATGTCGTCAAGAGGTTTGCTAAACCTTTATGCATGATCTGAGATATAACTAATTTCATTCATGTAGTGTTTGAATTTTTAGCTAGGAGTTGGTACTCTTGAATATTGAGCATATCATTGCCTTTATAAAGAATGCATTGTGTTAATGTTAGTTATTCTAAGAGGTTTCATTGTCATGATTCAGAGAAGCTGTGTCAATGTCCAAGAAACGTCTTCGCAGCAATGCAGAGAAGTTTGAGTTCCAGGCTGAAGTATCGCGGCTTATGGACATCATCATCAACTCTCTTTACAGCAACAAGGACATTTTCTTGCGAGAATTAATCTCCAATGCATCCGATGTAAGTTATTATTAATCTGAAGCCTGCATAAATATTATTTTCCAAATTTCTTATTCTTTCTTCGTAAATTACAATTTTCAGGCTTTGGACAAAATTAGATTCCTTTCTCTTACCGATAAGGAGATACTCGGTGAAGGTGATGATACCAAGCTTGAGATCAAGGTTTGTATATACAGTGTCGTTGTTGTTTTAAGCGTTGTCCTGAGTTACTAAAGCTAATCGACTTTCGGTTTTGAAATGACATACAGATTAAATTAGACAAAGAAAACAAAATACTTTCGATTCGTGACAGAGGTGTGGGTATGACAAAGGAGGATCTGATCAACAACTTAGGAACGCTTGCCAAGTCTGGAACTTCAGGTATCGCGCATTCGCATCTCAGCATCCCAGAGTTTACAGAATAGTTTTTTTTACTCAAATTCTTTAATAATATGTTTTGCTCTTTGTTCTTGTTTCCAGCTTTTATGGATAAAATGCAGACAGGAGACGATCTTAACCTCATCGGACAGTTTGGTGTCGGATTTTATTCTGTATATCTTGTTGCCGACTATGTGGAAGTCATCAGCAAACACAACGACGACAAACAGTATGTCTTCTGGTTTTATTCCATTAGATATAATTGCATTATATTTGAAGGAGTCCATTTTAGCTTTACTAATTAACCTGCTTCAACTTGTAACTATTTAGGTATGTGTGGGAGTCGAAGGCTGATGGTGCATTTGCAATTTCGGAAGATACATACAATGAGCCACTCGGTCGTGGTACTGAAATACGATTGCACCTAAAGGACGAAGCTGGGGAATACCTGGAAGAATCAAAACTGAAGGATTTGGTGAAAAAGTATTCGGAATTTATTAACTTCCCGATATACCTCTGGGCCAGCAAAGAAGTTGATGACTCTAGCGATGATGAAGATGAGCGTATGTTATAAACCCGCGTTACATCTATTAACATACTCGTAAGTTAATATTTTCTTTAATTTTCTTGAATGATTTAAGCAGAAGAATCCACAGACGATGATGAACAAAAACCGAAGACCAAAACCGCCGAACAAATGACATACGATTGGGAACGCTTGAATGATGTTAAAGCTATATGGTTGAGAAGCCCAAAGGAGGTGACCAATGAAGAATACGTAAAATTCTATCAATCTCTTTCCAAGGTGAATTTAAAACGCGATACATTTGAAGTATAAACCCAAAATGGCACAATCGTGTTACGCGATTGTTCTAAATGGTTTTCTGTTTGGCAGGATTTTGGTGATGAGAAACCAATGGCATGGAGTCACTTTAATGCGGAAGGCGATGTGGAGTTCAAGGCTGTTCTGTTTGTACCTCCTAAAGCGCCTACTGATTTATACGAGAATTACCACACTGTCAATAGATCTAACCTCAAGCTTTATGTTAGAAGAGTATTCATCTCTGATGAGTTTGATGAGCTTTTACCCAAGTATCTAATGTTCTTGATGGTAATATATCTTTCTATCCATCATTATATTCGAAAAAAGGCTGCGAACAACGTCTACTTATCGTTCTATTTCATCAGGGTCTTGTTGATTCTGACACGCTACCACTTAATGTATCTCGAGAAATGCTTCAACAGCACCAAAGTTTAAAAACAATAAAGAAGAAACTTATTAGGAAGGCCTTTGACATGCTCCGCAAACTTGCTGAAGAAGATCCCGATGAATCTAGTGATGACAAAGACAAGAAAGGCAAGTCGGTCTATCCGATATGATATAGTTTATAAACCAAGATTTAAGTATTTAAGACTTTGTGTTGCAGAGGTGGAAGACTCAAAGGGGAATGATGAGAAGAGAGGCCAATATACTAAATTCTGGAATGAATTTGGAAAATCGATCAAACTTGGTATCGTTGAGGATGCAACAAATCGGGACCGTTTGGCAAAACTTCTTAGATTCGAGACGTATGCTTTATAAAACCTTTCTTGCATTTTTTTTGAAAAAAAAATAGTTGCATGATATGATATCCTGATATCTTTTTGAATTTACATTGCAGCACGAAAACGGACGGGAAACTAACTACACTCGATAAATACATCTCGAGAATGAAACCGGGGCAAAAGGATATCTTCTACATTACCGGCCCCAACAAGGAACAGCTCAAGAAGTCCCCGTTCCTCGAGAGGCTTAAAAAGAAAAACTATGAAGTGATTATCTTCACAGAGCCTGTGGATGAGTACTTGATGCAATACTTGATGGATTACGAAAACAAGAAGTTCCAAAGTGTTTCAAAAGAGGGTTTGAAGCTAGGTAAAGATTCAAATGACAAGGAAATAAAGGAGTCGTTTAAAGAATTGACAAAATGGTGGAAGGAAACTCTTGCTAGTGAGGATGTTGATGATGTGACTATTAGCAACCGATTGGCTGACACGCCTTGTGTCGTTGTTACTTCAAAATATGGATGGAGTGCTAATATGGAACGGATCATGCAATCTCAAACTCTATCTGAGACCGGACGGCAAGGATACACGCGTGGGAAACGAGTACTCGAGATCAATGCAAGACATCCCATCGTTAAAGAGCTCCGTGAGCGAGTTGCGAAGGACCCGAAGGTTAACTCTAGTCTTTTATGGTATTGTTTTTATTATACAAGGAATAAAAGGAACTAGTTTTATTTCAGGATGCAAGTGTAAAGACAACGGCTCAACTTATGTACCTAACGGCATTGATGGAGAGTGGATTTATGTTACCCGATCCTAAGGACTTTGCGTCACGTATATATGAGTCTGTGAAGACGAGCCTAAGCATAAGTCGGGATGCAGCAGTTGATGAGGATGATGAAGTAAAAGAAACACCAGAAGAAGCTAAGGTTGAAAAACAGACGGAAGAAGAGTCGCATGAAGATGTTAAGGATGAATTATAGGATTTGTTTTTTAGGTTAAAACATACCACAAGCTTATAAAATGTACTGCATAAATAACTGTTGCTAATGATGTTGTGTTAGTGGGTGGTGGTCCAAGTAACCAACCATCATACTACATGAAACATACATGTAATTTTTATAACGTAGAAACTAAAGGTAAAATACTAACAAACTACATGGACTATTTGTACATTTTACTCCAAAATGAAAAATTAACCCATATGGACCCGTGTCGAATGAAATCATCTACATGAGTTTTATAAAGTTCCACACCAATTTTCATTCTCAAATACTATTGGAAGTATTTTGAACATGTTAAACCCATTGTTGACCAAGTTGGTCAACCATTTTTTAAAATTCACACCTTCATCCATTTGGAAATAATTTGGTAGTTTCTTCAAAAATTCTTACACCTTATTACTAGATAATCATTTATAATAAATTATATTATAAAGGGAAATTAGATTTTAATAAACCCTAGTAAACGTTATTGGCCATTAGCGGTCCCATTTTTTTACTCCACTAGTAGTTCCATCTTTCATATATTTTGCCTTCATCGGTCCTCAGTTAAAAAAAAACTTAACGAAGTTCGTTAAGTTTTTTTTAATTTGACTTACAAACTGATGTTTTTGGATTTTTGATCAAACGAGGATACGAGTCGATTGATGCAAAACTTACCTCGAAAAGGTGCTTCAATTCGGGTGTTTAAACTTCCAATTAACAAATATCAAGCCATTTGGAGCACTGTTTCGAGGTAAGTTTTACATCAACGACTCGTATTCTCGTTCTAATCAAAAGTCCTAACATATCAGTTTGTAGGGTGGGGTTCTAGAGTGAACACTAGTGTATTTGTGAACTGAGTGAACAAATCCTGGCCATTGATCTACATCATCAAATCGTAAAATAAACTAATGTATTTTCATCATCAAATTTTGGCCATTGATTTACACTTGTGTATTAATAATCAAGGGTTAGGATTAGTTCACTAGTATTTACTATCAAGGGGGTTGTTCACTAGTTAACATAACCCTCAGTTTGTAAGTCGAAAAAAACTTAATTTCGTTAAGTTTTTTAACTGAGGACCGGTGTAGGCAAAATATTTGAAAGGTAAGACTGCTAGTGGGAATCAAAAAGTGAAACTAGCAATGATCAATGACGACTACTAGAGATTATTAGAATCCAGTTTCCTAATTGTAAAACAACTTTAATAAAAAAAATTAAAAAAAAACACTATGGATGTTTTGAACACTTACGAGAATAATCATCACCATAAATGTCCAACCCTTGCTAGAATTCATACTAAACTAGTATAGAATGTATTAAACTTTCAAAGCTATTGGAAGTGTTAATCCACTTTAAGCATAAAAAGGTTAGTGCCATAGGTGTAGGTTATGGATTGGAATATTATTTCCATATAGGACTATTAATTAAATGGTGTAGCATCCTCCTTTTTCATTGATGGTGATTTCCATGGATAAAATTACGATTACCACGATCGTCTCATTTGATAATTTTAAGACAAAAATAAATTAAAAAATTAAAAGGGATAGTGGTTTGGGTCATGACCACACCCTTAGTGTAGTGGTTTTGAATGGTGGATTAAAGATGGATGACATGACGCCTATGTAAAGGGTTATTGTGATCATGAAGGTTATGACCACACCCTATAGTCTTAGGATCAAAATCCGCTTCTAAGCAAATCATTTGAGAGAAGTATCCCTAAGACTATCCTACTTTTTCTCAATCTAGATTGCCCAAATAATTAAAAAAAAAAAACAAAAAATTCAATTAGTCAAACCTGGTCGATGGAACGACCTAGGTTGGACACTCATCTTCCTACCTTTTCATGCCACATGTGCACAAAGGATTGGATGATATTTTATTTTTTATTTCCTATTTTTCTTTTAACATAATTACTTATCTATCTGTACTTTCTATAAAATGAGAAATCCAAGTGACATAAGAAAAGCTGATGTGTCAGCTTGAGAGCATGTCCAACAAGGCTTTTCTTATGTCATTATTACATCATAATGCCTAATATTAAAAAACTTTAAATTTAAAGCTGACCCACATTTAGATTCCAAAGGTCTGCCCATTCAAAACCTCTGTAATAAAAAACCACTGTCCATTCAAGCCACTGTAATCAAAACCATTGTCCATTCAAAGGTCTGCCCATTCAAATGAATGTAATCAAACCACTGTAATCAAACCACTGATGATTCAAAATTCAAATTTCAAAACCTCTGATGATTCAATATTATGGCTCCAAATTCAAAATTATGGCTCCAGGTATATAACATATCATCTTCTTCAATCAATTACTCTCTCTAATCAATTTCTCTCTCAACTCTCTCTCTCTCTAAAACTCACTTTCTCTCTCTCCAGTATGTTTCTTCAACGCAAGAAGAACTCTCCAGTATGTTTCTTCAACGCAATTGAACTCTCAGCTTTCTCTCTCGAAAACTCACTTGCTCTCTCTCTTTCTCTCTTTCTCTCTCTCTCTCTCTCTCTCTCTCAATTATCAGTTCTGTGGTTACAGATTGCTGTGGACAACTGTGTGCTGAGATCGATGATGATAAGTTACCCCCATCACCTGATGTAGAATACATACTATTATTGAGATATGTGATGAAATTTTTAGAGAGAGTGGTTGAGAGGTTGGAGTAGATGCAAAGAGGTATAGCGATCATGAGTGACGATTCCGTTATGAATCCATAGCTCGTAATCAATCACAAATTTCAATATGTTTACATGTTATCGTTCTAGTATCATTGTTCCAACATCGTCGTTTCAGTGAAGCTTCCCATCACACATCAGCCTTTCAATATCTCTGTCTACTCTCTCTCAACTCTCTATCTCTAAAACTGTAGATATAGAGAAGAGGATGAAGACGACAGAGGCGTTGCATTTAACATCGATTTGAATGGTAGTTTAAAAATATATATTTTTTGATTTTTTTCTTTTTATCATGAACTGAAAGTTTGGATGCTAAATGTTCTTCAGGTAGATCTTGCTGGATTTGTTATTTGGTGTTGAAGTCTTGAGTTCGTTGGCCGAGCTTCCGAATGTGATCAAGGTTATAAAATGGATCTCAACTTTATTGATGAAGAGGTAATGTCTGTTTGTGTTTAAAATAAATCATGATTCTATGAAATTTGTTTGATATGTTTGTAGCTTTTGATTTTGTCTTTGATTTGTTATTGTTTATTGTTTATTCAGATGCTTGCATTGGTGTACCATGTGATTACGAGTAGATTGATTTTCAGTTGGTATATATTGGGATTAAATACTCAACTGGTGGAATGACAGCAAGTCCAGCTTATGCTTCAAGCTGTCTCGATCTCTTTGGAGGCTGATAGGTGGCTTTGGGAGGTCTGAAAATCAGAATTTATATAATTACGGAAAATGGGGTTGAAAGATGATAACCCAACAGTTGAGGATCTCATTCTACATCTTCGATAAATTCAATTGTATTCTCAAATAATGTTTACTAGATTTTTAAAGACCAACAAATGTCTAAAGAAGTATCACTGTGGACATTTGCTGGTCCTTGTCGGTCTTCAAAAATCTAAGAAGCATTGTTTGAGAATACCATGGAATTTATCGAAGCTGTCGAATGAGATCCTCCACCATTGGGTTATCATCTTTCAATCCCATTTTCCCTAAACATTCTGTGTTGAACTGCATCATCTGTTAGTCCATAGCAGAGGTTCTCTTTGGTAGACCTTTGCTTGAACCGTCTCGGTGTTTATCAGCTGATATTCATCATGAGGCATGTGTAAACAGATGTTTGAAATCCTCTGTTGAACTGTATCACTGTTAAGTCACAGTAGATGTTAGCAATTTATACTGTGGAATGATTAGCAGATGTTATGTTTTGTAGACTTTTGTTTCAACAACAGATGTTAGCTTTATGATGCTTTTGTATTCATATTCAGCAGCAGAGGTTGTTTTATCAGCAAAGGTTATTTGCTATAACAGTCTTTGTGTTTATTAAGCTCCTCATTTTGATTGTTTGAGTATAGTATTCTTGAAATTTGTCTTTTTTGCAAATAGATGTTTATGGGCAAGCATTTGTTTAAGCTCGAACATTTGTTTAAGGCCAAACATCTGTTTATGGCTAAACTTCTGTTTATGGGCAAACATGTGTTTAAGGTCAAACTTCTGTTTAAGTCCAGACAACTGATATATTAGGCGAAACATCTGTTTAACGCCCAACATCTGTTTAAAAGCCTGTTACAACCACTATGTTGGTTGAAACATTTAATTGTTAAAAGTTATCCACTGGTGAAATACAACCTTTGTTTCTTCAATCTTCGTGTTGACCACTGACTGACCAAACATCAGTGTTTAAAAAACTGATGGGTATCCACTGATAGGAAAAAATAGCCACTACTCACTTTTTTATTGTTGACATCCATTGATATTGACCATCAGCGGTTTTCCTAAAAAACAGCCACTGCTCACATTTTTATTACTAATGGTGTTAATTAGTGATAGATTGAAATTATCAAGTAAAAAAGTAGAATTACAATGAAATTACCATTTTACCTAATCGTTACATTCCAAGGAGATAAATTAAAAAATAAATAAAATCTTGATGACTATTACCATTTCAAACTGACGGTTATTATCTCTTAACTAAAGTTCAAATAAAAATTAGAAAAGTCATCATGACAATTGCTTTCAAATCAGATCAGTAATTACTGATAATATCAGTAATTTTGAAATTCAAAATATGTAAAATGGTAATTGAAAATTGACGTTCTCTCTCTGTTTTTTCCTACTTTGCATTTCATTTCTAATATTTTTTTAGTTTAATAAAGCTGGAAATAAGGATATACACTACTTACCTTTCAATTCCCAATAAACATCATGACAACTGCTTTCAAATCAGATCAGTAATTACTGATAATTCAGTAATTTTGAAATTCAAAATTCAAACCATATATTCTAATCCTATAAATAAGATATAATTATCTGGTGTCACATTCAAATCTCGCTCGCTCATATGTGAGCGTATCTCTCTCACTCAAATGCATCTTTCTCGTGATTCAGCTGCTAATCTCCGATTACACTTCTTTGTTCGAATGTTTGTTGTTTATGTTTACATGTTATTGTTCCAGTATCATTGTTCCAACATCGTCGTTTCAATGAAAATTCGTATCCCACATCAACGTTTCAATATCGATGCTGCAGTATCATTGTTGCAACATCGTGAGAAGTTGCATGTGCTACCTTCTTTGATGTGAGAGTTGCAGCTTTAACGGACGATATGTATCTTCTATCGTGAAAAGTTGCAGCTTCAACGGACGATATGTATTTTTGTTAAATCGAAAGTTAGATTTTCTTGAATCAGGAAGATTTTCTCCTTTTATAGAAAGTATAGATAGCTAGATTCGTCCAATATCCTGAAAACTCAGATGTGCTACAACAGTTGAGGAGAGACGTTTGTATTGTAGGTTTGTTTCTTATTTGTGTTGTCAGTAAGATAGAGTGCGGTGATAGAGACGTGCAGTTCATGGCGATGCTGAAGGACATACATCGAGAGGTTCAGCAGTCGATGGAGTTGAAACTAAACTTTCTTAATTCTTACTGTTATTCTTAGATTTAAACTTTAATATTGTTTAGTATGTGATGTAATTATTGGACTTTTAGTTTTAAGGTCATGAATAAATGAATAAATTTAATTTTATGAATCTAAGTTGTGTTTTATTTTTACTTATTATTTAGTGTTTGAGTAAGATTTAGATTATGTTGATGTTGAATTGTGTCTAAACATATGTTTGGTAAGTTAACAGAGGTTTAATATTGTCAAGGATTGGTTTGATGTTCAACCTCTGTTTCTTCATTCTTCATGTTGACCACTGATTGACCAAACATATGTGTTTCAATCACTGTTAGCTATCCACTGATAGTTAAAAAATATTCACGGCTCATATTTTTATTGTTGACATCCACTGATATTAACAATCATTGGTTTTCCTAAAAAACATCCACTGCCCACATTTTTATTGTTGATGTGGTTAATTAATTATAGAATGAAATTATCAAATGAAAACTAGAATTAAAATGAAATTACATTTTTACCTAATCGTTACATTCCAATGAGATAATGCTTCATAGATTCGCAGATGTTTGAAGACCGACAAATGTTCAAAGAAGCAGCACTGTGTACATTTGTCTGTCTTTGTCGTTCTTCAAACATCTAGGAACCATTATTTGAGAATACCCCTGAATTGATCGGAGCTGTAGAATGAGATCCTGCACTGTTGGGTTATCATCTTTCAAATCCATTTTCCCTCAATTTATGGATTCTTTTTTTCAACAGGGATGTAATGCAATGAGTCCTCTCAAATGAATAGACGGACACTTGCTTCCTCTCAAAGGGTTATGTTGTGGTTATAACAGCTGATCATGCTAAGGACTGTTATAATTAACCACTGCTCCTTATAAAGACTGATGAACTTAAAGACTGATGAGGCCTATCCACTGTGGAAGACAAAGTCCTGTTAAAGAGAAGCACTTATGTACCTAAAGCTTGATCAACGAAAGGAAAACCACTGCTCAGTAGCAGCAGTGCTTCAGCATCTACAGCAGATTCAACTTTAGTATTTATGTATCAGTGTTTCTTATGTAACAGTGTTTAGTGTAGCAGTGGTTCGCTATATTTTATCTCTCGAGAGAAACCCTATACAAACTCAAAGACGAACCACTGCCCAACAACAACAGTGGTTCAGCATCAACAGCAGATATTTTACCTTTGTTTATGTTAACAGTATTTATATGTAACAGTGTTTATCACATCAGTGTTTTATACTCTGTTAGATTGTTAGATTTCATATCATTGAGATGTTTATATGTAACGGTATTTATCACATCACCCCAGCATGCTAACTGATTATTAAGCTCCTCATTTTCATTGTTTGGGTATAGTATTTTTGAAATTGATCTTTTTTTGCAAACAGTTGTTTATGGGCCAACCTCTTTTTAAGGTCAAACATTTGTTTAAGCGCTAACATCTGTTTACGTCCAAACAGATTTTTAAGGTCAAATATCTGTTTAACGTCAAACATCCTCAAAATAGTTAAAAATGATAGTTTTCATTAATCCTTAAAAGTCTATTACAACCACTGTTTTGGTTCAAACATCTGATTGTTAAATGTTATCCACTGTTGAACGACAACCTCTGTTTCTTCATTTTTCATGTTGACCACTGAGTGACCAAACATTTGTGTTTCAATCAATGTATGCTATCCACTGATAGTTAAAAAATAGAATTACAATGAAATTACAATTTTACCTAATCGTTACAATTTTACCTACGAAATCCTAACAAATGTTAACTGTAGCGTGTAATCGTTAAAATGAAAATTTTGCATGAATTATAAGTATCCAAATGTTTTCAGGAAACCAAAAATCCATTGTAATAGTTTATTTTAATAATCTCAACATTGCACCATCAGGACTGATAGGCTATCCAGTGATGGCTTAAAGTCTCCCACTGTTTTCATTGTAACCATTACAACCACTGATATTATTTCATCACTGGCTTCATAAAACAACTGTCTTCCATTACTCATCAGGGGTTGGCTCGTGGACAGCACATAGCGGTCAGATCTTTTGTAACCGTTGCATGTCAGCATTCACTTTTTCCCCTATAAAACCCTGATCAAAACCCCCAAACAGGGTTTTTACTGTCGAATCGAATTCAAAATTCCTTTCTCAAAGCAGTTATCCTCCATTTCTCTCAAAATTCCTCATTGTCCTTCTTCTTCAAATGGCAAAATCACTGTCTTCATCATCTGAGAAATCCACTCAAAAGGCCATAGAAATTCCATACAAAGCTCCCCATAACTACTTGGGTCTGTTGACAAAACCAAGTAACACTGAAACCTTCAATTCCGTCATAGATGCTCTCTCGTCTTCAAAGTACAAAACTTTGTTGACTTCTGATGCACCGATTTACTTGGCAACCCAGAGGGAATTTTGGAAAAATGCGAAACTTGAATCTCAAGATGAAACACCCATAGCCATCAATTCCTCGATAAAGGGTGTTAAAGATAAATCACACCACAAACCATCTCTGAAGTGTTTGAACTCAATGATCTTCTAGGTAAAGCTTCTTTCCCTAAAGTAGAGTATGAAACAGATTTTTTAGAAAGAGAGTATGCAAAGGAAATGAAAAAAGACACTTTGCAAAACGGCAGTTTTCCCCCTGCCACAATGTTTTTGTTTCATACCCTCTTAATGTGTGTTTCTAATAAGATCACTGCTTTCAATGAAATTCCATTAAAGATCCAATACTTGGGTTATGCTATATTGCATGGGGAAAACTTTAACTATTCCCAGGAGATCTTTGATGACTTGGTCAAAAATGTTACTAGCAAATCATTTTTACTATTTCCAATGTTCCTAAGCTTTTATTTTCAAAAGAAATTTGGAAAGGATGATGCTCATGTACTCATGCAGGGTAAACCTTTTCAAATAAATGGCCTTACACCTGTAACATTTACAAGGCTATCAAAAGTGTCCAAAACACAAGCAGAGGCTCCTGAGCAGACTTTAGCAGCTACCACTACTGTGAAACCCACACCTAAATCCACCAAAAGACCAAGACAAAAGAAAACACAAAAGCCCCCCAAACCTAAAACAAAGGCAACTCTGAAAGATGAGATCCCAGAGCAACTGCCAGTGACAACACAAAAGTCACCAGAAACCACTACTGCTACTTCCTCACAGCAGATGGTAGAACGATCTCAACCCGAGCCTCAAACTCCTCCTGCTTCTTCTCAAAAAGAACAGGTTGTAAGAACCGGGACACCGAATTATGATGCTCTAGAATCACTTGATACTATCATCCACAGCCCACTTCCCGGGGCAAATTCTCTTTCCACACTTATACTCACCTCTCAAATTCCTACACAAACAAAACTTTTGTTGGATGCAGTTGATATAGCTCAGACAGAAATCAGTTCCTCTCAACCACCTATCACCGAGTGCATGCCACCACAAGTGACTGAGTCTGAACTCCCTATCATTGCTAACCCACCAACAACAGCAAAGGAGGTTACACTGCAGGATGTACAAGTACTTCCTGTCAGTAGTTCAAGCGAAGCAGCAACTACAGGTGTTGGATCTACTGATCTACACCTGGCCAGTTGTTTCATAAATCAGACTTCCTTGAAGGCAATTTTCTCTGCAGCAACTCTGATAACCACTGGTGTGTTTGTTCCAATCACTGGTACATTTAAAAGGTTATCAATTGCTGAGGAAAGAAGTCCTCAGTACCGAGAACAAGGGGCATCATTGGATAACTTTTGGGAAAATTTTCCTAAGGCAACCACTGATACAACCACTATTAGTGGGAAATCAGATGATCCCATTAAGTTGGGTGATGGTTTAATGTACCAAGAATTGACGAATAGAGTTGACAAGCTTGATACATATGTTGCAGAAATCAAAGACATGCTGCAACAGTTGTTGAAAGCACAAAAGGTACCACCTACTGCTGCACCAACTTCAGCAGATGCTCCTTCATCTGCTCCCACTCCAAATGAGTTGTGGAGTTTGTTTCAACCTCTGCTACACCACCAAAGAGAATTAGCTGGTCAGCAACATGAGATACAAGTTCAAAAGATCAGAAATCTCATGGAAGCAAGGTTTAAAGACACCCAGGCAGATATCAAGGCAATCAAGGCCCATTTACTAAACACCACTGGCACTGCTCCTCCCTCTATTATCTTTGTGGACAACCTACCACCAGCTGATGCCAAAAAGGGGGAGAAAATGAAGCAGTTGACAAAGAAGGGATATGAAGATGGATTGTACATTGCACCAGACAATTCAAGTATGCTTGCAGACATCCCTTTGCCAGATGGTTTCAAAAAGATTGATGTAACCACAAATGCCATTGCTGATGCAAAAGCAAGGGTAAAAAGGGATATGGGGGCAAAGGATTAAGCAAGGTTTGAACAGGAGAAGAGAGTTTTTATGGAAATGAATGAGCAGGGTATTTCAGAACCAAAGGATGAAGAAAATCCTAAGGTAAAAAAAAGCAGCCCACTAGACATCAATCTCCCAAACCAATAGATGTTAAAACTCCTGTTGTATCAACAACTGTTGGTACTTCAGTGGTTTCAACAGCTGTTACCCAAACAACTGCCACCACTTCAACACACACTACAACTACTGCTCCCAGTTCAACCATTGCCTCATCAAAAACATCATCACCACCAAAAATCACCTCACCACCAAATACAACTTCATCACCACCATCATCTCCTGCTAAAAAGCAGAAGACTTCAGATGACACATCATCTGTTGTAATGACAACAGTGGTTGAAACACCAGTTGTTCCAACAACTATTGCTCCCACTTTAACCACTGCCTCACCAAAAACATCATCACCACCAAAAATCACCTCACCACCAAAAACAACTTTATCACCATCATCATCTCCTGCTAAAAATCAGAAGACTTCAGATGACACATCATCTGTTGTAATGACAACAGTGGTTGAAACACCAGTTGTTCCAACAACTGTTAGTCAGCAACCTTCGACTCAAATCACTACCACTCAATCCATCAAAACACCACCAACCTCTCCTGAACCCAAAAGGAGAAGGGTAACCTATGTTGTCCTAGAAGATGACACTTCACCACTACAAACAACCACACAATTACTGCCAATTGTACCTATTCCAAACCATGTTCCTCTTTCTTCAGCTCAAGTTCAAAAACCAAACACTGCCATCACTCCTGCAGGTGCTCGGTACTCTTTAGAGCTTATAGCAGTTAGAGAGGAGATTAAATCCTTCTACACTGAAGATGACCCTGCTAAAAGGAGTTTCCCATCTCTTGAAGGATATCCTAGGCCAAACAACATTGAAGAATATATGAGGTTAAAAGCTCAACAAGCAGAGGATATCTCTAAAAGGAATTCACATGGTAAATCTGATAAGGAAATACAAAGATACTATCAATACCTGCTAACTCAAGTCAGAACATTGGAGCAGTTTGCAAAAAATCTTTGTCAGCAACTATCAGAAAAAGTAGATGAAACCTTGAGAAAAGATTATCTTGATAACATCATGGCTTACAAAACGTATAAAGGAGAAAGGTACATGTACAAAGAATGGACCATTAGTGAGCTTGAAAGTGAAGCGGCCAGAATTCAAGATATGATCAAAAACAAGGTGAAGCAGACTCCTCCTATCTGGGCAAAGTTTAAGAAAAATGTACCAGAAGGGACTCTGCAGCTGAAGAGGATGAAAGAAGAGCTGATTACAGCTGCTTTTGGGTCAAGGAATCAAGTGTCAAGATGGAAAGAGGATAAAGTGTTTGCATCTTACAAAAGGCTAGAAGAACTAAGGAAGAAAAATCCTAATATTCCACAAAAGCCTGATTATCCTGAAGCGGTGGTTTCAGCTGAGCCACAAAAGCAATAATTCAGGAGATCCACTGCTCCACCTGCTGCCATCCTTTACCAAAGAAGAAATCAAAACGAGATGGATAAAATAACAGCAGCAGATAAAGAAGCAGAGGATTACCTTGTGAAAGTAGGGGTTAAACGGATTATTGAAAAAACACTTGAATCTTGAAATAAATTAAATCATTCGGTTCTATTTTAAAATGTGTGTTGAAAGCATTTCCCCTGTTTGATTTTGTGAAAAGTTTATTTCCATTTTAATTCCGCTGCATTACTTGTTCATCTTCTTAATTCTTAAAGAAAAACACAATAAAAAAGAAACTCAGATCCTAACAACCTCTAATATGGGTTCATGATCTAATCCGGTGATTTGAGGACATTGTTGTTGAATCGAATGAGATGGTTGATGTAATGTGGTCGTATTAATAACAAATACTAATTAATATAACTAAGTTTCCGGAGCCTGGGAAGCAATCCCGGGTAACACGTTTATTAACTTTGTTAAATATCCTTTATATTTACTTATAGTTGTCTTCTAGCTATAATAGATAACATGTTTTTGTACAATATCTATACACATATCTATATGTTCTGTCAATATATGTTATGCATGGTTTTCTAAGAAACGACCCGTGTTTGCACACGGGTCTTACCGCTAGTCTACTATAATAAAAGAAACCAAGTTTGGGACACATGTCACTCAAAGAGGGCCTTTGATTAAATGGGTAGTTGATGCGGGTATAACTCCTGACCCATGAACAACTTTCGGATCCTATTATAACCCGTACCCACACCCTTTTTCCCATCATATCCTCTTTCCCTTCTCATCTTTTATGTACCCTAATAAAACCTTTGGCAAAACTCTACCAGTAACCAAACGAATGTTATGCACCCAAATCCTGACGCTACCAATAACCAAACGAATGTTATGCACCCAAATCTTGTGGCGATTTTCACTTCATTGCCTCCGTATTCCGCTGCCGTTTAACGCCATTCTGCGCCGCCTATACGCATCGCCACCGTCACCGCAACCACAAATGGGTAAAGCTGCAAACAACGCCCCCAAATCTTCACTATTTATTGCTAAAGATGATGCATATCTTCAATCAGTCATCCCTAAACGAATCCAGATGTTTGAATCCATCAAAACTGAACAAATTGCACATTTTAAGTCAATTTCCGGTGACCCCATTAAGTAAGTTTTGATTTTGACGTTGTTTGACCGTTTTACTCTTGCAAGCATTATATATTTTTGCTATTTCCGGTGACCCCATTAAGTAAGTTTCGATTTTGATGTTGTTTGATTTTCTTTTTTATTATTTAGCTGGGTTTTTTTTTTGTTTGTTTTTAAATCAGCAAGCTGTAGCTATTAATTTTAACTAACATGTAACAATTTTTATTACTCAGGACCTGCAAGGTGTTATCATCAGATCAAGAACAAGCCCTATCCAAAATCTCGCTATTGCCGTGGTGTTTCTGATCCTAAAGTTAGGATCTATGCCATCAAAAGATTTTCATGAATTAGTGTCTTAATGTTTGTTATGTTGTTGCAGGGGATTCACCAAGTTCAGCCGTACTGATTATTTGTAGTGGAAATTTGAAAATCGTATCATCTCTGATGGTGTTAACGCTAAACCTTTTAGTGACTTTAGTGTTCTGCTTAGTTGAGGCTTGAAAAACCATCTTAACTGATCATCGAATTGCTTACATCAATAACATTTTTTTGTTTCATTGGAATCTTAACTACCAGGTTAGGTGACACATTTTTCTATTGAATTAACTAATTAGATAATGTATTCAAGTTTCATATGGGTTATGTGTAACAGAAGGAATAAAACTGATAATATATTCATGTATCATAAGGTCATGTGTAACAGAATGAATAAAACTAAAGGAGCAAAGTGTTAAATAAATATCTTTTTGTTGATTAATTTTATTATAAGAATAGCATTCAATAATAGACTTTCGTTGTTCTATTAAATAATAATAATATTAAAAACTAATATTAAAAATTAATATTAATAATAATATATATTATTTGTATTAATTTCTCGATATCTCTTGATCATTAATAAAAGAAATCAATATCTCTTGATCATTAATAAAAGTTGTCAGTTTTATGAAATTCTAGATAAATCGGTTTTTAATTTAAAAATTCTAGATAAAATCAGTTTTATCTAAAGTTATTATAAAATTCTAGATAAAATCAGTTTTATCTAAAGTTATTATATTCATGATAACTCAAAAAAAAAACATTATCTATTTATACATCTTTACCTTATAAATAGTAGACTTAATCATTCTAAACAATCAGAGCTCATTCTAAACAATCAGAGATGGAAGGGAGAAGTCTAATCTATTTGAATGATATTGATGGCAAAACAACAACTTTTTGATAAAGGTAAAAGTACTTAGGCTTTGGAGAAAACCAAATCCCAAAAAGGTTGGTGAGATATGGGCTATTGAGATGGTGCTCATGGATGAAAAGGTACATCTTTAACGACTTTAATTAGTTGATACGTATTTACTTAAGGATTTTTCAAGTTTTTTTTTTAACATACATATTTTTCATTATAATGTCAGGGGACGAAAGTGCAAGCCACTGTATGGAGTAATAACTTTAAAAGACATGAAAAATGTTAGAAGAAAATGAATGTTATACAGTTTTTAAACCCCGAGTTGATGAAAGTAATCCAAAGTTTAAACATTTTGACACCAAATATGTGCTGACCTTCAATTTTGAAACAACTATTAGAAAGTGTAACAACTTCATAGGCCCAACATATGGTTTTGAGTTGTCGTCATTTAAGGCTATTAAAGATGGTGGAGTTTCTTCAAAATTTCGAATCGGTTCGTTTCCTAAACTAACCAAAGTAATAATATACCCGTTATAATCAAGTTTTATTATTATAACCTTTTTTCTTTCATTGTAGACTTTATTGGTTATGTCGAGAAATGGTTTCCAAGGGAGGATACAACAACACGACATGGAAAAACGTCCTACAAGATGGACTTAATTTTGAGAGATTTGGAGTTTGTTTTTCTTTTAAATATCGTTTTTCTATTAACTTTTTTATACTTTATTGCTTCTTATTTGTTAAATTAATAACAAATTCAGGGGTATTGCTTTAACGTTGACATTGTGGGAGGAATATTGTGATCAGATGCAAGAGTACATCTCAAAAAATAAGGCAGAAGTACATGTTGTACTTATCGTACAATTTGGTAGCATCACTGACTACAAAGGTTTGTTAATTTTTTGTAGATTTAACTTTTTATATTTAGTTAATATACTGACTTACTATATGTTTCACCTTAGGCAACATCAATGTCTCAAACGCTTTCAATATCACTAAGTTGTTCATCAATGAACGCAATGAAAAGATTATTAATTTTAGAAGAAGGTAAAATCCACATGCTTTGTGATAACATATATATTTCCATAATGTAAGTATTGTTGATTACGCAATCTTTTACATCTTTAACAGTTACATTGCAAAAAATTCTGCTGCAACACCATCGGTTAATCGTCTTATTGGTCAGTCCAGGGTAACATCTAACGAAGCAGAGTTCCTGCAGAATAATTTTTTTAGCACTATTAGTCGGATTAGTGAAATTACCAAGGTTTGTTCAATCTATAACTTATGACTCATAACAAATATTGACTTTGCCAATACTCATATCCTAATTAAACGTTAAACCTTACATATTTACATACAGTTTTGCAGGTTATGCATGTTATTGTTGTTGGTACGGTGACAGCTGTAAACAAAGACAACGAATGGTAATATCTAGGTTGTGAAAGGTGTAATCGCAAGGCTTCCCCAAGTTTGATATTCCCAGAAGACGACGATGATGGAAGTGATGATGTTGATATGAAAGAAGTTTTAATATGTACTAATAAGGATTGCAAAAAAGATGTTGTACCGGCGGTTTACATGTATTTAATCAACATATACTATTATCATATATATCGTACTATTCAACTACATTAACATATACATTTACTTGATATTGTAATGATTTTGAAAAAAAAATTGGGTTTTTAGGTACAAACTTTCACTACGAGTAGAGGATTGTACAGGAACCGTATATCCAACTCTATTTTACCGTGACACAGTAAAACTTTTGGGTTTATCTGCCAAACAAATGGTTGACAAATATCTAAAGGTAATTTGATTTTCTTTATACCTGGTCAATGCTATTGTTTTTCAAATACTATTCCAATCTTTTAATATTGCTCGAATGTTTGTATTGTTCTCAAATTCTAGCAGTCTTCTGGTGGTGATAAAGTTACACTTGTTGAATTCGATTCCTTCGTCGACAAAAAGTATGCATTTAAAATTCGTGTTGGAACGTATAATGTGGACAAGAAGGTTGATGGATTTTCTATCTACAAGTTAGTGGATGATCCAGAAGAAGTTTGATGTTCCGGTATGTAGTTAAAATTTACTTTCACGCCTCTTAAAATTGTTATAACCAAAAGTTAAACGTATTTCAAAACTATTTATCCTGAAATGTATAAAAGGTTAATTATTCTATTATTATTTTTTATTGAAGTGTATAAAAGGTAAATTATTTTATTATTATTTATTATTTTTATATTTTATTGAAGTAAATCACAATCGAACATCTATTTTTTTTCATATAATTTATTTGAAGAGATGTTTTCCAACGAATAATGCATCCATCCTTATCAATTCTAAAACAATATACATAAATGTATAAAAGGTTAATTATTTTATTATTAGTTTTTATTGAAGTGTATAAAAGGTAAATTATTTTATTCTTATTTATTATTTTTATATTTTATTGAA
Organism: Helianthus annuus; assembly: GCF_002127325.2. Lineage (NCBI taxonomy): Eukaryota > Viridiplantae > Streptophyta > Magnoliopsida > Asterales > Asteraceae > Helianthus > Helianthus annuus. The sequence goes on along the minus strand of NC_035444.2, from coordinate 37,401,641 downwards.
GTAAGTCACAATAAATGTAACTACAGAACTAGACGATTTATGGGAATCAATCCATAGTATATATGTATTACTTTTAATTAATAGTTTCTTCTGTATGTATTTCATTAAAGAAATAAAACAAAATTTAATTTGTTACGAAAAACTGCTACACCATTCATCTTGAAGTTGTTATAATCAATAGTTAAACGTGACAGGTTGAAAAAAATAGCTCAATGAATCTCCCCCCCCCCCAACTACTTCGTCGTCACAAAGTGATGCAACATCGCTACCCAACAATAACGAGATTATGAAGAGTAATGTTGATCTGAAACGCATCTTGGAAGATTGTTATGATCTACAAAATTCGTCTTCATTTACTCCAACAAAAAGTCGAAAAAGTCAACCAACAGATGATGTCAAGGCTCAATCAAAAGACAAACTCTTGATTCCCAAAATTGAAAAGTAGTTTGCCTGCTTTCAACTTCAAAACAATAACACTTTTTCCAAAGGTTCTTATGCTTTTATTTACAACCAAAACTAGGGAATTTTATGTTGGTTCTTTTTTATGGTATACTTAAAGTGGGTGTCCCAGTAATGTTGTTGCGTAACATTGATCAACAAAATGGTTTATGCAACGGTACTAGATTACAGATTACTAAACTTGCAAAACGTGTTATTGAAGCTGAAATTATATCTGGAGGAAACATCGGTACGAAAACATATATTCCATGAATTACTTGAATACCATCTAACAAAAAAATTCCAGTCAAGTTTCAACAACGTCAATTTCCATTATCAGTATGTTTCGCAATGACAATAAACAAAAGTCAAGGACAATCTCTATCGAGTGTTGGATTGTATTTGAAATATCCCGTTTTCACACATGGCCAACTTTATGTCGCATTGTCAAGAGTAAAAAGCAGAGCTGGTGTGAAGTTACTTATATTAGATAAGGATGGAAATGTTACAAGTAAGACAACAAATGTGGTGTACAAGGAGATTTTTAATGAAATCTGAATTATATTTTGTACTTTTAAACTATCCTATATATTGTTAACTATATTTTTTTTAAATAAACAATATAAAACCACCCCTCATTTGTTAAACCGCGTGTACACGCGGGTTCTAACCTAGTATAACTATAATTAAATCATCTCTGATAACTTATAAAATTTAACTGTTTTAAAAATATAAAATCACAGTCTTGTTTAATTTTTTTTTGGTGAACATCCAGATATAAATTTTAGAGTAAATTGCCAAAATCGTCCCTTAGGTTGGGGCATGTTTGCCATTTTTATCCAAAACAAATTTTTTGTACAATATAATCCCTGAGGTTTGGACATTTTTGCCATTTTCATCCATACATCTAATTTGCTTTATTTCTTCTATCAAATATTTGGATGAAAATGGCAAAAAAATCCCAAATCTCAGGGATAAGAAGTTAGACGTTTGGATGAAATGACAAAATATCTCAAAAGCGAACGACTATATTGTACAAAAAAAATTGTTTTGGATGAAAATGGAAAACACACCCAAACCTCATGGACGGTTTTGGCAATTTACTCTAAATTTTATAAAAAAAATGATATATATTTTTAATTGTTTTTTATCGAAAATTATCTTATTTGCCACAAGTCAACATTCTAACATTCAATAAGTTTGTTAGATTTTTTTGATAAAATTTATTTTCTAAAAACCTAATATTATCTAATTTAAAAGGTAACGAGAAAAAATATTTCAAATTCAAATATTTGGGGCGCATCAACTTGAAATCACAAATTCATATTCAAATCACTTGCTAACCCAAATTCCAATACTGAATTTGGTCAACCTTTGGTTTTTAGAATACGATTCGAATAATAAACATCATTAGATGCTAAACTTTAATAGTAACCATTAGATGGTTAGAAACTTAGCGTTTTTAATAACTAAATACAAATATGCCTTAAGTAAGAGTTCAAAGAAATGGTTAGTAGTTAGATTCTTAACGATTATCTTTAAAATTGTGTTTATCAAAAATCTAAAAATATATTAGTTAAGTTTAAAGAATAGGTATTTAACCTCTTGAACCTAGATTATGTGTGGCGGTGGTAGTGGTGCCACGCCCTCATTCAAATAAAGTCTTCTCATTGGCTAATCAATGGGGTGCACACAAAGTTTTGCGCCTTCCTCTTGTGTTCGTTGCCACACTCACGAAAGTGCCCTTGGTGCCCCTCTTTGGAGCCCACGATATGGTGTTTGACGCCTGTTAGGCTGATGTGGCTGGTTTGGTCAGTTTCAAGAACCGGATTAATTAATAAATATGTTAAATAATTTTAAAAAATGACAAGGAAAAATAATCTATACTTTCTATAAAAGGGCAAATGAGCATGACATATGAAAAGCTGATAGCAATCATAGAGGCTGTCCAACAATGTCTTTCTTATGTCATTATTGCTTCATAAATCTTAATATAAAATCACTTTAAAATACACTTAATCTATACAAATTTCAAAGCTCTGTCCACATTCAAAATTCAAAACCTCTGCCACATTCAAAATTCAAAATTCTGGCTCCGCATATATAACATACATCAATCAGGATCCACATTCAAAATTCAAACCACACTTTCAATCCATCTCTCTCTAAAATCCAGTCTAGAGCTCCCATGGGAGTATCTTCCCTGAATCTTCTGAGGATTTTGTTTCGATGAAGTACAGGTAATCATCCCCCACGTTACAAGTACAAAATCCACATTTTCGTGTGTATATATAACATTTCATCAATTATCTTTTATAGTTTTGCGAAAACCGAAACCCTAATTCCCAAATCGAACACAATTCTCGCATATTCTCCGGTAAATTCATCATCTCTGCTGTATTAATCGTCATTCAAGAGCATTCCGTTAATAGATACGTTCATCATTCTTATACGTATTTGATTCGATTATATAATCAATTGTTTATGTAATCATGTTATTGTTCGATCAGGATGATGAAACAACGGAACCGCACGAACATTGATACGCCAGTTGTTGATACGCTGTGAAGTCGGCCGTATTTCTTGCCGGAAGTTTGCCAACCCCCTTGCTGCATTTGAGGTATTTTGTTCATCTACAGATGGATTAATGTTTTATTTTACCAGACTAGCAACCAATTTGGAAAATTTGATCATCAAAGAGGGGCCGGATACGGTATAAAAACATATATATTAAAAAAATCATTGATGGTTGTTATGGATGACATTGTATGCTTTGTGGATTACAGATTGTTGCATTTATTGCAGAGCCTGTAATGGGAGCAGGAGGTGCGATACCTCCACCCAGGGCGAAGCTAAACGACCGAAGTTTGAGAACATGGAGGTGGTGGCGGTTATGATAATAATGATAGCAAGGGTTTCAGTTCTGGTCCTGCAAGTTCAATTTGTTGCTTGAATATTATATTGCTTTATACTGTGATTGTGATTTTAGGGTTTGTGATTGTGGTAAGTAGTTTGGTGATAATTTGTGAGTGAGAATATATTTGTTAGAGAAGCTTTTAAATGTTTTATTAGATCGACTTGGTGAAAATTTGTTAGTGATTTGAAGGTGATTCGAATGTTTTTATTTGGACTAAAATGAGCTGGTGAGGATGTTTGCTAAAACAGTGTTTGGTGGTTTGAAACCACTGTTGGGTTAAAATGGTGGTTTGAAACCACTGTTAGGTTAAAACAGTGTTTGTGGAGAAAACAGATGTTTGAAACCACTATTGGGTTAAAACAGTGTTTTGTAGAGAAAACAGTGGTTGCTTTTTTTGCAAACGGTGGTTTGACTTTGGTCAAACAGACTTTTGAACCACTAAAAGAGTGGAGGTGGTTCAGAAAACCCTAGATTCGGAGGTGGAGGCGGTTCAGAAAACCCTAGATTCGAGCATCGTTGGTTCATTACCGTATATATGAGGTTAATAATTTACTTTTTCGATTTCTGTACATGAATTCAATCATAATTCGATTTTAATTTTGTATCGTTCTGTTTCGATTTCAGTGATTCCTTTGTTTTTTTGTTGATGTAATAATTGTTGATGTAATCAATGCTTAAGTGAACTTAGATTCAGTTAGTGTTCTTTTAACTTAACTAATTTGTGTCTGGTTAAAGAGCATTGCGTAATTATCGATGCTATCAGTGTTTTAGTAGGTTTAGATATAGGTTAAGTGGTTCAGATTTGGTGTTTGCTGATATGGATTTGAGAGATTTTAGTGAAAATTGATGACTACTAAAATTAGAGAATCATCTGATATCATATTCTTAACAATTTTGTAAGGATTTGTCTTGAAAAGTTGATCCATCTCATTATGTTAAAAGAAAGAATCTGAACAAGCAGGTGAACAAACATGATAGGAATAAAACTCATTGATGATCAAAGGACAGGAAGGCAACTCCATTGGTTGGATTAATGGACAGGAAGGCTAGTTGTCACCCGAATTGATGATCAAAGATACTTGATTTTATCTCGAGTCATATATATATCAAGGTAACATATTTTAAACGGGTGATTGGCTAAAAATTGATTTAATAATAATGATTTAGTGATTTGCTATTTTGCTTACAACTGATTTGGTGTTTTGCTCACAACTAGGTATTAGATGTCAGAGGTGAGTTGTGGATAATAGAAATGGCTAACGTACATGTAAGAATGATTCCCTTGGGTTATGCAGAATTTGATGTGACTTGTGATCACTTCGAGTCTTTTGAAAGGTAGATCTAGCAGCCACGACGGGGGTTGTGAATTGTGGTTGTATCAAATCAGAACTATTAATGTTTTCGACATCGATCAACAGGTTAATATTGTCAACATCGATCAACAGGTTAATATTAAGTTGTTGTTTTATTAATCTAATCTCATCTTGTGTTTCAGAGGCAGATTTCGCTTTCAGTGTTGTGTGATATTTGGTACATGGTTTCGCGCTCTTAGTTTCATGTAAAGTTTTCGAAATTTGAAACAACTAACTGTTTGATTCTAAGATGTTGAAAATATGTTTTTAGGCCTGATTAATCTATCCTATACTATTTCTTAATTCAACTTCTGTAAAGAGGCAATCACACTACTTGGGTTCATATCTTTCATTTCAAGATTTTGAAGTTTAAAATATTGGGTTACTTATAGTAGTGTATAGCCTTATTTATTCCATGATGATCATGAGCTGATATACATGTAACTAAATGAGTTTGAACTGTTGATATGAGTTGTGACCACTGCTAAATGTTAATACTTTTTAAGAATAGGGTGCTACAGTTGAGGGCAGAGAAGACAACTTTGTCATACGAATCAAATCTCGGCTTATTTTGAGATGCCATTGCCACACTCCAGAACGGTATGTGGTTTTGAATTTAACGAGCCTCAAAAGGTAATTTGGATTTTTTATTAATTTTCTTTGTTATTTCTGGCATATATCTTTGCACTTTGCGCCATATATGTTCTCTTATCTTCCCCCAGATTTATATGATTTCACAGAATGCCTGCAGAAAGTTGTGATGATAACTTAGAATTTATAGTACTGGCTGGAAAAAATAGAGTACGAGACACGTGAATGGCTTTCCCTTCACATGGCAATCGAAATGCGTGCAGCCATGGCGGTTCCAATCTCTATCCTTGATTGTTTCCATATATGAGCCTTTTTGTTCTTTCGGTATGTTTTCTGCTGATGTGTTGTCTACTGAATTTTACTTAGTATTTGCTTGATTTTGTATTTTTTTTTTTATTTAGGATCTTTCAAATAGCCAACTCATTGGGCGGTGTAACAATTCAAAATGGACCACTATAAGACGGCACAATTGTGGTCTACGGAACATCGTATACAGAAGCTACGAAGGAAAATTGAAGGCAATATATAAAAATCGAATATGGTCTCCTTCAGTAAAAGCCCAGGTTAGTGCTTTGAGTTTTTTCCCCAACTTCTTAATTGATTCAGAAATTAGGGTTAAAGAGTTTTTTTTTTTTTTTTGGTTATTTCTATCACTTACCAATTTTGTTCTATTCAATTCGTTTGATTTCAGAAAACAATAACACCTTGATTTTTTTGTATTATTCTGGATCATAATATGTTTGTATCTACAGGGTTGGTGGGATTTTTTAATACCCTTGTAGTGGAGAACATTGCTAACTTTATAAATCGACTCATGAGCAAGCTTAGGCTTCAACATAAGTAAGCCTAATATGAATTTGACCAGTCATTTTGGTTACTTGGCATTGACTAATCATTTTGGTAATATTAGTGATAAATGGTGCATGCCTTATTTGATTTACAAATAGGGATTAAAAACTTAGAAGAAGTCAATCGGATTGCTTAAACGTAATGGTATAATGGTCATATTATAAATTGAACTTATTGAAATAGGTAAATATAGAATATTAAGTATTTTAAGTGGGCATATTTAATATAGTTTCTTTTTTTGTTCGGTAAATATGATAAATATGATATTATACAAGTTTCAAGGGTAAATATTCATTTTTAATGTTTTCAAATTATATTTGTTCTAAATTTTTCTGTGTTTTTCAGGGAAAATTCGTTCTTCATACCATACATTTCAAAGCATGAACCGTAGATTGATCGTAACTTGATGGAATTGAAGACACTAGGCAGAAATGCATTTGTTTTGTACCAGCAAAGAGCATAAAGTTATGGTCAAACAAGAATATTCAATGTTCTCCAATACATTGTTTAACAATCGACCCCTAGACCCCACCAGGTACTAAATTCCACCTCAGGTATTTAAATTTCCAGATAGCCACAATTCACTAATGTTGATTGTGACAATAGTTATATTCTGTCACACCCCTTTCTAAGGCGGAAGCACGAGGTGTGATCCTGAAAGGTTCTCATTACATACGAATGGTAAACATACTACATGATCATAAAACAAACTCCACTTGCCATTCAAAGTTTAACATCCCAAAATAAAGTTAAGTTTAGCGTTTACAACATAACATAAGATAATTGTTTGAAAAGTTTACAACTTCATTTCAAAAACAAATATCAAGGTTTTGTTCATTATATCTCCGCAGAGGACAGGAGATAACGAACAAATCCTGTAAAAGTGGCATGGAGCATCGACACAAAATGACTTGAAACATAAACAACCATCTTGAACAAGGAGACCGCGCATACATCCATCTAGTTACCTGAAATACACGTAAGTTTTGGAAAATCGTCAACATAAGTTGGTGTGAATTCATGCAGTTTTGTGTAAAACATTTAAGTATTCGCTGTAAGAATCAGGGTATGTAATTGTACTTGAAAAAATATCCTGTAAATATAAGGAAATCGAGATCGCTAATGGTTTGCAAGGCCATTAACATGTGTAACGACATAGGAAGCATCCAAACCATAGGCATTTTACTTGTCGATTCACGACTAGAGATACAAAAGCACTCTCGGTAAAAATGTGGCCAAGAGTGTGGCTGCCTGAAACCCATTAGATCTAACCTTTTGTTCCACGGTCTAAGTATTACGTTGATTAATGGTGCTTATGACACCCTATTCGTGACATGATCTATAGTATCATTCCTTAGTTTTGTTTCTACATACCACAGTACGTGTATTTTCCCCAAGTTTAGAAAATAAGAAAATGTTTAAAAGTGGGGACATAAACTCACAGTTTTGCGTAACTCCGCGTCGTAAACGTTCACCGGCTGTGTCGTGTAGGCGTCGCAACCTATAATTGTTCTATGTACGTTAGTCACTAGACTTGTATCACAAGTACAAGTCACCATCTTAAGTTTATGTATTTGTCTTTTGTATGTTCAACTCTTGTGAGGGTCGTGCCCTTGTTTGTCGGGTCTTGCCCGTTCGTCGTGTCCTTGCACTTTGAATTTGTATTGTTTATTTGTAAATATATATTTTACTTCCCAAAAATATATATTGGTTTATGTAGTCTTTGCCAAAATAATAAGTGTTAAAAATAAACTATATTTTTAACTTGTCCAAATATGTTACTTATATTATTTTCCAAAAAATGAATATAAGTATTTTGTTAAATAATATTCTCAATATTATTTTTGTGCAAGTATACTTAGGAAAGTATACTTGTATTTTTACGTAAATACTTGTGTATTTCACATTATTTGCCAAATATCAATACTTTGATCCTTATTACTTTCCGGAATTATATTTCTTAAAAATAATATATTTTTAACACTTGTGTTGGAATATATATATATATATATATATTGTCATGATTGTAAAATATATATATTTATTTTTGTCTTACACCCGATTTTTGTATAATTTCCATTACTTGGTGTTAGTTATATATTTGTCCAAATATATATATTTATGTCCAAAAACTATCCAAAGTCCATAGGTTTGAGGAATATATTTATATAAATATATTTTCTTGTATTTGTCCATATACTCTTCTAGTGAGGAATTTTGTATATTTGTATACCTAAGTATCCTTATGTATTTGTAGTGGAAAGTTAAAATGAGAAAAAAAAATTAAGAATAAAAAGAATAAAGGCTACAAAAGGTAATTTGAACAAATCATTTAATGAGTCTATTATCTATTGTTGCTTTTAAAATTAATGAACTCTAATAATTTAATGAGCCTATCTTATAAAATAGTTGTGCACCTTACACAATAAAAATAATCCTGCACATGATCTTACATTTTCAATGTTTCCTACACCATTAAAACAATATTTTGGTATAGGATACAGAATGTGTAGGACTCAAACACTTTTAAATAATTTTGCGACACATAATAAAATACGTGTAGGACACAAAACACTTTTAAATAATTTTGTCACTTCTAATAAAATTTGTGTAGGAGCCAATACATTAATGATGGTGAAGGAGGAATTTATGGTTGCATTAATAAGACTTGAGTAACTCTTTAAAATATTTATTAATATTCTACATCAAAATGTCTATATTACCCTTAGTAATTAAAGCATTAATTAAAAGTGGACAAAAATGATATCTTGATTCACAACCATTGATCAAAAAAAAATATAAGGTCTAGATTAATCCATATTATTTTCTTTTTTTAAGAAGATTTTTCTCAAATGAATTTCCCCTTGTATTTGTATGTGTATTTTGGTATTTATACTCCTTGGGGGTATTTAGTATATGTTTCAAGTTCCTAATACACTACTACATATAATACACATAATATACACTTAGCACAAAATTCGGTGGTCACTAAATATATATATTTTTCCTAAAAATATACATACTTAATATTAATTTTAACTCAAAGAAATCATTATTTCTTAACTTGAAAGTTTATACAAAGATTAGGAAACCTTGATAAATATTTTTAGGTGAATTTTTAGGAAATAAGTTTCACCAAAACTTATATTTTTCTAAGTGTATAAAATTTTGACATAGTTTCCCCTAAAAATGGAGGTTTCCCATGTTTTCAAAACATGTGTTTATTTTCTTTTCATCACAAAAAAAAACAATTTCCAACAATTTTCACAAGTAACATACACTAATTACTTCATGTAAAACATTATGATGAACTTGATTTTTGCTAAAAATGTGTAGTCTTTTAGATCTACACTTTACATATAATGATCTTTCAAATTCAAGTGTTCTTGTAAATTTTAAACAAACTTTTTATGAAACTTTAATTTACTAACCAAACCATCCATGAGTTTTAAGGTTTCAAAGTCTTGAAAATCATGTTCTAACATGATTCTTATGCTTATTAAAAAGATCTTTATGTTTAAAACCATGTTTCATCATGGATCTTTCAAGATCCTTACTTATCATACTTGAAACTTTCATAAACAAGCTTCTTGATGATCCTTTAACAAACTTTGTTCTGCATAATATTTTGGTGTTAAAATGCTATTTTTTATTGTTTTTCTGCTGAATTCTGCAGAATTCAGCATTTAAGGTGAGTTTCGGGTGTCTTTTAGTGGGTATTTTAGTTTCCGGAAAGTGTATATGTTAACCCTTGTATCAACACTTGGGTTTTAATTTGTTTTTGATGTCGGACCTACTCCTAGGCCCTAAATCTATTGTCTGACTGCTTTCTGAGGAAGTGCTGACACAGCGTGTCTTACTGGTGAGTTTAGTAGTATTTCTGACGCAACGCTCAATGTAATGCACAATGCAATATTTGAAGTATAAAACATGCATGAATTCATATGTAAGGCAAGTAATCACACGATGTTGACGTTTAAGCACATAATTGCAGTTAATAAATAATAAATAAATAGTACGGAAATTACCGGTTTTGTGCCAGTTGTCAAATATTCGATGATGGTGTGCTCATAATTATAGGGGTATTCATGATCTGGTTCGATCGTTTTTTACAGAAACCTTATGTGGAATCGCTAATAACGATTTCGAAGAACGACAAACTAAACCGATCGGTTTAGCTGGACCTGCTGATTTTAGCGGTTTGGCAGTTTGAACTGACTCTTTTATTTTTTTTAAATCCGCCAGTTTCTATTAAATTATTTTTAAATAATACATACACATAACTACATACATAACAACCAATTCGTTTACACAACCAATTCCAAGTTCCAAAATGCCACTGTCAAAACTGAACTGAAAAAATCTTAAATAAGTTGAACCAGTCAACTTGCTTTAGCGAATTGTGGTTCAATCGGCTTCACCGACTTGTGACCCATCCTATTCATAAATATTATATTATGGCTCATTTTTCCAATGTTGACCATAAAATGTCAAGTTTGTTAATAGTTCTAAAGAAAAAGAGGTAAGTTATGTTGCTAATTAAATGACTTGAAATTGCAGCGGTGGAGCTTGACCCGTGGTCACTAAACAGGAGACCAATGAACCACCATCTCCTGTGAAGGAGGTTTTGCTGGAAGAACCCCTTAAGGTGTACAAACACACTTGATCTAGGAAAAGTAGTGTTGCAATGATTCGGTGATATGGTTTTATATATTTGTATTTCTTGCTTTAAACATGTCTTTATTCCATTCCATCATGTTTGTTTGTAGCATGAATATGATGTCATTTTTCATAAAATGAAAATTACATCATCTAAAAACTATCGATTACATGAAAGAGAATGGTTTAATTATCATATTATATATCATTTAAACACTTGAAAAAGTTGAAAGAAACAAACAGAATTTGGGGAGTTTCATCAATACTACAACCTTCTTAATCAGGTAGTTATTAGTTATGTGTAAAGATAAAATGTCTTGCTGATTCAAGGTCTATGTTAATGATTCGTTCTCTTTCTAGCTGAAATGTATTTTGATGAAACCAGTTTAATTTAGTGTTTAGTTTGTCAGTTTAATTTAATTTTTTCATTTCATTGTATTTTAATGATGACCCCCGACGGTAAGATCATCTCGCTTAATGACAAAGGCTTATACTTCATCGCCAAAATAAAACTCAATATCGAGTCTAAAGAACGTATTATGTTTGAGCAGCAGGAAGTGGTGCTCAGCAAAATTGTTCTTGAGGAGACCAATACCCTTATTTGTATCTTCATTATTGTCAGTAGGTTGAATTTGGGTATAAAAGACGTCATATTTAGAGTTTGGGCTTGGGGTTTAACGCTCGGAAGTAATGCGATTAGAGTAACAAGGGTTTAAAAGTTGTCCCAGTTTTGGTACTTTTTTTCTAGGGCTTTTTAATTATGTGTATAAGTCGATGGAATCGCTACTAAGACATTTGTTTGCATCAGCCTTGTTTTGGTACCTTAAAAAATTATAGTCATTCGTCGTTTAATAAAATGTGGTATGTAAATTTTCCAAAAACCACTCGTGTTTGCACACGGGTATCACTACTAGTCTATTATCTATTATATATAATAAACAAAAAAAATTGGGACACTTGGCACAATATTAGGGCTTCCTAGATGTGGTTTTGGCGGGAAACTGAATGGGTATTCTTTTCACATATAATGAAGCCCTATTTTCTATCCGGATCCGCTAATTCGGATCCGTATATATATGTTATAAAAAAAATTAATATTTCCAATCTTCATTTGCTGTCCGCCTCCAACCATCCAATTTCAAACCCTAATTTCTCATCGAGAACAACAATCAATCCCAAAAATGTTGCGACACGCTGCTAAGAGAATCACAAGGTCAGGATTAGCCCCGACACGGTGGTCTGCACCGGCGGCGGACCTGTTTTATCATGAGAGGGTTGTGGACCACTACAATAATCCCCGTAATGTTGGTGCGTTTGACAAGAACTAGGGTTAGAATTAACGTCGCCGCCACTGTCTCTACCACATCCGCTGAAGCAGAACCCTAGGTATGTTTTTATGTGTAAACGAGTAATAAGTAGGTGCTTTTGATCTATGTGTGTAAATTTTATCTGGTATAGCTTCTGAAACGGATTATCTGGTATAAATCTGATGAATGAGTTTATCTAATTTTAATTCAATTTTGAAAGTTATTTCTTCAGTGGGTTTTGTGATATTAGATCTCTGTTATACGTTTATTATTTGTTCTATATAACAGTTATATCATTCGATTTTTGTGATATTAGATCTATGTTATACGTTTATTTTATCGTTAAATTAACAATCTCAAATTCTATTTTCATATGTGTTGATGTTCTAAATTGAGGGTTTTTGGTGCAGAGTTTGGTAGCAAATGAAGAGTTTTCTCCAAAGGCTTGAGGATGTACTAATTAATAATCATACGTTCGGAAGAGTTGATGTGCAGGTTTTTTTTTCTTTTTCACTTTGCCTTTATTCCATCCATTGATTTCATTGTAATTTCAGTTCAAAGATGAAAAGAAACTGTAGCGAAACAGAGTGATGGTTCCTCAAGCCCTTTAGATTTTTGAATCAGGTTCGTATTTGGGTTTCAAAAATTGCTGAGTTTATATCTTATTCGATGCGTTCTATCAAGTAAATATCTTATTTACCATGATTTCTTGAATTCAATATGGTTTTTGATTAATGTTGTGATTATGGGTCTTAATTAAAGCGCATTTGATATTTCTATACCATGTTTAAATCAGTGAAAGTGTTTATTTTTTAATCAAATCTTATAGTCCAGTAATTCAGGTCTCGTTATAATTATTATTGTGTTTTTGCTTTTGCTTTCACAAAGAGGCTAGGTTTCATAGCAATAATGAGGCTAAATTGAATGGTAGGTTTCTCGATTCCCCTAATTTGAAACTTCTCTGAGGACTATTAGAATTTAGGATTTGTGTTTATGTTGTAGGTTGGCTGCAGGAGCAGGCCTCCATTGTTTCAAAAAGAGAATGGAGCTCAATGGGAAGTCGCCCTCTTTGTGCTGGTGGTGGAATGTGGACTATGACTTTTCCTAAGTCAAAATCAGACAAATATTGGGCTTACATGGTACTAATTTGAGTATCTTGATCAAAATCTTATTTGGTTGAGGTCTTTTTTTTATTTTTATAATATAATCTGGTTATATATGATGTTATTTGGAGATCAGTTTGATCATGGAGATGAGATATGCGAGGCAGTCGTTATGTGAGGCCAAGGTAGGAAAAAATTATGTTGGATTAATATATGCTGATGCATCAATTACAAATAGTATACTTAGTATAGTATATTTATTAGGTGTTTTCTTGCATCCAAATGTTATATTAGGTTGTATATAGTACATCATATGGGTTTGAAGTCATAAAATAATTTTATAAAATTTATATCTCCTAGGACTGGTTACAGTTAATAACATTGTCTACACTTCAACATAACAAAAGAGGCATTTGCCAGGTTAATAGGTCTAAGGTTTTATGCCCCTAACAAAACTTCCTAAAAGCTTCGGTTAGTTTGATATAAAAGTTAATTGCATTCACCAAAAAAATGCTAAATTGTTCATTCATTCTCGTGGATGCAGATTGCTGCAAATAATTAAAAGAAGTCAATAAAGGATGAAAGGTAATTGATTTGTATAAATAATATAGTTATATAAAAAAGGTATTGACTGGGCTTACACACATTCGCTCCTTTACGCTCTCCCCCTTTTTGGAAAGGCTTTAAAACCGCCATTTAATTTAACTTGTGGTCTATTTATGTAGTATTTGTACTTGTAGCAAAGGCTGATATTTGGTAAACTAATGAAAAGCATGCTCCCAGGGAACATATATACCAAGAATTTTAGTTTTTTTTTGTGTTATGAATTTATGAAGGTTTTTGCTTATATATAAAATTGTATATTAATATATTCTTTGTTTTTTCAGTTTCCATTACGCTATGAAGACCTTGACTACCAATGCCAACTACATAGTAGACAGCAAGAATAAACATGTAAGCGTATTTATAATTAATTTCTCATTAACATAATTTTACGACAAGATTTGAAAGGGGTGCTACTGAGGTAGTCCGATCTCTTACTACATTGAGGTAAAAACTCTTGAGATAAAAAGTAAAAACTATGATTGTAGTTATAGTGTGTTGTATATGGGTGTAAAAAGTTGAGCTAAGTTAAAAGCGTAAGTCACTTGAATCTCCCTACAAGGTTCAAATTTTATTTTTGAATGATATCTGGCTAAGAAAGAAGTTATCCATATTTGTGTGAAAAAGAAGTTATCCATATTTGTGTGAAAATTTTAACAAATTTGTTTTGTACTCATGCTATGGTAGTTTATGTTTTTTTTTCAAATATATATTAGATTTAAACTATGATTGAAATTTTCTAGATGAAGTTGAAGTTCTGAACACATTTATTATGAGAATGTTCAACATTTTAGTTATTTTCAAGGAACTGGTTTCGAATGTCAGCTTTACATTACATGGCCTATAATCATATTATGAACACTATACTTCTTTTCATTTTTTTAGGAGGCATTGATTTTGATTGTTGATCTTTCTTGGATTTTGTGTAATACTTAAACATGGAGGTTCAATTAGAGTAAACTATGGTCAAACTGCTGGTGAGTCATCTTGCACCCAGACCGGTCAATGAGAAATCGTAACTACCAGTATTAATGTTCACTAATGTTCACAACTGGTAGTTATTTGTTTGGTTTAAGTATTTCAACATTTTTGTCATAAAATTTAATGAAATAATATCTTACATTTTAATAAAAATACAAGTTTTTTAACTGATAAAATTAAACTATCCGGGAAGCAGTCCCGGGTGATAACCTAGTTAATTATAAACCAACAAACGTTGATGGAAGAAACTGCTATTTTGGTCCCTGAGGTTTGGTCACTTTTGCCACTTTAGTCCAAAACTCAAACCTTTTGCATCTAGATCCCTGTGGTTTCAGTTTTATTGCTATTTTGGTCCAAAAATGAAATCAAGTCATATTTGTCTTATAAAATCCTGCAATTTTGTCATTTTCCTTAGGGGCAAATCAGGTTATATTTGTCTTATAAAATAGAGTAAACTGCCATTTTGGTCCCTGTGGTTTGGGCACGTTTGCCATTTTAGTCCAAATCTCAAACTTTTTACATCTGGGTCCCTATGGTTTGCATTTTGTTGCCATTTTAGTCCAAAATTCAAAAACCTCATTTTTTGACTATTGCAACCTCCTATTTTGTCTTTTAGTTTAGGGGCATTTTGGTCATTTTGCTTTTCATTTAACATTTTCTTAATTAACATTTTCTTCCCCAAATAAATCATCACCATCCCCAAATAAAACCCTAACTGACTCTCTCTCTTCTGTCTCTCTTTTCTCTCTAAATCGATCAGTTAACTGAGACCTAAATCGATCATCATCCCCAAATAAACAACATAAAACCCCAAATAAATTAGCAGCAACTGAGACCTAAATCGATCAGTTAACGGCGGCATCTGTTTGATTGTGATCGGAGTTAGTTGCCGCCATTGTTGGAGCGGTTTTTTGCTGTACGGATGGCGGCGATGAAGCTAGGGTTTGACACAGAGAGCAGACTGTGACCACCGGCGTCGTCCCACCTGAGCACCACCACATAATCCGGCGTCGTCCCACCTGAGCACCACTCCGGCGTCGTCCCTACCGAAACTCAGATCCACCATCGTCATCGTCATCTCTGCGTTCCTCTCTCTCTCTCTCATGTTTCTCTCTCGTTCGGCTCTCTCTCTCTCTCTCTCTCTCCTGTTCCTCTCTCTCTCTCTCTCCTGTTTCCTCCTGTTTCTCTCTCGTTCGGTTCAAATCTGTCGGTGTGGTGGTGGTGCGGGGCTGTTGGTGCGGGATGGTGGTTGGGGGTGATGGTAATGGTAATGTCTGGTGGTAATGGAGGCGGTGGTGGTTACGGTGGAAACATGTGGTGGTTGCGGTGGATGGTGAGTGAGGATGGTGATTTTCTGGGTTTTAGATGTTCTTGAAGATGATGTTCTTGATTTTATGGGTTTTGATGATGATGTTTGAAGATGAACGATCTCTGGGTTTTGATGATGTTCTTGAAGATGATGTTCTTGATTTTTCTGGGTTTTGATGATGATGTTTGAAGATGAACGAGGTCTGGGTTTTGATGATGTTCTTGAAGATGATGTTCTTGATTTTCTAGGTTCTTGATTTTCTTGATGATGATGTTCCTGATTTTCTGGATTTTCTGGGTTTTGATGATGATGTTTGATGATGTTCTTGAAGATGATGTTATTAATTATTGAAATGTTATAATAAATTAACATGGACCAAAATGCCCCTGCACTAAAGGACAAAATAATCAGTTTTCAACAGTCAAAATAGAGGGTTTTTGGATTTTGGACTAAAATGGCAACAAAATGCAAACCACAGGGACCCAGATGTAAAAAGTTTGAGATTTGGACTAAAATGACAAAAGTGCCCAAACCACAGGGACCAAAATGGCAGTTTACTCTATAAAATATGGTATTTACTTATAAAAAAGAAATGATCATTTTGCCCCTGCGAAAAAGGACAAAATAGCAGGCTTTTATAAGAGAAATATGACCTGATTTAATTTTTGGACCAAAATGGCAACAAAACTGAAACCACAGGGACCCAGATACAAAAAGTTTGAGTTTTGGATTAAAGTGGCAAAAGTGATTAAACCACAAGGACAAAAATGCCAGTTTACTCTTTATATTAAATAAAAAAACATCTAAATTTGTTGATTAAATATTAATTATAACTATTTGAGACTTTTTATGTGGTCAGTTTTATTATGTTTAGTTTTCCCATAAACCTATCACTTTCTTTTTAGAACGTGGGGTATGATGGGGCTTGTGTTGGGGGCATGAGTTGACACGTAGATTTGGAGCCCCCCACCGGTGAGTGACGTGTCCGTGGGGTATAGCGGGGCTTGGGTTGGGGCGTGGTCTGGCAGTTTATTAAAAAAAATTACAAACACCCGCTATGACATGGCCAACAAAGCGAATAGGAGGCCGCCACATCGGACCGCTAGTCCGCCCCACGCCCGGCTTCAAACCCAAGCCCCAAGGGCCACGCCCTAACCCAAACCCACCCGGGGTGGTGGCTTAGGCGTTTTCCCCCAACCCACGCCCCAACCCACGCCCCAACCCAAACCCCATACCACACAGTCTTACCCCATGTACCCACCACTTCTTCACAATTTTTCTCAAGCTCTTTCATGGCTATCAAATCGAATCTTTTGAGCTTACATTCAAAGAGTGGTTGATGGCTCCAAATAAGATCTCTTTCATCGAGGTTGTAAACGTATCAGGTGTATTGTGCCGATGGCTAGTGATTAAATCTCCTTCATCGATCGCTGCAAAACAGATTTATTCTTCAAACACTTTTATATGTCCCTTCTCTGTAAATAGAAAGAAGATACTCCCTTTTGTCGGCCCAACCCATTTTTAACCGGTTTTCCAACCGGTCTGGCCGCCGACCCACGGTTCAACCACCGGCTACATGTTAAAACGGCCTAACACCCTGAATCGGACTGGATAAGGCTGCGGTCGCCGGCTCGACCGGTCCGGCCTTCAAAACATTGATTTTAACTGAGTTGGCGATTTAGATAAATGACAACAAAAATTGAAACCTCAGGGACTCAGATACAAAAAGTTTCATTTTTTGGACCAAAGTGGCAAAAGTGACCTAAACTCGGAACCATTTTGGCATTTTACTCTTGTACAAAACATAGGAAACTTTTATTTAGTAAAAAAATGGTTTAGGTTGGGTTGCTAATGAGTGTCAAAGGTTGGATTGGGTTGGGTTGGTGAAAGAGAGAAAAATAATTTTTTATTAAAAGTTAGGCTGGGTTGGGTTGTGAATGGAGATAGTCTAAGTCCTTCCGTAGTGGGGATTTATATGGCACCTAACCCTTACATAACGCCCTATGGCGCCTCCCCACACTGCCCTGAGGGGCGCTACGCCACTTGAACAAGCCCTATGTATGGTGAAGACATTTGCCTCTCTCACACACACATATATGCATACATGTATAAACTATTCAAACAACAAAGTACTCTTGTATATTTAGTCTAGAACAAGTAATTTCGAAAAAATTAACAAACCTCGAACCCGAATTGAAATTGCAAAAATATGATAAAACCTGTATTAATCTCTGAATCATATGAAAACTATCAGATAAACCTGTTTGCAGGTTACACACAATGATTTATCGGATTAGACCGAGATCACTCTTGTTGGAATTGGATTTGATTTTTTTTTTTTTTGAACAACAAATTTGGATCACTGACAGACCACTGGAATATCATCGTGCCACAAGCGGAACTGATGTAGACTAGGAAATGGGATACGAAATCGGACCTGTTGATTCACACAGAATACCAGGAACGATTCTTCCAAAATTCGTTGATTCTCGTAGAATACCGAAAATTGGGGTTTCACACTCAAAACACTCACAAGTGAATTGGGAGAGAAAAATGACTTTTCATAAACTTCAAAACGGATTATCTTCCTCCCTTTACATCCATATAAATAATAACGTAAATTGAAAATGGGCCTCAAAACACACTTGGGCCAAAAGCTAGAACGAAATAAAAGTCCACGAAAAGCACTAAAAAACATAAAAATATAAATAACTCATAGAAATAAGCGTTTTTGGGCCCGAACGATGACCCAAACCACCTACGGTGTTTGTAGAAAGATGGGCTTCGTTCACACGATCGTTTTGCCTGGTCGCACGCCCAAAACGGACACATGTAGCCCAAGTTAGAGCCATTTTAGTGAAGCCCCATTTGCCACGCGATCTTGGGCCTCCAAATACAAGATGGCCCGCTCCTTCACACTTGGGCCCGCATCAGGAACCATCCAATCATATTCATCTCTCACTAGTCAATAATACATATACACCAATTCAGGAGTAAGCCCAATAAATATAGGAAATCCCCTTGTGAGAATCGAACCCGGGACCTCATGGTCCATAAATTTTATCTCAGCCACAAAATGCCGGGACCTCATGAACTAGAATTGGATTTGATGAATCTGTGATATTGAATGTTAGGTGGTTTCTATTCTTGTTTGTAACTGTGCGTCCCTTCTTCTGTATAATCGAGATTCACAAAGTCACTAAAATAGGACTTTGTTAAAAATGTACACATTTATTCAGTCAGTTGTATATAACAAACTAGGTTATAACCCCGTGTATTACACGGGGTTAAATAAATAAATTTTATATACTAAATAATAAAACAATATATCTTTAAAACCTCATTTATTGTACGGGTTGAATAAATATAATTTTATATATTAAATAATAAAAAATTATATCTATAAGAACCATATTGTACAGGTTAAATAAATGTAATTTTATATACAAAATAAAAAAGTTATATCTTTAAAACCACGTGTATTACACAGGTTAAATAAATGTAATATTGTTTATCAAATAATAAAATAATACATTTTTAAAAAATCTCATTTATTACACGGGTTGAATAAATGTAATTTTATATACCAAACAATAGAAAAATTACATCTTTAAAAATATGCGCATTACACGGTTTGAATAAATGTAATTTTCTGTACTAAATAATAAAAAATATATATCCTTAAAAACCCCGTGTATTGTACGAATTGAGTAAATCTAATTTTATATATCAAATAATAAAAAGTTATATCTTAAAAAACCTCATGTGTTACCCGGGTCGAGTAAATGTAATTTTATACAGTGAAAATAAAAATATTTAATATATTAATACAAAGTTTGGTTTTCGTGATAAAAATAGATTATTCTGTTGTTGCAAAATTTGTTAACGAAGTCTCAATAAATTTAACCCTTTATTTAAAACTCCGTAAATGTATAAATGATAAATAATATTAGTTAATTTTATTTTAAGTTTCGTAAAATTTATTTTATACCAAACTAAACAAAACGTTCAAATATAATTAACTAGGTTATAACCCCGTGTATTACACGGGTCGAATAAATGAATTTTATATACTAAATTGTAAAACAATATATCTTTGGAAACCTTTTTTATTGCACGGGTTGAATAAATATAATTTTATATACCAAATAAAAAAGTTATATCTTTAAAACCGCTTGTTTTACACGAGTTGAATAAATGTAATATTGTTTACCAAATAATAAAATAATACATCTTTAAGAAACCTCCTTTATTACACGGGTTGAATAAACGTAATTTATATACCAAATAATAAAAAAGTTACATCTTTAAAAATATGTGTATTACACGGGTTGAATAAATGTAATTTCCTTTACTAAATAATAAAAAATATATATATCCTTAAAAAACCTCGTGTATTGTACGAACTGAATAAATCTAATTTTATATATCAAATAATAAAAAAATATATCTTAAAAAACCTCATCTATTACACGGGTCGGATAAATGTAATTTTGTATAGTAAATAATAAAAAGGGTATATCTATAAAAAAAACCACGTGTATTACACGGGTTTAATAAATCTAATTTTATATATCAATAATAAAAAAAAGTCATATCTTTCAATATACTAATGGATAATACTCGATACGCGATGGATATGGTGATTGTGAAGATGGTTCTTGAAAAGAAGATATGTTATTCAAGAAGGAAATCAACATCTATTTGAGTGATAAATGTTGGTACCAATTCCGACAAATTGATTATAAATCATGTAGTATTTCATATATTAATACAAAGTTTGGTTTTCGTGATAAATAATTTGTTTTATTTAAAAATATCTTAAATTAACAATTTAAATTTTAGAATAATATTTTATTAGAAAAATAGAAGAATGGTTTATAATTCCTTTTTGGGCTAAAAGTGTAAAAGTGATATAACCACAGGGGCTAAAATCGTAATTTACTCTAATATCAAATTAGATAACTAAGTTTGAATTTGAAGTAAATAGATAAATATAAAAGTAATAATTAAACTAAATAATATTTAGTAGGAGGATTATCTATAATTAATTAGAAGAGATTAAACTAAAATTATAATTATCCATAAGACATAGCCTAATATGGTGATAAGTGTCCTTAAAGTGGTTTCTTTTATTATATGTATAGATAGTTATTATAATTTTTATAGTTCTAATAATCTTTTTTGTGGTTTTATGAGGTTTGAACTTCTAGGAAATACTTAAGTGTTGGGCTTCTTTTGAGACTTGGGCTTTGGAGCTGATTAGTGGCTTGATGGGCCAAAGATGCTGATGAGCCAAAGATGCTACAAGGCGTTGTTGGGCTGCTGGTTCAAGTCAGGCTTAGGGTTAAGAAGCGGGTCACTATATAAGTGTGTGGACTGAGTTTAGATCATTATTACATAATACGCCCCTTTCAAGTCGATCCCTGATTTAGAGCATCTATGATGTGGTTTCGTTGAGGCTTCTTCCAACTCAATTTCTTATCCGGTAAAGTATCAATTTCTTGTCCGGTAAAGTCTTGGTAGAGAGTCAAACATATCATCATGTTGATGTTTTGTATGTGAGTTTCAGTGTCGATTATTTGTAAACCTATTTTTGGTTAGCTTTTTTGTGTAAAACTCATTTGATAGTTGATATTTGAGTATTTGATCTATGAATTTTGAGAGACTTCATATTGCCTCGGTAACAATAATGTGTGGGACTTTTTTATTGAACGGAAGTCGTTTATGGACTTTCTTTTAAAGCCATCATCAGCCCAACAAACAAATTCTTTGAACTTTTTGTCATCAGCCCCAAAGTAAAAGCATGATCATGGGCTAAAACAATTTCATTGATTTAAAGGGTTGTGGACTATAAAAAACATAATGGACTTTAACAAAACTATAATAACGTAAAATATATTAAGTCCAAAATCATTAATTACAAGCCCATGTAAATTATTTACATAAAAACTTAAATAATATTAGGATTAAACCGAGTCCGCACTCTCACGTTACCTAACTTGTTTAATCTATAACGTTATTTCCTCGATCAACAAGTTAATCCAATACCCTAAAATACATGTCAATAACACTAAAATTACCAACAATATATTCATACAAATGTATTATTATTGAAGGTAAAATTCAGATTAGTTACCTTTTAAAAAATGTTAAAAAAAGAATCTGTTGTCAAACCGGCACTGTCCTATTTAATTTAAAACTTTTGAGATTATAACCTATTTAAATAACAAAATAACAACTATAAAAAGAAGTGTTTCAAAAGCATATATAGCCGTTTAAAAAAAGCATATATATGAAGATAGAATAGGGCCGGAGCCTGTAAAAATGGTTTGGATCTTATAGGAGATGAAGACTTGAACCTGCAAAAGAGAAAACCGTTAGACTCGCCGTAGAGATGGGAGGGCCCCTCTGTGACCACCCTCCGGTGTGAGGATAATTATTTGACAGAGAGAGAAAGTAAGGACGAAGGTTCAGAAAATCGTACTTTGCCTTTGTACTTGAGTGGGTATTTATAATGGTCAACTGAGATGACGTCATTCGTTCAGACGCACTTGTTCGGCTGTCCGTCCTCGGTGATATGGGGCACGGACGTCTTCAGAGTGTTCGTCCATGGGTGGTTCGGTCAGTCCCCTAGGATTAGGTCCGGATTCGGATATGTATCTTCAAGTCCCCCAGTTTGCTAAGTTATGTAAATGACTTAATAAAATGTTTGTACAAAGTTTTTCTGATCGAATGACGTGGCGATGTTTGTATGGAGCCGACGTGGCACAGGTGAGGTAAATAATTTGACCTTCAGTCACCGACCGGTCAGAATAACAACTCCCGTCTGGGGAACCGTAATCGGCGACGTGACAGTTTGATTTGATTGGCCAGCTGTTTAAACCGCCTTAGATACCCTTATAAAAGGTATTTTTTTCACTTTTAATTTTGTACCTTTTACTCTCTTGATTGCTTCTCTCACTGTTATCCCCTTTTCATCTTCTTCTCAAATCCTCTTCTTTCATAAGGTGCGTACCCTTTCTTTTTACAGTCATAATCATGGCTCCCGGGAAAGACAACCTTTCCGAGAGTGTAAGCGTTCTTACCCAACGTCATTTGGACAAGTTCGTTCGGGAGTATAGGATTCCCTTAGATCTTTATCCGGTTCTCCCTTTAAAGAATGAGATCATATATCCTTTCCGTCAAGGGAAGTTTCCCTTCTACACTTGTGTGTGCAATTTCGCGAATTATAGAGTCCCTTTCTCGAAGTTTTTGATTAGGGTTCTCCGGTATTTCCGAGTTCACCTGTGTCAGGTGAATCCTTTCGGACTAAGCCGTGTAAATCACTTCGAGATTTCTTGTAGGGCTCTGAACCAAAGACCGGACTTGGAAGTGTTTAGATATTTTTACGAACTTATAACTGCCGGAGATTGGTATACGTTCGCCCATCGGAAGGGTATCCCGAGTCCTTCCGGAGAGGAGAGGTCCAGTCTGAAAAACTGGAAGGACAATTTCTTCTGGCTGGATGACCATTGCCTTCCGGTGGAGAGGGTGTGGAGGTTCAAGGACCAAACTATGTCCTTTGATCTGGGAGAGGGTTTTGTTTTTAATCAGGAGTTAGCTCGAGCCCTAATCGATAATCAGTCCCCTATCCTTCCTCTCCATGAACATTTTCTTTTATTGGGACGCATATGTTTTTCCTGGGGCCAAGGGGATAGGGATTGGCCGGTTATACGCACAAAAGCTGAGAGTAAGTTCCCGGCCTCTTACCTTCCCTTCGGCATTTTTCTTTTCTTCTATTTTTAACTTATTTTTCTTTTATTATGCAGGAAACGAGATGTCACTCAGGGACGCGTTGAAAGTCCCGAACTTCAATGTTTTGGATTTCGACTTTGACGAGCAGGCTGAAGGCGAGATTCCTTTGATGAAATAGGTTTCTTCTTCGGCCTAAGAAATCCGTCCGCAAGTCCAAGAGCCCATTTCTTCTGAAGCTCCGGTTGTGGAGACTACTTCCGTTGGCTCGGGGTCAAAGGGAGATGCTGCCGGGTCATCTGCGGTTCAAGCCCGGACCGATCCGGATGGTGAGGGTGCTGATAGTGACCCGGATGTTAGGGCATTAGATCAAGCTTTGTTATACCATCCTTCTGGTGCCTCTCTCAAAGGTAAGGGTGTTTCTTTGAACATTGAGCCGAAAGGGCTTGTTCATCGGAAGCGGAAGGTGGATGCTCCGCAAGTTCGTTCATCTATTTCCCTGCCTATGCCCAAGTTAAAGAAAACTAAGAATTCTTCCCATTCAAGCGACAATGTGATAACCGAATTAGACGAACATCTTTCCGGTGGAAAGTCATCCATGGAAGAAGCTGCATTGGCTCGCTCGGCTCGAACGCCTGCCTTCTCTGGTGGTTATCTTCCAGAGAACGAAGCTGAAAATATGGAGGTTGAAAACCCAGCTATTTCGAGTAAGGGAGACGGGGAAGATCTGGGTGGAGCGAAAGTGGTAACTTTTTCAGGTACGATTTTGGACTCTTTTTTGGGTCCGGATTGCTTTATTGATGATGAGGAAGACCAAGTGTCGTCTCTTCCTCCATCTTGGTTCGGACCTGAGTTGATGTCCTTTTTTCGATATGCAGATGTGTTTGC
Source organism: Helianthus annuus (assembly GCF_002127325.2). Lineage (NCBI taxonomy): Eukaryota > Viridiplantae > Streptophyta > Magnoliopsida > Asterales > Asteraceae > Helianthus > Helianthus annuus. The sequence goes on along the minus strand of NC_035444.2, from coordinate 37,376,910 downwards.
GGATGATATGGAGATCGATCCGAATACTGCTGATGACAAGTTTGTACCAGAATGGGACATTCGGAACAAGGATTCGGTGATGAAAGATCTTACTGCTAGGATGTTTTTGTTTAACATCAACACTCCGCTGGATCATGCTCGAAGCCGGAAGATGAAAAACCAAGATCTGGGAGCGGCGGTATTACTAAATCAGACTCAGTCCAATGTTTATGTAACAGAGCTGTATCGCCGGTGGGTTGAAGCAGAATCGGTGAAGGGGGACCTGGAGAAAGAAACCCTTGCCCTAAAACGCAAAATACAACGGACTCCGGATACCGAGAAAAAGCTCACCCAACTTTCTTAAGACCTCCAAGCTCAGAAGGAAAAGATAAAGTCCTTGACTACTCAGAACCAATCTTCTCAGGCTGCAGCTGCATCTGCTTCAGATGAGCGGGACAAAATAGCGGCAGAATTGAAAAAGCTTTGCGGAGTCTTTAAAGAAGAAGGATGAAGAGCATAAGGGGGTTTTGGCAAAGATGGAAGAAGCTGTTTCGAACGCTCGTGCGACCTATGAGAGGATGCTTGCAGGTTCATTTTTTACTTGTTTACTTTTCCATTCCTTCTTTTAATTTTTTCTAACACTTTTGTCAAAGTGTGATGCCCATAAAACAGGTGAAGCCAATTTGAAGGCTCAGACAGATGAGATGAAGGGGCATCACAAGGCTGAGGTTGAGGAGCTAAAGTTGGAGAATGCTGATTTAGCAAAGAAGGCGGAGGACCTGGAGGCGACTAAAGCGTGGCTTTTGACGGAAGGAGCACAACTACCTGCAAAGAATATTCACAAGGGCCCGGATATGACCGTGGCCGTTGCCGCGGTGAATAATGCTATGAGTGTCATTAGCGTTAACTCTGGACTTCACAATGGATATGTCCATGCGCTTAAATAGAAGACTCCTTACGCGGAAGTCCCACTACTTAACCGGAACGCGGAAGCCGAACTAAACACAGTCGTTGCTTGTTTTGATTCTTTGACCTTTCCAGTAGTGAATGATCTATGGAAGCTTGTAAACGAACCGCAATAAAAAAATCAAGGATGCCCTGTTTTTTGCCGGAGGAGCGTCATCAAAAGAATGAGGTGGACATACCCGGCTCTTTGGGGTATGCACATACGTATATTTTAGTTGGTAAATTTTGGAAGGTGGACATATCCAGTAATTTGGGATATGCACCTTATTTGGTTCAGAACCTTGTAATGATTTTCATTTTTACCGTTTGTACATTTAACAATTATCCTTATCCTTTGTGAATGGTTTGAGTGATCTTCAGATATATTAATCCGGTTATTTTTTATGTAATCACTCTGTTTACATGCGTCCATGCTTTTTATGATTGCATTTTTATTTTATTAGAACGTTCTTATTGATACACGGATCCGCCTTGTTTTTATACTTAAGATAATTTTTTAATGAAAGTAAAACAGATGAACAAATGTCAGTCCGTCCCTACCTTTTGGGGTTTTGTATCCCCTAGTTCGGTCGATGATGATTTTTATGTTGCAACTTTTAAATAACAGAAAGTTCATGCATTCTGCTTTATATTAAAGTACTCCGGAATATATATCCTTCCGGATGTTACAAACTTTAGTAAAAACGTAGGTACGGGCATTACCCTCCGTAGTACAATAAAAAATAGAAAAAGTGCGGGCACTACCCTCCGCTTTACATGGAAAATAAAAAGATGCGGGTAAGACCTTCCGCATTACACACTTTATTTAAAATTCTTCAAGGCACTTCAGAGGAAGCATCTTTTAAGGTGCATCCCGTTCCAGGTGCGGGGAAAGGGGGTTCCATCCAACTTGATAAGTGTATAGGCCCCATTTCCGGAGGTTTTTGACTATATAGGGTCCTTCCCACTTTGGAGCCATTTTTCTTGTACCTTCAGCCAAGCTAGCATCATTCCTTCGCATGACATAATCTCCTCCTTTCAAACGGACCTTTTTGACCTTAGAGTTGTAATGTTTTTCCAACTCTTTTTTATACTTTGCCTCTCGGATGGCCGCAAGTTCCCTTCGATCTTCAGCTAGGTCGAGGTTTAGACGGAGTTGTTGTTCATTTTCTTCTTGACTTTGCATCATGCGATGAGTGGGGATGCCCACTTCGGGCAGGAATGACTGCTTCCGAGCCGTAGGTCAAACTAAAGGGAGTTTCTCTTGTGCTTGTCTTGGGCATCGTCCGGTGTGCCCATAGGACGTGCAGAAGTTCATCTGCCCAAGAGACTCCTTCTTTCCCCAGGCATTTTTTGATGCCTTCCACAATGCTGCGGTTGGCTCTTTCCACCTGTCCATTAGCCTGGGATGGGTGACCGAAGCGAAAATTTATTCGATATGCATTTTTTCACACCAAGTCTTGAACGGTTTTTTAGAGAATTGCTTTCCGTTGTCACTTACGATGCACAGCGGCATTCCGTATCGGCACATGATGTTTTCCCATACGAACCGGAGTATCTGATATCCGGTAATGGTTCGGAGGGGCTTGGCTTCGATCCATTTGGTAAAGTAATCAATTGCGACCAACAGGAATCTAGGAATCTGACACCTCCGGTGGAGATGGGGAAAGGACCGACGATGTCAATCCCCCACTTTTGGAAAGGCCAGGCCGAAGTTACAGGTACGAGGTTGTTTTTTGGACGGTGACTGACCAGGGCATGTCGCTGGCAATCTTCACATGCTTGTAATTCACTAACGGCGCTTTGGTGCATACCCGGCCAGAAATATCCGGCGTTCATCGCTTTGGCTATGACCATCCTTGGTCCGGAGTGTATGCCACAGATTCCCCAATGAATTTCTCTAATAACATAGCTAGCCTCTTCCGGCGTTAGACATCTAAGGAGCGGATCCAAGACTGTCTTGCGGTAGAGCTTTCTGTCATGAACTTGGTATTGCAGTGCTTTGACCTTCATCTTTCGTGCCTGAGCCTTATCCTCCGGAAGCGTTCCGCTTTTCAGGTAATATAGGATTGGTGTCATCAATGATTTTTCCTGTATAGTGTTCGACATTACAACTTCTGCCTGACTGATGGCTGGAGTTTGCAAGGTTTCAACTAATACCTCTTTGGATAAGTGAGAGAATGTGACGGATGCCAGTTTGCTCAGAGCATCAGCTTTTTTGTTTTTGCTTCTCGGAATATGAACTATTTTGCACGAATCAAACGTGGCCATTAGACTATTGACTTGGTTCAAATACCGAATCATGTTCTCCTACCGTGCCTCATATTCTCCGCTGACTTGATTAGCAACCAATAACGAATCAACGTGAGCTAGGACGGAGTTTGCACCGGCTTTGGCTGCTGTTTGGAGTCCGGCTAAGAGTGCTTCATACTCGGCTTCGTTGTTTCTTGAACTCGAAACGCAGAGCGTAAATGTACTCTATCCCTTCCGGATCTATTAAGATTAAACCGGCTCCAGACCCTTCCTTACTAGAAGCTCCGTCCGTGTACAAATTCCAGACTTTTGGGAGGACGGGTTTCTCCTTAGCGCTTTCTCCGGTGGGAACTTCGGTAAGGAAATCTGCTACCGCTTGGCCTTTTACCGGACCTCGGGTTCGGTAGGTGATGTCGAAGGCGCTAAGCTCTATAGCCCACTTAGTGAGCCGTCCAGATACCTCAGGTTTCCTTAGGATCTGCTGGATCTGGAGATTGGTTTATACCTCTATATTGAAGGCCTGAAAGTACCTTCGGAGACGCCTTGATGCATGTAGCAGAGCAAGTGCCAATTTCTCGATCATTTGATACCTGGTTTCATAATCTTTTAAGACGCGGCTTACATAGTAGACCTGTATTTGCGCTTGGCTCCGGTGTACCACGAGTACCGCACTAATGGCGAAGTGAGAGGCGGAAAGATATATGGTGACTGTTTCACCGGTTATCGACGCGGTTAAGGTAGGTAAAGACCGAAGACAAACTTTTAATTCCTGAAAAGCTGAATCAGCTTATGTCTTCCATTCGATCTGACCCTTACCAGTACGCTTTTTTAAGACATTCATGAAGGGAATGGTGCGGTCAGCAGCTTTGGAGATGAAACGATGCAGTGCTACTAGCTTGCCATTTAAAGATTGAATTTCTTTTACTGTTTTCGGAGGCTGCATGGAAACTACGGCTTGAATCTTGTCGGGATGAGCCTGAATTCCGGACTGAGTTATCCATACCCCCAGAAATTTACCTTCCTCTAGGCCGAAGGAACATTTTTTAGGGTTCAACTTGAGATTGATACTCCGAAGCCTGGCGCAGGTTTCGAGTATGTCATCGATCATGTTATCTTCGACTTCGCTCTTAATGACCAAATCATCCACGTAGATTTCCAAATTTCTTCCGATTTGACCCTTAAATGCTTTATCCATCAACCTCTGATAAGTAGCTCTGGCATTCCTTAATCCGAACGACATTGTGGTGTAACAAAAGAGACCCTCATAGGTTACGAACGTTGTCTTGTCTTCGTCCTCCAGAGCCATTTGTATCTGATGGTATCCATTATATGCATCCAGGAAGCATTTAAGGCGGAAGCTTGCCAAGGAATCGATTTTTAGATCGATCTCAGGAAGAGGGTAGCAGTCTTTTGGACATGCATTATTGAGGTCGGAGAAATCAACGCACATCCTCCATGTGTTGTCTTTTTTGGTGACCATTACCGGGTTGGAGACCCAAGTTTGGTATCGCACTTCCCTGATAATTCCGGAATATAACAATTTTCATACATCTTCAGCAATGGCCCTATGACGAGCCGGAGCCATATTCCTCTTCCTCTGAGCGACCGGCTTTACCGCATGTGATACTTTCAACTTATGCTCGGCCAAAGCGCGAGGGACCCCAACCATGTCGGAGGTTTGCCAAGAAAATACGTCAAGGGAACTGGACAGCAGCTTCCATAGTGGCTTTTTGGTCTGTTCGGGAAGTTGAGCTCCGATGGTAATCTTTTGCTCCGGAATATATGGGTGGGTAGCACATTCTTCCGTAAGGAGAGTCGGAGGTTGTACGTTACTTCCCTCGCTTTGCCGTATTTTCGTGACACACATTGTAGACTCAGAATGTAAGGTTGCTACACCAGCTTCGGTGGGAAACTTCAATGATCCATGAATGGTGGAGCTGATAATGCCGAAGGCACACATCCCGAGTCTCCCCAGTATGACGTTATGGACGGATCTTGCACCAACCACCAAGTATGTTAAGTTGACAGTTCTAGCCAAACTTCTGGTACCCAACGTAGTTGGTAGCGTGATCTGCCCAATCGGCTGAACCACTTCTCTGGAGAAGCCTACTAATGGCATAGATACTTGTATTAACTTCGCCTTGGTCTGCAGAGCCAGCTGCTGGAAGCACTGCTGGTACATGATCTCGGTGGCGCTTCCGCTGTCAACATAAATCCGTCGGACCTTGTGCCCTGCTATAACTGCAGATACGATGATCGGTCCATCTTTGACTTCTCCCGGAGTGATTGGAGGAAAGGTGATTGGCTGATGCATCCATGCGGCCAAATGATGATTGGTCCGCTTGATGCCTTGGTTATTCATTTTTCTTATCATGCAAATTGCGGACTGGTTGTTCGGATTGTCTACTAAATTACCAGAAGATTTGCCTTCCTTCATTTCTTTCACCAGATGTGAAAGCTTGCCGGAACGGACTGCTTTCTCGATTTCCTATTTTAAAGACCAGTAGTCGTCCGTGTTGTGGCCTCGTGCGTGGTGGTAGTCGCAATACTTCTTGGAATTCTTATCTCCCGGGTTCCGAAGCATCGGTGGTGTGGGAAAATTTGCTTCTTCAGTGCTGAGGATTTCACTACGAGTTTTGGAGAGGTCTGATAGATTATAGGACCTTGACCCAGAACTTCTTCCGCGCTGAGATCGATCATTTCTGCTATAAGGGTGCGCTCGTCCCCTATTTCCGGACGTGGCCTTGTCGAACACGGATCCTCCATTCTTCTTCTTCCAAGAAGACATTTTCTGATCTGCTTCAGATGCCGAATTACAAGCATTTTTCCGGCGAGTGAAGGCTCGGGCACGCTCCATGAGTACTTCCATTGTTTTTGGGAGATTTTTATGCAACTTTTCTACCAACTGATTATTCCGGACACCATGACAAAAGCCGGATATCCTCAGTCGATCTACCACCCCACTGATCTGCATACTTTCTCGATTGAAACGATCGATGAAACTATCTAGAGATTCCCCATCTTTCCTTCGGATGTTATGTACATCGGTTATTTCCTTGGAGTAATGCCTTTGCTGGCTAAAACTCTGGAGGAATAACCTCCGGAATTCTTCGAAATCATTGATTTCTCCTTCATTCAGCGCATCAAATGTCACACCCCGATTTCCACGTGTATCACCGGTGGGCCCGGTGGGGGATTATCGTGACGTAGTTGGCAACAACATAGTCAAACCACAATATATAAATGCACAGCGGAAGCATAAACATAAATATTATCCAACCATTTATTGTAATATCGATTGTATCACATATAGTTGAATAGTATCCACAGGAGGGATCAAAATAAATAAAAATGTTGTTCAACAGATAAGACATCAAGCTTGCGAGACTTCTTAAGATGCTAAGGAGCTATTGCCAGCCGATTACGTGTAGTACCTGCACTTAATCTTTTTGGGGAAAATACGTCAGTTTACACTGGTAAATACATTCAACCGACACTTTTGTAAAATGTTTATTTAAAATTGATTTGAATGCACGAGGCACAAACTCTTTTATAACTTGGGAGAATTATTTAAAATTATAATCTTGTGAACGAATTACATGTTCCTTTTATGCGTTCAGTAGCCCGGATCTAGTCCGGGTTAAAGATCAATAGACACACCACATTGCGTAAAACCAAGGTGGGTAAACCATCGGCTACGTCTTTTAATAATATAGACATAATACCGGGTGTACGCCTACACCCGACTGTCAATGTCGTGGCCATTTCTTCGAATGATGCCAAGGATATCCGGGACATGGTCATTAACCCCCCAAAGGCTTTTAAGTAAGGGTGTAAACAAGCCCAGAGGCTCGAGAGCTACTCGTTATCGGCTCGGTTAAAAGCTCGAACGAGCCGAGCTTTAACGAGCCCGAGCCCGAGCTCGAGCCTAAAATAGAGCTCGTTTTGTTATCGAGCCCGAGCTCGAGCCTAAAATACAAATCTTGTTTAGGCTCGCGAGCCTAAACGAGCCCAAATAAAAATTTATTTATTTTATATATAATATAAGAATAATGATGATAACACTCGAGCCTACTTCTTCGAGCTCGAGCCGAGCTTTGGCTCATTTAAGCGATATTGAAGCGAGCTCGAGCTGAGTTTTTAGCTCGTCTGAGGTTATTCTTAAAATAGCTCGAGCCGAGCCGAGCTCGAGCTATGGGTTTTACTCGCGAGCCGAGCTCGAGCTCAAATAAGTAGGCTCGAACCGAGCCGAGCTCGAGCTCGAGCTTCATAAAAACATGACGAGCCGAGCTCGAGCCCAGTCGAGCTCGGGATCGGCTCGGCTCGTTTACACCCCTACTTTTAAGTAACAAAACTGTTTAAATGAGCCGATCAAATTATTCAATTAATCACCTAAGCGATGGAAGATTTGATGCTCAATCAAGCGGTATTTTATATACCGTAACCCAAGCCCGTATAAGGGAAAATAAGTTAAAAGTATTTACCTTTGCAAGTATTGTCCTTAATCGGTTAAATCACAGATATCTTTTACTGGGGCTCCTATTCTGGAACGAAAGTTTTAAAATAACCTATTAGAATCCTAACGGGTCTTTATATTAGCCGTAGCCTAGACCGGTTAGTTTCGAGGGATAGATACGGTTTAATCGCGTGAAAGGCGAAAACCGAGAATGGAATGTGATTCTGACCCAACAAGTTCTGAGACTTGTTTTATACGGGTTTAATATTCACACTCTGAATCTTGGGGTCAAAATGATATGGTTTGACCCGTATCGGCTAATTTATGTAAACTAGTTACATAAGCCGAACCGTGCGCGCAATAGGCGTAACGGTTAACCGTAGGAGTCCTACACTGTTTTCCTAAGTCAATATACTTTAAAGAGGTTGTGGTATCAGTAGGATACCTTCCATAATGCCCGTAACGAGTTTTAGTTTATTATACGCCCCGTAGGGGTTTTCCGGTCATTTTAAAGATTTTAAAAGGGCTTTCTAAGTTCTACAGGAAACCTGAGTTTCCCGATCAGTTTAATAAGTGTAAAATACTTTATTTATTAATTAAAATCAGTAGCAACTGGAATCGGGTCAAAAGACCTTGTAGAACTCAAGTTTTGGCCGAAAAGGGCATATTCGGTATTTACCGAACCGTAGCCATAACCGCAGGTTATGAGCAGGTTAAAATTAGTTAAAAATCTTTAAAAATCCCAAAATATTATTTTACTACAGTGAGTAAAAGTTTTGGTGACGAAATCTTGGTTTAGGTAGGCGTTATGCTAATTGCGCCGTTTATTACAAAAGTTTCTTATAAATGCGCTATTTAGCATAATTCCCATTCTAGACCTCGGATTGGCGTGAAACTTTAGGGACATGCTTAGAATTTAGTAAGCAAGGTTATGGTCCCTTCACGTGTCCGAAATACTCGTTTTATTTTAAAAAGGGCGTTACGGTCAACTTTTAAGTAATTAACGGAAATGCGTAAAAGACTCGGACAAACAACGAACCGGTCACAGAGGGTGATACCATCTCGTGTTATTTACCCGGATTGTTAAGTCCCTGGTTATCTTGTTAATTATTCGGAAAGCCTTAACTTTCATTGTTGACGCTTTTAACCTTCTCGTACGAATTTGTTCATAACTTTCTCGTTTTAAAACGGAACTTCGCGGAATTTATACAGTATTTTCTAGTGAGCGTATTTTACTGTTACAAAGCCTCGGGTACGTCAAAGGGTCACTCAGAGGTATAATTAAACATGTTGACACAGTTAACCCCTGTAGCTTGTAATCTCTCACTTTCTTCTGCGTTTCGCTTCCGTACGATCCATGATTTATTCGTTTGAAGGTACTAGCATCGTTTAGAGTTGCTATACAGTATACTTACCCTTGTTTGACATTTATAACCCTCGAATTTACATACTTTCGAGGCTTGTCAACATTAGTCCTTTATTAATATTATACGCCACGTGTAAACTCAAGACACGTGTCAATACATTATTGGACGCAAAAATTTCGAGGTGTTACATCCTCACCCCCTTAAAATAAATCTCGACCCGAAATTTACTCAAACAAATAGGGATATTTCTCCTTCATCGTGGATTCAACTTCCCACGTGAATTCGGGACCTCTCCGGGCATCCCATTTAACCTTAACTATCGGCACATGTTTTCTTTGGAGCTTTTTCACCTGTCGGTCTTCAATCGACAAAGGCTTCTCCACAAACTTCAAGCTCTCATCTACATGCACATCTGTGTGTGGGATCACTAATGATTCATCAGCGAAGCACTTCTTTAGATTGCAGATGTGGAATACATTATGAATTCCATTGAGCTCTTCCGGTAAGTTCAACTTATAGGCAACTGACCCGACACGTTCGATAACCTCAAAAGGTCCTATGTATCTCGGGCTCAGTTTACCCTTCTTACCGAAACGCATCACCCCCTTCCAGGGTGATACCTTTAGTAACACTTTTTCACCTACCTCAAAGTGAAAATCCTTGCGCTTCGGATTAGCGTAACTTTTCTGCCTATCACGGGCAGCTTTGAGACGTTCCCGAATCTGGACAATCTTGTCCGTTGTTTCGAAAACTATCTCTGGTCCTGATAATTGGACCTCTCCCACTTCCGCCCAACAAACAGGCGATCTACACTTCCTACCGTATAATGCCTCGAAAGGCGCAGCTTTTATGCTGGTATGGTAGCTATTGTTGTAGGAGAATTCGATTAGGGGTAGGTTCTTATCCCAACTACCACCTAAATCGATAGCACATGCTCGCAGCATGTCTTCTAATGTTTGAATAGTACGCTCACTCTGGCCGTCTGTCTGAGGATGGTAAGCCGTACTAAAGTTCAAACGTGTGCCCAAAGATTGTTGGAAACTCTTCCAGAAATGAGACGTGTATCTAGTATCTGGATCAGAGATAATAGACACAGGTATGCCATGTAAGGCGACAATCTTATCAACATATAACTGGGCCAATGTATCGGAGCTATAAGTCTCCTTGATGGGTAAGAAATGAGCTGACTTAGTCAGTCGATCGACTATAACCCATATTGTGTCGTTTCCTTTGCTTGTTTTTGGTAACTTGGTGATAAAATCCATAGTTACACACTCCCATTTCCATTCAGGAAGTTCAGGCTGTTGTAGCAAGCCAGGTGGCTTTTGATGCTCAGCCTTGACTTGCGCACAAGTCAAGCATTTGGCTACATAAGCAGCTACAAACTTTTTCAAGCCTATCCACCAATAGTTTGCCTTTAAATCCTGATACATTTTATCTGCTCCAGGATGGACAGAATATTTGGAACTATGGGCTTCCTGGAGGATAATATCTCGTAGTCCTTCATAAATAGGAACCCATATCCGCCCATTCAATCTCAAAAGTCCATCCTTGTGAAGAGTTAACTGCTCCTCAGTTACTCCTAACTTTTCCTTATGATAATTAGCTTCCAACACCGCCTCTCGCTGTGCAGCTAATATCCTTTCAATCAAGTTATTCTTTACTTCCATTCTCCTAGCATTGATTCGGATGGGTTTCATCCTTTCTTTCCGGCTCAGGGCATCAGCGACTACATTCGCCTTGCCGGGATGGTATCTAATCTCACAATCGTAATCATTTAAGGTCTCCATCCAACGGCGTTGCCTCATGTTTAGCTCCTTCTGATTGAATAAATGTTGAAGGCTCTTGTGATCTGAATAGATCACAAACTTGATTCCGTATAGATAATGCCTCCACAGTTTTAGTGCGAATACAACGACACCCAGCTCCAAGTCATGGGTGGTGTAATTCTTTTCGTGCACCTTTAACTGTCTTGAAGCATAGGCAATCACTTTGCCTTTCTGCATGAGCATACACCCCATGCCAGTGTGTGACGCGTCGCAGTAAACTACGAACTCTTCAGTACCTTCCGGTAGCGTCAACACAGGAGCGTTGCTCAGCCTTTGTTTCAAAATATCAAAGGATTCTTGCTGCTTAGGGCCCCAAATAAACTTTTCCTTCTTCTTGGTTAGAGAAGTTAAGGGCGCAGCAATCCTTGAGAAATTCTCAATGAATCTCCTGTAGTATCCTGCCAATCCCTGGAAACTACGGATCTCTGTGGGCGTCTTTGGCTCTTGCCAATTCATGACCGCCTCTACCTTAGCGGGATCCACCTGGATACCACGCTCGCTTACGACATGTCCAAGAAATTGGACTTCTCGTAGCCAGAATTCGCATTTAGAGAATTTGGCATAGAGTTTCTCGCGATGCAGCAATTCGAGAATACATTGTAGGTGTTTCTCATGGTCGGCTTTATTCCTTGAATAGATAAGAATGTCGTCGATGAATACGATGACAAATTTGTCCAAGTACGACTTACAGACTCGATTCATGAGATCCATGAACGCAGCCGGTGCATTTGTGAGCCCAAAATGCATCACTAGGAACTCGTAGTGACCGTAGCGAGTCCTAAATGCTGTTTTATGCACGTCTTCATCTCTGACCTTCAGCTGATGGTAGCCCGACCTCAAGTCGATCTTCGAGAAATAGCTAGCCCCTTGCAATTGATCAAACAAATCGTCGATCCTTGGCAATGGGTATCTATTCTTTATCGTGACCTTATTAAGTTCACGATAATCGATGCACAGACGCATCGATCCGTCCTTTTTCTTAACAAACAGGACAGGTGCCCCCCAGGGAGATGAACTAGGTTTGATGAAACCTTTCGCTACCAGTTCATCCAGCTGGGTCCTCAATTCCTTCATTTCAGTCGGCGCTAGCCTGTAAGGTGCTCTAGCAATGGGAGCTGCTCCAGGGATGATATCTATTCTGAATTCCACCTGCCTATCTGGTGGCAACCCAGGTAGATCTTCGAGGAAAACTTCTGGAAACTCCGCAATGACAGGAATGTCTTCTATCCTTGATTTGGGCTCTTCAATAATCAATTGTGCCATGTAGATGACACAGCCTCTTTTTAAGCATCTTGAAGCTTTGAGCATAGTTACGTTCTCGGGCAACCCATACTGCGTATCCCCTCAAATGGTGAGCGATTCACCAGTCGGGGTCTTTAGCACAATTTGTTTTCTATTGCAAACGATCTGGGCCTGGTTGTGGGACAACCAGTCCATACCCAGAACGATGTCAAAACCAGCCAGATTAAAGGGAAGTAGAGATAGAGGAAAAGAATGGTTCTTAATGGATATCATACATCCATCTAATATAGTGGAGACGGTTTCTACTGTACCGTCTGCTAGTTCTACCTCGTATTTCACATTTAGGGTTTTGACAGGCATGTTCAGCAATTTGCAAAATTTTTGGTCTACGAAGGATTTATCAGCGCCTGAATCGAAAAGTACTCTTGCAAAGATATTATTCACGAGAAAAGTACCTGTGATTACGTTGTCGTCCTGCAACGCTTCCTTCACATCCATTTTGAAGACTCTAGCGTTATTCTTTTTGGTTTCTTCAGTCTTCTTGGCGATCTTGGGGCAGTTGCTATTGATGTGCCCCTTCTCGCTACAGTTGTAGCAGGTCGCGTCTTTAATCTTCTTACAGTCCACAGTCTTGTGGTCTTTGGACTTGCACAGTCCACAAGTATGCGTCTTTGACTGGGACTGTGAGTTCGGCCCAAACCTGCATTTCCCAAAGTGGAATTTTTGGCAGTTTTTGCACTTGGGCTTCTCTCCGGTTTGTTGCCCATCTTTTCTCGACTCTGGTCCTCTCTTGCCATCACCATTCCCACGGTGCTTCTTTCCCGACCTTCGCGAGGTATCATCCTCACACTTCCTCTTTTCAGCCTCTTTGTTCCTCTGCGATCTCAGTCGGACCGCGTCCATCGTGAGGGACAAAGAGAGGTCAGTCACAGACCTGAAGGTCGTTGGCCGAGAGGCCTTCACACTAGCCTTTATCGCGGGTTCTAACCCCCCGATAAAACGAGCAATCCTCCTTGGTTCCGGGGTGACTAGATATGGAACCAATCGAGACATCGTGTTGAAGCTCGTTAAATAGGCCTGGCAGTCCAGATTTGTCATCACCAATGACACAAAATCGGACTCTATCTTCTCCACCTCATGCTGAGGGCAGTAATTTTCTTTGATGAGAGAAACGAATTCCTCCCACGTCATGCTGTAAAGCACAGCTTTTCCCGAGGCCTGAACCAGCGCCCTCCACCAAGCTAGGGCCTCGCCCTTAAATGACTGCGACACAAACTTCACTACATCCCTTTCCGCGCAGCCACTGATGTCCACCACAGTGTCCATCTCATCCAACCACGTCATACATTCAACGGCACCCTTCTCCCCCGTAAAGTCTCGGGGTTTACAAGACACAAAGTACGTGTATGTGCAGCCCCTGGCACGGGAAGCATCAGTATACTCCCTTTCGCAACGAACACTATTTTTGTTTGACGAGTGATTGTCGTCGTCCTTCTTGGGCTTGGACGAGTGGTTATCATCGTCCTTCTTGGGTTTGGATAGTGGTTTGCTGTGGGTTTTTGAGTGTGTCTTTGGCTTTGATGGTGGTTTGGAAACTGTTCTGCTTCGAGATTCTGTATATTGTCGATCTAGAGCTGCTTGCACAGCGTTGTCGACAAGAGCCTTGAGTTGTGCGCCCGTTAAATTTACTTGGGCATTATCATAATCATCTTCACTTGTGTGACTATTTTCTCCATTAGGATTCGCCATAGCAGCTTGTATCTGCTGCAGAAGATAATGAAAATTTTATTTAGGGGTTTATTATTGAATTGTCTTTTATGGCAATTCTTTAACTATGGTAACGAAGACCATATCTGGTTAATTTGCTACTCACTTTTTATTTAGGATTTGAACATACTTATCCTAATCACAATTAATATTGCTAGTGGCATAAAAGCCTAGTCACGAGGACGTTATTATAATATTAGTCGAGATTACGGAGAATCAAGGTATGAAGGTTTGGACCGTAGTCCTTTTACTCCTTCTGACAGGGAGTCATAGACCACCACTGTCTTTTGCCTTATCATGACAACAAATATGGCCCGTAGGCACTACATCACTAACGGATGTTTTAAACGAGTGATCATCTTCATTGATGATTTAACCCATGATTTACTATATCATTAATTTGGGCTTTGGAATCCTTTTAGAGGACTCTTGCATAAGAATGGCGTGTGCAATTTTTAACGAATCACATCTGCCATGATTGTTAACATGGTTACCGAGGTTAACAGGGAATCTGAATCTTTTAATTAGGTCTTACCATCTTGGCCGGATCTTAAAAGACACCTGGCTAGGTTTCACTCTTAAGATTCTTTATTTAGGCAGATCAAATTAAAAGGAATGATTTTGATTTATTTCATATATAGTAATAACCAAATGAAATTCATAATATAACATTCCAAAATTTTAATACGATTACACACCGCCCTAAACGGGACTTTTAAACAGTACCCACCTACATAGAGGTTTAAAATAAGAGACAAGTCCACGCAGGGACTAATACAAGAAAAGTGTCCACGCAGGGACTAAAAGATAAGTCCACGTAGGGACCGAAATACGATAAACGTCCACGCAGGGATTATTTAAAATAAACATTACATTAGAACATACATAAGGACTAATGGTCACGTTTCTTCTTATTGCCCTTCAGTAGGTTTGCTAAGCCCTTGAGGAATCCTTGGTGGCTCTTACGTTCTTCCTCGAAGTCTCTTTCCACACGGCTCAAACGGTGGAGTATTTCTTCTTGCTCGGGAGGAGAGAAACGTGGTTGTGGCGCCTGTTGCGGAACTGGGGGTCTGGGAGGTGCTGGATACCCATGAGCTGAGTAGTCCGGTACTCCCATGTTTCCAAGAGCTCCATCGGGATAGCGGGCATTATACCTAGCCGCTACCACATATGGGTCGCGCTCATAGTTGTAGTCGTAATGTGCTTGTGATGACGGTTCGAACAGGTTGTAAGCCGACGGACCCATGTATGCAGGTATTGGGTGGTCATACCCAAATGGTGGCGAAGTTGGTGCAGCTGGTGCGGAGTTCGCCTCCTGTACAGGACTTGAAGGTCCTTCTTCTTGTAGTGGCGGGTAGTGGCTACTACTAGAGTGTCGAGGGGTGCTGAAGTGAAATTCCCCTCCTCGGGTGGACATACGAGCATTTGTCCTCCTACGCCTTGGCGGATCAGGCATTACTGGTTGTACCGGTGGCGGAGGTGGTGGCGTAACTGCCACGAAACGTGGATCCTCGGAGGGATCTTGCGGATGTTGCGGCTGTTGTGATGTCTGTGGCGTGTGGTACCACTCGTGTTGATTAAACAATGTCATGAAGCTATCTGGTCCCTGATAGGGTGTACCATGAAAGGATGACCCATCAGAGATTTCTATTGGATGCGTGGGCGTACCACGAGCAGGTTCTGTCGGATCAGTATCCTCGTCCATATGATCTTCGGAGAAGTGATCTTGTGGTCCTAACGGGACGAAGCCTGAAGGTTCCTGGATGTAGTCAGGTGGGTTAAACTGACATCTGAAGTATGGAGTAGGGTCGTCAAAATTTCGGTGCGATACCGAACGCTGTAGAGATATGTAGGAGGGTTGCGGGTTGTTGGGATCATTTTCGGAATTTGGCCCGAATGAGTGCCGGTATGATGGTGTCGAGCTATGCGAGGTGGAATGCCTCGCAGGTTCATAAAGGTCTCTTCGCCTTTGCGGTTCATCACTCTTTGTGGTCGAAGGAGCTCGCATATTTGAAGGTCCAGCTTCGTGATCGTTGTGAGTAACGATCTCTCCTCTGCCTCTTCTTCCCCTTCCTCTTCCTTGGAAGATCACAGGTGGCATATTTCCTGCTTTTTAAAACTTTAAACACAATAATAAAAGAAAAGACAGACTTGGAATAACAATTCGAATTTGTCCTATGTTCTTGTCTAGACTCAAGTATGTGCAATTGTGTCATTGAGATTAAACACATTAGGATAGTGTTTAATTCACTCAATGTTGGCTCTGATACCAACCTGTCACACCCCGATTTCCACGTGTATCACCGGTGGGCCCGGTGGGGGATTATCGTGACGTAGTTGGCAACAACATAGTCAAACCACAATATATAAATGCACAGCGGAAGCATAAAGATAAATATAATCCAACCATTTATTGTAATATCGATTGTATCACATATAGTTGAATAGTATCCACAGGAGGGATCAAAATAAATAAAAATGTTGTTCAACAGATAAGACATCAAGCTTGCGAGACTTCTTAAGATGCTAAGGAGCTATTGCCAGCCGATTACGTGTAGTACCTGCACTTAATCTTTTTGGGGAAAATACGTCAGTTTACACTGGTAAATACATTCAACCGACACTTTTGTAAAATGTTTATTTAAAATTGATTTGAATGCACGAGGCACAAACTCTTTTATAACTTAGGAGAATTATTTAAAATTATAATCTTGTGAACGAATTACATGTTCCTTTCATGCGTTCAGTAGCCCGGATCTAGTCCGGGTTAAAGATCAATAGACACACCACATTGCGTAAAACCGAGGTGGGTAAACCATCAGCTACGTCTTTTAATAATATAGACATAATACCGGGTGTACGCCTACACCCGACTGTCAAGGTCGTGGCCATTTCTTCGAATGATGCCAAGGATATCCGGTACATGGTCATTAACCCCCCAAAGGCTTTTAAGTAACAAAACTGTTTAAATGAGCCGATCAAATTATTCAATTAACCACCTAAGCGATGGAAGATTTGATGCTCAATCAAGCGGTATTTTATATACCGTAACCCAAGCCCGTATAAGGGAAAATAAGTTAAAAGTATTTACCTTTGCAAGTATTGTCCTTAATCGGTTAAATCACAGATATCTTTTACTGGGGCTCCTATTCTGGAACGAAGGTTTTAAAATAACCTATTAGAATCCTAACGGGTCTTTATATTAGCCGTAGCCTAGACCGGTTAGTTTCGAGGGATAGATACGGTTTAATCGCGTGAAAGGCGAAAACCGAGAATGGAATGTGATTCTGACCCAACAAGTTCGGAGACTTGTTTTATACGGGTTTAATATTCACACTCTGAATCTTGGGGTCAAAATGATATGGTTTGACCCGTATCGGCTAATTTATGTAAACTAGTTACATAAGCCGAACCGTGCGCGCAATAGGCGTAACGGTTAACCGTAGGAGTCCTACACTGTTTTCCTAAGTCAATATACTTTAAAGAGGTTGTGGTATCAGTAGGATACCTTCCATAATGCCCGTAACGAGTTTTAGTTTATTATACGCCCCGTAGGGGTTTTCCGGTCATTTTAAAGATTTTAAAAGGGCTTTCTGAGTTCTACAGGAAACCTGAGTTTCCCGATCAGTTTAATAAGTGTAAAATACTTTATTTATTAATTAAAATCAGTAGCAACTGGAATCGGGTCAAAAGACCTTGTAGAACTCAAGTTTTGGCCGAAAAGGGCATATTCGGTATTTACCGAACCGTAGCCATAACCGCAGGTTATGAGCAGGTTAAAATTAATTAAAAATCTTTAAAAATCCCAAAATATTGTTTTACTACAGTGAGTAAAAGTTTTCGTGACGAAATCTTGGTTTAGGTAGGCGTTATGCTAATTGCGCCGTTTATTACAAAAGTTTCTTATAAATGCGCTATTTAGCATAATTCCCATTCTAGACCTCGGATTGGCGTGAAACTTTAGGGACATGCTTAGAATTTAGTAAGCAAGGTTATGGTCCCTTCACGTGTCCGAAATACTCGTTTTATTTTAAAAAGGGCATTACGGTCAACTTTTAAGTAATTAACGGAAATGCGTAAAAGACTCGGACAAACAACGAACCGGTCACAGAGGGTGATACCATCACGTGACCTGGTCCTAAGAGAGTCCTAAGGCATATCTACATTGCACTAAAATGGGTCAGAACTGAAGTCAAAGCAAAAGTCAAACTTTTGCGACATTCGGTTCCGAACCGGGTCAATATAGCAAACGGTCGGATCAAACATGCTTAGACGAGTTTATATACTTATTATCATGTTTTATGATCATCAAAACAGGTTTCATAGCATATACATTACAGATTATGTACAAAATCGCAAAATGGCTTTCTGTTGACTTTTTAAGTGCACGTTTGACTCGACATTTGACATAGTTAGAGTGGTGATCAGGGGGAACCCTTTTAGGGGTTTATTGCCCACATAATTACCAACACATAACTACTTTCAATTCCAGATATGACTGAGCCCTTAAGGATTTATCTCGAAGTCAAACCGTAGTTACGACGGTTTGATTTTTAGCTATATTACTAAGTAAAACTAAACCACAAACGTTTTAAACAACTTACAGAAGCTTGAGCACGATTTAGGATGATAGAATAAAGCTTGGAAGCTCCAGATATGATCAATAGAATGTGTTTTGAGGTGTGGTGAACTTATGCATACAATAGGCCTATTTATAGTACACAACTTGCCTCTAGATCATTACAACACATACTACAAATGAGTATGGATGAATGGCAGGTGTCCTAAGGTGCTATGGGTCGAGTAGGGGACGCCCATACCTCTGGGAAACCCATTCATATATGTTTTACCGCTTTAAACAGCCAACAGCCAACTTTCTGTCGCTGGGCATCGCTTACGGACCGTATGGCTTGGGCCTTGCGGTCCGTAAGCCTGTGGCGGAGACAAGCTTAATCATTCACCCCTTTACGGTCCGTAAGGCAGGACCCTTGCGGTCCGTAAAGGTTGTTTTTAAATCTTTTTCAATCTTTTTGTAATGATTAACAAATCCTGGTATTTAGTAACGAAATCTTTGGTAATTAATAACCTGACCTTTCGGGTTTGAAGGGGGTAACTTTGCGATTTGGCCCCTGATTATTTACAACTAAGGGCCTCGTGTTATTTACCCGCATTGTTAAGTCCCTGGTTATCTTGTTAATTATTCGGAAAGCCTTAACTTTCATTGTTGACGCTTTTAACCCTTCTCGTACGAATTTGATCATAACTTTCTCGTTTTAAAACGGAACTTCGCGGAATTTATACAGTATTTTCTAGTGAGCGTATTTTACTGTTACAAAGCCTCGGGTACGTCAAAGGGTCACTCAGAGGTATAATTAAACATGTTGACACAGTTAACCCCTGTAGCTTGTAATCTCTCACTTTCTTCTGCGTTTCGCTTCCGTACGATCCATGATTTATTCGTTTGAAGGTACTAGCATCGTTTAGAGTTGCTATACAGTATACTTACCCTTGTTTGACATTTATAACCCTCGAATTTACATACTTTCGAGGTTTGTCAACATTAGTCCTTTATTAATATTATACGCCACGTGTAAACTCAAGACACGTGTCAATACATTATTGGACGCAAAAATTTCGAGGTGTTACATCAAACCACACACGTGCGACTCCGGTTAACGTTTGTGCAAACATAAAACACCAAGCTGGCATCGGCCATTGTTCAACGCGTGCGGCTCTGTCGAAATCAAACATGTGATCATCCGGATCCGTGGTGCCATCGTATTTCTTTACTGTGGTTGGCATTTTGAGCTTCGGAGGAAGCTTGGCATGAGTGATGCGAGCACTGAATTTGGATTTAGCCGTCATAGATACCGGATGGTATGGCTTGGTGAGCTCTGGGTTTCATCATGAAAGAGCCTGGTTCGTAAACCGAGGATCTGTTCATCTCTAGCCTGTTGGGCTTTTAATCGTCACAAGAGACTCGCGTTTTTGGAGAGAAATTCCGCGTCAAACTCCGATGCCTGTGAAGTTGGCATTAAAATGAACGGTAGTGTCGTTCCTGGTTCCGATCTCAAAGGAGCTGAAACCATGGAAGCAACGCTTGTTGGAGCTGTAGTTTGCACACTAGCAGCAATGGATCCCGAATTCAGAGAACCCGAGGCCGCCATAGCTCAGTTATTTCGTTGCTCAAGAAATTCACAAAGTGAAGGACTGTGAGCTGTGAAATCGGATGGAGCCAATTGAAGATCTAAAGTTCGAATAGGGCCGGAGCCTGTAAAAATGGTTTGGATCTTATAGGAGATGAAGACTTGAACCTGCAAAAGAGAAAACCGTTAGGTTCGCCGCAGAGATGGGAGGACCTCTCTGCGACCACCCTCCGACGTGAGGATAAGTATTTGATAGAGAGAGAAAGTAAGGACGAAGGTTCAGAAAATCGTACTTTGGCTTTGTACTTGAGTGGGTATTTATAATGGTCAACTGAGATGACGTCATTCGTCCAGACGCACTTGTTCGGCTGTCCGTCCTTGGTGATATGGGGCACGGACGTCTTCAGAGTGTTTGTCCATGGGTGGTTCGGTCCGCCCCCTAGGATTAGGTCCGGATTCGGATGTGTATCTTCAAAACAATAATAAAATAATAGTTATGTAATAAATATAAAAACAATAGATTATAGGACAAAACGTTAAGTAAGTTCCCTTAAACTCATATAATCATTTGGAACTGAGAATGAAAAGCATATCATTCAAAAACTTCAAAATCGTTTTTGATTGGTCAATGAAATGATCAGAATTGAAAAAGTTTCCTTTAGATCATGCGTAATGGGCTCATTGCATTTGCCACCTCAGTGAAAATAGGCGTGGAACACCCTCCACCCGGGGGCGTGAGAGGCAGAGGGGTGTGGCCGATCACAAGTGTAGGGCAATGGTATGAAGAATCTGAAATGTTCGACTCATTTTTTAACCAACTACATGCACACACTTCACACCCAAGTTCTTTTCTTTTATTTAATTTCCATGTGAAACCATCAAACACTTTAGTGAAAGTGGTTAGTAAAATACTTATGCCTACGTGACAACGATGTGTCGATGTTGCACCACTTTTAATAAAACCATTACACATATCCTTGGTGTTAATTGATATTAACTAGATTTAAACTCTCCCCGCGTTGCGGCGGGGCGTAGAACTATGCCAAATAGCACTAATGTCACACCACTGTCAGCGACTACCAACACTGAGTCGATCCAGGACCCGCGCGTTGCGACAAACTTGTCAAACGAAAAAAAATAAATGTAAAACATTGAACCACACATGCATGTTGTGTCGTGTTAACTCGCATAATTTTGAACAAAACAAAAAAAAACGTTAAACGACACATGCACGTCGCGCCGTCTTAACTCACAAAATTTAGAACGAAACGTAAAAGGAAAATTTGCGAAAGATGAAAAGTAGAGGGACCAAAGTTGAAGGTAAAAATATTGTGAGCTTAAATTGAAAATAATAAAAATTTTGAGTTAAAAATGAAAAAAAAAAAAAACAATTTATATGTGTTAAAATTACAAAACATAAAAAGCTTTTGGGTTAAAGTTAAAAAATCAACTTTTTTTTTGAAAACCCCCCAAAACATAAATTACAACACCTTATGCACAAAATTGTTGCTAATTTTTGGAGTGTAAATTTACAAATAAACAACACAACTTTGAATGGATCAAACCGATTGAATTTGGTAAGATAATGAAACCATTATTTGATTAGGTTACAAGCACTTAAGCACAATTTACAACCATACATGCATACAAAACAGATTGAATTTGGTTAGATAATGAAACCATTATTTGATTAAGATACAACAAGTTAAGCACAATTTATAAAAATGTTACAAAATAATAATATATAGAGTAAACTGCCATTTTGGTCCCTGTGGTTTGGCCAGTTTTGCCATTTTAGTCCAAATCTCAAACTTTTTACATCTGGGTCCTTGTGGTTTGCATTTTGTTGCCATTTTAGTCTAAAATCCAAAAACCCTCTATTTTGACTGTCGAAAACTGATTATTTTGTCCTTTAGTGCAGTGGCATTTTGGTCATTTTTTAAATTTCATTTCCTTTTGTGCAACCAGCAAATCAAAACCCAGATGTTCATCTTCATCATCGAAACTTCAGCGATTCATCATCATCATGAGGATATAACAACTTCTACAAGTTCGATTCATAAATCTAAACCTATTCATAACGATTTTTACAAGTTCTATTCCATAAATCCAAGCATATATATAACAATTTCGGTTTTCAGTAGAGCAATTAGCATCGTCATATGGATATAACAACTTCTACAAGTTCGATTCATAAATCTGAACCTATTCATAACGATTTTTACAAGTTCTATTCCATAAATCTGAACCTATTCATACTGATTTCAGTTTTCAGTTGAGCAACTAGCATCGTAACGAAATGAAGAGAACGATTTCTACAACTTTGATCTTCTAATCGATACGAATCTGCTTACGCTTGTCAATCGCTTCAAACAGATCTTCTTCTTCATCGGTTTCTTCACGTTCTACGAGCTACAAGTGGCCTTGTTCTTCCGATATGGAACAAAAACCGTGAGCAAAAACGTTAGATAATCGATTAAAATGCAACAATTTCGATTTTCAGTAGAGCAATTAGCGATGGTGGTCACAGTCTGCTGCTGATTTATTTGGGGTTTTATGTTGTTTATAGAGAGAGAAGAGAGAGAGTCAGTTAGGGTTTTATTTTGGGATGATGATTATTTATTTGGGGAAGATGACCAAAATGTTAATTAAGAAAATGTTAAATGAAAAGCAAAATGACCAAAATGCCCCTGAACTAAAAGACAAAATAGAAGGTTGCAACAGTCAAAAAATGGGGTTTTTGGATTTTAGACTAAAATGACAACAAAATGCAAACCACAGGGACCCAGATGTAAAAAGTTTGAGATTTGAACTAAAATGGCAAAACTAGCCAAACCACAGGGACCCAGATGTAAAAAGTTTGAGATTTGGACTAAAAATGAGTTTTTAGATAATAAACAACAATTTAAGCACAATGTACAACTATTTTGATTAAGATACAACAATTTAAACACAATGTACAACTACAAATGCTTACTTTTGTTACAAAATAATAATAGTATATATAAATAATTGATAGAATTCAACTTTTCTTCGTGGTGTGAAGTAATTCTAAGATTCCGATGAAAATTTAAATCATTGTCAAAAAGCCCACCATATTTTCTCTTCATATGATTCATGTCCATCCATTATTGCTCTGGGGACTTTGATTGAACAAGTCGAACTAAAAAAACATGTTTCTTCAATAGTTTCCCACATTCATGATTCTCGTCTATCTGTCGTTACTTTGTAACCGTCTCTGTTTATTAGTATATAAATTTACAAAGAGCTAGTATTTAAAAATTAAAATTATCGAATTGACTGACTCGATCGATTAAAAATCATGTTTCCTCTTCTTGAAAGGAATTTTTTTAAGAGTAATAGACTTAGGTTAAACAGTATTACCATTAGGTGTTTTGGAAAGATTAAAGGGAAAATAGTTAGTGTGCAACCACACATTGCGAACTTGAGGCAAATTTTTCGAGTTGTAGACTAGCCACTTCTGTAAATTTACTTACTGCCATCATAGCCAGTCTATAACTCGAAAGATTTGCCTCAAGTCTGCAATGTGTGGTTTCAGACTACCTATTTTTTTCACTTTAATCCTCCCCAAATCACCTAATTTTACCCTTGTTTTATAGTATTTCATTCAAATTCCAATTTGATGGCATTTCATATTCCACTTAAAAACAATATTATGCGAATCGAACCACCGATAAGAATTTACAGTTTCCAATTTGCATGTTAATTTGTTGTATTTAATAAACATTAAAACTATATATTAAATCTGTTAGAATCGTAAAATTAACATGGAATTAGAATTAAAAATTATATATATCCAGACACACATATTAGTTATATAGAAAAAAATGTAAAAAATAAAAGAAATTAAGTAAAATTTAAGATATTATGATTATCCATGTGAATTAATAATCCCCTCATAATATTGCTGGTAAAATGATATGATGTAAAAATTTCAACAGTGGGGCAACTAGTCACACTTGTAATAATATCTATGCTCATAACGTGTCTCTTTTATGTGGAATGAAAATTCCAAGTTTAATTCTTGTTTCTTTTATGGAGGAAATCAGATCACATCTGCTTTTCATTGATATGATTTAGCTCCATACTGTTTATTTAAAATTAAATACTTGAATTTCTCCTATGAAATCGTGCATATGGTGCTTCAACTGAAGCAGGAGGCATATATATTTTTTTTTTTAATAAAATCAGTATAAAGAAACTGTCATATATTATATGAATAGAATCTTCTATTTCGCCTAAGTAAAACAAACACACAATCTTATTAGACCATAAGCAAGGGTTCCTTCCTAAGAGCTAGGTCGAGGATTTTAGTGTAGTGGTAGACAATAATGTAGATGCTTGTATGAAACAAAATACACACGCGCGTACAATAACGTGGCCTCTTGGCTAATATTTAACCATTTATCAGCTTTAAATATGTCAAATTGGATGCAAATTGGCCCAGTTTATTTTTGGTTGTATATGCAACTAGTTGATGCCCCGTCTGTGTTGCGGGGCGATGGCCGAATAATTCTCAATCAATTAAAAAATACTATTACAGTTTTGTTAGGAAAAAAAAACTAAAACGATGACAAGATCGTAGTTCGGAGCTCAGGGCAAAACTGTAGTTTGTCAGGATTAATGAGCGAGTGTTAGGCAGCTCATTGACATGGAAAAAAATTAAATCCAGTCAACCAATTAGAAAAAAAACACTTTTATAGTTTTGCTAAAAAACTAAAACGATTGCAATACTGTAATTTGAACTGAGGGCAAAGTTGTATTTGTTGACTTGGGTAAAATCGTAGTTTGCCAAAAGTTAAAGTGATGGCAATACCATAAATTTAAACCAGAGACAAAATCGTAATATAATTTTGCACTAAGGACAAAATCGGAATTTTACGCTGGGGACAAAACTATATTTTTAATTTGAACTGAGGGCAAAATCGTAATTTTGAATTGGGGGGGGGGGGAGCATACTTTTTTTTTAACCGGACAATAACATAATTTTAAACTGAAGGCGAAATCATAATTTTTGAAACGGGGCGAAAATGCAAAATCGTCAGTTTTAGTTTGG
Organism: Helianthus annuus; assembly: GCF_002127325.2. Lineage (NCBI taxonomy): Eukaryota > Viridiplantae > Streptophyta > Magnoliopsida > Asterales > Asteraceae > Helianthus > Helianthus annuus. The sequence goes on along the minus strand of NC_035444.2, from coordinate 37,351,849 downwards.
GAGAAAAGCAAAAATTTATTTTGAACTACGGCCAAACATATAATTGTAATCTAGGATAAAATCATAATTTTGAACCGAGAGCAAAATGGTAATTTTGAGCGAGGGACAAAAAAATAATTTTATTTTGAAGTGAGGGCAAAACCAGAAAAATATTTTAAATTAAGGACGAAACTGTAATTTTAAAATGAATATAAAAAATGGTTGGTCCAATGGGGGAGTGCAAGGCAGCTGCCTGGCACTATTCCCCCATATGTTTTTTGTATATGTAGGAATTTTGTAATCTAGGATAAAATCATAATTTTGAACCGAGGGCAAAATGGTAATTTTGAGCGAGGGACAAAAAATAATTTTATTTTGAAGTGAGGGCAAAACCAGAAAAATATTTTAAATTAAAGACGAAACTGTAATTTTAAAATGAATATAAAAAAATGGTTGGTCCAATGGGGGAGTGCCAGACAGCTGCTTGGCACTATTCCCCCATATGTTTTTTTGTATATAGGCAGCTGTCTGGCACTATTCCCACGTATGTTTTTTGTATATGTAGGAAAATTTGTTTTTAATTTTTTATATTATCGATCCGATGAGACCGCAGGACTTGGAGACCTGACTATCAGTTTGATCTTGGGTAGCTTTTATGGTATTAAAAAATCTTTAAAACAGACAAAATACTAATATTTATTACGGGTTGAGTCTTAGAAAAATAAATAAAAGAGTGTTCTATTTATTTATTTATTTATTTATTTTGTTTTTATTTTTTATTTGTAAAGTTTGTTCAATGTAGGAACAAGAATATGTGACACTTGACCGCCTATCTTGGTAATTACTTCCATACTCACCGGAAGAGGTGGGGAGCTTAAAGGATGCACCCTTAATGCATCTCGTCGTGATTGTGCTCGATGGGCAGTCAAATTGGTTGCGCCACTAGGTAAATCATAGACACTCTATGCTTGTTTTGTTTTACTGATGCTATGTGTTTAAAGTTACTTAGTAGCACTCCCATTATTAACGTCTATCAAACAAGTTCCATTTATTTTTTAATATAGCTTTTTTTAATGATAATTTTTTAGGTGTTGTTTGTTTATTAAGAGGTAAAATGTCTGGAGTCTGCAGACCACATTCGCAGACATCTGTAGAAGAAGAAGTGGACCAAACTTTTGCAGTCTGCAAGAGGAAGACTTTTGTTTTTTAACGTATGTAAACTTCTAAAATAAATTGGTACTAGTGTACGGACGGTGATAGTGGTGGTGGTGATAGACGGTGGTAGGTGGTGAACGGTGGTGGTGGTGGTGGTGGTATGGGTGGTGGATGGTGGTTGTGGTGATGGACGGTGGCGGGTGATGGACGGTGGTGGGTGGTGGACGGTGGTGTTTAATTCTCTATAGACCTTAAGATCTTAATTAGAAGTGATTGGACCAAGTCTGCACCAAGAAGAGCTCGTGCAGACGTTTTTTAATGAAACGTTTTCGAAAAAATAAATAGTCTGAAAATAGCAATGCCTGTACTTGGCCTACGCGGCGCAGACAGAAAAGGCTGCACAAATCTTTAAAAAAAAAAACAAACACCACCTTAATCTCTGTTCTGTGTTACTTTCTCACTCTCAAATGGAGATGGAGATGTATGTTTAAAGGTTTTGCACACTTTACTTTTATCTTCCGAAAAAAGTACCAAATAAAGAAAATGTTATCTACAATATAATATGTTCAATAATGTAACGTCCAGATATAGCAAAGATACTAAATTTGCACATCACTCATGCTTTTAGACCTACTTTGTTGCTAAAAATATCCCATTCTAAAAAATACAAAATAAAACCCTACATATATACGTACATGCAGACCCACCACAAACTACCAGCACTGATCTGTCTCCCATCTCCGGCCACTATATCCCGCCGACGAAGAACTCCGTCCGGCCACTTCCTGTCTCACGAACAAACTACGATCATAATCCGCTCTTTTTCCAGGATCCGACAACGTAGCGTAAGCAGAATGCACTTTAATAAACTCATCCGTAGACGAATCCATGTTTCCAACGTCCGGATGCACAACTCTAGCCAGTCTCCGGTATGCAGACTTGATCTCCATCGTATCGGCTCCGATTTGTATCCCGAGCACTTCATACAGTGAAGAAGGACGTGCAGATCTTGCTGTAGTGTTAGATGTGGCGAAAGTGGCTGAGATAGGAGGTGAATTAGGTTGATTGGTGGTGAAATATGGGGAGGTGAAGAAGAAAGATGAAGATGCCATTGTTGTTGAAGTGTAATAATGTGTAGGTGAATTGGTGAAATGTGAAGAAATGTTTTGAGTGGTGAGAAGAAGTGGATAAGCTGGGGTTATATAGATGCGAAGAAACGATGTTGCTGAGGTGGAATTGTGAAGGAAGTTGATTCAAGATTATCCATTCCATTCATTGCTGGGGTCATGTGACTCAGCATAGTGTGGGTGGTAGTGACGATGTCCATATGTTTTATTTACTTTTACTTTTATATATTGTTCTATTAAAAGAATTTCACCTAAACTCTGTTGTTACGTTAAACCCTGTTGTTGAATGTTAAAATAGTGGGATTCTTCGTGTCGTCTTGCGAAGGGTAGTCGGTTGTGAATTGTGATTGGTATTATTTTGGTTTGTTATAGTACCAACATTAAGCATAGTAATTGAAAAAAAAAAAAAAAAAAAAAAAAAAAAAACTGAAGTCATACGTCCAAAAGGATATCGGCATGTATTTATAAAAATGAATATTGTTCTAAACTTCTAATGATACTCGATACCGGTATCAATGTCAGTATCGATTCGATTTGTCATGCAACCGGAAATCGCTATAGTTTACTATATAAAAAACTTCTAATGATACTTTGAATACAACTATGTTTTCTACACCGTTGAGAAAAAAGTTGAACATAATTATGTATATTATTTCATGTATATTGGTGAGATTAAAATAAAAAAAAAAATATTTCATATTAAATTCACCATTCATTGTCCATAGTATTTTTACTATAATTGATAAATTTGAAACCGGTACCGGTACCCGATACTATTTATTCATTTCTATTTTTATTACTGATCATTCACTTCTCTTTTTAATATTTATTTCATTCGAATTAACCTATTTATTAATTAACTATTTTTCATTCTAATATATAGTGTTGTTACTATTCATAAGAATGATTTTTTTAAATATCAAAGTTAAATTTACATGTTACAATTCATTCATTACAGAAAATGACAAAAAAGAAAACAAAAGAACTTGTGTATATAAAACCTTATTCAAACGAAATACAATTTACTTCTGTATTTCCATTTCCAATACATCTGAAGGAGTTTCCCTGAAAGCTATGCTATGTCTTTTTACCTCTCCTTGTCGGATGAGCTTGGTACCGAAAACCCCCAAGAGCGGGTACCAGTATCGAATATACCTGGTACAGCACCAGTATTTGAGGGTAAAAACCGGTACCAGAAATGACAAAAGTTGGTGCCGAATCGGAACCGAAAATGTACCCGGTTTGGTAAACTTGGTACCGGTACCATTTGCTTATCCCTATGTAGTGTTACTATTCATTTAGTTATGTTTGGGTGTTACTATTCATTTAGTTATGTTTTTAATTTAATATATATAGGTAATATATAGGTAATATATAGGTAATTTATTATTACTGTTCATTCACTTCTCTTTTTAATATATAGGTAAATGAAGAGAAATAGTAGCATATACTCATGTAAATATTTAAATTGCAATTTGCATCACTATGATTTAGGGGCGTAATCAATCCAAATTCTTACATGCTAAGTCCTTGTATTTTACCTACATTTTAGTTTGCGTCCCTCCATTTATTTGATGTTACCTTAGACCTTAAAAATAAGGGTATTTCTGTAATCTCATCACCCAACACATTGAACCCATTTCCATTGTCTCTAGTGTGCGTCCTTGTGCATACCCTAACTCCCATTTTCCGCATACACGTCTTTTTCTGATCTTCCCTCCCAAAACCTTGACTTTCGCAACCTAGCTAAAATCTTCGCTCTCGTCCTCGTCTGATGGCTCGTGGATTTTGGAGGATACATGGTATTGATGAGGAATTCGACCCGTACTCTATATACCACAAGTTTATTGTTATTGTGTTTTGTTTAAGAACCATACTTTAGAGTGTTTAACATTGACAAAACAATTGTTAATCTTTTTGTTACAGCTGACACACCCAAACTGTTTACATTGAAGATTTTTCATGGATGTGAGTTTTCCAAGTAGTGCATACTTAGATGGTAAGACATCCTTCATCGATAGTTCTGATATTGATGATTTTGGAATTGATGTGTTAGAAGAAATGGTAAAGTGCCTTGGATATCGTTGTGATATGATTTTTACTAACATTTTAAGGTTTCGTAGTTGTCTCTGGATTTGGGTCTTAAATCTTTGGGTACTGATAATGATTTTGAAAACATATTTATTCATGTAGGAGATGGAGTTAATTAAGATTATTGAAATATAGGTTGAACATTGGCATTCACATGTGTTTTTGAACTCATGAGTAGAAGATATTGGTCTATCTAATCCACTCATTGCAACTATAAATGGGAATGAAATTAGTGAACTTGGTCCATCTAGTCCTATCATTGAAATTGAAAATGGGAAAGAAAGTAGCGATCTTGGATTAAAGGAGGATATTGAGGAAGATGATCCTGATTATATTGTAAATGAAGATAATCATGTGAAGGATGTAGAGGTGGACATGAGGCATTTTAAGGCTTGGGTTGATTATGATGCCGAAGAAGATGATGATCCTAGTAATCATTATGCTGAGCATGATGACACTAAGGATGTTGATCTTAGTAACATTGATGTAATAGTGATAATCATGAGCATTTTACAGTGTTAAAAAGGTTGCAAAGAGGATCCAAAGGCAAAGAAAATCCATTGGAAGTGATGCATCATGTATTCCATTCTATGCTGGTCAGTTAATAGAAGTAAAAATTGAATGAAATGGTTAAAACTTAAAACCTATGCACTTAAGTCAAGAAGACAAGTTGATACTTTAAAAATGAACATTTACGGTATATGGTAATTTGCTTGGGTTTAATCCGAATTTGAAAAAATGGTGAAGATTCAGATGCCAAAGTAGGCAAACCCTCAGGGGTCAAAATGTAGTCCCCATGAAAGTTAATAAAAGAAACACTAAACCCACTTGCCCTTGTGCAATTCAGATCTCAAGACCATGTACCCAAGATTCATAGTAGAAAAAGGGAAATTATGCCATTGGAGGATCTTTGGTTTTGTCGTAGCATTGTTGATGTGCTAAAAAAATCTTGTATTGACCCGTTAAGATATTCCTATGAACTCAATAAGGTGGCTCAGTTTCTTCAGCCTCTTACTTCTTACTGAACGTCACTAAATCGACGTTAGGTGCATCTTGTGGTATCTAATGGGTACAATGACTCATGGATTGACTATTCGCTAATCTACCAGTTTTGCTATTCATGACTATGTTGACGCTGACTCCGCTGGTAGTCCAGATGATTGCAAATCCACCACCATATAATGGGTGTTCCTTGGTGCCAATATTGTCATTTAGGTTCCCAGAAACAACACACGGTTGCTCATTCCAACACTGAAGCAAAGTAATGTGTACTTTCTCACGTTGCTACTGAGATTAGTTAGATTTCTTCTATACTTCATGAGCTTCGAATTCCCATCACTAGTCCACTCTCTCCATGGTGTGACAAAACTGAAGCTACATAAATAGCAACTAAACTGGCTTTGTGTCAATGTACCAAACACCTGAAGATTGATTTGCACTTCATCTTAGACATGATTCTCGCCCAACATCGATCTCATGGTTCGTTATGTTCCTACTACTATTCTAATTGCTTATCTTCTGACGAAACGACTATTTACACACAGTTTGAAATTTCTTCATTCTAAGTTTCACGTTGCTACCAACGTTTAGCGTGAAAGAGCATATTAGAGCTATTATTACTATCATATTGGTCTTATTATTCATGTACTTAATACTATCACTTTGTATTCTAGTGAAGGGTTCTCTAATCCCTTCATTAGTTCTGTCTAGTTGAAACACCCTAACACGTAATAACTTAAAAACGACGCAGCGGAAAAAGAGCCTTAAAATTTTCTTTCTTTATTAGACACATAACTTACATAAAGGCTCAAATATGAAATGTCAAACATTAACTAAAAGAAATATACAACATTCACTTTCGATTAACACTTTAAGGCGTTACAAAATTAAAGTTATGTGACTGTTCTTTCCGTACAGTCCTTGCTCTCGACTCGATCCATGCCCGCTTCTCTTCATTTGGTAGAAGAAATCCGTGCAATACCTGTGGACATCCCATACAACTTAACCATTAGTCGTTAACAAAATCTTATGACATTTATTCTCATATAATTTAATATCAAATAACATTCAAGAATATAAACTTTGATTCATTCAACTATCCTCTCATAGTTTCTTGTTCCGTTTTCGAGTTCGGTACCTCGTGAACCCGATGATCTTTTACCTGCATACATTCCAACTTCAAGGCATACCATTAGCAATCGTTAATACCCAAACATAATGAAATCATTCTTTCATACATTTATAACATCTCGCATTCATGCATGTATACTAATTCCTACGTGCATTCATAGCGAATTACATTCATGTATGCATACATTCTTAATTCATACATGCATACAAACATATACACCAACATATATACGCTCACATTCGTACACGCACACATACATACGAGCTATCGCTTACCGCTATTATTCACATATATCTATGCTTCTTGTCAAAATCACAACCTTCCAAAATATAGGTTCTATACCTATAGTCTCGCATACCTATTCGTTCCTAGACTCGGTTACATTTACATTTCCTTCACTAACAAGAAGAAAAATCCGTACTTTCACTATCCGGAGGCTCATAATATCTGTTATGTACAAAAACCGGCTTTAAAATAAGTTATGAAACATTGAAAATCATTCAAACATCAAGTCCGGTTGCGAAATCAACAAGAAAAACCAAGATTTGCCAGCTGACTGGCCCTCGCGGGGCGCGACAGCCCCTACCCGAGCGCTCGCGGGGCGCGACAGACGTCGCGGTGCGCGACGGTGAAACCGAATTGCTGTCGCGTAGCACGACAACCCTATTTCGACAGACTGTTTTCCTTTGCTGCTGCATATGGTGCCCAACTATGAATTCTAACCAAAAACTTTAACTTAAAGTTGCATAACTTTTGATCTAGACATCTGTTTTACGTAATTCTTATTTCTACGTGTTCGTAATTTAATTACGGATCCGTTTACCATCCTAACTCACATCAAAAGCTGAATTATAAGATAAGGACCTATAAATCCTTTAAGTCATTAATCGACCCATTTGATTTCACTAGTTTATTTATGACATAACTAACCACTTTCAGTCTCAATAATCATTCCTACCTTAGTAATTCCATTTATCACCTCAGGTCACATCAAGAGCTGATTTATAAGAAAATGGCTTATAAATCCCTTTATACCATTATTCGACCCGTTTAGTCCTACTAGTTTACCTTCGTTATAAATAACTCCTTCGTTATACTAAAATAACACATACCTTAATGCTCTCATTCATTACATAGTCCTTGCATAATTTTCCACACTTATAATAATTAAATTCTACATACATACTAAGAAGTGAATCGGAATCACTTACCTCGTGCGTCCGAGTTCGTGCATAGCTTCCGTATTTACCTTTGACCCATTGCCCTTCCATGCTCGTGTCCATGTTGACATGGCTCCTACGCTTTCAGGTTATCATCAACACATTCTTGTTAGCACACATCATTGTACTTGATAACGAGCATACATTTGTATAATTTCATATTCAACTTGCATTAATCATTCCTAACAAGCATACGACATGTACCCGATTTCACATCCATTCAAACCCATATAACCGATCATGCCATTCCATTTATCACATATTTATATACCATGTATCATACGATTATCTATAATCTTATAATCACAACAACAAGTCTAGCCATTTTCCTTATGCATAGTTGACTTTCAGAGTCAACGATTTATCATTTTAACTTTCGGCTTAATCTCATATACTCATGACATCATAATAGGCTGTTTTGGGGCATCCGTTTACTGTACTTACGGGCTTGCAAAAATTACTTTTTATGTGACGTGCCCCTCGGAAAGGTTATCCTTGTGTTAAATTTTTAGAGTCTAACTCTCTACCAAAACTTTATAAAAATTCATTTACTAAGCTGCAATCAGATTCGTCACTTCTGACTGCAGCTTACGGAAAAATTCATTTAAAATTCCTCATTTATCCGATTAGCGAAATTCCAGTTGGAGATTTTTGAAATCACCTAAAGCTACCTATAGAAAAAATTTGAGATCATAACTCAATTCCTAGATTGAGTTATGACATTCGTAATGGGCTGCAAAATTCTGCCAGAAAACGCAGCCTGAACCTTCGATACGGAAAAATTCATAAAACGTTCATTTTTCGTCGAAAAAAACGCAATTCCAGTTGGGTTTGAAAGGTTTTTCCTGTGAGTTCATCACAAACTCAATAAACATCAGTTTTTGACAAGATTTGACCCAGTTACAGCCGATTACATTCGGCTGTAACTTTCTGGACAGATTTAGTTTTCATCATATTCCACTAATTTTACATAGCTTTCATTCTAAATCAAGTTCATTTATCAATTTACTCTAATACACAATTCATACTTCAATATTACATCAATTTTTTTCACCTTCATGATCATCAAGTTTCATCATAATCCTACATCAAGTGGGTTTCACTTCAAATCATTCTAGTGAGCAAAATTAAACATGATTAACCTTCTATATGATGATTCTAACCAATCTTCATGCCTAATTTCATACAAATTCGCGAATTACTACATAACCCACTTCATACAAGATCACCAATCTAAATTTTAAAACATACCTCATGATCCCCTCGTGTAGGTGATCATTAATTCATGTTCATTCATAAATTTAAGCCTCGATTCACCCTTTAATTTGATGATTCATAATTAGGGTTTGGCTCCCCCTTGTGTTCTTCTGATCGTTCCAGAACACACACAGAGTGTGCATTTGTGTGTGTTAAATTTTTACTTTAATAATTCAACTTTCATCTTATCCTACTTTAGTCCCTCATGTTTGCCACTAAAACATAATTGGCACAACTTTCATCCTTTTATAGTTTTTACCATACACTTAACTAGGTTAAATAGCCTAGTTATTTATTTCATGTTATATTATACTAGAACATAAGGCGAATATAAACATTCGAGTGTTGGGGCGTTACACTAGTATCACCAACTTTCCCATAACGCCACTTGTCCCGCATTTGGTTTTTTATGTTTCTACTATTTCACCATTTATACTATAAGTAATATATGTGTTTAACGAATTTAATATTTAGTTAACTAGATCTTTATCTGATAACTTGCATTTGTTAACTTTTAAAATTCTTTATGAATATGGTGTTCAATTTTTTCGACGTTCAGTATAGACTTTGTTACAAACTTTGGTATCATAAGTCGTACCGAGTCTGATGACGACGAAACCACTCCTGACCAAACAACATCGGTACCGGTTTCGGGTGTATTGGAAATGGACTCTTACTTGTTTATTTTTGTTTTCGATCGACGTAAAAACTGACTTAGTTTACGGGCACTACAAGAAACTACCACTTTTAGCGGCGACACCATTAGCGGCGACTGGCAAAATGTCGCTGCTATTGGTCGATCTGCGTCCCGGAGTCTGAAACCAAACCCCAGCCGTTGATCCTTATCCTGATCTAACGGTTGGGGATTTAAAGGGCATTATCGGCGACATCTGTCTCTGCTAAAAGTGTGATCCGTGTGCTACAAAAGTTGATTGATCCTGGCCCTTGATGCAAACATGATCCAATGGCAGTCACCTTTCTCCTCCTCAAACAAACACACTTAAACTTTTTCATCCTCTTCCTCAAAAAACACACTTAAACTTTTTCACCTTTCTTCTTGGCCAGGATCCGGCAACAAGTCAAGCTCTGGCGATACCAGTCAATCTCCGGTGACAAGTCAAGCTCCGACGTCAAGTAAAGCTCCGGACTTACCAGTCAAGCTCCGGCCATCCTTCAACCACCACCGTACCAGTCAAGCTCCGGCGAAAAGCTCAAGCTCCGACGACAAAAGCTCCGGCCGGCCAGTCTTGACATTTTATGTAGATTTTGTGTTGTTTATAATGTATAATTTTGTCTAACTTTTGTAGATTTTTTTCTTGTTTATAATGTATAATTTTGTCTAATTTTTGTAACTTCTTTGTCTTCAATCATAAATCATTAAAAAAAAATAACCAATTTATTAAGCGGGCGTTTGTAATCATTTTGTAACCTGGAAATCCGTCTCCGGCAAACTTTCAGGCAAAATATCTGGTAGAGGCATTAGCGGCGACAACATCAATAGCGGCGCCAAATTGGGCAATAGCGGCCCAGCTATACCGGCGACCCTTTAGCGGCCACATGTCGCCGCTAAAGGTTAATAGTGGCGACAAAATAGGGCAATAGCGGCGACACTTGGCGCCGCTAAAGGTGCCCGTTTCTTGTAGTGGGGTTACATCGTACAACTTTTATGTAATGAGACGGCTGTGAATTAGATTTCGTATTTGTGTCATACACTATACCTAGTATTTAACATCACGGCTTCAATACCTGGGTTCACGTCTACCGGTTAGTCTTTATGTTTGTATTATGCTTCTTTGTAATTGCCAAAACTGTAAAAATACAAAGATCGTTTCGTAAGCTCAGCCAATCTTCCGTGTATTAATATAAACTCACTACAGATGAAACATATTATTTTCTCCATGTTGTAAATGATAATCAGAGACAAAAGATAATCGAAAGGAACTGAACTTTATTGATTTTATTTCTTGCATACAAACAGAAAAATCAAGCATTTATTTATAGGCATTACAATAATGAATAAAAAGGAAAGATTTTGATAAATATGGAGAAGATGTGAAGGATCCATAATTTTCTCTAAATTATTTTTTTCCTTTTTCTAACACTCCCCCTGAAGTTGAATTGTGGGATTGCCACGATTCAACTTGGATAGGTTTTGTTTTTGGGTTTTGATTATATTTGGTTTGGCTACCGTCTCCTTGACATAGTAGTTTGAGCTATTGAGTTACCGTCTTTCGACATGGTAACTTTTGGGTTTTGATTTGAGCTACCGCCTTTCGACATGCCAACTTTTGGTTTGATTGAGGCTACCGCCTTTCGACATGGCAGCCTACTTTGGGTTTTGGTTTCCCCTCAAGTTGAAAAAATTCAACTTGGCCATTTGGGTTTTGGCATTCGTATGGGTTTTGATTTTGTTTTGGTTTTTTATTTATTTTATTTTTTATTGAGCTTTTTCTTTTTTTTAGCTTTGTTTTTTTAGAGCAGAAACGTTGATGCGTGTTTTTTTTTCTAATATTTTCTTTTATTTAAAAGAAAGGGAGCCCTTCCATTTGAAGTTGTCTGCATAGGCCCTTGCGTTCATTAGAGGTGTCTGGTGCTTCTTGACCGTATAGTTCCATTCTTCAAACGCTTTTGCATCTGCTTCGCTTTTGAAACTAAGTGCTGAGTCACCAACATTGGTATATGGATCCCCAGTGGATGTCCAACCCATCAATGGATTTTCCCATTTCTGTGTGGATATAAAATTGATTTTCCACTTTCCAACTTTTCCGGCTCCTTGCTGTGAGGTTGTTCGAGCAGGTGAATAGATAATAACTCTCCGTTGAAGATGTTCTTCTGGAATGCCGGAAACGGTGCTTATTTCTCCGGCTTTGTACTCGACAGATAAAGCATCTGTGGAGAATCGATTGATGAGTTGAGGAATTAGTGATCGGTGAGCATTGGTTGTGTGGATTCCGATACGACGGAGAGAGGTCGCCATTTTTGTTCTCAGTTTACGGTTTGGGGGCGTGATGGAGATATGAGGAATTTCGTGGCAGCGGAATTGAAGGTCGTGGACTGGAATAGTTCATGGGGGTTTTTGGCGAACTGGTTTGACGGAACTGATGAACAAAGACGGAGAACTGATTCGTCGGAACAGTGGAACCAGGTCTGATTTGAAGTTGATTTTGGTTTAACGATTTTGGTTTTGGTTTGAGATTTACGAACAGAGTTTTCAAGGATCATAACTCTGCTCTGATACCATGTTGTAAATGATAATCAGAGACAAAAGATAATCGAAAGGAACTGAACTTTATTGATTTTATTTCTTGCATACAAACAGAAAAATCAAGCCTTTATTTATAGGCATTACAATAATGAATAAAAAGGAAAGATTTTGATAAATATGGAGAAGATGTGAAGGATCCATAATTTTCTCTAAATTATTTTTTTCCTTTTTCTAACACTCCATTCCAAATTGAACACGCATAAAGCAATTTTTGAAACCTATATGTAATTATAGTGGGTAAAATAATAGATGAACACGTATAAATTAAATGGGCAAATAGGCAATCTTATGAGTTTCTTATGTAATTTGTATATTTCAAAATGTTATTTCGTTATAAAAATAGATAAATAACGGGAGTTCAAGTGGCTGCAGGTGGGTCACAAGGGTTTTTATATATATTTTTCTGAGTTTTGGAAGTTAGGAAGATATTTTGCAATTGAGGACAAAAGGGATTTTGGCTTAGAACCTTCGTAAATCATGTTTCTAAAAAAATCTAGACTATTACAAAAACAATATTGCCTCTATAAATCATATATACATACTAGACTTATGAAATAGAAAGAATAAATTACAATTTCAGTATACATGGTCTGGGTCAAACGTCCAAGCTAGGGTCGGGGCTTTTTACACGCTCGCTTGAGCATTATTCGCTTTTAAAGATGGTTGATCCGTTATCAGTTAGATGTTAAAATTGAAAGAAATTACTATTATACCCTCTGTTATTATTATTACTACTAGAGTAAATTACATGTTCGACAACATCTTTCCATTTCCATGTGACTAGCCATCTTTTCACACTTCCTTTTATACTTGAACATAACTATGGAGTGTTGTTCGGTCATAACTATGCTCAATGTGCCCAATCACATGCCATGTTCTCAAAAGTTGCTAGGTGACACTGTTCGCAGTGTGAGGTAGAGAAGATGCTAAACGGGTATATTACCCATTTCTTGAGGAACAATTTTAGTTATATAGTCACACTAACGTACAATTTTATGAAGGGTAAATTACAAATTTACAATACCTTGTTACATAAGTCATTTGATTAATGGTCAGAAGTCATACTAACAGTCAGTGGCGGACCCAAGAATTATTTGATGGGGGTGTAGATGAGTGGTTCAAGCATATTTTCAAGGGGTGCGGTCAGGTTTTTTGTCTAAAAAATACACTAATTTTTTTTTTCAAGGGGTGCGCCCGCCCACCCAGGATTATACCTGGGTCCGCCCCTGCTAACCGTCCACATAAACTGAGAAAGTCCAACATCATCACTACACTCATCTATTAAGGCATTCCCCACCATGTAATATTCTTGAGATAAATGGAACTTCGCGTGTTTGATTTGTGATATCTCGCAATGGTTGGCTTAACTAGGATCATAGTGGTCTTGTATACCGAGGGAACTTTATACGCCACATTAGTTAAATTGTAGAAAATCCACACCACTCTCAGCTTTTAACTTGTTTTTCTCTGGCACTCCCAAACTAACTGGACCATAACCCAATTACTTACTCAGTTGCCACATCATCAAATAAGTGCCACATCAGATACCATGTCATCAAAAAAAAGCCAGGTCATATGCCACGTCACTAAATAAGTGTCACATCAGCAAAATGGGCACGTCAGATGCCACATCACTAACTAATGTGCCACATCAGCAAAAAACTAACTGTGTTAGGGTTTAGTTAGTTTGGGAGTGTTAGAGGAAAATAAGTTGAAAGTTGGGAGTGGTGTGGTACAAATCGAAAGTTGGGAGTGTTATCGGCCAATTGGTGAAAGTTGGGCTTAGTTAAATCCAATATCCCTTGTTTTTAAAATATCTATTACTCAAAATATCTCGAGAATATGGATTCGGGTCAAAAAACTTCCCATTCATACCGACATGAAATGGCCCTGCAGGTTCTTCAACCATCCCAAAAGCAATTGCTGAACCTCCAGAATCAAGAATGCAGAAATTTATATTATGATTTGACTTATGAGAAAGTCAGCAGTATCAATGTCCACTTGGTGAACTTTATAGGCCTTTCTTAAGATACAATGATTCTTTAAGCAATTGATGTTTTCTATACACCACCACTAGTGTTGGAATCTCACTTTCATCCTTGTCAACATCTTCAATAGTTTTAGATTTATACTATTAGAGGACTCGGGGCGGTCCGTTATGGACTCCCGAGCACGCGTGATCACCTCCGAGCACACCGCCACCGCCCCCATGATAACGCGTGGAATTTTAAACGCGTTAATTGTATAACGCGTTGTTGTATATGTTGAATGCATAAAGCTGCCGCACACCATCTGCATGTTGCACACCATCTGCCGCACACGTGTAATATGGAAGAATATTGGGTGTTGTTGGGTACAACACGTGTCCTCTTATGGCAGAATTTTATAAAATAAAAATTAAAAAATTTGGGAGTATAGAATTCCATCACTAGTGATTCCACCCCTCCTACATTTCTATCACTAGTGATGGAAATTGGATTGATGACATGACATTACTTGATTGGATAGTGAGAGTGATGAAATTCCATCACTAGTGAACCACCCCTAGTCCCCTTAAAATTGTAACCATCAATAAGTACTTTATAGTTTTTCTCAACTAGTTTGTCCTCATGTTTCTGTGAGGAATTGTTGACTGTTTGAGCACAAGTTATGGGCTGGGACTAACTTTACATTGTAGGGATTTTAAGAAATGTGACGAATATGGCAACGACTTAAAACAGATTCTAAAATAGCTCCTTCTAGCTTTGCAAGACAACATGCATGATAAAGAGTTTTACGGTTAAACATTTTTAATTTTAATGTCTTCTTTCAGTTCTTTCATAAAACATTTCACTGCATAGTCGGTGGAAATTGTAGCTCGTCGATGAAATTGTTGGAAGAGTCATAGTACTATTTCATGGTACCAATATGTTCAGATGGACAAAATTAGTAAAAGTTGTAAACAAGAGACCAAATTCGTAATTTGACCCAAACCACATAGACTAAAATTCTAACTTACTCAAAAAAATAAAACATATGTATTTCAGGGTCAATGCAACTCAAATTGTTTTTCCACGAAGCGATTCAAGCCGTAAAATATATTGTGCTTCCTTTTTTTTTACATTTCTGAATATTGTTGGCGTGTGCGTCACATGATCACTTATAGAATTTATTCGGTCACAAAATAAGCATTGTAGGCATAATAGCATACAAAATGGGAGTTTGGGTATGTAAGTTACCCGAATCTATTCGAATGCAGTTTCTAGAGCTAAGTTTTTACTCCCTACTATTGATGACTCGAGTGAACCAAATCTATTGACATTATATTTCACATAACTCCCTCACTAATAGAGAAGGGCAGAAGTTGATTTTGGTTTTCAACTTCATTTTCAAGTAAAACACTTCCCAGAATCAATCATCTGGCTGAATCTTATATAAGTTTTATAGATGCAGTCTCCTCCATTCGGCTCGTTTGTTGCAAATGAACTTCTGCTGTTGTTTCATGTCGTATCTCCCTCTCACCGAACCGACGCTGATCAGCTGCAAATAAAAGTAAAACTTGCTTTCATAATTAAATTCAAAAGAAAGTCATGTTGTTTCCAGTTTTAAGAATGGAATATTGATTGAATCAGCTGTCTTAGCGGTTCATTGAACCAGCTGTCCTATCGGGTCTCTGGTTGAACTGATTGGATTGATCTATAGATTCATTGAACCAGCTGACCGGACCGAATGACCGATCTATAAAACCAGGACCAGATATCGAACCAGTCGTCCTATCGATTCACTGGTTCAACCGATCGGACCAATCGATGAAACCAAATACATCTTTGTAAACATGAAAGTTGCAGTTTTAGACAAATAACTAGGACGTGCGGTTTTAAAACAAGTGTGAACGACAACAACATAATCACCAAATGAAAGATCAAAGAGTAGATGGTGAATCTACAAATGTTGTGGTTGGTTTAATATTTGGGTTGTGGGCACCATGACTGGTCCCATATCGACGGTAGAAGAAAAATAATAGGTTGTGGGGTGATATAAAAAAAACTTAGGGGATGTTATTAAAGTCATGATCCTTCAGGCAAGTTTTGAAGGGAGATGAGGAGTGGTCAACGCTTGCATTTAAATATGCAAGATGGGGTGTCCACCTAAAGCCTGTTACGACAATTGGGCACCTCTATTTTTAAACCATCTGATCCCTATCTTATTTTTTTTTAACTTTTTGATTTCTAAATTCTAAATTCTTTTTATTATTGTTTTGAAAAAATCGTTTATTTAATCTTGTAGTGTTTTAATTTTTTTTTTATGAAAGTTTTTGTTTTATAAACACAAAAAAATAGATACTGTTTCTATCATCTTAAAAAACAAACCATTTGAAACGAAGTATGTTTTAATAGAAATTTATCGTTTTTTATTATTTCAACACTTCAAGCTTTTATTAAGGAATTGCATTTGTGAAGAATAGAAAAACCAAGAGCTACAATTGTCATTTGTTGTACTCGAATTAAAAGAAATACAGGACAAACTACAACTAGAAAATTTTATTATTTGGATGATCCAAGTGCACGGTGCCTTAATCTTAATGGGCCAAATTTTATTATTTGATTACCGATTGCATCCAACAAAGGTCCTGGAGTTTCCAAAATTTACATTACCACCTGAGCTTCAAGGGGTAGCGGGGGCTACCCCTATTAACAAGCTAGGCCTACCACTGATGGAGAGATAGGTTCATCATATTGCTATATCAATATTTTTATAGTGAAAAAGATTATAAACCTCATTGCACTTACAAGGACAAGCAGCATCAACACTTGTTTTATGCGAAAAAAAAAACCCAAGAGGTCGAGCAACACTATTATTCGAATTTGGTTCGTTGCATCATAAGCGGTAAGCATCATCACGTGTCTTATGCTCAATCATATTGGGCATCCCTCGCAAACACATTTCTTGCAAAAGTTGTTAAAAGACCGGATTTAACCAACAAGTCACATAATGCAGAATCATAGGTAACATCCTATTGGAGTCTGTATGACTGTTTCAAAATAAGTTGCAATAAAAAAAGAGAAACGCTAAAAAAATTTCATCATGATCCAAATGCATCAGATTAAGGAAGCTGAATTAAAAACCTACACAATGGGTTATGGGCATATTTTTGATTGTTGGGATTTTATGAAATGTGATTGATATGAAATTGTAGGAAGTCATAGTACTGTTTCATGGTACCAATATGTCTTGGCATATTTTTCTCACTCATGGAATCATCAGCTTTTGTGTCAATGTTTCTTCAAATACTGACCTAAACAGATTATTATTTTCCCTTTCTTTCATTACACTTCTAATCCTTTCACGCATTTCATCAAACATGTTGTGCTTTATTGAGTTATAAAAAAAAAATATAAAATCTCTCTGGATAATCGAAAACTGTTGTGCTTTATTGAGTTGTAAAAAAATATGAAATCTTTCTAAGATAACCGAAAACACTAGCGCTGTTAAACTAAGGGACCATCTTTGAAAGCAAACAAATGCTGAAATGGACTGTATCTGTAAAATTGTGACCCAAAGATCAAATTCATAATTTGACCCGATGCAACTCAAAACTTTTAAACCTATACTAAAAACTTACTCGTAATGACCTGTCATCCAATCAACTCAGCAGGGGCGGAACTAGTGTTATAAGAGGGGTAGCACGGGCTACGGCTCAATCCCATATTCGTAGTGTATTTTTTCAGTTTTATACAAAGGATACCCCTTAATGAATATCAAAGAACACATCATCACATCATGAACACAAAACGATTTAAGCCATAGGGTATAATGTGCATCTTTTTGTTCCCGTTTTTACTTTTCTAATTTTGTTGGCACACGCGTCACATCATCACTTATAAGATTTACCAGTCACAATAAAACTTTATGCGCATAACAGCATATAAAATGAGAGTTTAGGTTGGCAAGTTACCTGAATCTATTCGAATGCAAGTTCTAGAGGTAAGTTCCATATGCATCCACACGATATGGCTCGGTTCTTAAAAATGAACTTTTGCACGTTATTTCAAACCCAAAAGAAACATCAAGAATTTTGTCCACTGCTAGCATATCCGCAGGACCTCTTCGCACATGGTTGTACATTATGCGTGTCGTATCTCACTCTCACCGGGCAGAAGCTGCCCGTTGATTTGCAAGTTCTTTTATCACGTAAGTTCTGTTGGAATATTTGTACTATTGATCCCACATCGAAGTTAGAAGAAAAGGGATAAAGTGAGGGATGCTATAAAAAGGGACCATGAGTATAGTTTAGACTCATGATCCTTCAGGCAAGTTTTGAAGGGAGATGAGGAGTGGTCATTGCTTGCAATTAAATAAATATGCAAGAGGGGGTGTCTGCCTAAAGCCTGTTACGACAATTGGGCACCTCTAATTTTAAACCCGGATCCCTGTATTTTCGTAACTTTTATTTTTCAAATTTAAATAAATGTTTAAATAACTTTGCTTTTTTTTTTCTTTAATAAAAGTAAATTCTGTTTTTGTGTTTAAATTAAAAAAAAGGTTATGTTTGTTGGGGTACACAGGCTTCTGGTTAAACTACGATGGCCGATTGGTCAGGTTTTAATAACATTGTGTTGACCTAGTGAATTAACACCATGGTAACTTAACACTACACAGAAAAAAAAACATATAAATTGAATTGAAACATAGAAAACCTGAACAATAAATTCATATAGAAACATGTAGGAGCAAAATGTCATACATAGCTCTCACCGGAATGCAAAAAAAAGTATACTTCATTGTTTTCCTCAACTAGTTTATCCTCATGCTTCAAATGGACCACTTATCAACAAATGTGAGGAATTGTTGACTGTTTGAATAACAGGGCTAAGACTAACTTTAGATTGTTGGGATTTTAAGAAATGTGAAGACTATGGCAACGATCCTAAAACGGATTCTAAAATAGCTCCTTCTAACTCTGCAAGACAACATGCATGATAAAGAGTGTTATGCTTAAACATTTTTAATATTATTGTCTTCTTTCAGTTCTTTCATAAAACATTTCACTGCATAGTCGATGGAAATTGTAGCACGTCGATGAAATTGTTGACAGAGTCGTACGTACTATTTCATGGTACCAATATCTCTTGGCATACATTTCACACTCATGGAAGCATTAGCTTTTTGTGTTAATGTTTCTTCAAATTCTGACCTAAACAGATTACTACTTTCCATTTCTTTCATTTCACTTCTAATCTTTCGCTTTATTGAGTAATGTAAAATAAAAGATATTCGTAAGAACGGAAAACATTAGCGATGTTAATTTAAGGGACCGTCTTTGAAAAAAACAAATGCTCAGATGGACTATATCTGTAAAGTTGTGACCCAGAGACCAAATTCGTAATTTGACCCGATGCAACTCAAAACTTTTAAACCTATACTAAAAATTTACTCGTATCCAACCAACTCAGGATACATCCATAAAAATATTTATGTATCAAAGAACACATGATTCCATTTGAATCAAGGATTCTAAAAAAAACTCTAAATCAAGGACTACAAGCTTCAGATTGTATCGGAAGGAATTTTAATATCAAAGAACACATCATCACATCAAGAACACAAAACAATTTGGCTCGGTTCTTGAAAATGAACTTTTGCACGTTGTTTCAAAGCCGAAAGAAACTTCATGAGTTTTGTCCAATGATAGCATATCCGCAGGACCTCTTCGCAAATGGTTGTAAAGTATGCGTGTCGTATCTCACCCTCACCGGGCAGATCTAACCGAAGCTGATCAGCTGCCCGTTGATTAGCTATCACGTAAGTAGTGTTATGCACAAATGTTATTGTAGATTACTATTAATCCCACATCGAAGTTAGAAGAAAAGGTATAAAGTGAGGGATGCTATAAAAAGGGATTAGGAGTATGTATTGAAGTCATGATCCTTCAGGCAAGTTTTGAAGGGAGATGAGGAGTGGTCAATGCTTGCATTTAAATATGCAAGATGGGGTGTCCGCCCAAAGCCTGTTACGACAATTGGGCACCTCCATTTTTAAACCATCTGATCCCTATTTTAGTAACTTCTATTTTTCTCTTCTTTTTTTCAAATTTAAATGTTTTAAATGATTTTGTATTTTTTTTTTCGAAGTTGAAGTAAATCATGTTTTTGTATTTAAACAAGGGTATGACATCCTTCCGGTTTAAGGTTTCTCTGCTTGGATGCAATACTTCATATGTGATGAAACGAATGCACATCAAAGTGGCATAAATAACCAATGCAAAAACTTCATATGTGACGAAATAAATAGTAAACATCAAAGTTAGACAGGCAAGCAAGCATATATATACTCAACAACGAGAGAAACGAAAGTCAGAAAATCATCTTGCACAGCATCGGCAGTTAACTTGTTCTAGTGCATCTTGCGGAACACTGCAACAAACAAATACAAACACTAATTATTTATGGAAAGTAAATACTTTATGGATAAGTAGTAAAGCAAAAGCAACATAAATAATAATAATAATATACCTGATGTAAGAGTGTAAATCCTTCCAATCCCATTTGGCCCGTTCTTGAAATAGCCTGGAAAACGGTCTGATGGCAAATAAACCGAAGATTGTTCTACCAAAACTTCCCCTTGCAAAATATCCAAACTCAGAGGCAATTCTACAGGCATATGCCTTGCCCATTCCTCCATAAAAGCTCCGATTTTCATTTTTCCATTAGCTAATATCCGGCGTGCAACATGTAAACAAACCCGTGTCGTATCCATCTCCCATCCACCCCCATATGTTGTCCTACCGTACAGTTGGAAACAATGGTGGGCAACAACTTTAGAGAATCCCCAGTCCACTAGAGATTCAACAAGCTCAATTTTATCAAGTGAACTCAAAGTCCAGCCCTTGATTGTGGATATCCATATAATTGTGAGTAGCAATTGATTCATGTACATATCATCAACAAATCTCCAATACCCATTAATCTCTACGGCTGAAAGAACCCTAAGAGCGGACGCTAGTTCCTCGTCAGTAGCTCCCGGCACCTCGCGCTTTAGCTCATCCCATCGATACAAACCACAATCAGGCATCTCACCGGATGTGTAGGGGTTTTCTAGCAGAAGTTTTTTAAGTTTCTCTAATCTAACAAACTCCATGCTTCCAGGAGCCACCTTAATAACAGCAACCGCCGCCTCCTTTAGTCTGAATTGTTATTTAAGACATAAGTAACAAAATTGAAATAACAACTCTTATGCGAGTAATTAATTAATTAATGATAATAAAGAAAGAAAATTACCTACCTTTGGTTAGAGACATGCTTTTTAAATTCATCAAGCTCAATATTTCCCATCCCTGGCTTAAACAATCAGAAAACTAAATTATATGACAACCAACAACAACATCCAAACCCAGAAGAGAAAACAAGACATCGTAAGCAAGCAAGCAAATCAAACCGACTATCTCATTGTTTCAAGTTACAAAATCTAAACGTCGCTGTGATTCGACAGTTGTTACCTGGCGCAGAAGCAAGCAGATGTGTCCAACAACAGGTTTGGGGACAGAAATAGCCAATCTAGAAGCAGAGGTGGTATTCGATTTAGGGTTCTCTGTGTTTGTTTAAATAGCCGATTGATTGGGATTATTTATGACGGTTAAATAAATAAATAAATACTATAAATTAGAAAATATATTATACTCTAACACCACCGTGGGACGTGATTTTTGAAAAATTTTGTTGCTGGCGTTTTATTTAAAACGCTCAAATTGCTTTGTATATATTTTGACCCACCAATCACATCCATTTGATTTTTTTTTTGCACTAAAAATAATATGGACGTTATTGGAATAATGCCCCACTACGCCACTTTTACTATAATGCCCAACGCTGACTAGGATGCCATGTTTTTTTTGCGTTAAAAATAATATGGACGTTATTGGAATAATGCTCCACTACGCCACTTTTGCTATAATGCCCAACGCTGACTAGGATGTCATGTGTCGGATAATGCCCCATACTGGGGGCATTATTTTTGTTCACCACTACGGGTGGTCTAATAACCATACCTATTCTCATATAATTTAAATCTTTTAAATTTAAATATATGGTTAGGGATGCATCTATCTATACTATATAATAAAAGAAACCTATTTTGGGACACTTGTCATTCTCTCATTTAATTGATTAAAATTATTAATAATACTAATAATAATAATATTTAATCTAATCTAATACAAATAATAATAATATTTAATCTAATCTAATCAAATACAAATTTTTTATTATTAATTCAATAACCTATTAACGACCAAAATGGGAAAAATAGTCACACACTTCACGTTCAAAATTTGCCTTTTCAGCATATGAGTGATAAATACTTCTTATATTTTTAAGATAACTATTTTTGATTTCAAAGTATATAAAATTTTAAAATACAAATTTTAAACATCAATATCTATATCTATCTATACTATATAATAAAAGAAACCTGTTTTGGGACACTTATCATTCTCTCATTTAATTGATTAAAATTATTAATAATACTAATAATAATAATATTTAATCTAATCTAATACAACTAATAATAATATTTAATCTAATCTAATACAAATTCTTATTGTTAATTCAATAACCTATTGTTAAACTAAAACTTCAATAGAATCTTAAATCCTACCTAAACAAGTTTCGAAATTCATAATAATATTAATATGTTAGACTAAATATATTATTGATATATATATATATAAAATATATTATTGATATATATAACTAAAATTATTATCAATAATATTAATAATAGGTTTAGAATCAAATAAAAAGATTCAAAAAATAAGAAGTCGTAGAAATGGTATCAAATAGACTCTGATTGACCTCATTCAACCGACATTAGAGTCGTCTTATCAAACTCTACGACATTAATTATTATGTACGAGTTGATGGGTTACATTTATATTAACTCATTTATGTCAATATGGTATGTAAATGTCTCTGTCTTGTTTTGTATTTACAGGAAATATCTATACTATATAGTTTAAATTGTTCAACCCGTGTAACACACGGGGAACTAACCTAGTTTATTTATAATTTAATCTTTTAAATTATTTTGTTGGAGAACTTTGGTAACAAGATCTCCGTTTAATTTAATCTGATCCGTATATTTAAAATGATATAACCTAACTTTTAAATACGCAATCAAAAAACCATTTTTTGTTATAAATATACTAGGTTATAACCCCGTGTATTACAAGGGTTGAGTAAATAAATTTATATACTAAATAATAAAATATTATATCTTTAAAAACTTTCTTTATTGCACGGGTTGAATAATTTTAATTTTATATATTAAATAATAAAAAGTTACATATATAAGGACCATATTGTACGGGTTGATTTAATGTAATTTTATATACCGAATAAAAAAAATTATATCTTTAAAACCACATGTATTACACGGGTTGAATAAATGTAATATTGTTTACCAAATAATAAAATAATACATTAAAAAACCTCATTTATTACACGAGTTAAATAAATGTAATTTTGTATAGTGAAAATAAAAATATTTAATGTACTAATACAAAGTTTGGTTTTCATGATAAATAATTTTTTTTATTTAAATTGTTTTAAATTAACAATTTACAATTTCGGTTATTAGAAAAATAGAATAATGGTATTCAAAATTTAAAGTAGGATAAAATATATTAGCTCATCATTCATTTATTTATTTAATTAATATAAGATAAGTTTGGAAGTGAGGCGAGAAAATCATAAAATAATAACTACAATAAACGACATATGTCACACATTAATGTTTTATTATATAGTATAGTATAGATAAAAATTTAGATCGATATAAATAGATTATTTTGTTGTAGCAAAATTTGTTAACGAAGTCTCAATAAATTTAACATATTATTTAAAACTCCATAAATGTATAAATGATAAATAATATTAGTTAGAATAAATTACGATTTTGGCCCCTGTGGTTATATCACTTTTACCATTTTAGCCAAAAAAAGAATTTTTTAACATCTGAGCCTCCAACGTCTTTTTTTCTAACCCTTTTGGCCCCTAACACTAACCCATCCATTAAATGTTAGGGACCAAAAGGGTTAGAAAAAGACGTTAGGGGCCAAAAAGATTAGAAAAAAAACGTTGGGGGTTTCAGATGTTAAAAATTCTTTTTGGGCTAAAAGAGTAAAAGTGATATAACCACATGGGTCAAAATCGTAATTTACTCTATTAGTTAAATAAATAATATTATAAATGAGAATGAGATTAACCTTAATAATAATTATCCATAAGAAATTAAACTAAGTAATATTTAGTAGGAGGATTATATATAATTAATTAGAAAAGATTAAACTACAATAATACTTATCTATAAAACATGGCCTAATATGATGACAAGTGTCCCAAAAATGGTTTCTTTTATTATATAGTATAGATTAGATTAGAAACAACGAGAATACTCCATTTTTTTGGGTAAAGGGTTTACCCCGGTGATTTTATATCAAAACAAACAAAACAAGTAGAAGGCTCAAATACCTCCTAGTTCTCTTAGTGACATACCCCTAAAGAGTAACAACAAGAACTCAACCAACATACAACCAAACTAGAACACAAAAGTAACTAGCATCTATGGACTTCTAATCTTCATCAAAAAGATCTTTGCCATCCAGCTGCCACTCCTTCAGAAACCGCTTCACATCTGATGTGTGTTTATATTGAAGGAGATTAGTTTTGTTCGAACTGTGCTAAGAATGATATCTGCAATCTGCTCAGGAGGTCTCAAACGGTTACTAAAGAAGCGCGCATTCCTTTCACACCAGATTGCATACGTCGCCGCCGCCACTACTAATTTACCAGCAACCGAATATATGGCCTTTGAATTTGCTCTCGGGACCAGCCAACTTGAGATTTCCTCCCATGTCTCTTGAACCGAATCCATACCCACTTTAAGCCGGACGCTCCCCCACACGGATCTAGAGTACGAACACTGAAAAAACAGATGGTCATGCGTCTCCAACCCAGCATAATAGAATACTCCATTTTAAGGCCTGTAAACTAATTCTAACCAGATTACTCTCATCACTCACTGGGCTATCAACCAAAATGGCTAGATTAATGTATATATAAGTTAACTAAGTTATTTTTATTAGTTTCATGATGTCACTTAATCCAACTATTCCAAAATAAAATCTAAAATATTACACATTAACCATCTTAAATTCTTATTATTGTTGTGTAGATACTCTCTTCTTGGTACCATATTTATTCATATTAATTCATCATGTATGTTTCGATCATGACATTGATATCATTCAATGTACAATTGTCAAAATCAACTACCTATATTAGCTAGAGAAGCTGTATATTAGTTGTTTTTTTATTTTACTCAACATGTGTTGTACATGAAAAAAAAAATCTTAAAACTAATACTCGCTTTTTATATAATAAAAACCGAGATTATTATGTCGATCTTTGAGAGATATGGCCGTTTAAATTATGACATTACTAGCCTAAGATCCCGCGACTTTCGCGGGTGGCTTAACACAAACATATAATATCTACCGGCATTGAAGCCCATGTAGATCATCATTTTTTTTTCTAGGCCTTTCCAAACTTAGGCTTCACGTCTGAGGGTTAAAACAGGTCTCAAACAGACAATATACGACCCTAACCGGTACAAACCCAAAACCCAACAGAGTGATCACTTCCCTCACCAAAAACCTGTTACATACCAGCGAACCTTTAATAGATCAACGAAAGGTCACTGTTTTCATCTTTTGATTGACATCAAGTTTATATAAACTTCAATATCTAAATTCTTATTTAAATTCATATAGTCTAAGATCCCGCGAGTTTCACGGGTGGCTTAAAACAAACATATAATATCTACTAACATTAAGATGAACTTTGTAATGATATAAAGCTATTGATTTAATTTCTTCTCCATTCTCATTCAGCTCCTCATTTTCCGTTCAGAGTCTTCCAACTCAAAATATAGTGGCATTGACGTAGTACCTGTAGCATGTAGATGTAGATGGCATAATAACTGTATAAAAAATTGATACCTATGAGTAAACAGTAAAATAATTTATACTTAAATTTGATAGCTTGTTAATATTTATAAGAATAAGGGGATAGATATTAGAATAGATTCTAAACTTCAAGTTAGCTGTTGTTTTCAATTTGAGAATTATGAAGAATGAGCTTTATAGTGTCCTGTAGAAGCCAATGATACTTATATTTTATCTTATCAATATATAAGCCAGTTAGTTTAGTTGTAAAATCGAATAGCCACTATGTGAGAAAGAAAGAAAGTATAATAGTTTTATTATGGTACTCCATGTAAGAAACAAAGTGCATCATATAAGGATAAAAGACAAATATATTATCTTGTTAGCACACAATCCCCGCACCAGCTAGCATGGAAATACTCCATCCTGACCCTAGACAAAAAGAAGTCAAGTATATGAAGAGAGTTACATACATTGGTAGCTCAACAATAAGTTTTGTAGAGATTATGGTAACTAAAAAAAGAAAAGAACACCTCAGGAGCCGAATTAGTTGACTTTGGGGTAGCCATCTTGTTCCAGCAGTACTTGAGAATGAACGGGTTGAGCTGGCGAAGCAGGAGAATCCTCCCCAGCCGCAGCCTCCTTTAGACTCTCCTGCGATGCAGGCATTACTATCAATATCATCATTCCTACCGTGATCAACCTCCAACGATGAACCATCCATATCCGTTATTCACCGATTCTAAACCGCTATTCCCTAAATTAGTAAAATAAAGCAAAGTAATTGTATCATGAACACACCTTTGAAAGAGGAATTGAAAACCCTAAGATTAAACAAAGAATCGACTCGGAGTTCTCAATGAGTATGTGCGACGTCCCTCTTTAGGGCTTCCAAGATGGATGAGGGAATGAGCGGGAAAACCCGATGACCTTATCATTTATACACTTCCAAAGTTTTATAATTAACCAAACACTTATAAAACCAAGCTTTTATATAATTCTCCAACTTTTATTTACTTGCAAATCTCATAACAGTTTCAAGAGCTTAAATATTTACTTGGAAATCTCATAACATTTTCAAGGGCTTAAGGAGGGGTTTTTTTTTAATCCAAGTATAGATTAAATTTACCTTATTCAATCCCAGGCTTTTACAAAATGCACCACTAATTCCAGAGATTTTGAAAATAAGAACTACCAAATATATTTACCTGAACCCGCCCTTCGGTACTCTCGTCAATGCCATCCCATGTATGCATGTTTATCAAAATAGAAAGAAACAAAGTAATAATCAGTCATAAAAATTACATTTATAAAGATGAGCTCAACCTTCTTAGAGTCTAAATATATCGTAGTCAAGCCTTACAAACTTAGAAGCGCTAATAATTTTCTGGGACACTAAATTTGCATAAGTTTTAAATTTGGAAAGCAAAACTTTGACCCGTCTTTTTTATCCAACAATACTTTATAATAGAAAAACAACGCGTTCATTATGATAACACACACAATGCCAGCCCTTATAGCAGCTCTTTGACCCGTCTTTTTTATCCACTAAATTTGTATTAAGGACAGCTTGAACCACCCGACACAATCAATGAACTTGCTACGTAGCAGAGGTTGATGTTTTGAATGATACTCTAGGCTGATTGTCACACTCATGTTCAAGTTTTTTGATCGTTCACATCCCACCCTCTATACATAATTACATATTTTATCTCAAAATTTTAGAGAATAATATAAAGAAACGATATAGCATTTCCGATGCCAGCCACCACAGTCATTGACGACCACAAACCTTTGTTAACCACCTTCTTCAACAATAACCACCATCACACTTCATTGCCACCTACCACAACCCCTCCGCACATCCATCTTTCATCACATCATAGTATCATACCAATCCATGAGCCCCCACCTCCACTCATTATCACCCTTCAAAGATTGAAGCAGAAACCAAAATTTGATTCAAAGTTTGAAAAAGGAAGTCAAAGCTAATAGATTAGGTTTGTTTTCTAACTTGTTCATATCGTACTCAAGAAGACAAATGGTAAGAGGAATCAATGTGATAATTGAAAAAAAGGCTACTACCATGGAAAACCAATGCTAACTAAGTTGTATCTGAACTTATTAACACTTAAGAAGAAATACACAAAGTAAGATAAAAGAATCAACAAAATTCAAATGAAACTTTACCTTTCTTTTAATGGAAACATACTTGCTAAGAACAGGTTTGAAAAATGATTCTAATCTGTCAGAGAGAGTGACACATCAAAATTTAGAAATTCAGAGAAAAAATTAATTGAATAAATGATTTAGTTGCTTTCTTACCAGTTCTGTGCAAACTTGTTATTGGAAGCTTTTATTCTCTACTACCTAAATTTAGAATCCATAACCAGTTTATATACATAAACTACTTTTATCAGCTTTTTCCATCCAAGAAAATAAAACAAATCCTCCATTCGGAGAATGGAACCGTATAGCATATTAATATGTTATATAATTTTTATAAAATATGATTTAGATGAATTTAAAATACACATTCGATGACTTTCATCCAGATCGACTCGTTTACATTTTAGGCTATTTTAGTTTATTTTACCAGCTTGACCCGCTAGAAGTGCTAGAAGTATAACATAACAACACATTCATAAGTGAGTGGGTCAACATAGCTACCTATAAAGATAACTTATAAGTTAAATGTATTAACAACTTTAGCTGTAAAAGGTAACATCTACTCAAGGTTTTTTTCATCATGCATCTACATAGATTGATGATAGCTTACTCTTTTTTATTCCAGCTTAAAACTAAGTACGAAATATCAATCATTCGACTACTTTACGTTTTTTGTGAAGTTAGTGAAAGGTCAAATTCCAATCTCTACCCCTAATAAAAATTAATCAAAAGGTAATAAAATACGTAAACTTAGTAGGTTACAAACTAAGAATAACATACCAGTGGCCTGTGAAATTTTTTGTTAGTTGTTTTTGCAAATGGCGTGGATTGAGGTTCTGTGGGTGAGATTGTAGCAGTAGGAGCTAGCACAGCAGTGTTGAGTATAATAAATGTACCCTAGCAAGAAGGAAGAACATTTTGAGTTTTCCTCGTGCAGACCGTAACGATGTTGGTAATACGACTGGGTAAGTGAAATCTAACTGTAGTATTTCAATTAGATGAAATTAAAAGGAAACAAAAGACACTTACCAGAATTAAGTAAAAAAGAGTCGTTCGATCCATGCTCCACTTCCACAAACTCTGAATCAGAAGCTTTTAGATCCTCACCAGTTACCTTCCTTCGTTTTCGTCGATTCCACGTGCTTTTTACAGTACTCAATAACCTTCGACAGGATCTTGCTAGTGACATGTTGACTCCCTATAGTTGACATCATTTTGAATACATTAGTCGAACAAAATTTGTAAATTCATATCATGGCTATTTAGACATGTTTACTTATAAACGGGCCGGTTCATGTTATGTTTTCTCTCTCGAACGGATCAAAGTTGTGTTGTGTCAATATTTTATGCAAAAAATTTCTTAAACCATTTTATATAAACAATTTATATGATTTTATTCTTGTAATCATATTTGGCACACAAATATTTATTAAACATTGGACAAAACTTTGAGAGTTTCCATGTTACCCAGCCTATTTTTCTCATCACTAAGTTTTTGTTCCACTTGCTTTTAAGTCTATCACACTGGAAACAACGGATAGTCAGGGGCAAACCACACAGGACTCTCATCTCTTTGTTTTCAGGTCCATACTGGCGGTTCTTGGAATACTACAGGACTCTAAACTGATAGTCAGGGGCAAACCACACAGTCTCAAGCCCAATCACACACAGTGTCTCATGCCCAGTCTCAGTCACACACACAGTCTCACGCCCAGTCTCAAACAGAGTTTCCGACCCAGTCACATACATTGTCTCAGGCCCATCCACAAACACAGGCGCAGGCTCAACCACTGTGCTACAGTTTATTTATGAATGTTGTGTAGTGTTTTGAGATTAAAAAAAATCTGAAAAAGTACTTAAACAAATACAAATGTCTAAAATCAACTTTGGAAGCAAATATGGTAATCGAAGCTTCTCTAGCAGCCATAGTCATGGATCCATCTAGCTGAACACATTTCACACCAATTAGCCAATATCACAAAGTTACACATTTCTCTTAATGCTATCCTCATCCTTAACTATAGTTGTTTCTCCTCTTAACGTAACAAAATCATCAAAAAAAATTAAAAATTCTAAAAAATAATTCAGCACATAGAACTATTAAAATTCAAGATTATGACATAAGTTATGAATTTAATGTTTAAGACCATCAGAAACTAACTGTTGGATACGATTGGAAAATAGAGCAAATAGTTACGAACCTCTTTAACCACTTTGAAATAAAGTTCAGAAAAACAAACTCAGTTGTGATAATTTGTAGTACTGAACAACTAAACATCCACTTATATTGTAAAAAAAAAAAAAACACATGGGTAATAAAAGTCAAGTTTATTGAAGCATTTCATCAAACACTTGGCATGCGTCTTCAAACCATTCAATTTTAAACAAAGTAAAGAATATGAAACCCAATAAATGTAACATACCTTACAAATGAACATTCAACATCAAATCAATTGGAGGATTCTAAAAACCCTAACCAAAAAACAAATGCATATTTAACATTAAATTGATGAAAGAAAGTTAAAACGAAGCAGGATAATTATACGAAAAACAAACCTTCGAGATGAAGAAATCGACACATGTTGGGTAAAAACGAAGCGGGAGCCAATCGACTATGTAACGCTTGCCGGAGGCCACTGTGGTCATAAGCGAGACCGCTATTCTAAACCCTTGACCACTGATGGTCATCCTCGTCGCCGGTGGCGAGTGGTGTCGCAACAACAGCCACCACCGTCTCTATCTCTAACACTCACTCCCTCTCTCTTATTGCCATATATCGACCATTTCCCTCTCTCCAAATGCCTGAATAAAGATCCATCATTCCATCAGACTGAATCAGTAACCTCGAAGAACTGGTGCAGACTCCTCTAGGGTTTACAGAGGATTATGAAAGGGGAAGACAAAAGAAAATCGATGATAATGAAAAGGGATGAACGAAGGAAAAGGAGTATTGGATGGATCTTCAAGATCTGAAAGCATGTTGAAGATGATAAAGATACCTAGATGAGAGTTTTTGTGTTTGATAGAATTAGGGTTTTTGAATGACACGGATGAGAAGCCGTGTTTGAGAAGCCGCTTATTGAGAAAATAAAATGCCACTCAAAATCAATAGAGGAGGAATATCACATTGCCACGTGGCAGAGATTGGCTTAAGTTACTGCCATGTGGCACCAAAATGTATTGTTTTAATATAGATAATAGATTCATTTACCAAATCTCCAACTAATACATACTTGAGATCATGTTCTTACATTTTGAGACATCAAAGTGAAAATAAGTTGTGAGCTATATACATCTAATAAGTACATTATTGAGTCACCGGAAGAAAAAAAGCTTTTCATATTATTAGTATTGAGTGAGAGATTAAAAAAAGCCAAATTAAACGACAATATTAAAAATAAATATTTCACGTTTTAAATATGTGAACTTAACTAAGACCACCCGGTATGGGCCTCGTCTCCCCTCCGTCCCGGGTCGTCGCACACCGTCCCGGTTGCTCCGTCGCCGGCTTCTCCGTCCTCTCCAAGATGATGGAGACGGACCAAAGTGGTGGGCCCTCTAACTTCTCTCTCTCTCTCTCTCTCTCTCCACCTTTATTATATAATATATTTTATTGTGGGGTTGGGTAGTCCCCCACACCCTTGGGTAGTCCCCAAGAGGATGCTCCTCCTCTCGTGATGACGTGGTGCCTACGTGGTGGGTAGTCTTCAAAGAGACTATCCATTCCATGCCCCATGGTCTAAGAGCATTCACATCCATTCCACCATATTTTCACCCTAAATTACACTAAAAACACTACATTTTCTCTCTCATTTTCAATTAAATAATATTCTTTTATATCTTTATCATTATGTTTTCTCTCTCATTCACTCACAACCACTTTCAAAATATATTAAAAATTATAGGGGGTGAAAAGTGTCCTCCTAAATATACAGATGAAAAGTAACATTTTCTCTCTCCTCCACTCACAATCACTTTTTATACTATTTATATTATAAAAACTTCACACACAGACTTTGATGGAATGGGTGTGAATGCTCTAAGGCATCTCTATTGTATTTGCTTTTAAGTGCATTCAAACGTGTCACATCAACTATCAAATCAAATTTCCACTAAAATTTTAAACACACTCATTTCCCCTTCAATATTATGCCTACTTTTAAATACCCATTTTTTATTAAAAAAATGATAGACACGCACGCTACGGCCTGCTAATTTGATACTAATTCCATTAAACTAGAAAGGTAACCCACCGCGATGCGGCGGGGGTTTGAAAATATTTCAACCATTGCATCAGGGTTTTAAAATAGGATCCTTTTTCTGGCAAGTTAGATTAGGGTAATCTATAAAGTATATTTACTAATAACAATCACTAAATTTAGGAGTGAACAAAGTCAAGAGACCGGACCGAACCGGGTAGAAAACAAATAAGTTAACGAAGAGACTCAGATCTAAAAGATCATCATTGTCTTAACGACTCAGTGCCATCACGGCTGCAACCAGAGTTGCCACGCCAAGAAGCAGGACACCATCATCGCCGGAATCAATAAACCTTCCAAAAATATAGAACAAACCGAAAGAAACTGCAAATTTGTTTATTAATTTTTCAGCAAACTAATTTTTTTATATAAATTAAACAACTAAATACTATAAAAATATATGTAACTCAACTTGATTTTGTATGGACTGGACATATGATCCAGCATGAGGGCCTTTCCAGTTACCAACCTAGGTTGTTTGAATAAGTCGATATATTTTTTTAAATAGATAACAAAGACAGAAAGAAAGAAGACCAACTCACCTTGTCACAACCTGGTACAATGGCTTGTAAATGCTTTATCCTTTCACTTGTTTTCTCTCTTATCACCTCACCCATTTTACAACCTATCATCCAATGACCATCCGTTGTTAGCTAAAAGTATCATACACCATATTTTAAACAATGGGGTTCCAAACAGCTATACAACTGCTTGCTAAGATTCTTTCGCATTCCTAAATTTTCAGTTCTTGACCAAAAGCACAAAAATATTAAATTTTAATCCTAGTTAATCATATTCCTATTGATTTCTCTTATTAATCAAGTAATCAAAGAATCCACTGAATATCACATCTGCAGTAAGTAATTGAAATTATGGATTTGATAAAAAATCTTTAAGTTCAGTTCACGCACAGCAAAAAATACCAAAGCCAGGTGGAAACCTAACCCTAAAAAGGCATTTACACCTCTCTGGATTTGACAACTTTGAAATAAGGAACATAATATGATGTTAATCCTACAATGATAATAACTACACTGAATAAA
Source organism: Helianthus annuus (assembly GCF_002127325.2). Classification (NCBI taxonomy): domain Eukaryota; kingdom Viridiplantae; phylum Streptophyta; class Magnoliopsida; order Asterales; family Asteraceae; genus Helianthus; species Helianthus annuus. The sequence goes on along the minus strand of NC_035444.2, from coordinate 37,318,172 downwards.
CAATCAAACACAAATTAACAACTCTATTAGTCTTCATTCAAAAGAAATTTGTATACCTTCTGAGCACCAGACACGTACGACTATAGATTTTCAAAAATCAGATGACTGATTAGGGATGCGACCGAGAAACCACTATGATTTGAGCTAAGACCAGAATACGACTACACGATTTTTAACCTTGTATAAATATATAATTGTCAAAAGTAAAAGCGAAAAACTTGTAATGTATGAAGATATGAAAAAGAATATCCATTCCAAGGGCTAAAAGCTCAACTTCATTGTGCTGCTGCATATACCTCTGCAAATAAAACAAAATTACAAAAAAATATTATAAAAAACACTAATAATGTTGCAAAAAAGATCAACTTGTATATCAAGCATTGATCCAGTGGACTAAATTTGTTACAGAAAAATAATATAGTGACAGAGTTTATACTATAACAACCCTCGGTAAAACCGACACCCTCATAATATTTCTGACACCCTAATATATATTGTAAATATATTAATATGTCTTTATATGCACCCCGTATGTGAAAACCGAGCCCAAGTTAGAATATAATATATAAAATAAATTAAAAACAAATAAATAATAAGTTGAGGCGGGCCGCATGGGACCTCACCTCAACCTAACGCGGGCCGCGCGAGGATATAACCAGAATTCTTTGATTTTTAAGTTCAAGCGGGCCGCGTAAAGGTGTATCCAAGTTAATGCGGGCCGCGAGCGACCAAGATAGTGGCGCAGCCCGGTGATGACACGTGTCATCATCGTGGCGAGTCTAGGGGGTGAGCCGGACAAGCTAGTCCGTTGACCAGGATTGACGCGGGCCGCGTAGGCCCAGCCCTAATGTCACGCGGGCCGCGAGGAAGTCCAATTACAGCCCTATATAAGAAGGCAACGGGCTTTCAGTTTCCGTCGTTCACATTCTCAATCTCAAATCACAATTTCTGTAGGGAGTTATTATAGCCGGGCATTATACCCCCTAAAATAGCGAGGTTCTGCTACGATGTAAGTATTATAACCCCTGGAGACGTATTAGATACGCTGCCCGATTGATCTAGGGTTCCGTAACGGCTGTCGTGGTTCTGCCCGACGTAGTCGTTGGAATGCCGTCTCGGGGAGGGTATTACTAATGTTAAAATGGGTTATTATACTAACACACGCGCATTTGTGTAATTTATAGATTATCTCCAGGAAACCCTTACGAAAAACCTAAAACAGCAATGTGAGTTGATTCTTCTTTTTATATACTCATTTTTGTGAGTTGATTCACTTTTTGTAAACCTTTTGTTTACTGTTTTTACAAAACCTCACTTAACTAAATACATACAAACCAGTTATTGAGTATTTGTAAAGAATACAATTATAGTGGGTATGTTGGGGTTTTGTATACAAAATTGGTTACTGGCGTGGTAACATCCCATAAGTTGAGTATGACCGTACCACTGATGTTAATTGTGATGTCTTGGATACAAATGTAATTGCGGATGTGCCCTCAATACTGCAAATTGGTTTTTACTTAAACTTGATTAAACTGGGAATCACTCACCAGTATTTCCCACAGACAAAATGTTTTTAAAACGCGTTTCAGGTAACAAAATGTGAAAGCCAAATAGAAGCCAGCTGGACAGCACTGGAGGCTTGGAAAAGTGGCAATAAAGTTACCTAATAATAAAATGGATGTTTTTATTCAAATAAATAGGATGTATTCCTATGAAACGTGTGTATTGAAAACTTGGGTTTTACCCATATGTTTAATGTTATAAAACATGGTGGTTTACTCTGATTAAAATATTTCCTAACTACGGTCCTGATGAAAATTTCCGCTGCCAAATTGGATAAATAAACGTGATACCACCGAAACTGGCTCACGGCCGCCCGTTCCCGGGAACTAGGGATTGGGGGTTGTGACAGAAGGTGGTATCAGAGCTATGCCACTGATTCAGCCACAGAAGTGTTCTGCTGACATCAAAATTCAAAGTGTTAGGAAATAAATTATGGAAATACGTGTATAATTGTATTTCTTGCTATGTGTTATCTGACTATTTGTTAGTTTACAGTATGAGTGACCAAGGACCTTCTGACGCCTATCGTCAACTGTCTGGTTCGCCTAGGAGCGAAGGCACCTCCTCTTCTCAGCCTGCCCTCTCAGGGTATTCTGCTGACACAGAAGAAGGGATCTTTGTGTTTAAGGCTCAGTCTGAAGAGCCATTTCCTCAGAAAAAGAGGGGATGGTTCAGTAGGGGAGCGCACGAGCGTAGGAAAAGAATGAAAAAGTTGCAGGAACAGCGAGTGTTAGCCGCAGCAAAAAGAGAAACTGATGCTTATAATCAGGATATGCTCAATAGGGGTATCGCTAATATCCATATTTTAGCAACCACTGCTGCTGACCCAAACCTGGAACAAATGCTAGCACCACAACCACAAAATCCTGACCAACCCATGGAAGTAGAAGACCAGATAGAAATGCCTGATTACAACCCGGAGGAGATACCTAGGGTACCTGCACCTGATCCTCTAGACCCAAACAATTACGACCCCTGGTGGGACGATGTTAGGGACTACGTGCAACAAAACCCAATACAGGAAAATGTGCCAATGCCCAACTTAGGAGCTTATCCAGGGTTAGATCCTCAAGATCCCTACAACATTAGTGATGCATACGTTAGGGAAATTTTAGAGAATCCATACCCGTACCAGGCCCCTATGCCTCCGTATCGGGAACCCGTACCTCAGTTTCCAAACCCAGTCCTAGAACCTGCACCCCCAATGAGTGCAGAAAATGTCCAAGAACTTAGGACTTTTGGGGAGGAAATTTTAGAAAGCAGTGATCGTATGCGACAGGTGGGAGAACGCCTCGTATGGAAATACGATGAGCGTAATATGGATTTTTGGATGAATCCATATCAGTGAAGGTGATGGTAGAAACAGTAATAATAATAATCATAAAATAATATATGTGTGTATGTGTTAGAAAAAAAAAAACTACGGATGCTTATTATTAGTATTGTAGCTTTACATTTCAGCCGGTATTGTAATTTAAATTTCAGTACTAGTGTGTAATGATGCATACTATATAAATAGAGTAAAAGTCGCAATGCTCGACGTTTTTGGTTAAACGTGCGTGTCATGTGATTGGCTATATTCAAATATTAATTGTGATATTAATATTTGGTAAATGTTTAAAATTCAGATGGCCGACGAAGGAAATCAAGATAATCTGAATAACGATAACCAGAGTAACATTAACGTGGTTAACGAGAATCCGGACAACAATAACAATGGAAACCAAATGGATAATAGTGTCGTTCAACATATAGTGGCACAAGGAATTATAGATGCAATGCCATTTATTATTCAAACGGTTCAAGAAGCGAATAATAAAAGTAAGCATAGCAGTAAACGACCAAGTGAACCGGAACACAGCGTGAACAATGGACCCGTACTTCAAGCGCCCATTCCCAAAAGAAGAAGAACCATGTCATATGGTTGTTCTTACAAGGAATTCTGGTCCTGTAAACCAATAGAATTCTCGGGCAATGAAGGACCCATTGCAGCTCTACGCTGGATAGAGAAAACTGAGGCCGTTTTAAAAATAAGCAAATGTGCTGAAGAAGATAAGATAATGTTTGCTTCAAATCTGTTTAAAAACGCAGCCTTAGAATGGTGGAACACTATCCTCCAGTCAAGAGGAAGTGATAGAATTTATAACATGGAATGGGAGGAATTTAAGAATATGGTAGAAAGGAAATTCTGCCCTCCCAATGAAAAGGAACAGATAGCAAATAAGTTTCTAAATCTAAGAATGACCGGAGTAGATAGTAAGGGTTACACTACCACATTCTTTGAATATGCTAGGATAGTACCTACCCTTGCATCACCTGAACCAGTATTAATCTCCCGATATATCTGGGGATTAATTGGAGAGATTAGACATGTAGTCAAGGCAGCTAGACCCCAAATCATAGAGGAAGCTGTAGAACTAGCCAATACCTTGACAGATGAGTTAATCCGTACTAGAGAAGAAGACCAGAGGAGAAACCTAACCCAAAGGCTTACTCAAGAATTCCGTTCTGGGAATTCCAATCGTAGGAATGTAGGTTCTACCTCTGCACCCTACTGCAAAGCCTGCAGAAAGAAGCATTCTGGAAGATGCTCTACTTACTGTAATTTTTGCAAGGCCCCAGGACACAAGGAAGAGAATTGCAAGAAGAAATCCAGTAATGGAATGTGTTTCAATTGTGGAGAAAAAGGTCACATTAGGACAAACTGTCCGAAATTGGCTCCAGCTGCAACCAACAAAAATCCTAAAAATGCTAGAGCATTCGTGCTAACTGCAGACGAAGCTAGACTAATTCCGGACGTCATTGCTGGTACGTTTTTAGTTAATGATATTTTTGCTAAAGTATTATTTGACTCTGGTGCCAACCAAAGTTTTATTAATACTTCATTTTGCAAACTCCTAAATCAATCATTAACTAAACTACCACAAGAATGTCTAGTAGAAACAGCAAATGGAGAAACCATTAAAATTTCTGAAATCTTGCAAGGAGCGAGAATAGAAATTTTTAATCAAAAATTTATTGCAAACCTTTACCCAATGAATCTGGTAGGATTTGATGTCGTATTAGGAATGGATTGGTTAATAGCCAATAAAGCCAATATCTTATGTGATCAAAAGTCAATACAGATAAAACCACCAAGAGGTGAAAAGATCACAATTAAAGGAGATAAATCATCTAGATCCCCTAAATTCATCTCTGTAATGAAAACTGCAAGTTGTATAAGGAAAGGATCTATAGTGTATTTGATTTCTATAATCACTAACACTAAAGAAAAAGAATTAAAAGACATTCCAGTAGTGTCCCAATTTTCAGATGTCTTTCCAGAAGAATTGCCAGGACTACCGCCAGACAGGGAAGTTGAATTCAGAATTCACCTGTTACCAGGAACAGCACCGATTGCCAAAGCACCTTACCGTTTGGCACCCGCTGAAATGCAAGAATTAAAGAAACAATTAGACGAATTGTTGGAGAAAGGATTTATACAGCCAAGTGCATCGCCATGGGGAGCGCCGATTTTATTTGTTAAAAAGAAGGACGGATCAATGCGTATGTGCATTGACTACCGTGAATTGAACAAAGTCACAATTAAGAATCGGTACCCATTATCGAGGATCGATGATTTGTTTGATCAACTTCAAGGAGCTCGATTTTTCTCTAAAATCGATTTAAGATCAGGATATCATCAATTAAAGGTACAGGAAGAGGATATTCCTAAAACCGCATTCAGAACAAGGTATGGTCATTATGAATTTACTGTCATGCCATTTGGTTTAACCAATGCCCCAGCTGCATTCATGGACATGATGAACCGAATATGTAAGCCATATTTGGATAAATTCATAATTGTCTTCATAGATGATATTCTAATTTACTCTAAAAATAAAGATGAGCATGCAAAGCACTTGCACTTACTTTTAAGTTTATTAAGAAAAGAGAAGCTTTATGCTAAGTTTTCAAAGTGTGAGTTTTGGTTAGAACAAGTACAATTCCTCGGACATTTAGTTAATCATGAAGGAATTCATGTAGATCCAACAAAGATCGAGGCAATTACCAAATGGAAAACCCCAGAGTCACCAACTGAAGTTAGAAGTTTCTTAGGATTGGCCGGTTATTATAGAAGATTTATTCGAGATTTTTCTAGAATAGCCATTCCTTTAACTAAGTTAACCTGTAAATCTGTTAAGTTTGAATGGGGACCAAAACAAGAAGAAGCCTTTAGAATCCTTAAGCAAAGATTAACCCATACACCCATACTAGCATTACCAGAAGGAACTGAAGACTTTGTAGTCTTTTGTGATGCTTCTAAGTTAGGTTATGGATGCGTATTGATGCAACGTCAAAAGGTTATAGCTTATGCATCTAGACAGCTTAAGAGTCATGAAGGAAATTATTCGACCCATGATTTGGAATTAGGAGCCATAATTTTTGCCCTTAAGATTTGGAGACATTATCTTTATGGTAGTAAGTTTACCATATTTACGGATCATAAGAGTTTAAGATATGTCTTCGGGCAAAAAGAATTAAATATGAGACAGAGACGCTGGATGGAATTACTTAGTGATTATGATTGTGATATCCAGTATCATGCAGGAAAAGCCAATGTGGTGGCTGATGCTTTAAGTCGTAAATATCACGAAAAGCCAAAAAGGGTACATTCTCTTAAATTAAATCTACAAGTAGATTTAAACAATCAAATTAGAAAAGCACAAGAATCAGTAATCAAGGAGGATACTGAAAAATTAAAAGGAATGATTAAAGAATTAGAACAAGGAACAAATGGAATTTGGAGGTTCCATCAAAAGAGAATGTGGATACCTAAATTAGGAAATTTATGTCACCGTATATTAGAAGAAGCCCATAAGTCTAAATATACGATGCATCCAGGAAGTGATAAAATGTACCAGGATTTAAGGAAAAATTTCTGGTGGATAGGAATGAAAAAGGATGTAGCAGCTTATGTTTCTAAATGTTTAACTTGCTCACAAGTTAAAGCTGAACATCAGAAACCCTCAGGATTGTTACAACAATTAGAAATACCAGTTTGGAAATGGGAATTGATAACAATGGATTTTGTTACCAAATTGCCTAAAACATGGAAAGGTAATGATACAATCTGGGTGATTGTAGATAGATTAACCAAGTCAGCTCATTTCTTACCAATGAAGGAAACCTTTAGTATGGAACAATTAGCCAAATTGTATGTAAATGAAATTGTTTCATTACATGGCATTCCTTTATCAATTGTTTCTGATAGGGATAGCCGTTTTACCTCTCATTTTTGGTCAAGTTTCCAAAAAGCAATGGGAACCAGGTTAAATCTAAGCACAACTTATCATCCTCAAACGGACGGACAAAGTGAAAGGACAATTCAGACAATGGAGGACATGCTTAGAGCTTGTGTAATTGATTTTGGAGGTAATTGGGACGAACACTTACCTTTAATAGAATTTTCTTATAATAACAGTTATCACACAAGTATCAATGCTGCACCATTCGAAGCACTTATGGACGAAAGTGCAGAACCCCAGTCTGTTGGGCAGAAATTGGGGAAAAACAATTATCTGGACCTGAAGTAGTACAAGAAACAACTGACAAAATCATTCAAGTCAAGGAACGACTAAAAGCAGCATGTGATCGACAAAAGAGTTATGCCGATAACAGACGCAAACCATTAGAATTTCAAGTAGGAGATAAAGTATTATTGAAAGTCTCTCCCTGAAAAGGAGTGGTAAGATTCATCAAGAGAGGAAAGCTAAGTCCTAGGTATATTGGACCTTTCAAAATTCTTAAAAGAATAGGACCTGTAGCCTATCAGCTACAACTGCCAGAGGAAATGGCAGGAATACATGATGTATTTCATGTATCTAATCTCAAAAAGTGTTTAGCTGATGAATCACTCGTAGTACCTCTCAAGGATATAGAGGTTAATGAACAACTCAAATTTGTAGAGAAGCCTCTACAGATTGAAGATAGAAAAATTAAAAATCTCAAGCATAAGAGATTAGTTCTGGTCAAAGTGAAATGGGACTCCAAAAGAGGACTTGAATACACGTGGGAACTAGAATCAGAAATGCAAAAGAAATATCCACACTTGTTCCAGTAGATCTCGAGGACGAGCTCTAAAACAAGGTGGGGAGGATATAACAACCCTCGGTAAAACCGACACCCTCATAATATTTCTGACACCCTAATATATATTGTAAATATATTAATATGTCTTTATATGCACCCCGTATGTGAAAACCGAGCCCAAATTAGAATATAATATATAAAATAAATTAAAAACAAATAAATAATAAGTTGAGGCGGGCCGCATGGGACCTCACCTCAACCTAACGCGGGCCGCGCGAGGATATAACCAGAATTCTTTGATTTTTAAGTTCAAGCGGGCCGCGTAAAGGTGTATCCAAGTTAATGCGGGCCGCGAGCGACCAAGATAGTGGCGCAGCCCGGTGATGACACGTGTCATCATCGTGGCGAGTCTAGGGGGTGAGCCGGACAAGCTAGTCCGTTGACCAGGATTGACGCGGGCCGCGTAGGCCCAGCCCTAATGTCACGCGGGCCGCGAGGAAGTCCAATTACAGCCCTATATAAGAAGGCAACGGGCTTTCAGTTTCCGTCGTTCACATTCTCAATCTCAAATCACAATTTCTGTAGGGAGTTATTATAGCCGGGCATTATACCCCCTAAAATAGCGAGGTTCTGCTACGATGTAAGTATTATAACCCCTGGAGACGTATTAGATACGCTGCCCGATTGATCTAGGGTTCCGTAACGGCTGTCGTGGTTCTGCCCGACGTAGTCGTTGGAATGCCGTCTCGGGGAGGGTATTACTAATGTTAAAATGGGTTATTATACTAACACACGTGCATTTGTGTAATTTATAGATTATCTCCAGGAAACCCTTACGAAAAACCTAAAACAGCAATGTGAGTTGATTCTTCTTTTTATATACTCATTTTTGTGAGTTGATTCACTTTTTGTAAACCTTTTGTTTACTGTTTTTACAAAACCTCACTTAACTAAATACATACAAACCAGTTATTGAGTATTTGTAAAGAATACAATTATAGTGGGTATGTTGGGGTTTTGTATACAAAATTGGTTACTGGCGTGGTAACATCCCATAAGTTGAGTATGACCGTACCACTGATGTTAATTGTGATGTCTTGGATACAAATGTAATTGCGGATGTGCCCTCAATACTGCAAATTGGTTTTTACTTAAACTTGATTAAACTGGGAATCACTCACCAGTATTTCCCACTGACAAAATGTTTTTAAAACGCGTTTCAGGTAACAAAATGTGAAAGCCAAATAGAAGCCAGCTGGACAGCACTGGAGGCTTGGAAAAGTGGCAATAAAGTTACCTAATAATAAAATGGATGTTTTTATTCAAATAAATAGGATGTATTCCTATGAAACGTGTGTATTGAAAACTTGGGTTTTACCCATATGTTTAATGTTATAAAACATGGTGGTTTACTCTGATTAAAATATTTCCTAACTACGGTCCTGATGAAAATTTCCGTTGCCAAATTGGATAAATAAACGTGATACCACCGAAACTGGCTCACGGCCGCCCGTTCCCGGGAACTAGGGATTGGGGGTTGTGACAGATACAAAGCCCGTGTTCGCAATATTACCAAACTACTCGGTGCCATGAGAAAAGGATATCATCATAAGCATTTTTTAGTTTTAATTCGTGTTGGTTCAACCCATTCTCAGCTCACCCCTATTTACTCCATTTCCAGGTGTTCAAAGTTCCTCTTCTCAATATCCACATATTTTCATGGAATTTAGAATAACATACTGCACTTTCAACCATTTTGTTGATGTAGGTTTGACTATTCATGTGTTCATCTATAGAATGAAATAAAAAAAAAACCCTATAATATACTTAAAAAGATATAGAATCACGCATTAGAGGTGTACAAATCGGGTTTTTTTTTCCAAAAACCGGTTTCGGTTATTAACCGAACCGGTTTTTCTCATCTAAAACGAAAACCGGTTTTTTTAATAACCGGTTTCGGTTACTAACCGGTTTTTCAAGTCCAAAACAATAACCGGTGTAACCAGTTGGGATCAGTGTTTAACCAGTTTTTGCCCAAAAAAAACGGTTTTTAACCGGTTTTTTAAAACCGGTTTTGGTTATTAACCAGTTTTTCAGATCAAGAATCCTAACCGGTCTACAACCGGCGGTTCGGTTCGGTTCGGTTCTAAAACCGGTTATAAAAAAACGGTTAAAAAAAGCGGTTTCGGTTCTAAAACCGGTTTTTTTGTACACCTCTATCACGCATGAATAAAACACTCTGTAACATAGAAACATAGATACACTACCAGAATATGTTACAATGGAATCAATCAAGATTTACGTGAATCGATCTTTGATACCCTGCTAAAACTCGTCGATTCAAAGTTCTTGATTTTACCTGATCTACTTAGAAAACGTTCCGCTAAACTCAACTCTAGGGTTCTTATAAAAGCTTATCCAAATGCAGCTTCTTCACTTTACTCAATTTACTTAGAAATCTCTCCTCTAAGATTAACTCTTGGTTTGATGAAGGATGAAACTTTATATTGTACACGGTGACCCGGAAATCCACAAAACACATTCACTGCATCCAAACACCGAATTCTGACCCGAAACAAAACCCGATTCCAACGCACTCTTATTAGTAAATTTACTATAGATAGTTGAAAATCTATAACTTTTTATCAAACTCTTTTTGTTCCGGCGTAAGGTATTACAGAGACTACTGGGCTAATAACTAATTCATGCATATTTGTCCCAACATATTATTTAACAGAAAAAATAAAATATCATTGAATGTTTTTTACTGTATCATGTAGTGGAAACAACTGGAAAAGATACAAGCCTTCAGTTGAAGGAGAATACTTACCATGGTGGATGAAGCTCTAGTGATGGATTCATTCCAAAATTCTGTTTTAGGGTTTGTGATTTTTCAAATCTTTGGTCACACTATGCAACTACCCACATCAATAATACCTGAAAAAAAAACATTAACTCTGAAAGTTGCTTATACTTGGCTACTGATGATTACAGTGATGATGATGATGATGATACGACGGATCAGACGATGACCAGCGGTGGAAGATGGTTGGCATTGGTGATCACGACAATCTACTAAACCCTAGGCCGCCGGGATAAATTCCCATCCCTAAGCCGCCGCCGCCTAAGAACCACCGTGACGCCACATATATGTTGCCCATCTCTCCTTTGTCTCTCTCTTCACTCTCGGCCGATAAATTTTTGGAGTTGGGATCAGGTACGGTGAAGTCATCTAGAGAGAGAAAGAAGAGAGAAGAGAGGAGGAGAGTGCAGATGATATTGATTGATAAAGAAAAAGAAGAGTAGAAAAGGTGAGAATTGTTATGTACTACTTTTTAAGGTATCGTACAAGTAACAAAAGCATATAACACAATTTAAGCACAGCTTACAACCATCATATACTCAGTTATGTTGTAAATTAGATTATTATATAATATTATATATAATAAGGAGTAAATTTGCCATTTTGGTCCCTGCGGTTTGGGCAGTTTTGTCATTTTAGTCTAAATGTCAAACTTTTTAAATCTGGGTCTCTATGGTTTGCATTTTGTTGCCATTTTAGTCTAAATCTCAAAAACTCTCATTTTTTACTGTTCCAACATGCCTTTTTGTCTCTTTGTGCAGGGGTATATTTGTCCAAGTACATTTCATTAAAACATTTTATTAATTAAAAAACCCCCAAATAAATATCTTCCTTTACACACCCTCTCTCACTCTCTGGTACCTCACCACACATCCAAACCCCCTAAACCACCCCTCCCTTTGATCTGTGTACCGGCCGACCACCACCACCACCACCACCGTCTGGTGGTGGCACGACAAAGAAACGGAGAGAGAGAGAGAGTGACGGCGAAGAAAGAGAGTGACGGCGATGAGAGAGAGACCGGAGCAGGGGAGACAGCGGAGCCACGCCGACGACGGTAGCGGCGACACGGTTTTTGGTCTGACGAGTTGTTTTACCGGTAACACTTCTCTCTGTTTCCCTCGTCCTTTTTCATTTTTTTCTGAAGATTGATTTCGGTGTTCTGCTGGATACCAAGTCAATGATGATGTTAGGCTACTGGAGGTTGAAGATGGTGGAGGTGCACGACGGCAGGAAGGACGGCCGGGGGGTGCTCCGGCGACCGGAGGGTTCTGATCAGATGAGGGAGAAAGGGTGTGCGGCTGATGAAAGATTTTAGGGTTTTATCTTTTGAGGCAGGGATTTTATTAAAGGATGGGGGGTTTTCTATGAATATTGAATATTAATAAGGGTATATAAAGGAATTAATAATTTATTTACTTTAGTTTTTTAATTAAGAAAATGTTTAATGAAATGTACTTGGACAAATATACCCCCGCACAAAAAAACAAAAAAGACATGTTGGAACAGTAAAAAATGAGAGTTTTTGATATTTGAACTAAAATGGCAACAGAATGCAAATCAAAGGGACCCAGATTTAAAAAGTTTGAGATTTGGACTAAAATGGCAAAACTGTCCAAACCACAGAGACCAAAATTGCAGTTTACTCTATAATAAGGTTATGTTTGTTGGGGTTTCATAATTTCAAAGGTAAATGTGTCCAATCATGAATTGTATCCTTGATACAATTTTTTTTTTGAACGGCGACTTTCTATAACAGGCGATAGATATTGCATCCACCACATCGGCAGGCCCACCACCCTACACTCGCCAAGACTATGTTGTCTTAACCGGGCCCACACTTGGCATCAGAGTTTGGCTTGGCGCTCCCCGAGAAAATTTCCAGCCTACCGCCCACCCGAAAGACCAGGAGCGTGTAGTTGCACCCTCCTCAAAAGTCTAAGAGTCTCTGGAGTAAATGCAATGTAATAGAAAACTCGGGTGTGCTTCGGGAATCGAACCTGAGACCAGGCCTTTGTTCCCATCATTGCATGACCACTGGGCCAAAGCCCAGGATCTGTATACTTGATCCAGTTGATAACCATCCGGCATCAGTTGATGGATGATTTCACCTCCTTCCTCACTTTATAAAATGAAAAGGTATGGTGACTCACTTTAACTTGTCCTTGCAAAAAGATCACTTAAAGATCTGGTTTCAGTCTAATCCAATTCGCACAAAAACCAACAAGGCTTAACACAAGCAATATCGCTGTTGCTACTGAATATCAGAACCAAAGAGTACACACTACACAGGCTCCCGGTTAAACTACGATGGCCGGTTGGTCAGGTTTTAATAACATTGTGTTGACCTAATGAATTAACACCATGGTAACTTAACATTACACAGAAAAAAAAAAAAAAAAACATATAAATTGAATTGAAACATAGAAAACCTGAAGCAGTAAATTTGAAAATTATCTGTTGACCCAGTTACAAGAATTCATCGGAACTTTTTATTATATATAAAACTAAGTTTTCATAAGCAAACTATGAACTAAGTTTTCATAAGCAAACTATGAGTTGGACTAAGGGGGTGGGGGTGGTCACTAGTGATCCAATTTTATCACTCACATGTAAGATTAAATATTTATTTATTTATATTTAATCTAGTAGCCATCATTATCATTTATATAATACGGATCAAAATATATTAAAACCTATAATAAATTAGTTGGTAATTGTTGATGGGCCAGATTACCCTAATTAACTAATTGGGTTTCCCCTTGGGTGTATATAAGGAGATTACTAGAGAGGGATTAGGGTTAGACCCTCATAACATCACACAAAAATCGCCATCCTCTCTCTCCATTACTACGAGTTCTTCAACCCTAAAGAACTCGGTACTACCATCAAGAAGATACATCCTAAAGGGGAACCAGACCAATCTGACGAACATGACGTCTACTTCCCTCTCTGGTGTGGTGACTGCTAATCAGGTACACACCTCTTATTTTATTGTTCATGATTGAATTTACATCATTAGGGTTTATGTTTTACCCATGATCTTATGATATAATCAACATGTGGTATCAGAGCGTATGTTGATTATATCAATTCAATCAAGGATATCAATGAATTGAACTATATGAATTAATCAAAACATTAAGATTGTATTTTTCCAGATTTGCGATTTTTTAATCTGGATATTGATTTGAAAATTAAATCAATCATAATTACCTTTTGTTTGATGGTGACTAAATCATTTTTTTTTATGAGAATAATCGCCCAGAATTGCTTTATGTGGCTTTGAAATTTAAAAGTATAATTAATTCAATGAATTGTTTTTTGTATTAAAGTTCACATGAATATTGAACTGAAGTCATGTGTTCTTGTAATGACTCCATAAATTCATTTTTTAATCCACGCATAAATTGAATTTCGTGGAATGGATGGATTTTCTCATTGAAATATAATCCACGCATATATTTGAATTTTCTCATTCAAATATAATCAACATGAATATTAAATCAATTATTATATTGAGATTTCATTTATTTTATTTATATGAATGTTTGTTATGATGTCACCTAATTTTGTGATAGATTAGATTTTGATTATATTTCCTAAAATTGTATAACTTTATCTCCAAGTTTCGAATAATATATTATTTATAATCGAATAACTAACTTGGATAGATAGAAATATCTTGAAATGATAATCAAAATCCATTAAAATTAGCTGATTAAACCTTATCACAAAACAGCTGTTAACGAGGTTGCTACTCGCAACCATGAGGTTGCTACTCGCAACCATGAGGTTGCTACTCGAAACCATGAGGTTGCGACTCGAAACCATGAGGTTGCGACTCGCAACCATAACATGATTGATCGAAACCATGAGGTTATGACTCGCAACCATAACGTGATTAGTCGAGACTAAGGTTGCGACTCGAAACCATAACAGCACGACTCGAGACCATGACTCGAAATCTCAAAACTTAGGCTGTTTAATGTGAACTAAGACTTAGCTAATTAATAATTGGTTTTGTAAATACTTAGTTAATTAATAAGGATCAAATAATGTTTTACAAAACCAAAATAGCTTAACTTGAATGAGCTTTTGATGTATTAATTCTGGCCAAAGCTGATTTACTACATCTATTTATTGTTCAAGTCTTATAAAAGCTATGTTAAGTATGCATTACAAACGTGAAATGTCTTAATTCTGGCCAAAGCTGATTTAATTCATTTATGTTTAGCATGCTTGACAAGTGCATAACTAAAGTGATTGTCTCATTTCTGGCCAAAGCTGATTTGTCACGATTACTTTGCACACATACTTAAATGATTACACTTCTGGCCAAAGCTGATTTGTCTTTGTTTAAGTAGGATTTTACTAAGTCTATTATTTTGATGTTAGTAATAGACATATCACAATCTCTTCACATAATGATCCTTATATTAATGATCCTTACTTAATTTTATGATCATTTCGTCTGCCTTATTTTAAGTACCCATAATTTTACTCACTATAATTTACTTCTACCTATATCTCATCCACTCTAATTCCTAAACCCAAATGTTTGCTTTATTTAAAGTTTCTATTGGAATTAGCTCTTAAATTAAATCCTTGATTATTTCTTAAGACACGATAATCCTATTGCTCTCTTCTGATAAAGATTATAAAGAAGAAAATTAGAGCATGATGATCAGGACAAATCGAACATGATGTCTCTTATAATAATCAAGAACTCTCTAACATAATGCTATCACTAAAGTTATTCCAGATTAAGATTTTCCTAAGGCTAATCTCTTATATATGGAATAATCACTAGAACTCCTAAGATGCATGCCTTCTTTTAAAATTCTAAACTATAAAGTTAAGTGGTATATGTGAATACATAATAATGTACGATACCATGACCCATAAAGTTAAGGGCTTACGCATGGAAATAAGTACATTTTTCCAGTACATTACATACTAAGATTTTCACTTGTACAATTTGATGCCTTATAAATCAACTATAACACTCAAAAGTACCAAAGTATAATGAGTGTGTTGATAAGCAACATATGTACAAATAAATAAATGTTTAAAGCTGGAAAATAAGTTGTTACTCACCTTACAACCACTTAATTTAAAAGAGGATTGTTTTAAGGTCTATAGACAAATTACAAGTAAAAATTCCAACTTTTAGTTTCTTCAAAGGAAAATCTCACTGCATAATTATGTCATTAGACTAAACATAAGCAACGAGACTATCCATTATTCTAAAGAACAGTTGGATGAATTAATTAGGTAGTCACTTCCTATGATATTTAAGTCTACTAATTTTTAATATTCCTATTAACACATGATAAGTTGACTCTAGTTCTAAACGTTTCCTTACCAGAACTCAACAAATAATTAACATGAGAGTTAGTGACAAAATTAAATGTTAAGGCTATAAAAACCATAATAAGCAGTCTTCTAACAAAACCTTTCGATACCTTACATATTCTAAAGATTAATCAGAATATAGTATCATAATTAAGCTATGTTATGAAGGCTGTGAGGTTTGCATGGTTAACATAAAGTCACACTTACTTAAACTCTCATATTATTTGTTTTAATATCTGAATTGAAACATTACTAAGATAAAACTAGATGATACCTTACACTTTCACAACTTTTGTCATCATGTAAATGAGAATTTGACAAAAGGAAAATGAGACTTAAAAATTTCATCCATTATAACCAAAATTCATGAGAAATCATGACATGGTTAATGAGGATGATTTCTTATCTAATCTCATTCTAAGTGTTTTTTAAATCATGGCGTTATAGCCCTAAATATCACATGGCTCAAGGAATAAGTATGGGTCCATCATAAGTCATTCATTGACATTCGTGGAACTTATTCCAAATGAAACATTTAGACATAATTCATTTATCATTTAAAGACTATCTACTTGTATCTAAATTTGTCGTATATGGCCCACAGTTTTTTAAAAGAAATCTATTCATATATGTACTTAATAAGATTTCTATTAAATATGTCCCTAAAGTTTCTCATGATATCTGGACATTAAAGGAATCAAATAAAGTCTAACGTATATATGATAGGTTCCTACGTCACGTAGCTCATTGAAACTTCTCTTGTAGCATTCTAGAGATATTAAAGATCAGTGGGAGCATTAAGTGTCTTAATAATAACTTGCAATAGTTGCAAGAGGTGGGGAGTGAAAAATTTATATTACTTCAATTTACACCTCTTGTACAAGACACTGCTCCATTATGACACTGTTCTATCAAAACTTGCCTCCTTAAATCTAAAGCTACTCTTACAAAAGTTTCATTGTTGCTTAATTGTGGGCACACTTAGATTTCTTATCTAAACTAACATAATCCTCAACAAGAGAAACTACAACGACTAACGTCATTAATATGTTTTCTCTATTAGAATTTGTTGGTTATTAAACATTGACCCTAAGCATGCCGAGTTCCTTAAGTTTTCTAAGGTCAGTGGGAGCAGTCAAAGTCCTTATTATGACTTGCAAGGAATACAAGAGGCGGGGGGAAGAGTGTCATTAAATTCACTCCGAATTTAACTCCGATTACACCTCTTGTACACTATACTGCACCAACTCTTACAAACTTAGAATGAAAATGATAGCAACCTAACCAAGAGCTAATCCATAAAATTGAAACTTTTAATGAACCCAATAATCAACTCAGGAGGTCATCTAGGTTTAAAAACCTACTAACTTTGATGATTACATAACCTCCCTAACTGAAGTTGAAATGGATTTTGGAAAAGTTTACTGATCCTATCTCTTCAAATTAAGCCAGTAGAGTTAATCAATCTTCTAAATAGAATAAAATCGTTTTCTAGTAAAACTGATTTTATGTGTTCATATAACGTTTGGGATTTGATTGAATTACCTAAGAGTGTTCATAACTAAACCAAATCCTTATATAAACGTTAAGACACAAAGAAGCATGATTGATTGTCAAAGGTTATACTTAGGAAGAGATAAATTATCAAAGATTTCTTTGAGGATCATCACTGTTCTAGTAGCTTATAATAGTTTAAAGCTACATTAGATGAACATTAAAAGAATTTTCCCTAACAATGGCTGACACATTTACATGTTCATTAGATAACAACCTAAAGTTTCAAACTGAAGGTTAAAGAACGCTTCATTGTAAGCCAATAATATCCATGTATGGGTTAATGCAAACATTATAATGTGATCTTAACGTAATTATTTTCATCAAGAATCAAGTGGATTAATGAACCTACCTCAAAATGAGTGGGAGCAACTAAATTAAACTTGTCTATATAGATGATATTCTTTTGACAGGTATATGTTACATAAGTCAAAGCATTGTTAACAAAAACTTTGATATAATAGATCTCAGAGATATCTCTTACATAATAGATATCATAACATGTTGAGATAGACCAAATGGGACATTACTTCCGTTCCATAAGTTTAACATTAAATTGGTCCTTACATATGTAACAAACAATACTGCTCTCCTTTAGAGGATAATAGGATAAATGAGATTATTTCTTACGCTTCACTAATTAGAAGCCTTACGTAAGTTTAAGTCTATACTCGTTTAGATATTACTCATATTGCAACACACTAGATATGTCTAGATTAATGTGAAGCATTTAATTGAGTATTACAATATCTTTAAAAGAAACGAGAGACTATAATTTAAAGAAGAAGTGAGAATTAAAACCGGTTTATTACTCTAACTTTGTAATATTCAAAGATGACAAAATGTAATTTCGGGTATATCTTTATGTCAGCAGACAAAACCTATCTTATGGAGGAGTCATAATAAACTGATAATAACAACCTAAGATATGACGATATAATATATTGTTGATCACAAAGCAATAGTCACTAAATGTTGTTGGAAATTTATCAGTGGACTCATAAGTTTATTAACTCCATATAATTAATATATTGAAGACTTATTGTGATAAAGTCAGCTACCATGTCTCCTTGAACAGTAACAGTTCGAGAGGTGCTGCATTACATTTCGATACACAATTAATTATTCGTTTATGAACGAATTGAGGAAACTAAATCTTTGTATCGAATGCATTCATGATATGCTTAAGGATCCTATAACTAAAAGTCTATCACCCATAACTATTATGTAAGCGCTTATAATAATCACGGGTTTATTGATGACTATGTACAACTGCATATCGTACTATGAATGATTAACTTTTAATATTCCTCATCAGTTTGATTTTGTATGTCTCTTACATATGTTCTGCCGGTGTAATGACATATAGACAACTATAAATACAAATCAAACGCTAAAGGGCTTGTTTGTATTTTGATCATAACTGTTAGGTTTTAAATTAAGGCTATAGTATGACTAATGGGGGTCCTGAGTCGCATAATGATTCAACGGCTGTATTTCTCTGCTATAGTTCTTGTTTAAAGCTAAAATGAGTATTAACTTCTGATCAGACTTATCTAATACTCATGATAAATGATTATTCGGCTAAGTGGGAGAATGTAAGATTAAATATTTATTTATTTATATTTAATCTAGTAGCCATCATTATCATTTATATAATACGGATCAAAATATATTAAAACCTATAATAAATTAGTTGGTAATTGTTGATGGGCCAGATTACCCTAATTAACTAATTGGGTTTCCCCTTGGGTGTATATAAGGAGATTACTAGAGAGGGATTAGGGTTAGACCCTCATAACATCACACAAAAATCGCCATCCTCTCTCTCCATTACTACGAGTTCTTCAACCCTAAAGAACTCGGTACTACCATCAAGAAGATACATCCTAAAGGGGAACCAGACCAATCTGACGAACATGACGTCTACTTCCCTCTCTGGTGTGGTGACTGCTAATCAGGTACACACCTCTTATTTTATTGTTCATGATTGAATTTACATCATTAGGGTTTATGTTTTACCCATGATCTTATGATATAATCAACATCACAAACATCCAATCATGTTCCGCCATGTCAGCAACTACTATTCTATCACTCACAAGCATTCTTTAGTGGCGGTGGTCATCACTAGTGATGGGATTCCAATGTACAAGTATTAATACACAATATAAGTCATACACATACATTCATCAATGTTCAACGCGTGATAAAATGCACGCGTTATAAGTATCACTCGTTATAAACTAGGTGGCGGCGGTGTTCGTGATATTTCAACGAGTGATGGGCAGTCCATAACGGACCACCCCCACTCCCCTAATAATCGGAAAAAAAAACTTTATTACGACAGTCAACCAATAAGTTTTGGCTCCGCCACTGGTCTGAAGCCGATCCAATCACCTTAATGAATAGGGGAAGAGGTCGGCAATGCATTTCATCAAACAAAAGGTGTGTGTCATCAAGTTTCTAAACACAAACAAAACTAGAGTGACAATTTTCGACAAATAGCTAGAAAACATCTTTTGAAAGAAAAACAAAAGTGAATGACAACAACCAAATAAATGAAAGATCAAAGAGTAGCTGTTGGGCATCATGATTGGTCCCATATCGAGGGTAGAAGAAAAAGGATAGGTTGGGGGATGTTATAAAAAGGGACCACATGGTTTAAGCTAAACTCATGATCCTTCAGGCAAGTTTTGAAGGGAAATGAGGAGTGGTCAACGCTTGCATTTAAATATGCAAGATGGGGTGTTCGCCTAAAGCCTGTTACGACAATTGGGCACCTCCATTTTTAAACCATCTGATCCCTGTCTTTTTTTTTTACTTTTTGTTTTCTAAATTATCTTTCTTATTTATTTGAAAAAAAATCATTTATTTAAATTCTTTAAGTTTTACATTTTTTCTGAAAGTTTTTGTTTTATAAACACAAAAAAAAAAAAAAAAAATAGATATTGTTTCTATCATCTTAAAAAACAAACCATTTGAAACGAAGTATGTTTTAATAGAGACATTTATCGTTATTTTTATTATTTTAACACTTCAAGCTTTTATATATGATTCTAGTCACTTGAAACCCATTTGAGAAGAAAAAGTCCCTTCTCTTAAACTCTCCAAGAAAACATATGCATGTTTTTGTGTTGTGTTTTTGCATGGATTACTACTTTACTAGAGAAAAACAAAAGAGGTTTATGCATACATTTTTGCATGATAACAAACCCCCAAGTAACATGATCCATCTCTCATTATTTTGGATAGTTATATGGCTTGATTTGGTGCAGCCTGTTATATGGTCCTCTTAAGCG
Organism: Helianthus annuus; assembly: GCF_002127325.2. Classification (NCBI taxonomy): domain Eukaryota; kingdom Viridiplantae; phylum Streptophyta; class Magnoliopsida; order Asterales; family Asteraceae; genus Helianthus; species Helianthus annuus. The sequence continues at coordinate 37,297,457 of NC_035444.2, read as the reverse complement.
TTCGGCTTGCGACGGAAACATGATGCAGGTCATGGAATGTGCTGATTTTGAATAAACAAAAACATGGGTATTAGACTATTGGTCATAAACATGAATCTTTCAAGCAATAAACTTGACAGGGGAAATACATGAAGATCCAACAACACTTAGATGTAAATAGGTCTCAATTTGTCACTTTATCATCTTAGTAAAAGTATAGAGCATACATCATTAAATTCTCTGGATTCGTTAGCAAACGTGTTGACCGAGATGATCACTCCAAGCAAGGCAACTTTCACTACATCGTCATTGGTTAGGTTATAAACGGTCCCATATCGAAACTAGAAGAAAAAGGATAGGTTGGGAGAAGCTATAAAAAGGAAGCACGAAATATCTTAAACCCATGATCCTTCAGGCAAGTTTTGAAGGGAAATGAGGAGTGGTCAATGCTTGCATTTAAATATGCAAGATGGGGTGTCCGCCCAAAGCCTGTTACGACAATTGGGCACCTCCAAATTTAAGCCATCTGATCCCTATCTTTTTTAAGTTTTTGTTTACTAAAGTATTGTTTTCTTTAAAACCTTTTGTTTTCTAAACCTGTTGTTTTTTACCTATTTTGTGCGGTATACAAGTCAACTTGTTATTTTTTACATAATTTGTGAGGTATATAAGTTAACTTGTTATTTTTACATATTTTGTGAGGTATATAAATATTATCGCTAGCTATCTTTTTAACTGCAAATTAGTTGATTGCAATTTGCACATAAATTTAGATACTATTGAAAAATAAGCTGGATAAATAACACAGAAACACACTACTAGCCACTAATGTGACACGTTTTCGTGGAAACACATTTCACGCCTATAGCCTATAGTTGTCTGGCGGGTACAACATTCGATATAACGTCGTGTACAACACAACATTCGATTACGTCTATAGTTGTCTGGTGGGTACAACATCAGAACAATACTTGTATTACCACAGAGAAACTTTTATCTAACATTGAAGCTGAGTTGCTTGTGGTTTTTTCCATGGCAAGATCCGAAGTAGAACACAAATCATCTTTTTTTGAACGGCAAATTTCTTTAATCTTGTCGTCTATGGGACTTGAACCCAAGACCTCCCCTCCCAAGATGTTTAAAGGCATTGCGTTTGCAAATGGACCACCACCCTAATGATAGAACACAAATCATTTAAATTGTATTAAATGGATACTTAAATTGTGTAACCATTTTGATTTTACAAGATTAACAGTTTTAAACAATGTAGTGTCATCAAAAGTTGCTTGCAATCATCCCTACAACTTGAGCAATTAACTCTTGAAGCCTTTTATCTATCATGCACAAAGGACAATGCATGATGTATTTGTATATTGAGCATTCTTAATGTTTGAATAAAAATCACAGGATAAGTTCCAACAAATTACTCCAACCACAATATTAACATGATCTCTAATAATCTACTACACTCACTTCATATATGATATATACACACAGAAACAATGGCTTGCAGATGTGTACCAACAGCTCAAAATGTTGTACCCACTGCATTCAACCATATCATCATTTTATATCCCACTTAGTTCCTGATTGGAAACTTGTACCGATCGCTTAATATGTTGTACCTAAGCCATCTAAAACGTCTAATATATCAGCATTCGCATACCCCGGTTCCCTCCTCGGTGAGCTTCCCATGCTTCTACTTGATGCGAAAACCGCAGATCTCTTCCTCTTGAACTCTTGACTTTTGCTAATTCCCGGAACCAGCATCGTTCGCTTCATAACCATTTCTAAAAGATTCCTATCTTCCAAGGAGATTTGAACCCGTTGAAGTTTACCATTAGCTTTCAATCTAGACGGATTTGAACCCGTGATCAGACCGTTATCATTATTAGGAGGTCGAGCGGGAATGTATTTTGGAACCTTGTCTCGGAATCTGACTAGACTTATTAGACGGTGAAGCCAAATGATCAAATCAAGAATGTATCGGTCCATTTTCTGTTTATCGGCATGATAAAGTGTCTGAAGCCGAATAATACTGTTACTCCCTGCTGCTGTCTTTTTCCCGAACTCGTTACTGTTGAAAAAATAAACCCGTTAAAATCTAAAACCAGCAAGATAAAATCATGAAAAACTGAAAATAACAACAGAATGATTACCCTGTGTTTGCCCACTCTCCGACCCATCCGAACCCTTGGTGTGCTCTGCAAATCACGATAGTAAATAATTGGTAAGCATGGTAACCTGAATGAAATTATTTGGAACATAAATTAAATTGTTAATAATATTGCGAGTAAAATGTCATTTTCGTCCCTAAGGTTTGGCCAATTTTGCGACTGTTGTCCAAATGTTTGTTTTTTCGCATCTGGATCTAAAAGGTTCGAAATCTTGCAATTTTCATCCGGCTCGTTAACGCCATCCATTTTTCTCCGTTAAGTCAGGGGTATTTTCCGTCTTTTTTGTTAACTTAAAGGGCAATTCGGTCTTTTTCACTTTATGCAAAAAGACAGAATACCCTTGAAAAGGACTGAATTGTTGTTAAGTTAACAAAAAAAACGGAAATACCCCTGACTTACAGAGAAAAATGGATGGAGTTAACGAGCCGGATGAAAATGGCAAGATTTCAAACCTTTTGGATCCAGAAGCGAAAAACAAACCTTTGGACGAAAGTAGCAAAACTGGCCAAACCTCAGGGACGAAAATGGCATTTTACTCTAACATCGCACGAAAAACATACTTGGTAGTATCTGTAGCTACTGGAACAAGCCACTGAAGTGTTTTTTCCATTTCTGCTTTAATTTGAGGCATTGTCATCTGAAACAAATGCATATTCTCTTTTTAGAAAAGAAAATTTTGTAATTATTAAAAACATATAATTAAATAAATAATAGTGGTAAGGCATACCGCTTCTTTAGAGTCGAGTGCTTGTATGCGAGAACGTAAATCTGCCTTGACTTTTGCTGGTAAGCCATTATATAAATTGTCTCTCGTATTAGGAGGTAATGAGATGGGCCGCGCTGCCTGGAATATTTGTCAACACAAATACATTTATATATGTATGTATATATATTATATATACATGTATGTGTAGCGTGTAAATACAAATGCGGAGGATAATTAGCTTACAATGTTGTCCATTTGAGTGACTAAGTTAGCATAGTGTAAAGCAAGACCTGCAACACCTAGTGTCTCCGGCTTTTTATGAACTATCTTTTCATTCGTCATTGAACTTGGTACTACAAATGATGAAGATATATAAATTATCGAGAAATTTGGAATAGTAGATATATAGATATAATATATCATAAACAAGTTTAATAATTAATACCATTCTCTTCAAAGGCCTCGGCAATCGCTTGATGGATGAAGGTCACAATATCTACAAGCTTCTCCACAACCTAGAATGGGTAACGGCATAAGGAACGATCAAAAAGATTGCTCAATAGTACATATAACACACAATTTAGCAAAGACAGTTATTGATTTTTCAACTTCTTTGCATAAAAATATGAAATAAAATTAAAATGTAAATACCGATTGATAGAATACCTCTTCTAAACTTTTAGACCAAAGAGATTTCCTTTTTAAGTTCCTCACGAGTTTTCTTTGATGCTTTACGTCACTATGTAAGATTGTAAGACTCTCTCCTACAACGGAAACAAAAATCACATGTTAACCAAATAATCAACCTCATTCCAGAAACCGGATAATTCAAAAGGGCAACAAACCCTTAGATACTAAATTACTATAAGAAATTATAAGAGTAAAGTACACGAATGGTCCCTGTGGTTTACCAAAATTTTGGATTTGGTCCCTAACTTTCCAAAAGTACACGGACGGTCCCTATGGTTTGCACTTTGTAACGCATTTAGTCTCTAGCCAACAAATCTAAAGGACTAAATGTGTTACAAAGTGCAAGCCACAAGAACCATCCATTTACTTTTGAAAAAAGATAGGGACTAAATACGTTACGAAATACAAACCACAGGGACCATCCGTGTACTTTTGGAAAGTTAGGGACCAAATCCAAAATTTTGTTAAACCACGGAGACCATCCATGTACTTTAATCAAATTATAACTTCATCTAACCTTTTCGAGGAAGATGCAAGGCTTCTACTTCCTCAAGCTTGCGTCGGTAATCTTGTTCAAATCTATCTAACGCATGATACTCATGATATAATTCCTGCAGCATAACAAACATGTTAGCATCTTTTACGTTAATATTTGTCGACACTATGGTATACATTAGTATTTGATCTGGTTATAAATGTAAAATAAACTGATGATAACTTACGGATGTATACTGAGCAAGATTGGTGAGTTCGAGCATAGTAATTTCGGCCTCCTCTCTGAGCTGTTTGTTTGTTACAAGATCCGAGTCCAATCTGATCCATCAACAATCAAAATCCAGTTCCAATATCATAAAAACAAAGGGTTGCAAACGAACTGAACGTTCAGCGAACAGTTCATGAACCGTTTGGCAGGAAGTTCGTTTGTGTTTAGTATAATAAGTGAACGAACATGAACGGAGGCCATGTTTGTTTATTTATGTTCGTGAACGTTCGGTAACGTGTACGTTTGTGTTCGATAGCTCATTAGTGTTTTCAATTTTTATATTTTATTCAAATACTTCAAATTCCGACAAATAAACACAAACACGTTCATTTCCTTAACGAACGAACACGAACAGAAAATCTCGTTTGGTAAATGTTCATGAACAGTCCGTGAACACATATTTCCTTAACAAACGAACATGAAGAAGGTCTTCTTCGTGTCCGTTCGGCTCGTTTGCAGCCCTTAATAACACGATATTCACACTCAGATTACCTGATAAAGAAACGATCCAGATTATGCCATTGTGGATCTTTGCACATATTTCCAAACCGAACAACCTCTCTGGAGAATACCTCAAGTTCCTCCCTAAAAAGAACAAACGTATTATAATTTATAATCATAAAACAAATAACAATGCCTTAATTTGCACAATACAGAAAGAAAGAAACCTCTTATCAGAAGCTGCAATACGTAACAATTCCTTCGTATCTGTAGAAACTAAAAGCTGGACACCTTCTGAAATCAAAATCTCCTTTTTAAGGATCTGGATGCTTTCTTCGGTAAGCGATTGCATCAAATTGGACCCTTTAACAATAGTATTAGCTACTTCAAATGCTAAAATCGATACTTTATCTCCTCTTGAAGCCATATTGGATACAAATCCACTGTTAGCGTTTAAATTAGTCATACTACTGCCCAGTGTATCCAACACTTCAAGACCTACGTTACCAGCTTTCCCGAGAAATGTACTCACATGAGGTGCCTACCAAAACACAAAATGCCGATAGGATCAAAACGCATAAATATTCGTATATTTTTTATAACAAAAGCCCCGTATACATATCACACATCAGCTTTTGGGATCAAAACGCATAATATTAGTATATTTTTTTAATAACAAAAGCGTCGTATACGTATCACACATCAGCTTTTGGGATCAAAACGCATCAAAGCGCCACACACTTCTATACGCACGTATACATACGGCGAACATTTAGCCAATAATTTCCCCTAAATACATCAAACACCACATATATAACCTAAGTACACTTAGAACATAACAATAACTTCAATTTCAGATACATTATTAAACATGAACTTATTCTGAAAACTGAAATTAAAGATAACAACATATATAATTATATACCTTACTAACCCTAGCAGGTGTAGAAGGCTTCAACTCCCTTGAAATGGTTAAAAACATTTCAGCAGAACCATAAGATGATGTCATCTTCCTATCATAAACACCACCATCATCACCATAAGATGATACACCTGAATCATCATCATGAACATCATCATCATAATAATAATCATCGTTCTTTTTCTTCTTCTGTTGACCAAAACTCGTCATTGACTTCAACTTCCCTGAAAACCCTAAACTACCCCTGTCTCCGTCGTACTCCGCCACCGTGCTCCGCTTCATCGTCCCGCCGGTACACACCCCTCCCATTTTACACGCCTCGAATTATTCCACAATAATAATATTACTTCACTGATTATTGTTATTGTTTGATAACATGATAATGTAAGAAACAAACCCTAAGAATTGACGAACAGGATTGAAGATGTAGATGTGATGATTGTAACGCACTAATTGATGAGTGTTATTTTTGAAGAAAATTGGGGGAATTGAGAATTTTGAGATTTGGAGTTTGATGAATGAATGTGATCCTAAAATACAAAATATCGATTATCAATAAGAAGAAGAAGAATTAAGAATAAGAAGACTTTTTTAAAAGGTTTGACTGTTCTTCAGTTTACTCTCTCTCTCTAGAACTTTTCTTTGTGTTTTCTCTCTCTAAATATCTTTCGATTTTTTTAGGAGGGGCCGGCTGAAATAGAAAAATTATATTTACTGTTTTTAAAAGAGAAACAATATTATTTGGATTCTTTTTTTTTGTTGGAAAACTATTTAACTTAGATTGTAACTAGTATTAAGTAGCCCCCGCGTTGCGGCGGGGGCAAACACTAAGGTCACACTACTGCTAGCGACCACCAACACTGAAGTTGCGGTGTGTTAATGTGAAGAAATTAAACCGAACCGTAAAACATAGAATAAAATAACTAAGTTCATCTAGCACTCGCGCGTTACGATGAACCCGCATCTATTTTTTCCCGTTTGACAGATTCATCGTAATCTATATATAATATATATCATTATCACTATAAAAACCATAATGCATACATTACAACAACCATTGCATCAATATGTTGCAAATTATATTTATACAAGATTTTGGTTAAATTAATTAGATTATTATAAATAATAATAATTTACAAATAAACCAACACAACTTAGAGTTGATCAAACTGATTGAATATGGTAAGATAATGAAACCATTATTTGATTATGGTACAACCACTTAAGCACAGTTTACAACCATACATGCATACAAAACAGATTGAATTTGGTAAAGTAATGAAACCATTATTTGATTAAGGTACAACACTTAAGCACAATTTACAACCAAACATGCATACAAATGTTCCAAACTAATAGTATATAAATATATAAATGTATGAAGCATAACCACATAATCTTTTTTTTTTTTTGAAACACAACCAAAGCCAAAGATACAATCACCCTAAGCTAAATGTTGTTGCTTATTTATAGTATAGAGGAGGTATAGTGTCTCGGGGCGTTATAGATGATGAGTTGGCGGGAGTGACGCCCCCACACCCTCCGACCTTATGAGTTAGCAGCCCATGGGTTTCTTATAAACCATGTATGTCAACCAAAGCATTATGTACAAAATCTTAAAGCAAGAAAAACCTTTTAAACACATGTTACTACACCATATAGCCAAGATATATTACTAATTAATAGTTTATAATGATTTGTAGTTTTGTTTCATAAAACTATTAGGTTAGAATCCCGTGTATTTTACGGGTTGAATAAATGTAATTTTATATATTAAATAATAAAAAGTTATATTTTTATGAACCTCGTATATTGTACGGGTTAAATAAATGTAATTTTATATATCAAATAATAAAAAAAATTATATCTTTAAAAACCATGTGTATTGTACGGGTTAAATAAATGTAATTTTGTATACTAAATACTCAAAACGTCGTATCTTTAAAAACCATGTGTATTACACAGATTAAATAAATGTAATTTTATATACTAAATACTAAAAACGTCGTATCTTTGAAAAACCCGTGTATAATCGGGTTGAATAAATCTACCAATAAATAAAAAAATACATCCTTAAAAACCTCGTACGTTACACGTGTTGAATAGATCTAAAAAAAAGTTATATATTTAAAAACCATGTGTATTACACATATTAAATAAATGTAATTTTGTATATTAAATACTAAAAACGTCGTATCTTTAAAAATCCCGTGTATAGTCGGGTTGAAAAATCTACCAAACAATAAAAAAATTATATCCTTAAAAACACTGTGTATTACACGTGTTGAGTAAATCTAATTTTACATAGCAAATGATAAAAAGTTATATCTTTAAAAAGTTCATGTATTACACGGGTTATATAAATGTAACTTTGTATAGTAAATACTAAAAAAAGTTATATTTTTCAAAACCCCGCATTTTACACGAGTTGAATAAATATAATTTTGTATACCAAATAATAAAAAAAGTTATATTTTTGATAAATTAGGATAACATTTAATATTAATTTATTATTTATTTATTAGTTAATATAAGATAAGTATAAATTTGAGGATACCTTCAATGAATGACACGTGTTCAAAAGTTGGTTTCTTTTATTATAGTAGTTAGATTTGAAAAATATTGTCTTTAGAGTTTTTTTATCACCTAACAATGCTCGGGCATCCGGGTACACACAGTGGCGAATCATAAGATTTCCGACCAGGGGCCAGAAGTTATCGGATCTAAAATTTCTATAAAATCGCAGGGTTGAAAACATATATACTCAAAAATTTGTATTCGAAAACTACATACTCTCCACTACTAAGCAAAAAGTTCGGGGGGTTGGCCGCCCTTCCCGCCCTACTTAAGCTGCTGCGCCCATGGGTACACCCACGTTCATGATCGCAGACAGCGTTCGTGACCCAGCTCGTCACCAATTGCAAAGGAAACATGTTGTCAGAAGGCTCACTGTGGTAAAACCTCTAACTCGACATTTTGTCACGAATGAACTCTATCTAGCGACCTTCTCTAAAGAAAGTCACCGGATACCGCTAAAACACTACCGCATTGGTTAAAGATACAATTCATATATTGTATAGTTTAATTTAATATAAAATTGATGTGTTACATGTGATAACGGTTTATATGAATTACATGTTGTTCCAACTATTCAGACCACTTTTGAAAATACCATAAGAAAATATCCATATTGGTAAAATGGACATATATGTGATAAAAGTTATGGACCACAATTATTATATGATACGCAAAATTGTAATCCGAAAGAGTATTACATACTATATCGCTAGTCAAACAACGAACCAACTTGGAATACGCACGATCGAGGAACATATGATAGTTGTCTTACGACTGACTCAACCAAACAATCACACAAGAACAAATATAAACTATCGTGTCACAATTCAGCAAAACCCTTAAAAGTTGAATGCAAATACTATATGTCAAAGTTAAACATCAAAAGAGACAAATCGTGATCAAGGGACGTTTTTCAGACCTTAATGCGTTGAGCAAAGGAACCCCATGAGCCAGTGGCGGATCCAGGGTCGGATTCCATTGGGTTCCTTTTGGTAGTTTTTCACTAATTTTCATTATTTTTTCTCAAATCATACAAGATTTACATTAATTTTTTCCATTTTCTTCGAATCGAATGGGTTCCTGAGAACCCATGGAACCATGCTAAATCCGCCCCTGCCATGAGCATAGATACATCTTAACCAAATTAAAAGAATGAACGAATGAAAAGGAAGAATGTGTTATTCAACACCCAATCATCATCTTATACTTTAATTAAATCAATTAACAATGTTCCTGAAAACCTTAATACTTGTGTTTTCTAGTGCTTAAGCCAAAACCGTATAATCAAACCTCTTTGATTTGTTGCCGTTATACACCTTGAATAACTTGAAACCTTAAAACTTGTGTTTTCTGGTGCAACTCTATGTTACTTTGGCGTATCGTAGGCCTGTAAACGAACCGAACGAACACGAACATAGGCATGTTCGTGTTCGTTCATTTAACTTTAACCGAACACGAACACGAACATATAATCGAACACATTTTTTTGTTCAGGTTCGTTCATTAAGAACTTGGGCATGTTCGTGTTCGTTTATGTTCGTTCGTTTAAAGGCTAAACGAACAGTTCACGAACATAAACGAACACAAACGAACATAAAAAAAATTAACTGTATATATTTGAATAAACATAAATTAACATGATTGAAAAAACAAGTCTAATATATTACATTTCATCCGAAAACACATCTAAATAAAGGGTTCATAGATAAACTAAATAGTTATATTTATATAACTAGTTAGAAAACCTAATATTTATTTATATAAATATAATTATTTATGTAATTATTAAAATCCAAACGAACGTAAATAAACGAACGTTCACGAACATAAATGAACGAACCTAAAAGAATGTTCACGAACATAAATGAACGAACGTAAGGTGTGTTCATGTTCGTTCATTTAATTAAACGAACAAATTTTTTTGTTCGTGTTCGTTTGTTTATTAAATAAACGAACACAAACGAACTTCCCGCCGAACAAGTTCATGAACGTTCGATTCGTTTAAAGGACTAGGCGTATGCTTACCTTGCTTGGCCACGCATGTGTTGTTTCAACACTAAAAATCGACGTTGCGACTAGATTAGACTTGCAACGACACACATTTTCAACATTGTTTTACTTTTCTTTTGGTTTTGTTCCTTCGTTCGTAATTCTACTATTTGCCCATTGCTTCTTTTATTGCTTCGACGTTCCTTGATTCGTAATTCTATTATCCCATTTGCTTCTTTTATTGTGTTGGCGTCCTTTTTTTTTCCTCTTTTTTATAACACTCCTAATTATGGTTAATTAGTTACACTTTTCTCCTTTCACAACAAATTTTAATTATTTTACGTATTCTTGTCATATCTTATAAACTATAATGTATTAAAAAATCCAAAAGTACCGTGACAACCTACTCATTTTTGTCGACGTTTCGATAGTTGTCTTGGTCAGTATTGACGTGTGGATTAAAAGGTACAAGTAGATGATGCCTTAGTGTACAAGTGATTAAAGCCCAACTTACTTAGTTATTATCCTAGAATGTTTAATAGCTAAGTAATTAAACCATCATCTTTAACAAAATTATAGATAACTAGAATTACCACCCGCTGCAATGTGGTGGGGATTCGTTAGTTATATATATCATATTAGATGAAAGACAAGTGTTTCTTACATGGCCCGCAAGCCTGTGTAAAACACAGAAAAGAATAACTAAATCGATCTCTGATTCGCGCGTTGCGATAGACCTATCAAACAGGGAAAAATAGATGCGTTGTGACGGGCCTGTCAAACTGAAAAACAGATGAAAAAACGTTGAACCCCACACACATGTTACGGCGTGTTAACTCGAAAAAAATAAAATGAAACGTTAAACGAAAAACTTGCGAAAGATGAAAAGCATAAGGGATAAAAGTTGAAAGTAAAAAAGTGTTGGGGTTAAATTGAAAAAAAAAGAGCTTTGGGTTAAAAGTAAAAAAAAAAATCAAATGGGTTAAATTGCAAAAGATGGAAACTTTTGAATTAGAAGTGAAAATAAAATTAATCAAAAGGGTTAAGTTATCAAATATTGAAACTTTAGACTTAAATTGTCAAAGATTGAAACTTTAGAGTTAGAAATGAAAATTATAATTTGTTTTATTTATTATTTCTCAGAAACTCTCGAAGTCAATGGTACAAGAACTATAAGCACAAATATGTTGCTTATTTATGATTTTTAATTAGTTAGTAGTTACATTTTATCCCTTTTATAAAAAACTAACTCCCCCCACCCCACCCCTCCCCTTTACGATTTTTAAACAGTCGTAACTTTCTGGTACATTAATATTTTTTTTAAATTACACCATATAAACGAGTATTTTATCCCCTTAATTTGAGTATAGTATTGTCATAGTTTTTTAATTAAAAAAGACTAATATGTTACGTGATTAACAGTGTCTAAGTGTGAGTAATAACTGAATCGTTAACCGAAACCGAATCGTTAATCGAAACCGAATCGAAATCAACCAAAATTTGAATTAACTGAAAATTGATTAACCGAAACCCGAATTAACCAAAAACGGTTATCGATTTTTTCCAACCTCCATTACATGTACATATACATTCATTTCATGATTAACCGAAAGCCGAATTAACCAAAAACGGTTATCTATTTTTTTCTACCAAACCGGTTAACTGAAAATGGATTGGTTAAAAAATAGACTAATTGATGACCTCAATTCCGGTTGAGGATAATAATCTAACCAACCGAACAATGCACACCGTGGCAATGTCTGTGTTTCCTGCCGCATCGCGTGCGCACCTATCGGTTATTAACCAAAACGGGTTACCTGTAAGCAATAACTAAATCGTTAAGCTAAACCAAACAAAAAATAGACGAAACAGAACCAAAATCAACCAAAAACTGAATTAACTGAAAACTAAAAACCAATTAACCAAAAACTGACTATCAATTTTTTGGTAATCTTGTTTAACCAAAATTAGTTTTTTTTTTAACGGCAGATCAATTGGATTTCCAACTTCCTCCTACGAGCCAACATATGTTGTTTAAACCCCTCAACCCAAGTTCGAATCCCTTCTAGAGGTGCTCTCCCATATTTACATAATTTGCACTTAGTAGAAATCGAACATGAGACTTCCCCAGGAAGAAACCACTTCGTGGAAAACCCCATGACCAACTGGCTATACCATATTGGCGTTTAACCAAAATTAGTTGAAGCGAACAAAATCATTCATATTTTTATATATTTCTAACTTTTATACTTCCAGTTCATATATTCCATATTTTATATCTCCGTTTCATATAGTTAAATTTTCACATCAAGTATTTATACCTCAATTTTATATATTTCTAAACACAAGTTTTTACACAAGTTTGGTTTTTGCTATTAACTGAAATTAAATGAAACAAACCGAAAACGTCAATCTAACCGAATAAACCGAAGTGATTAACCGGAAACGATTGTTTAATAAAATAGACATCCATGACTTTGGTTTCGGCTTCAGTTGAGGATAATAACCGAACCGACCGAACCATGCACAACACAATGAAATGGATTACTTGATTACTTCGCTTTTGATGTGTATCTATCATAATAATGCTACAATAAATATTATATGGATAAAGTGTGATTTGCTTACCTCTTGCCGTCTTCTAACCCTAGCAATAGTTTTGCTATTTGTGAGATATACCGGGTAGAATTATTGTTGTTTTATGTATATTTCATCTTAAACTTATAAAATATCAAAGCAATATATTTTGTGACAATAGTAATTTAATAATTCAACAGTTTTTTTAACGGCAAACATATCTGTTCCATCACCAAAAGATTTCAATAGTACATAAGCAAGCAAGACGCTAGACCCAATCCCCTTACAGTCACCCTCTACTACAAAAATAACAAAAAAAAAAAAAAAAAAAAAAAAAAAAAAAAAAAAAACCATCACTCAAATGCATCAAAAAAAAAAAAAAAACCATCACTCAAATGCATCAAAGTTCACCCATCTACTCCATTCCAACAAGGCTACAGGGTGCGGTATAAAGCCCCTAGGGGCTTTATCACGTCACGTAAGCGGCGCGTAGATTTTGAGATAAAAATGGCGCCCCCTTTAACAATGATGGTGTGGGATAAAGCCCCACTAGCGCCCCCTTTAACAGTTATGTTGACCAAATGCCTTGATCCACCCAAAATTCATCCGTTAACGTGTTGGCGGGGCTTCGATAGCGCCCCCTGTTTAACGGTGGTGGTGTGGTTGATGGCGTCCCGGGGCGCTATAATGGGTGACATGGCGGGGTGGCGCGATGCCACACCTTGTGGCCTAAAAGCTAATTTTCCTAAAAGAAGACTTATACAAACCATCTTTCTGACAACATGTTGGGCAAGATGGAAAGCAAAGAATGATCTTATCTTCAATGGTATCCGTGTTAACATAGATAAGATCGTAAGCATTGGCCTATTTATCGGTCAAAACAAGCGCGAAACATCACCCATTGGAATAGAATAATTCAAATGTTAAAAAGTAAAAAAAAAAAGTATATAAAAACAGATGGCATCATCACTTGTTGATGATCGTGAGAAAATATATATCTTAATTCGTTTTAATAAAAGCTAATTTTGAAGTCAACCAAGGCTCTTATGTCAATATGTCACGTTACACTTGAAGCATAATATTCTAAGACTCCATCAATGATTTTGTCATGCTTAATTTAGTATGAAATATTAAACTAGAAGGTATGGGGGCCGGCTTGGCCCGGCTTGGCCCGGCGCCGGACCCCCACACCGCCCCCCTGGCCCGGCAATCATCACAACCGGCAAGCACAAGACGGGTGTGCCGCCCCAAATTTCAAAATCCAACCGTTATACATTATTAAAAAAAAAAAAAAATTCAATTTCCTTTTAAATTAAACAATAAAAAATATGTGTGGGGCCCCATCCTCCATCCCCCTCCATCTTCATTTTGGCTCATCCCATGCTAGCCGTCTACGTGGCGCCTACGTGGAGGCTCATCCCCGTGGGGATGAGCCAAACCATACCTTCCAGCCTTAAATTATCAACGGCGCATCGTTTATTTGACGGGATTTCAATATAGTTGGATTAATTTGATAGGTGGGTTGCGGTTAAGTTACAAAATCCATTGAAAAGAAAGGTTTTGCACTTTTTAGACATAGTCTCCCTTTATCTCTCTTGCTTTAATAATTTCAATTTTAATCCAAATTATTATTATTATTATTATTATTATTATTATTATTATTATTATTATTATTACTATATATCTATTATCTATTATATAATAAATGAAAGTGATTTGGGTCACATGTCACTTAATTAGAGCATCCTCAATTCTCTTTTCCCGCCCAACAGTACCACACTTCCATCCCTTTTATACTCCTTCCGTCTTCTTTTTTCTTTTTCAAAACCTTAGATCTGAATCTTCTTCTCCTTCTCCTTCTCCTGTACTCTTCTCCTTTCTGAATCAAAGATCAAACCAAATTATCTCATCATGAATCATTCCAAGCATCACCAGGTAAACCCTATATCTTCATTTATTGAGCTTATCTCTCTCTCTCAAATGCATCTTTCTCGTGATTCGGCCGCTAATGTTTGTTGATTATGTTTACATGTTATCGTTCCAGTATCATTGTTCCAACATCGTCGTTTCAATGAAGCTCCCCATCACACATCAACCTTTCAATATCGATGTTGCAGTATAATTGTTGCAACATCGTGAAAAGTTGTATGTGCTACTGCTGTAAGATAAGATTTTATCTTACTAGAGCAATGGTCTTTCCTGCCTTTTTTGTATTAAAAGTAGCATAAAGTTTGGTTTAAATCAGCTCTTTATGAACAAAGTTAAGGATTAAACAGATGATGATGATGATTGTCCTACGGTTGTTTCCAGTATCATTGTTCTAACACCGTTTAAAGTATGTGTTTTTTGCTACTCCAATTTTGAAATTTTGAGTTTTTTATTTTGAAGTGATATACTCTAATTCTCGCTTTATATTTCAGTCTAATCACAGTTGTTTGAAATTCATACAATCTGCTGCGGGTTATTATAGGTTTGTATTAAAAGAAGCATAAAGTCAAATTAAAAACAAAGAAAGATTTTTAAATCTACATTTAAAATAATTTTTGCTGGTGACTAAATGATGATTATATATGACTCTAGGCAGATGATGATGATGTAGAAGCCGCAGTAGTTCCTACTAAACACAAGAAAGCATCTGCTATTGCTGTAAGATAAGATTTTATCTTACTAGAGTAATGGACTTTCCTGCCTTTTTGTATTAAAAGAAGCATACAGTTTGGTTTAAAGCAGCTCTTTATGAATATTGTTAAGGATTAAGTATATGACGACAGGGCTACTATTCAACAGCCGAAGAAGTTTTTTCATGTACTGCATCTTGGTCTGTTCAAGAGAGATCAGGTTTCTATAAATCCTGATGTTGATGCATTGAGCACTTCCGTGGAGTTCATGGCGATTGTCGAAGATATACATTGATGGAGTTTAAAGCTAAAAGCACTAAATTTTAAGCTAAAAGCACTAAATTTTTGCTGTTAGGTTCGTAAATTTCTTGGTCTTGTTCTTAGATTTTAAATTTTTGTTGTTAGGTTCATAAATTTCTTAGTTTCGTTTTCTTGAATTCTATGTAATTTTGAAAAGAAGTACAATAACAAACAGTGCTTTGAACATCTGCTTGCATTTTGGTCAATAGTTAATGGAAACCCATGTTAGGTTGAACAGTGTTTTTAAGAGGAAAACAGTGTGAGAAGACAGTAGATCTTATTAAGTTAAACATCTGTTCAGGGTTAAACAGATGTTTGGCCTTTAACAGATGTTTGGCCTTTTATATCAGAGGTTTGGACTTAAACAGTTGTTTGACCTTAAACAGATGTTTGGACATAAACAGATGTTTGCCTTAAACAGATGTTTCGCCTTCTATATCAAATATTTGGACTTAAACCGATGTTTGACCTTAAACAGATGTTTGGCCATAAACAGATGTTTGGCCTTAAACCAAACATCTGTTTAAGGTCAACATCTATTTGACTATTGGTCAACATTTGATTGACTTTTGGTCAACATCTGTTTGAATTTTGTTCAACATCTTATTTTGTAAAGAAGTACAAAAACAAACATTTTTACAAAATCCCAAATCACCCTATCATTTAAGTGCATTGAAGTAAAAGTGGAAATGATATTATTCATGTGGTCCTGTTGTGCTTTTCTTTGACCTCTAATATGGATTCATGATCTAATCCGGTGATTTGAAAACATTGTTGCTTCATCTTTATAATAATTAATAAATTCAAGTACACTTGGATGATTATTAAGCTCCTCATTTTGACTGTTTGGGTATAGTATTCTTGAAATTGGTCTTTTTTTGCAAACAGATGTTTATGTGCAAACATTTGTTTAAGGCTAAACATCTGTTTTTGGCCAAACTTCTGTTTATGGGCAAACATCTGTTTAAGCTCAGACCTTTGTTGATGTTAACAGTGTTTATATGTAACAATGTTTTTCACATCAGTGTTTTATAGTCTGTTAGGTTGTTAGATGTCATCACCTCAGTGTTTTATATGTAACAATTTTTATGATGTCACACCCTGATTTCCACACGTTTCACCAGTGGGCCCGGTGGGGGATTACCGTGACATAGTTGGTAACATTATAGTCAAACAACACAATATTTAAATGCACAGCGGAAGCAAAAGATAGATATATTTCAACCGAATGTTATTGTAATATCATGTATCACAAATAGTTGAAAATAATCCACAGGGGGATCAAAAATAAATAGGAAATATTGTTCAACAGTTGACATCCAAGCTTGCGAGACTTATTGTGGATGCTAGGAGAAAGCCAGCCTAGTTCGCATAGTACCTGCACTTAACCTTTTTGGGAAAATACGTCAGTTTACAACCGACACTTTTGAAAAAGGTTTAATAAAATTGATTTGAATGCACGAGGCACAAACTTTTATAACTTGGGATAATTATTTTGATGTAATACTTGTAAACGAATTACATGTTTCTTATGCGTTCAGTAGCCCGTTCCGTAAACCGGGTTAAAGATCAATAGACACACCACATGATTTATTCATTTATTTATGCACAGACGGGTGTACGCCTACACCCCGTGCTCAAGTCGTGGCCATCTCGTAAGATGATGCCAAGGATATCCGGGACATGGTCATTAACCCCCCAAAGGCTTTAAGCAAACAAAACATTTCAAAACAGAGCATATCAATAATTTAACCTCTATTCGATTAAAGATTCAATGCTGGACCAAGCGGTATCTTATATACCGTACCCCAAGCCCGTATAGGGAAATAAGTTAAAAGTATTTACCTTTGCAAAGTATAATTCACAAACAGCAATTGCAAGTAGCTTTTACCGGGTCTCCTATTCTGGAACGAAGGTTTATAACAACCTATTAGAATCCTAACGGGTCTTTAATTAAGCCTAAACTTAGACCGGTTAGTTTTAACGAAAGATACGGTTCGAACGCACGAATAAGTGAAGACCAGAATAGAATGTGATTTAGACCCGACAAGTTTGAAGACTTGTATAATATGGGTAATCCAACCACGTTCTGGATTTTGAGATAAAAACAATAAGGTTTGACCCGTTTCGGCTAATTTATGTAAACTAGTTACATAAATCGAACCGAACGCGTAAATGGCGTAACGGGTAACCGTAAGAGTCCTATACAGGTTTCCTAAGTCAATATGCTCTAAATATGTTGTGATATCAGTAGGATACCTTCCATTATGCCCATAACGAGTTTAATCCCATAATACGCCCCGTAGGGGTATTTTGGTCAGTTTAAAGATTATAAAAGAGATTATTTATACTTCTGATGCTCGGGTCTGAAGAAATCAGTAAAACCACTTATTTTAACAATTCGCATCAGTAGGTAATAAGTCTTTATGACAAAAATGGTTTTAAACCCAAACTATGCGTTTAATACGCGTATAACGTCGTTTTAAGCGATTTCCGGGTTATACATGAAATCTGAGTTTTCTGATCAGGTTATATAGTTCAAAATACTTTATTTATTATTTAAAATCAGTAGCGATTGGATTGGCGTCAAAATGCTATGTAGAATTTGTTTTATGTCCGAAAAGGGTATATTCGGTATTTACCGAATCAAGGTCATAACCTTAGGTTATGAGTAGGTTAAAAATAATTAAAAATCTTTAAAAATCTCAAAATATTATTTTACATCAGTGTGTAAAAGGTTTGGTGTCGAAATTTGGGTTTAGATAGGCTTTATGCTAAGTGCGCCGTTTAATTAACAAAAGCTTTCTTAATTGCGCTATTTAGCATAACTCCTATTCTAGACCTCGAATTGACATGAAATTTTAGGGACATGTTTAGAAATCAGTAACTAAGATTATTGTCCTTTCACATGTCCAAAATTCTCGTTTTAAGGTCAAAAGGGCATTATGGTCAACTTTTAAGCATATAACGGAAATGTGCAAATGACTCGGTCAAACAACGAACCAGTCACAGAGGGTCATACCATCATGTAACCTGGTCCCAAGGGAGTCCTAAGGCATTTCTAAACTCTACTAACACGGGTCAGAACTGAAGTCAAAGCAAAAGTCAAAGTTTTGCGACTTTCGGTTTCGAACCGGGTCAAAAAAGAAAATGGTCGGTTCAAACAAGCTTAGACCAGTTCTTATACTTATTATCAAGTTATATGAGTGGTAAAATAGGTTACATGCCTTCTACATTGTTAATTATGAGTTAATCCGAAAATTAGGGTTCTGTTGACTTTTTCTAAGCAGCTTTGACCCGACATTTGAACTAGTTAGAGTGGGAATCAGAGGGTGCCCTTTTTAATGCCCACATAATTACCAACACATAACTACCTTTGATTCGACTAATCACTGGACCATTAGTGATTAATCGTTAAGTCAACCGTTAATTACGACGGTTTGACTTTTAAGCTAAAACTAAGCAAAAACTTAACTAAGAAAGGTTAAGCATACTTATTGAAGTCTACTGAACGACCAGAGATGCTTAGAGAAGGCACTTGTGCTCCAGAGAAGCTCCACAATGCAGAAATGAGATGTGAACTAAGTGTTGCAACTCTAAGGCTTTATATAGTGATCTTTGGTGCTTTAGATCATGACAACTAAGTCTACCAATGTACTCAGATCATCAACACACGTCCCTAGAGCCTAGGAGTCGTTTAGGGGTCGCCCATGCTGAGAAATAATGGTTCTAAGTCGGTTAAAACACCAAACAGTGCTGCTGCCAACGTTTTCTGCATCTGGGCGTCTGACGCGGCCCGCGTAAAGGTCCTTATAATCTTTACGCGGCCCGCCTGAGCCCTGCTGTCAGATTTCAAGCTTTCAGTCACAGACGCGGCCCGTGTAAAGGTTCTTCTAATCTTTACGCGGCCCGCCTGAGACCTGCTGTAAGATTTTTTCAAATCTTTTTCATTATTGCAGCTGGCTCTTGGCTTTACGGAGGGGTAACTTTGCATTATGAACCCTTCTTATTTATGTACAAGGGCCTCGAGACTTTTACCCATCTTGTTAAGTCCTCGGTTACTTTGTTACTACCCGAAAAGTCATAACTTTCAATGTTGACGCTTTTAACCCCTCATGTACGAATTCGATCATATCTTTCTCTTTTGATAACGAAACCTTATGAAATTTATATCGTGCATTCTAGTGAGCATAATTTACCATTACAAAGCCTCGGGTTTGCTAAAGGGTCACTCAGAGGTATAACTTAAACATGTTGACACATTTAACCCCTGTAGTTTGTAATTCCACACTTTCTTCCACATTTAGTTCCGTATAATCCATGATTTATTCGTTTAAAGGTATGAGCATCATGTAGGTTACTGTAAAGTATATTTGTCCCTTGTTGACATTTTGAACCCTTGAATTCACATACTTTCTATGTTTCTCAACTTTAGTCCCTCCATAGTATTCATTAACACGTTCAAGCTTATGACACGGATCAATACATTATAGGACGTAAATTTTCGAGGTGTTACATCCTCACCCCCTTAAAAGAAACCTCGACCTCGAGATTTACTGAAACAAATGAGGGTACTTTTCTTTCATCGTGGACTCTACTTCCCACGTGTACTCGGGACCTCTACGAGCATCCCATTTAACCTTTACAATCGGTATATACTTCCTTCGAAGCTTCTTAACCTGTCGATCCTCGATCGACACAGGTTTTTCAACAAACTTCAAGCTCTCATCTATGTGTACATCTGTATGTGGTATGACTAGTGATTCATCAGTGAAACACTTCTTCAGATTGCAGATGTGGAACACATTGTGCATACCACTGAGCTCTTCTGGTAAGTTTAACTTATAGGCGACCGATCCGACACGTTCGATGTGTCACACCCCAACCGATGGCGGAATCATCGGGGCATGGCACTGAGCGAAACAGATTGTTCAGAAGTTTCCATAACAACTATTTATATAATTCAGTTAAAGATACGTCCCATACCGTATCCCGAATAAACAAACATGTCATTACAGATAATCATCCAAACAAGAAATTCCGTTCCGACAACTCAGATTCAAATATTATTACAGCAATTGTTTATCTGCTTCTAGACCCCTATTCTGTTGACTTTCTGGTTGTAACGCCAGAGGACAAGATCTACAGACAACTATGCCCCAGACGCTTGTTCTCGGCAGACAACTATTTGTTGGGGGCTTCTAGAAACTTATTCTAGCCTCGCTTTCCTAGCAAATAAGCATCCTAGTTACCTGTCACATACGTTAAAGTAAAGTCAATACATAAAATGTAAAGGTGAGCATACAACTTTGATAATAGCATACAGAGTTCGAATAGTTTACGCATAACCAGCACGTACACAGAGGAAAACGAAGCATGTTAATTATCGACATGGACCTATCGATACCAATGACTGCGGGTTGACCGTCCGAGACGGTTCGCAATACATGATTACCACCGTAATCCATGCAAGTAATTGTCCTTAACAACCCCCGTGTGAACGGGTGCTGAGTCCAAAGTATAGTACTACGTCGTTAAGGCAGGTAGACAGCATTCCACGTGTAAACACAATCAACAAGCATTCATTAAGTCACGTAATACATGCATATTGGTTAGCGTTCAATAGTTTGAGTAGTGTGATCATTTGTGTTTTGATATAAGCAACGTATGTAACACCCAAAAGTGCTAAAAGCAAAAGGGGATCGTGTATACTCACAGTGATTGATTATGGATTGAAGGGAGCGCTGAGAGTAGGGTTAGCCTGAATAGTTCGATAGCACAACAATGAGTAACGTGGAAAATAAGACAAGTGTGAATGGATCGAATAGGCTGGTCGATCGAACGACAGGTTCGATCGAACGGTCTGTTCGATCGGCTGGTATATCCGATTGGACAGTCCTGTTCGATCGGCCGGTAGGCTCGATCGGCTGGGCCATTCGAGTGGATTGTTTCTTCCTCTAGTGTGTTTGTGTTTGAGGATTTGAACTTTTAAAGTTTTCATTGTAGTATACGAGAACGCAAAAATGTCCTTACCTTTCAGGTCGATCGATCGCACGGTCCGTTCGATCGGCCGGCTTAACCGATCGGCTGGGAACCTTAGAGTGCTGCTCAACAGGATGTCGCTCGATCGAACGGACTGTTCGATCGGCTGGCATTCCATACTACGAACGAGTTGTAAAAACGATTAAGTGTTGAAGCATAGTATCTCATGATCCAAAGAGTAATGTTTATCAATCGAGTAGCGTATTCGATCGAACATCACTTCGTCAATAGCATACTTCATAAAATTCGAAAAGTGTGGAACCATGTGCTAGCCGATCGGCTGGCCCGGTCGATCGGCTGGCATGTCCGATCGGCTGGGCTGTTCGAACAGCCTAGCCGTTCGGCCAGCAAGTCTGACCTGGTTGGCCTTTCGTCTAACTCTTGGCTGTTTAATTACTTGTCGTCATATCGAGGTAGTTTTGATAACGAGTTGAACTATGATATCCTCCGTTCCCACTCGTTTCTTCGACTCGGACAGGAATCAGCCAAGTCCGGCCGATGAACGGTTCGGAACGTCGGTTTAGAGTTTAACCCATCGTCGGTGAACCTTGTATATAGAATCCGAATCTTGAACCTCTTAACTGTTAGAATGATTAGTTAGCCGGTTCAAGCTCCGTTTCTACCGGTTTTAAGGTTTTGAGTGTAAAAGGTTGAAGAAAGTTGGAAATTATTCAGAAAATTTTAAGATTCTTACAAATCTTAGTTTGTTTATGTGGAAACCGGTCAGATCTAAGCTATTCATGGTTGAATGAGGCCAAAGTTTGGTGTTCCTCAAGAACACCATGATGACATCACACAAGAACACTTAGATCTTGGTGATTTCACGGTTAGATATCGAGTTTTGAAAGATAGAAAGGTGTAGAATCATGCAATGATCAAAATCGTACAAGAATTAGAGTGAAAACTTACCGGAGTTGAGAGAAATCTGAGAAAAGGTGAAGAAGAAGGCTGGTTCGGCCAGAGCTTTCCAAAAATGGAAAGTGTGACAATGACAGCCCTATTTATAGGCTCCAAAAGAGGAAAGTGGCAGCCGATCGGCCAGGAGCTCCGATCGAATGGGCTGCTCGATCGACTAGGAAGATGCTAGCCGATCGGCTGGCCTGTTCGATCAGGATGCCTCCTGTTCGATCCGCGACCCACTTTGAGTATTTCGCGACGATTTTCGATGTTTCGATTTCGAATACGATAGAGTTCCTAGTTAAATTACTTTCAGTCCCAACTACTATATCTAACATACAATCTTCTATAGGTCACGTTTCGACGTCGGTTTCGATTGAGTTCGATTGCTTTTCGAGTTTCGATTCGATTTTTGATTGATTCGCTTGAATACCACACCAAACATATAAGTAAACACGCACAAGTAACACATAAGGCACACACACATGTATAATAACACCAGAGTTCGCATAATTCGAGTCTCGAGTTCGATTGATGAATTGATTAGCTTGGTTATTGATTGATTAACTTTATCGCATTGTTACTTCCTACTATTCACAGTCGTAAATCGGTCGTATTGATTGAAGATTCGATCATTTCATTAGACAACACTTACTCCACATAATACAAAAAAAGTAAAAAGAAACCTTAACAGTCAAAGAAGTCAAAGTTGACTTGGACTTTGACTTTGACATTCGAAAACACGGGGTGTTACAGTACCGGTATATGAAGGTAAAAAAGGGTAGTGAACCAGTACCAGGAACGGCAAAAGTCGGTACCGAATTGGTACTTAAGATCTTTCGGTTCGGCAAATTTGGTACCGGTACCCAGGACAATTTACTCATCTCTGACCACGGGTTTCATACGAACAACATCGTTACCATACAACTTTTTTGGTTGATTTTCTTTCGGTTATCTTTTAGTGTTTTATTTTTACATTATCTTTTTATTGTTATCAACAGTTCTGTTCGCAACACGCTCGTAATGATTTTAAAACACATATAAACACAGACTAAATAACAAAAGAAATTCGCCGCAACGCGGCGAACTTCTTTAAACCTAGTAATATAAAATATTTAACTTTTTAAATACTTATGTTTTTTTTGGTGGGGGTTTGGCACAAATGACAATGCCATTGGAATTTAAGTTTTTTTAAAGAAAACTTCATTAAAACACACCTCTGACCCAAAAGGGCAAACGATCAAACAAGACAAATCCCCGACCCAAGCGGGCAAAGGGCAACAAATTACAACATATACAAAGCATATCTACACCATATCCTCACATCTAATGTATTTACAAGAAGATCTATTTTTAACCCACCCGAAACCCCTCGATTTAATCCCCCATAAGATATCTTGCACACCTCGGTTTAGCTGCTTGAAGATCAACTCATTTCTACCTTTCCAAATACACCAACAAGATATCATCACAAGGCCTTGAATAATTTTCTTCGCTTTCTTACCCATCTGAGAGAAATTGTGTATGTCCATAATTTCTTTGAAATCGAAAGAGTATATAGGAGGAATTTTGCACCAAACACTAAAACCCAACCAAACCTTATTCGCTACAGAACAAGCGGAAAACCACCGTTTCCTCATATTCTTCGTAGAACGGACTCATAATCGATGAGATGTCCACTCCCCTTCTTCTTAAATTCACTCTCGTAGCTAACCTGTCAAGATTGCCTCTCCAAGCCATTATGTTGCATTTAAGAGGAACCCAAACACACTATTCGAAATTAGGGGGATTGTTCGTCCCACTATCGTCAATTAACGCCCATTTGACAAACTTCACCGAAAACCCTGCGACCTCATCGCCTTTCCACAACTAAGAGTCCTTGTTATTGAAGAGGGTAACCGAATCAAGAACATTTTGACTGTCACACCCCAACCGATGGCGGAAACATCAGGGCGTGGCACTGAACGAAACAGATTATCCAGAAGTTTCCATAACAATTATATTTATCAATCACTTAAAACAACATGTCCTATACCATGTCATAAAAGATAGTACAATTATTACAGACAAAATCTAGGCAAATAGTTCTGTTCCGACAACTCAGATTTCATTTGTACAGACAACTATTTGTTGGCCTCTAGGACCTTATTCTAGCCTCGCTTTCCTAGCAGATAAGCATCCTAAACACCTGTCATATACGTTAAAATAAAGTCAATACACATAGTGTAAAGGCGAGTATACAAGTTTGATAATAGCATATAGAGTTCGAAATAGTTTACGCATAATCAGCACGTACACAGAGGAAAACGAAGCATGTTAGTTATCGACATGAACCTATCGATACCAATGACTGCAGGTTGACTGCCCAAGGCAGTTCGCAATACATGATCACCACTGTAATCCACGCAAGTAATTGTCCTTAACAACCCCCGTGTGAACGGGTGCTGAGTCCAAACTATAGTACTATCATCGTTAAGGCAGGTAGACAACATTCCATGTGTAAACATAACAAACAAGCATTCATTAAGTCACGTAATACATGCGGTAGCGGTTAGCGTTAAAAGTATTGCGTAGTGTGTTCGATGTGATTTCGTATAAGTAACGTATGTAACACCCAAAAGTGCATAAAGCAAAAAGGGATCGAGTATACTCACAGCGGTTGATAGATTGAAGGGAGCGCTTGAGAGTAAGGTTAGCCTGAATAGTTCGATAGCATAACGATAAGTGACGCGTAAAACAAAAACAAATGTCGATGGGTCGGTCAGCTGGTCGATCGGATGGTAGTCCGATCGGACGGCTGACCGTGCGAGTGATAGTCCGTCTGGACGGCTGTCCGTTCGGATCGCCGTTTGAATGGATTGTTTCTTCCTTTGGGAAGGATGTGTATGTGTATGATGGTTTGACTTTTGAAGTTTTTGTTGTAGTATTTTGAAAACATTGAAGTACCTCTGCCTTTCAGGTCGGTCGATCGGACGGTCGTTCGATCGGCCGGCAACCCGTTCGGTTAGGCACTTCAGCGAGAACAAGTTCTCAGCAGGTTGTCACCGATCAGACAGCAGTCCGGTCGGGTGGCATCCTTAGAGCATTGAACATGTTTGAAAAATCGATTAAGTGTTAAAGTCCAAGTATCTCATGATCCGAAGGGTAATCGGTCGGATGGTAGTCCGATCGAATAGCAGTTCCTTCAATACTCAAACTTCAAATAAAGTAGGTTAAGTGTGGGACCCAAGGTGCAAGTCGTTCAGCCGACCGGTCGTTCGGGTGACTGTCTGATCGGACGGCACCTCGTCCTGGTCGTCCTGTTCGTCTCACACTTGGTTGTTTTGATTGTTTTGCCGTTTTATCGAGGCATTCTGATGACGTGTTAACCAACAGAACCTCATCCTTCGTTTTAGTGACCCGACTGAACAGGAATCACCCAAACCCAGTCGGTCCACTGGTTCCAGACTATTGTTCTTGGTTAACCCAGAATCGGTAGCCTCGTAGATAGAATCCAGATCTTGAGCCAACACGACCACAGATCGGGTAGTAAGTCGGCACAAGTTCCGATTCTATCGGTTTTGAGTGCATTGAGTGTAAAAGAAGGTTGGTTAACCATCCTTCAATTCTTTTCTTTGTGAATATGTTTAGATCTATGAAAGATCTTTGTTAGTTTATGTGGAAATCGGTTAGATCTAAGTTGTTCTTGGTGGATTGAGGTCAAAACATGAAGTTCTTCAAGAACACATGATGACGTCATCCAAGAACACCTTGAATCTTGGTGATTTCACGGTTAAAAGTTAAGATTTAAAGATAGAAAGGTGTAGGAGTGCGTGTAGATCAAGAAAGTACAAGATTTAGGACAACATCTTACCGGAATCGAGAGAAATCAAAGAAAAGGCAAGGAGAGCGTGTTGTTCGGTCATAGAGTTTCCAAAAGTAGAAAGGATGAAAGTGACATGGGTATTTATAGAGTTCCAAAAAAGGAAAGGGTTGGCCGATCGGCCAGGCAGCTCGATCGGACAACCTGTCCGATCGGACGGCAGTCCGGGCGGACGGCTGGTCGATCGGCTGGTTGCCTGATCGATCGGTCGTCTGGTTTGAGTGTTTGGTGCGATGATTTTTGCTGTTTCGATTTCGATTGCGAGCGATGCGATGCGATGGAGTTTCCTAGTCAAATTACTTTTAATCCCAACTGCTCATATCTCGCGCTATCTCTTCTCCACTAATTATCATACTATATCAGCATACAATCATCCTTATTTCGTATTCGTTTTGCGATTGCGATTCGATTGCGATTGAGTTTGATTGTGATTCGATTGATTACCACACATAAATAAACATGCACAAGTAACACATAAGGCACACACACACACGTATAACAATCACCGAACTGCGAATTTCGAGTTGCGAGCACGATGTTGATTAGATTAGTTCGATTAGCATTTAGATAGCTTTATCGCATTGTTACTTCCTATTGTTCACAGTCGTAAAGCGATTCGTAGCGATAAGTATGCTTCGATTACAGCGATTATAATTAATTACTCCACATAATACAACTGACGTAAAGCTCAAAATAGACTAACTATGGTCAAAGAAGTCAAAACAGGGATTGAGCAAGGAGAGACAGATTGAAACTAACAATATTTTCTTCCTTTGACTTCAATCTTGACTTTGACTTTGACTTTCAGAACACAGGGTGTTACATTGACACTCTTGCCACTCCCTGAGCTCTGCATCCAAACCTGGCAGTCTCCACCAGTTCCAAACACGACCGCTGAAAACCTGCTTCGAAGTAATCTTATCTTCAACCCTGCACAATTTAAACTTCTCTAGACCGAACAGGAGAGGCCATCTTTCCATTCCCCACCTTATCGATAATCAAATGATTAAGACCCTTCCCGTTTAAAAATATTTTTGAAATCAACGAAACAATGTTTTTCCAACAACCCCAAATTTTACCATTATGTGGGAGAAAGTGACGTGATGTCGTGGTCACTATCAAATTTAATCCCCAAAACAACTATAGATAGTGGTAAGAGGGTATCGAACTCAGGGAGTATGTGGAAGGTATGTCGATTGTATAGCTTTGCACTTAAACTACAATTAATCTAATTTGCAGAAAAATAAAGATCAATGGTTTGGATTGTTGTTTTAGAAACCTAAATTAAAAACTAATTTCAAATTAAATGTTGGTTGTAAAACAGATTAGGAGAGAACAATGACCATCTTAGGTTTCAGTTTCTTTAAACAATTGTGTGTAATTCCAACTAGAAAGAGTTACATAGATATAACTCGTGTATAGATAATTGAAGTGATAAAAGGGAACAAAGTACTCGGATTATATAAACGCGAGGTTGTTTCCCGATGACCAATTAATCAATAGCCAACCCTAACCCTTCCCGTGATATCTCGATTGCCAACGACACCAAGAACGTACGATTAAGACTAGAAATTGCAATATCGATTAACAAGTTACAAGCAATTAAACATACACCATGATATTCAAGCAATGCAAGTTATCATTCTAGAAATTCAGAAATAAACACACAAAAGTTCAAGAGAAACCTTCACCTAAGATGATCACCGAAAAGTTTAGCCGGACATAGTTTGGTGAATCATCATACCAACAAATCTAATGTTCATAGGAATCAAAAACACAAACCGAATGTTAGCAATTGTTCCCAACCAAGCAAGACAGCCAAAATTCGCCCCTCAAGTGTTTCACAAACGTCCAATGATGAGGAATGATGAAAAGACCCCATCAAAACTAATTAAAGTGGCAGTTACACTTTTCCCGTCAGGCTCCACCGTAAATTACGGTATCACCGTAATTTACGGTGAACTTCAAACTGCTACGGTGTGAAGAGAGTGATTTACGGTGAGCTCCAGATGAAATCCAGGTCCACCGTAAATTACGGTAGGACCGTAATTTACGGTGGTGAGCTGATATGTCTTCTTTGTTTCGTCTCTTGTTCCACGCTCGACCTGTTCGTCTCTAAACCCTCCAAAGCTGCATTTAATCCATCTTTTAACTCCCGAACCGCACTTGAAACATAAGCAACAGTAGTTATCTAATTCAAGATAATTACACGATTAAGTGAAAGATTATTTCGTCTTTTAACATGATTAAGGGTTGTCCAACGGACCACCCGTCACATCCCCACACTTAACCGTTGCTTGTCCCAAGCAACTCATCAAATCAATTTCAAAACAAGTGATCAAATTAAACCAAACAAAACATGCAATCTTTTTACTAACCCCTTTTTAACACCCAACCAATGCACCCCTCTCTAAATCTCTCCTCTCGGCTACAATTGAATACTAGCAAAGATAAGCTAGACACACAATAGGCAAACGGGTGGTTGCACAATCATAGGCTTGTACCTGAATCAATCCTTCTTGTTGGTGCATGTTTGTGACAACAGCTTGGATTTGGTCTTTGGATATCTTGTAATTAGTTAAACGATAAACAGTTAGCGGGTTTAGCTTTGTAATAGTTAGTTGTTATGTTTGGGCTAACTAAACCCAAGGAATTGGGTGATGGGGGCGAATTGGGCCTGTCCAATTCGCAGCCCATGATGTTTGACCTAGCCCACTTGTAAACCTTGTGTTATATAAACAAGGTTAGACATTAGGGTTAAGGTTAATCAGTCAAAACAGAGTTTGAGTGACCTTGAAATTCGTGAGAGTTAGCTTGGACGAATTTAGGGTTTGTGGTTAGGGTTTGATTGATTGTAATCAGTCTTGATAGATAATCAATAAAACCCGGTTTGATTGGAATTGCTGTTTCTGTGTTCTACACGTTTTCTGCTACAATCTGATCTAGAGGATTCCGCACTCTAGGTTAGATAGACGATTCTGTGACGATCCGTAAGACTCAAGGGGACCTACAATTGGTATCAGAGCATTAGGCTCTTGATTGCTCGGTTCAGAATTGTTTGCTGCAGAAACAGGGAGTGATTTCGATTTTTTTGTTAAACCTGAAAATTAGGGTTTATACAATTTTCGAAATTTTTGTTTAGTTTGATAAAATTTTCGAAAATTTTGGCTATTTTGATCTTTTGGTTTGTTTGTTTGGTGATTTGCAGGTTTTAGGGTTTGCAGGATTGTTTTTGGTTGATAGTTTTGAAGAATTTTGGCTGAATTTCTTGAAGATTCGAAGACTGTTCTTCGTGTTCTTCATAAATTTCATAAAAATTTTCATCAAAAGTTGACTGATTTGCTTGTTTGATTTTGCAGGATTGTGTTGGAGAATAATCAGAATTTCGAAAAGATTAACCTTCCAAAATTTGCTGATCTGCGAAATTAGCTGCTTGTTGAACAAGATAGTTAAATTTGCTGAGAAACCAGAGAATTTAACTGACCTGACCAGCGAAATATTCTGGCGAATTTAACTGTTGCGTTGATCTGTCCCAGCGAAATTAACTGATTGGCGAATTTAAAATCCAAAGGCGACTTTGGTAATCGTGTGAATTTTCCACAGCGAAATTAACACGGTTTCGGCAACTTTACCAGTTGTCGTATTCGCGAAAATAACCAGCGAATTTATGTTTCAGCGAAATTGACCAGCAAAATTAAATAACAGAACCAGCGAAATTAACAAGATCCAGCGAAATTAGCAGCATACCCAGCGAAATTAACAGCATACCTAGCGAATTTATCAGCAAATTTAAGTGGTGGAATTTCAGTTGACAAGCGTCGGAAATTTTTCGGTGTTTTGCAAATAGAAATTGATCCGTAGCTCGTTTGACAGAACCGTTCGCGCTGTTAGATTCGTGTGATTTTTAGGACAAAAAAAAAAAAAAAAAAAAAGACTCTGGAAAATCCCGAATTCGGTTTTTGACATTATATATCATTGGATTCGTCTTTTCGAGACGATTCTAACGGTGTAATTTGGTAAAAACAATTTTCGGAGAAATTTTGTACGGTTTTATCTGTGACACTTCGGACTTTCCCGAACAATCCTTCGATGTAACTTACGTGTGTATATTTATTAAATGAAAACCCGTGAACTTTCGTGTTACATGTTATGTGTGTATCTACGTGTCGGTGTATTTAGATATGTATATATATATGTGTGCGTGTAATACATATGAGCCGAAACCACAAGCAACCCGACTCGAGACACAAGCAACCCGACTCAAGACCATGGTCTCGAGTGAACATTAGTAATGGGCCGGCTAGGCCTTGGCCTCGTAGGAATTAAACCCAACCCAAGCCCACACTCGCAACACTATATAAACCCAACCCCACCTCCCTTAATCATTTTACACACTCTCTTCTCACACTCTCCTCTCATCTTCTTCACTAAACCCTAAAACCCTAAATTTCTAGCAACCAAAATCATCTCCCCATTCCTTCATATCTCTCGGATCAAGTGAGCTATCAACAAGGAAGATCGGACAAACCAAGAGACCACCCGAACACCCCTTTTCTCTCAACCCCGAGTAACCGGTTAGTGTTTTTATGTTCATGGTTATTGATGATTGCTATGGTTTTATGCTTGTTAATGTGATTAGAAGTTTTAGTATGAATATTAGGCTTGTATGTTCATATTTATGCTAAGGAAGGTGATGTTTTGTTGATCATCGTTTTGGGTTATCCAATATATATGTTAAGGGGTTGGTTAGAATTGCATGTTCTTAGGATTTGATTGTTAACAAGTATGATTTCTATGTTAGGATAGGTGTTATAATCCTTGTCAAGAAATGATACACGGTTTTATAAGCTTCCTGTTTGGATTCGGGTTATTTATAGTTCGTGATTTCTTGATTAAATGCTTGAAGTTTTATTGAATGAATGAAGAACAGTTTGAATGTGTATAATAGTTTGAAAATGCTGATTTTGATCCAATTTGGTGCACAAATCGACCAACAAACATGTTTTAGTGGAAATAGTACAACATTTACATGAAAATGCAATTTCATTGGATAGTACAAGTCTGCAGGTTCTAGAAGGGATTGCCATGCAAGTTATCACGGTTGCGAGTCGCAACCTTTGGTTGCTACTCGAAACCACGCGTGACCAGTCGAAACCTCCCAGTTGCGAGTCGCAATCAGCATGCATCAAACCTGGTTGCGAGTCGCAACCACACCTGCTATGTCGCAATCTCCAGTTACGAGTCGTAACCAAAACATGACGGACCGAGACCGCAGTTGCGAGTCGCAACCTCGGTTGCGAGTCGCAACCACCTTAGTTTCGACTGGGCTGTTTTATGTTATTGGGCCTTGACCGTTTGTCTTGTTGTTTTGGGCTTCAACTGTTGGGCCTCCTGTTGACTGGACTTCATTTTGATCTGCTACTGTATGTATACATGTTACTGTTTGTGTTTCTGCCTGTCAACTGCTTGTATACGTGTATGCTAGACGTGTTTACTTGTACCCGACTTGACCCCTATTTGGTAACCATGTTAGGACGTGGTGACCAACACACTTAACCAAGTAACGTATCATACCGAGCAACCCAAGGTGAGTTCACAACTTAAAAGCATGCGTCCCGGTGGTTTGGGACACGAGACCGAAACAACCCTATCCCCTTGAAAAGGGGATACCGTCTACACTCCTTCCCTAGTTATTGGGAAACAAACTTACTTTATCTTCCCTTGTATTGGGAAACCTTTTTAGTTAATTACTGTTTATACGGATTGCAACTAACGGCACTAAACGCAACTCTATCACTCAAGTCCCTACTACATAATACCGATTAGTCGCCGGTGCCAGGCGAACGGGTTATTAGTTGATAGCGCTATTTAGGTTTTACCAGCCTCACACCGTGCCATGGTATGGGATCGGTCGTGAACTAATGTACTCAGGCATCCGTCAATGATGATAGAACATTGACATCGGGGCATCCTGCGGAAACGCAAACGGTTACCTAGTGTTCGGTATTGGAAAAACAGTTTAGTCGCTAACTTTTGGGGTAGCTCCCCATGGCATGTATAAACGGATAAATTAACTGGTGAAACGAGTTTTTGGTAATTAAAACTGGACAACTAGTGAACTCACTCAGCATTATTGTTGACCCCTTTACTGCATGCTTTGCAGGTGGCCAGTGACTGGAGCAGCTGCTTGGGATGTGTAGTGGTCGTCTGCCCGTGTGTTGGGCATTTATTATGTTTACCTTGCGAACAATGTCCAAAACTGTTAATTATGCTTCCGCTACATTTTCTCTGAACTTAAAACTCTGAACTTGATATTTGCTAATCGTATGGTTAGTAAGTATTACTTTAATATTAACCAATGCTTAGTATAATTGGTGGCTAGATCCTGGTCAGTCACGCCCTCGAAGCGGGTGTTATCCGCGGGTGGATTTTGGGGGTGTGACAGATTGGTATCAGAGCCATTGGTTATAGTGAACTTGGTTTTAAAAAGGGGAAAAATCTTTTTGAGAAAAACCAGACTATAACCCGTGACTCGTGACGACACTACACTCCAAGTACAAGGCTCGACTTATCTGACCTCATAGCTCGGACCCATAGTTACTTGCTTAATTGTTTTATGTTTCTGCTTTGCTATACGTACTAGTTTGCCTGATTAGATAGATACACCTTCTCTCTTCTATCTTATTCTCGCTATGTTGCGACATCACGCTCATACTATGTTTTCTGGTTATGAAGACAATGAGTGGACGCGGACGAGGAAACGTCAACATGACCCCGGCTCAGTTCACTAGCCTGCTCAACACCGTGGCCGCAGCTTTCGCAGCTCACCCGATAGGTCAGCCCGCACCTGTGCAACCACGTGTCTGTACCTTCAAGACCTTTATGGATTGCAAGCCTCTTCCTTTCAATGGCACGGAGGGTGCCATAGGCCTTCTACACTGGATTGAGAAGGTCGAAGCTGTTTTTGCTGTCTGTGAATGCCCAACTGCTAATTGGGTGAAGTTTGCTACTGGTACTCTAGAGGGAAGCGCACTTTCATGGTGGAAAGCGCAAATTCAAATGCTTGGTCTAGAGACTGCTAACGCTACTGCGTGGGAAGATTTCAAGGATATGATCAAGGAAGAGTACTGTCACAGGGATGACATCCACAAGCTGGAGAATGAGTACTATGAACTCAAGATGGTTGGGTCAGAGATTGAGGCCTACACTAAGCTGTCCAATGACTATGCTGCTCTTTGTCCAAACATGTCTCGACCTATGTATCGAAGGATCGAACTGTACATCAAGGGTCTGGCTCCAGAAATTCGAAGCCATGTGACTTCAGCTAACCACACTACCATTCAGCCGATCGTTCGACTTGCTCACAAACTCACGGATCAGGCTGTGGAAGAGGGCAGATTGCCCAAAAGGATCAGTGCTGCGGAAGGAAGTTCTAGTGATGGCAAACGAAAGTGGGATGGAAATCAGGGCAAGGATGCTAACCCTACTCAAGCCCCAGCTCAGCAAAGGAAAACTGACAACAACAAAGGCGCTCAGCAACAGGGTGGCTACCGGGGAAACTACCCTAAGTGCAACAAGTGTAACAGGCACCACAATGGGGCATGTACCAAGGGTCAGTGCCAGCGATGCCACAAGATGGGGCACGAGGCAAAGGATTGTAGAAGTCAGTTCCCAACAAGGCAGAATCAGCAACAACCCCAACAGCAGCAGCAGCAGGGAAACAACAGGGCATGTTTTAAATGTGGGGCAACAGGTCACATGCGAAAGGATTGCCCTGAGCTGAATCAGAATCGCAACAACAATCAGGGAGCTGGGAACAATGAGCAGAATAACAATGCTGGAAATGCAAGGGGCAGAGCTTTCGTGATTGGAGCTGGAGAAGCAAGGAACGATCCCAACGTCGTGGCGGGTAAGTTCCTACTTGATGATCATTATGTTTCTGTGTTATTTGATTCCGGTGCCGATGCCAGTTATGTATCCCTTCGCATTAGTAAGAAACTTAAGCATTCGCCCGCATTATTAAGTTCTAAGCATACCGTCGAGATAGCTAATGGTAAGAACATCGAGGCCACGCATGTGATCCACGACTGCACCCTAGAATTGTCTGGCCACACGTTTAGTATCGATCTTTTCCCTGTTAAACTCGGAAGCTTCGACGTCATCATTGGCATGGATTGGTTATCCAAACATTGCGCTGAAATCCTCTGTCAGGAGAAAGCAGTTCGTATACCTCGCCGTTCTGGTCAACCCCTCATCGTCAAAGGCAACAAAGGTGGAGAAGTCACAGGCATTATCTCGCTTCTAAAAGCCCAGAAGTGTTTGCAGAAAGGGCACACCGCTATCCTAGCACTCGTCACCAACACCCACGAAAAGGAAAAGAGGATTGAAGATTTTCCTGTAGTACGCGATTATCCCGAGGTATTTCCTGAGGAACTACCTGGACTCCCTCCTCACCGTCAGGTCGAATTCCAAATCGAGCTAGCTCCCGGAGCAGCACCCATAGCTCGTGCACCGTACCGTTTAGCCCCTGCAGAACTGAAGGAACTCTCTACGCAATTACAGGAACTATTGGATAAAGGATTTATCCGTCCTAGTTCATCACCCTGGGGAGCCCCAGTACTCTTTGTCAAGAAGAAGGATGGCACATTCCGAATGTGCATCGACTACCGTGAGTTGAACAAAGTTACCATCAAGAATCGTTACCCTCTCCCGCGCATCGACGACCTATTCGATCAGTTGCAAGGATCGAGCTACTATTCAAAGATTGACCTGCGATCAGGCTATCATCAGCTGAGAGTTCGTAATGAAGATATCTCCAAGACTGCGTTCAGGACTCGTTATGGTCATTACGAGTTCCTCGTTATGCCTTTTGGAATGACCAACGCACCTGCAGTGTTCATGGATCTTATGAACCGCGTATGTAAACCTTACCTCGATAAATTTGTGATTGTGTTTATCGATGACATCTTGATTTACTCGAAGAGTCAAGAAGAGCATGAACAGCACCTACGCCTTATCCTCGAACTCCTTCGCAACGAGCAACTGTACGCCAAATTCTCTAAATGTGACTTCTGGCTTCGGGAAGTCCATTTCCTCGGCCATGTAGTTAATAAGAACGGAATTCACGTCGACCCCGCTAAGATCGAACCGATAAAGAACTGGCCTACGCCTAAGACTCCCACTGAAGTTCGCCAATTTTTGGGTTTGGCGGGCTACTACCGCAGATTCATTCAGGGATTCTCCAAGATTGCACAACCCCTCACGACTCTTACTCAGAAAGGCGTCGCCTACAAGTGGAATGCAGCACAGGAATCTGCTTTTCAGAAGCTTAAGGATAACCTCTGTAGCGCTCCTATTCTCTCGTTGCCTGACGGCACTGACGACTTTGTGGTTTACTGCGATGCGTCTATTCATGGGCTCGGTTGCGTGTTGATGCAACGCGAGAAAGTTATTGCCTACGCCTCTCGACAACTCAAGACGCATGAAAAGAACTACACGACGCACGACTTGGAACTAGGAGCAGTGGTTTTTGCTCTTAAGATATGGAGGCATTACCTGTACGGTACCAAGTGCACTATTTACACCGATCACAGGAGTCTCGAGCATATCTTTAGGCAAAAGGAATTGAACATGAGACAACGTCGATGGGTCGAACTCTTGAATGACTACGAATGCGCCATCAAATACCATCCGGGCAAAGCCAATGTCGTGGCAGACGCCCTCAGTCGAAAGGACACCGTACCAAAGCGCGTGCGAGCACTGCAACTTACCATTCAGTCTAACCTCCCTACCCAGATTCGGAATGCTCAAGTAGAAGCATTGAAGCCGGAAAACATCAGGGCTGAGTCTCTGCGAGGATCGAGACAGCAATTGGAACAGAAAGAAGATGGTGCTTACTATGTAGCAGGGCGTATCTGGGTTCCACTCCTTGGAGATTTACGTGAACTCGTGATGGATGAAGCCCACAAGTCCCGCTACTCAGTACATCCTGGTTCGGACAAGATGTACCACGACTTGAAGACTACGTATTGGTGGCCTGGTATGAAGGCCCACATAGCAACATACGTCAGCAAATGCTTGACTTGCGCGAGAGTCAAGACAGAATACCAGAAGCCGGCAGGCCTACTCCAACAACCAGAAATCCCGAAATGGAAATGGGAGCAAATTTCCATGGATTTTGTTACAGGGTTACCTAGATCTCAACGCGGAAATGATGCTATTTGGGTAATCGTAGATCGATTGACCAAGTCCGCACACTTTCTGGCTATTAAGGAAACGGACAAGTTTTCTACCTTGGCAGAGATTTACTTAAAGGAAGTAGTTTCGAGGCACGGAGTGCCAACCTCGATTATTTCAGACCGAGACGCTCGATTTACTTCGGAATTGTGGCAAGCTATGCACAAATGCTTTGGCTCACGTTTGGATATGAGCACTGCTTATCACCCGCAAACGGATGGACAGTCCGAACGTACCATCCAAACTCTAGAAGACATGCTTAGAGCGTGTGTGATCGATTTTGGCAGGAACTGGGAGAAGCACCTACCGCTAGTAGAATTCTCCTACAACAACAGCTACCACACTAGTATTCAGGCAGCACCTTTTGAGGCATTGTACGGTCGTAAATGCCGGTCACCTCTCTGCTGGGCGGAAATCGGTGATAGTCAAATCACGGGCCCAGAGATGGTGGTAGATACAACGGAAAAGATTGCCCAGATCAGACAACGTATGGCGGCAGCTCGTGACCGTCAGAAGAGCTACGCTGATAAGCGTAGGAAACCATTGGAATTCCAGGTCGGTGACCGGGTTCTACTTAAAGTCTCACCCTGGAAGGGTGTGGTTCGCTTTGGTAAACGGGGCAAGCTTAATCCACGATATATCGGACCATTCGAAATTACCGAGAAGATCGGTAAGGTTGCTTATAGATTGAACCTGCCTGAAGAACTGAGTGCGGTACACAACGTTTTTCACGTATCCAACCTGAAGAAGTGTTTGTCGGATGAAACACTTGTGATTCCTTTTAAGGAACTGACGATTGACGAACAGCTACACTTTACTGAGGAACCGATTGAGATCACTGATCGAGAGATCAAAATCCTCAAACGTAGCCAGATACCCCTTGTACGA
Source organism: Helianthus annuus (assembly GCF_002127325.2). Lineage (NCBI taxonomy): Eukaryota > Viridiplantae > Streptophyta > Magnoliopsida > Asterales > Asteraceae > Helianthus > Helianthus annuus. The sequence goes on along the minus strand of NC_035444.2, from coordinate 37,259,793 downwards.
GTTCGTTGGAACTCGCGACGTGGCCCAGAGTATACCTGGGAGCGGGAAGACCAGATGAAGCACAAGTATCCCCAGTTGTTCCCTAACGAAAACCCCAGCGCTGAAGCTACGAACGAATTTCGGGACGAAATTCCAAACTAACGGGGGGATGATGTGACACCCCGTCGAAACGCTTTCACTTACACTAGCTTGACAGTGGCTGCCTTAACTTTCGGGACGAAAGTTCCTAAAACTTGGGGATAATGTGACACTTCGGACTTTCCCGAACAATCCTTCGATGTAACTTACGTGTGTATATTTATTAAATGAAAACCCGTGAACTTTCGTGTTACATGTTATGTGTGTATCTACGTGTCGGTGTATTTAGATATGTATATATATATATGTGTGCGTGTAATACATATGAGCCGAAACCACAAGCAACCCGACTCGAGACACAAGCAACCCGACTCAAGACCATGGTCTCGAGTGAACATTAGTAATGGGCCGGCTAGGCCTTGGCCTCGTAGGAATTAAACCCAACCCAAGCCCACACTCGCAACACTATATAAACCCAACCCCACCTCCCTTAATCATTTTACACACTCTCTTCTCACACTCTCCTCTCATCTTCTTCACTAAACCCTAAAACCCTAAATTTCTAGCAACCAAAATCATCTCCCCATTCCTTCATATCTCTCGGATCAAGTGAGCTATCAACAAGGAAGATCGGACAAACCAAGAGACCACCCGAACACCCCTTTTCTCTCAACCCCGAGTAACCGGTTAGTGTTTTTATGTTCATGGTTATTGATGATTGCTATGGTTTTATGCTTGTTAATGTGATTAGAAGTTTTAGTATGAATATTAGGCTTGTATGTTCATATTTATGCTAAGGAAGGTGATGTTTTGTTGATCATCGTTTTGGGTTATCCAATATATATGTTAAGGGGTTGGTTAGAATTGCATGTTCTTAGGATTTGATTGTTAACAAGTATGATTTCTATGTTAGGATAGGTGTTATAATCCTTGTCAAGAAATGATACACGGTTTTATAAGCTTCCTGTTTGGATTCGGGTTATTTATAGTTCGTGATTTCTTGATTAAATGCTTGAAGTTTTATTGAATGAATGAAGAACAGTTTGAATGTGTATAATAGTTTGAAAATGCTGATTTTGATCCAATTTGGTGCACAAATCGACCAACAAACATGTTTTAGTGGAAATAGTACAACATTTACATGAAAATGCAATTTCATTGGATAGTACAAGTCTGCAGGTTCTAGAAGGGATTGCCATGCAAGTTATCACGGTTGCGAGTCGCAACCTTTGGTTGCTACTCGAAACCACGCGTGACCAGTCGAAACCTCCCAGTTGCGAGTCGCAATCAGCATGCATCAAACCTGGTTGCGAGTCGCAACCACACCTGCTATGTCGCAATCTCCAGTTACGAGTCGTAACCAAAACATGACGGACCGAGACCGCAGTTGCGAGTCGCAACCTCGGTTGCGAGTCGCAACCACCTTAGTTTCGACTGGGCTGTTTTATGTTATTGGGCCTTGACCGTTTGTCTTGTTGTTTTGGGCTTCAACTGTTGGGCCTCCTGTTGACTGGACTTCATTTTGATCTGCTACTGTATGTATACATGTTACTGTTTGTGTTTCTGCCTGTCAACTGCTTGTATACGTGTATGCTAGACGTGTTTACTTGTACCCGACTTGACCCCTATTTGGTAACCATGTTAGGACGTGGTGACCAACACACTTAACCAAGTAACGTATCATACCGAGCAACCCAAGGTGAGTTCACAACTTAAAAGCATGCGTCCCGGTGGTTTGGGACACGAGACCGAAACAACCCTATCCCCTTGAAAAGGGGATACCGTCTACACTCCTTCCCTAGTTATTGGGAAACAAACTTACTTTATCTTCCCTTGTATTGGGAAACCTTTTTAGTTAATTACTGTTTATACGGATTGCAACTAACGGCACTAAACGCAACTCTATCACTCAAGTCCCTACTACATAATACCGATTAGTCGCCGGTGCCAGGCGAACGGGTTATTAGTTGATAGCGCTATTTAGGTTTTACCAGCCTCACACCGTGCCATGGTATGGGATCGGTCGTGAACTAATGTACTCAGGCATCCGTCAATGATGATAGAACATTGACATCGGGGCATCCTGCGGAAACGCAAACGGTTACCTAGTGTTCGGTATTGGAAAAACAGTTTAGTCGCTAACTTTTGGGGTAGCTCCCCATGGCATGTATAAACGGATAAATTAACTGGTGAAACGAGTTTTTGGTAATTAAAACTGGACAACTAGTGAACTCACTCAGCATTATTGTTGACCCCTTTACTGCATGCTTTGCAGGTGGCCAGTGACTGGAGCAGCTGCTTGGGATGTGTAGTGGTCGTCTGCCCGTGTGTTGGGCATTTATTATGTTTACCTTGCGAACAATGTCCAAAACTGTTAATTATGCTTCCGCTACATTTTCTCTGAACTTAAAACTCTGAACTTGATATTTGCTAATCGTATGGTTAGTAAGTATTACTTTAATATTAACCAATGCTTAGTATAATTGGTGGCTAGATCCTGGTCAGTCACGCCCTCGAAGCGGGTGTTATCCGCGGGTGGATTTTGGGGGTGTGACATTATCAGTACGGTTACGGTAAAACGTGTTTAAAGATGATTAAAGTGGACAATGTCGAGAAGTGGCCAAAGCTTACAAATGTTACCGAATATGATGTCTGGAAGGAGGAGTTTGAATTGGTTGTGAAGAGCGAAGATACCAGAATGTGGTATTGTATTATAGATGGATACATGGCTCCTACACGTCGTGTTGAAGGAAGGACAAAAGTGATTTCTTATGACAAGATGGATGAATCTGAGAAACTGATGGTTGATGCTGAGAAGAAAGCCTTAGCAGTGATAAAGATGTCCCTGCCTGAGGGAATTAAACATACCATCAAGCACTATGGGACTTCTTATGATCTGTGGGAAGCTTTACGAAAACGCTATCAGAATTCATCAAGACAGAGTGTAGGAGATCGTGCGTTAGATGAAGAAGCAGTTGTTGTGAAGGAAGAGAAGAAGAAAGCTCTTGAACAGAAGGCTGAGAAGAAGGCTGCAGAAGTTTCAAAGTGCATGAATGGTGTGAGTGAACTTACAACAGAGGTGAAGGTAACACCAGAACCTGTAGGTCATACGTGTCATAATTGCACTGAACTACAGGGTGAAGTTGACAGACTATCGGAGCAAAACAACGTTCTGTTAGCTGATTTGGAAAACCGAAAAGAGTTAAATGTTCTTTTGATTAAAAGAGAGTCAAACTGTTTAGAAAAACTAAAATCAAATGAACAGGAAATTAGCAGTTTAACAAGCAAAGTCAATGAACTGTTACAGGTCATTGATTTGGCTCGTGAAACTGTGAAAGAAAAGACTAACGAGCTTTCAGAAAAGTGCACAGAATTGGCTGATGCACAAGCCAAAATTGTAGAACTTCAAGGGAAGTTACATAATTTTGGGAATTCTTCGTTAGTCAGAACTCAAATTCAAAAAGGTTTAAAAAGAAGTAATGATAAAACAGGGGTGGGGTTTACTAAAGCTTCATCTTCTGACTACTCATTTTTACCAACTGAAGATGAGCTAACTGAATTTGTAACCACTGCACATGTAGTGGATCCGATAGCTGTGGACTTGCCAAGTAGTCCAGTTTCTTTGAAAGAATCTGTTGGGTCTAACAGTACACCTCATAAATTGGATGAGGATACTGAAGACAACAAGACCAACACATTTAAAAAGGGATCAAACAAAGAGAAAATATCCTGTTTTAAATGTCACAACAAAGGGCACGTGGCGAGTTGTTGTCCTTTAAAGAAAGGTAAGCAAAAAGTTGACGAGGTTATGGATGGGAACCAGGTTGGGTCAAGCAATAATGTGAAATCTGAATCTAGTTCAAAAACTTCCAATAATAAGTTTTCGAAAAAGAGATCGTGCTTCAAATGTCACACCAAGGGACATGTAGCTAGCTGCTGTCCTAACAAAAAGAATGAAGCACAGGTGAGTGAGGAGAAAGGTTCAAATTCTCCAAAGAAATCTGCTCCCAAGCAACCACAGAATGTTGCTGTTGGTGTAGATAAGGCTGAAAAAGTAACTCCTCAAGTTCCTCGTTTTCAAAGAAATCAACAAAGATTTCAGCCTAGATCTCCATCAAGCAGATATCAGAGACCTAGAAGCAGTTCACCTAAAATGAACAATTTTAATTCAAATAATTTCAGAGGTCAAAGTCAATATCAAAATCGATACCAAAATAATGGTGGTCGAAATTTTTATAACAATGGCTTTAGAAATTATAACAATAATGCTTCTCGGAATCAAAATCAAAATTTCCAAAGGTCAAATTGTCCAAATGTATATAGGAACCCTCAGGACCAAAGGCCTAGTGGAAATCAAAATCAAATTCCAACAGGTCTAAGATCCAAGACTCCAGTTAGGAGTAATGGATATTGGATGGATGTTCCAGTTGTTGGTGAATTTGGACGACCCAAGACCATTAAGGCTTGGGTCCCCCAATCTAACTAATTTCTAAGTTAGTGTGTGCAGGAGCTGCTAAGGAGGATTATCAACTTATGTTGATAGTGGCTGCTCTAGGCACATGGCGGGGGGTGTGAGATTGTTGATATATATTTTTTAAATGATTTAAATTGAAGTTCAAAGTGCTTAGTCGACACAGAGGATAACCTGGCAGATCTTTATACTAAAGCATTTGACAGGGCTCGCTTTGAACATTTAGTCGAACTCAACGGGATGAGGAATCCTGAATAACTGGTTTTTCATAAGAATTTTTGTAAATACTTTACTGCTTTTCATAAAAATCAAAAACATAAAAAAAATTGAAAAAATCAAAAACATAAAAAAAAAATAGAAAATCAAAAATGAGATTTCACTGTGTGGAAAAGAAGAAATGATAGTACATTAGCAAGTTAGACTGTCACACTGAACTTGAAATTACATTGCTTAAGTGTGATAGCAGCTTCATCATATGATGTACCAGTAGGCAAAAAGCATGAAATAATCAACTTACCAATGTGATATAAACTTAAATGAACTGAATATGAGTGGGGAACACATTAGTGGTGTATGGTTTAATGACCTTAATTCTTGCGTTGATAGATTGCCAAAATCTGAAGTTTTGGGTCTTTATACTGTTGTTTTATCTAGGGATATCTTGGCTGTCTGTCTGTTAGAACTAAAATTGTACATGACCCCAGGAAAGATAGTCACTTGGAATTAGCTCATTTCTATTTGAATGTCTGTATATTTCCCGATACACACAATTTTGATCTGATTCTGAAATCTTCTCTGAAAAAAGTCGTGTACCTCCTCTGCTGCATCCAGATATATGCTGACCTGGAGGTGCTAGGCAACGACAACTTCTGCTGCATCCAGATACATGCTGACCTAGCTGTACGTTGTCGCACTATAGATCTAATACACCCGAAAGAGGCCCTCTAGTGCCCAAAAGAAACCCAATAAACCTATATCAAACTGAGAAAATCTCATTTGATCTGTATATTATACCATCTCTACTAAGATCTATTCTTTTCTCTTCTCAACCTATTCCCAGTTAAGATTTCAGAACTCTGGATTGGACTTGTGAAATATGTGGTAGGGAAGATACTTGCATGATAGAGTGTGCTGTTTATATTTCCAGGATTTGATTAGTATTTATTTGGGTGTTCATAGTTAAGCAATTAAACCATGATAAAACAGTTTAAATGCAGACCTAGACACAGTCAGGATATCTTAATGTATGAATTCAGTATACTCACCTACTACGATGAATCTTTGTGCATACCTTGATCGTGGGGGTATATCCTGAAGTGGGACACGCTCGTATTTCATAAAATAAAATTACCTTAACGTATCATATGGTAATGGTACTTGAAATGTTCATGCATTTTGTTTAAGTGGACAAACATACTGGTAATCGTCTTGAACTGCTTTTCATGAGAAATTAAATAAAGAGTTATCTAATAGTGTGAAACAGTTTGATTGTGCTGATATGATCTTCTTACCAGTGATTCTCACAAAAATAGAGTGTTTATTGCTTTTGTATTTATTTGCTTTCAGAAAATATAAAAATCCAAAAATAGTGTCATTTTTTTGTTTAAAATTCTTAACGTACGGAAAACTGTTATTCGTGGAGGAATTGTTACTGATAGGGGGAGACGGTGTTAGAAAGTGAGTTCAAAATTTTCAATCAGACAGGTTGTTCTTGTGTGTTGAACAAAAAGTTTTGCGTGTTGGTGATAGATTGAAAAGGCTTAATCTGTGATACAGTTTAACTATCTCTTGAAAAATAATAGTTTATTTAACTTATGTTAAAAAAATTCTTATGGTTTCTCGAGATGTTGGTTTTATAGTGTTCAGATTGAAGCGGTTTGTTGCTGAGAAGTTGCTGTGAAGTGTGAAGATGAGAGTTTGATTGGCTGCATGGTAGAACCTCCTTTCTAAATTGCAGACAAGTTTGAAGAGTTTGAAGATTGCTTTGCAAATGCTGAACTGGAGTTTACTCAAACGCTAACGTGTTGAAGATTTGGTGATTGGATGCATCAGCTTAGGGGGAGTCTGTTGCTGACAGTCTGTTGCGGACAGAAGCCGTTGAAGCTGAAGCTATCCAAAGACCAAAGACAGTGCAAGATTACTTGAAGATTGCAAGAAGACCGAAGACAAAGTTTTGACTCAAGACAAAGTTTTTATGAAGCTATTGTCAAGGGGGAGTTTGTTGGTGCATGTTTGTGACAACAGCTTGGATTTGGTCTTTGGATATCTTGTAATTAGTTAAACGATAAACAGTTAGCGGGTTTAGCTTTGTAATAGTTAGTTGTTATGTTTGGGCTAACTAAACCCAAGGAATTGGGTGATGGGGGCGAATTGGGCCTGTCCAATTCGCAGCCCATGATGTTTGACCTAGCCCACTTGTAAACCTTGTGTTATATAAACAAGGTTAGACATTAGGGTTAAGGTTAATCAGTCAAAACAGAGTTTGAGTGACCTTGAAATTCGTGAGAGTTAGCTTGGACGAATTTAGGGTTTGTGGTTAGGGTTTGATTGATTGTAATCAGTCTTGATAGATAATCAATAAAACCCGGTTTGATTGGAATTGCTGTTTCTGTGTTCTACACGTTTTCTGCTACAATCTGATCTAGAGGATTCCGCACTCTAGGTTAGATAGACGATTCTGTGACGATCCGTAAGACTCAAGGGGACCTACACTTCTCCTATAAGTGCCAAACATGAATGCAAATCAAAGGGACTTCAAGGTTGTAACGTGGCTAGGTGTATAGGTATGAAATGGGATATATATGAAGTAGCGAAAATTCGACCCGGTCTTTTTATTACAAAAATAAACAAACAAACAAACAAACTTAACTACTATATACAAGACAATTAAACTTCATTTTTTTTTTCAAAGCAAGCAACCGTACAATAAAGCTTTAAATAAATCTACCTCAAACTAATAAATCTACTAATACTATCACTAACACTTATAAGACCGAGTCAAATTTGGGTAAAATTTTAAGTAAGTAGCTAGGGGTAACAATTGATAGGCTTTTTGTAGGATCGTTTGTCGACCTGGTTTGAGTCGTTCAGAGTAGTTCGTGTCCGAATTAAGAGGCGGAAACTAATAATTCGGTGCAATTGAAGCTGTATTCACTTTAATATTGCTGTTGTATTGATATCTTGAAAGATTACACGATCAGACAGCACTTCGGCAGAGTACCGGAACAATACACCATCAACTATATCTTTTAGATCGCTCTACCAACCTATATATAGAGTATCTGGGTCGCTTATATGGCATGTACATAAAGGCGGTCCACATAGTGCCAAATAAGCGATCCTAAACTAGTACACATGAGCGATCCTGACTAATCTTGACATAAAAGCGGTCCTAGAACATGTATCTATAAGCGATCCTATACAAATCACTAATTCTAGGATTTCATGTCATTTTCAATCTGATCAAACTTCAAGACTTGATGGAAGACGTAGTCAGCAGACGTAGGTGCACCAACAGACTCCCCCTCGGATGTTGACGGAGTCTTCATAATTGTCTTCATAGATCATTCTAGACTGCATTCGCACATATCTATCTACAATCTTCATCAGTCGACAATCTGCCTCTGAAATATCTGTCATTCCAAGAATCTTCGTTCTCTATCTCCATTATCAACAAACTCTTCTCTCTTGAATGTTAACACGGTGTCTTCAGACTCCCCCTCTCACACAGCTGGGATCGTAGTCTGGAATTCAATCTTTCACTGTTTCTGAGATCGTAATCAGGCTCCTGACAGGTTCAAGATCGTAACCTGGCCCTTTAATACCTGCACAATCTCTACCCATCCATAAGTTTCTACAAAGATTAAAACCTCTCAACAAATTAGAAACTATGTTGAACCAATACAGTAATGATTTTGCATTCAAGAAATAATTATTGGTTTTTATCAAAACAACTTTGCCATCTACACACAAACATTCCCCAAACCAGTTCTTCAAGTTTAGCACTTTGAATTTCAAAAATCAGCATCTCAACACCAGTTGTCGAAAATATTTTTGATTTTTTAAAATTTATGCTAAAACACACTGAAAATCTTTTTGGATTTTTGAATAAAAATAAACGTAGAAATGAAATATTTACAAACAATATTTTTGTGAATTTGTGCAAGAGGATCATATCAGTTTTGAAGCATATCACAAACACCGTTAAGCTTGATTACATGATAAGTTCTAAACAATTTACCTAGATTGTCAGTATGTTTGTCCACTAAAATTTTCAACACAAATTTCAATCGATTCGAGATACGATATTAATGTTTTAAAGACTTAAACTTAATTGTGTATCACTCCACTTGAATATACTCCCGTATCCAGATCCCAAATATTCAGTCTTACAGGTGAGTATACCACAGATGATATCTGTAAAGGGGTAATGTGCGAGGGCCGTGAGAGCTCAGGTCGATACTTCCGTATATGCAGAGAGATGACGGCTTCGACTTTTGGTGAGTCCCCTTTAGAGGATCTTTTGTTACAACAGCAAAGATTACCAATTTTATTGTTTAATCAGTTTGCTGAGGGCGGCGCTTATATTTCAAAGCTTTTTGCAGAAAGTATTATTCGGGGACTAGGTCAGTATTTCCATACAGCAGAAGTCCCGGAATAATACCCCAGATATCACTGAGCATAAAGACCTAGTATCTCAGAATACGGGACCTTTCAAACAAGATTTCGGGGGTTACCCATATATCCAAGAATCGTTACCCACGAATCAAGCAAGTTAAATTTAGGTTTATATCTCGTTTCAATTTACTAAATGTGCGAAAATCTACTGACACATCCGCAGTAAGATTGTTTATCACATTTTGACTTTCCAATTCTTTAGCGTGCTGTGATAGTTCACTGACGTACTATCATTTCCTCTTTTACGCAACAAAACTCATTTTTCAATTTTATGATGTTTTTGTCTTTTTCAAATTTTCGATGTTTTTGGATTTTCTAAAAATTCTTAACAACAAAACTCATTTTTCAATTTTATCATGTTTTTTTCTTTTTCAAATTTTCTGATGTTTTTGGATTTTCTAAAAATTCTTACTCCCCCTAAAATTCAAATAAATCTAAAGAAAATTGAAAACAAACTGTACAGAACATGACAACTGATATCGAAACACTTCAATTCTCCATCCGTTTGGCTTAAACAATCAGAACTCCCCCTCACAACAAACTATTTTCCCATAATGATTTCAAAACACTTAAGTTTGTTTTAATCAGAATGGTTTTTCCGGAAAACAAGTTTAGTTGTTTTTACTTTTTATAAAATGAGGTTCAAATCATCACTTTGTTTACCAAATACTTGAATGATAATTAAATCAAGTCCAATTCAATGACCTTGATTTAACCACTTGTAAGATCTACACCAATCACTACCATACAACCACTTGTAGATTTAGCAATTAAACTTATCAAACCTGTTTTTTCAACCAATTACCATCTTTTGGTTGAATTCTCAAGGTGCCGATTCCTACTCCTCGCTTACAAACCTGGGAGTTCCGGCAAGTCCTGCAACTTCACAAACATATTTAGAAATATGCCGATTCATGATCCGCAATACTATCTTGGGATCTCCGGCAAGTCAGGTTTTCATTCTTGAAAAAATATATCCACCCAAGCCTGACCTTCCTTGGGTGTAACCTCATCGTTTTCATTGTTTCTTTCAACTGACCTGTAAACCCATCCTTTGGAAGCATAAAAATCCTGAATGCTTTGGGCCTTACCACTGACCATTTTTCCAAAGATGCGTTTTACATTTCCATTGAAAGTTTTTTCAACATCAATTTTCTTCTTGTCGGAATAAAACTGATTTGATATTTCAACTTTTCCGATTTTAGATTTATAATTTTTAGCATTTAGTGGTGGAAAATTCACATCGTCCACTTTCTGAACTTTCTTTTCAATCTTTTTCTCAACACGTGGCTCCTCTGATTTTATGGAATCAGATTCATCACCAGACTTGTTACCTGAACCTTTTACAACCCATTTCTGATTTGTAGCATTTTCTATTCTTTTGGAAGCACTCTTTGAAGATTCTCCTTTTTCATAAGTCGAATTCTCAAAGCCTGTGAATTTCCGGGTTGACAGTTCAGTCTTCTCAACAACTTTTTCTTTCATTTTTCTTGAGACCTCTTGTTTTGGTCGAAATGTCTTCGGACAATCTTTCGCAACATGACCCACAACTTTACACTGAAAACAAGATCTCTTTTCAACCTTCTTCGGGTCTTCTTTCTTCTTCATGCCCTCTTGCTTCTTAGCAAGGAATTCTTGATTTGTCTAATTTCTGAATGATTTCTCTTTTTCAGCTTCTGTTGTTTTTCCTGCAACAAACATTGTTTTTGGTTTATAAACCTTTTCATTTTTATAGTTTTTCTGTGAAATAAAACCAAGACCTTTCTTTTTGAAATTACGATCATGGTTTGGTTTCTTTTGGAAACTATAACCACAATTGTAACCCATTTTCTTGTTAATTCTCTGTTGATCTCTTGAAGTGTATTGTTTTGGTTTTCCATTAAGATTGAAATCTTTTATTTCAGAAATATTAATTTCTGTTAGTTTGAAAACCTTGTGAATCATTTCAAGTCTAACACTTCTTATTGGAAAACTTTCATCTGAATATAATTTGTCAGAACCTTTCAAAGTATATGCCACTTTGACCGATTCATCATTCAAATTAGATTTTGAAAGTAAAAATTCTTTATCATAAACCCGTTTGTCCTTTTTGACTGTTTGCTTTGACGCACTAGACCCAGACTTTGACTCAGGTTTGGACTCCGGTTTTGATTCCTCATTGTCATCTGTGTCTAACACCTGATCGACCATACTTTTTATCAACTTTGACTCATGATCAGTGTCTGATGACGTATATGTGACATCAATACTTTCTGGTAAGTTATCTGACGACCCAGACTCACATTTCAAATTGATCGCTGGATTGACTCTTTCTGAATTTGGATTTCGAGGTGAATATCCATTTTCGACCGGGGGCGGACATCTGTTATAAGATACACTCGGTTTCTTACCAGAAGCCTTCAAATTTTCTTCATCTTTTGTCACTGATTTTTCTTCTTCAAATATCTTCACTTCTTCAAAAGTCTTCAAATCTTTCACAACTGGATAAATCCTGTCAACAACAAAAGTAGAACATGAGTAACTGTCTAATAATTTCTTAACTTTCTCAGTTTCTATCTTTTATGTTGCCAACTCAAGCTCGAGATCTGCACATTTCTTAATGTTATAGTTTGCCGTATCAAGCTGTCTTAGGTAAGCTATCTTCAAAGTATTCATAGCTTCAGATTGTTCACCATCAGAATCTGTATATTTGTTGATTTCTCTGTTCATTGTATCATACGATTCCTTCAACTTGTGAATATTGTGCAACAGCTCATTGTTCTGCTTAATCAGCGAATCACAGTTCATGCATTTTTCTTGGACCAAGACTGGTTCAGCATCCACTTTAATCTCAAATTCAGGAACCTCTTTGACTGTCCTGCTTGAATTTAAAAAATGAGCTCTTCTCAATTTCTCAGCTTTTGCTTCTTCCTTCAATCTCTCTTCCTCTTCAGCCTCCTCTATGATCTTTCTTCGTCTCTCTTCAGCAGCTTCCATGACTTTTCTGCATCTTTCTGCACATTTCAAATCATAAGCATTAGCAAAGAAAGCATGAGAAGTGTTTTTAGACATCTCTTTGGCCATAAGATTTTGATCTGGAAAAAAATCATCCAAGGTAAAACCTTTAGCCATTTTTTCATCATCTTGTTCAGCTAGACACACTTTGCTATCTTTTGGAAGATACTTTTCCTAGGTAAAATTATCATATTTTCCCTGACTAACAACACATGCTCTTTTATCAGCCACATCTCTTCCATGAGCCGTTTGTGCCTGATGCTGCTGTGCTGGTTGAGTGATTTGATGATAAATGGCCTTCTTGTGATAATCATTGTTTCCAAAAGGATTCTGGGCACCGGTAGCTTCACGGTTTTTGCATTCCCTCTTGAAATGCCCCTTCTCCCTGCAACGAAAACATGTAACTTTGGATTTATCAAAACCCAAAGCTGAAACGTTTGCATCACGAAAATCATCACGGCCAGTAATTTGTTTGAACTTTTCAGCGCGTCTCATCACACTCGCCATACACCATTTTATATCCATCAATTCCATTTCCTCAGCATCAATTTGATCGTAATCCTCTTTCGTGAGCATTGGATTTCCGATCTTTCCTGCAACAAAACAACTATAAGACTCTAAAATCATCCCTAACAAAGACATTTGATTTTTTGCAATATCTTCAGTGTAGTCTTGATCATTCTCAAGGCTTAACACAATGTTACACTGAAGTTTTCTACCATTCTTTGTTACAGAAATGTTAGGATCAAAAGATGAAAATCTTGTGCTGTTGCTTGATCCCTGAGATGTCTTTTTTTCAGTAGAATCTTTAACACTGTAAGCAGTTTCGATCTTAGGGGAGAACTTTGTTGAATCAGTAGCACCATGCTTGTAGTACAGACTGATATCCTGTTCTCCATCGTAGTTCTTCATCCTAGCAATCTTTCTCTGCTCCATTTCTTGAGCTTCCAAATGCTTGATAAAATCTCCCAAGGTCATAGCTCTGTAATCTTTTCTGTTAGATCTTAGCATCATCAGAAATGTTCCCCATGTTTCATGTGGAAGGGCATCTGCAAGTTTTTCAATTAATTCATCAGTATCTTTCTTAATGCCAAGTTTTGTCATATTTCTCACCAAGTTACAATATCTATCAATAATTTGCTTGGTGTTTTCAGATTTTAAACCACGAAACAAATCGAATTCTTTCTTCATGAGAGACATTTTGTTCTTTAACATATCATCACTTCCCGTAAACTTTGCTTCCAACTCTGTCCAAATAGAATATGCAGTTCCGTCATGTTGAAGCAGTATCAAGATATCTTCCTTTATAGCTTGCTAAAGCAGACTCACCATCAATTTCTCATCTCGATATTTCTTTTTATCTGCAGTACTCATCTCTCTAAGTGTTAGCGGAGTACCATTCACAACATTGTCCTTTGTGGGTTTAACATATCGTTCCTCGGTGTGTTCCCACGCATCAAGATGATAAGCTTCAACCCAATTTCCGAATCGTTCCGACCACACATTGTAATCATCAATATCCATGAGTTTCGGTGGTTTCTGAGACGTTCCGGTTTCATTTTCTATCAAAGCACTTTGAGTAATCGAGGCCGGGGTAGCAAAGGCATTATAAAAATCAGTATCCATCTTTCAAATTGTTCAAAAATTTTCAATAATTTTCAAATTTTATCAATCAGTTCACAACAACGGTCCAATGAAATAACTAAATGTCCAAATAAGCGGTCCAGACAATTTCCAAATAAGCGATTCAAACTAATCCAGATGAGCGGTCCAGACAGTTAATCGTTCGAGCGGTCCAACAATGTCACTAAAAGCGATCCAAAAGCTTGTTCATTCGAGCGGTTCACACAATGTCTGTTCGAGCGGTTCAACTGTTTTAGTTCGAGCGGTCCAACTGTTACGAGCGGTCCAGAAAACTGTCAAATGAGCGGTTCAGAATCAGTCAAATGAGCGGTCCAATATTGAAATTTGGAGCGATCCAGAAGTCAAAATTGATCCTTGGAGCGGTCCAGACACGTAATTTGGAGCGATTCAGATGCTGATGTCACCTTTTGTGCGAATCTGAAAAAGCGAACCACCTAAAATCTTGGTTTCTACGTCGATTTTAGTTCTGAAAACTTCAAGGATTTGTTAATTCATGATTCCGAGTGCACTGTGTGATTTTGAGCTTGTTTTACCGTGAAAAATTTTGAAAAAGTGAAGAAAGTGTAGAAAATCAGAAGAATAGCAGCTAAAATGGCAAGAACTCCTCCTCCTGAGCTCTGATACCACTTGTAGGATCGTTTGTCGACCTGTTTGAGTCGTTCAGAGTAGTTCGTGTCCGAATTAAGAGGCGGAAACTAATAATTCGGTGCAATTGAAGCTGTATTCACTTTAATATTGCTGTTGTATTGATATCTTGAAAGATTACACGATCAGACAGCACTTCGGCAGAGTACCGGAACAATACACCATCAACTATATCTTTTGGATCGCTCTACCAACCTATATATAGAGTATCTGGGTCGCTTATATGGCATGTACATAAAGGCGGTCCACATAGTGCCAAATAAGCGATCCTAAACTAGTACACATGAGCGATCCTGACTAATCTTGACATAAAAGCGGTCCTAGAACATGTATCTATAAGCGATCCTATACAAATCACTAATTCTAGGATTTCATGTCATTTTCAATCTGATCAAACTTCAAGACTTGATGGAAGACGTAGTCAGCAGACGTAGGTGCACCAACACTTTTAAGGCACAAAATGGGCAACTAAATGTCCAAACCCCCGCCCCTCTCGCAACCATGCTCATATATATATAACTTATGAGGTCCAACCCCCCAAATCCCACACTCGCTCACACCAACGACGAGGCTACCTAAATGCCCTTATCCTTTATACATTCATGTCTAACTAAGGACTCAAATCGCATTCAAGCTCAAGTTCTAATGCACCCCCACCCGTAGCCACTCTCATCAAAGACAATCATTATTTATGTACAAGTGTGGCTACAACTCTCACCAAGCATGAAAAAAGTATCAAGGGTTGCCGGTGCACCAACTTGGGGTTAAATTAGGGCGTTCAAATTCTCACATCGTTTCGCTTGGCTCAAAATTTTTCAAAAACTTCAAAAATTCCCCCCATCCCCACACTTGGGATACATTGACCCCAATGTATGGCTTTAGGAGGCTTTGATCACTAAATCATTCAACATCAACAAAAGCTTCTTCACTCAAACCACAAATTTCTTTTTGTATTTTTTTCATTTTATATTTTTTTTTACTTTTTTTTAAAACACACATGACACCACCAACGAGCACCATCCCAAACTCAACAAAACAATCATACACCACCCAACCGCCCAACCATAAACAAAATAAAACTACAACTATGCACAAATTATACAAAAGAGAGAATACCACCTGACTAATAGTAGCGTGGTCCTGGAGGTCCAAAAATGGATGACATCATGTCATTCCATTCTCCAAATCCAAATGCGCCGCTGCTACTCCCTCCTTGTTGTTGGGCTCCCTCTTGCTGCCTCGGGTCAATCCATTGTGAGTGGTGAAGTGGTGGAGTCGGATATGAGACACTACCGTCATAAGGCGGTAACGAGGCATAGTCCACAAGTTGTGGATCCTCAACAACCGGCCTTCCGGCATGCCAATCTGCATGCATCCTCCTCGCTTGATCGTCGAAGTACCTATTATTCGTTTCCACCTCTCGGGAATACACCAATGTGCGGTTCCACGACTCTTGGCGATCAAAGCTATGTTTTAACGACCGCTCTATACTTGCACTATTCCTCGTGTTTTGATCATACAACGTCCTCTCCGACCCCGACCATGTATCAAAAATAGATGCCGGAGGACGTTGACTTTCAATCACTTCTTGCATTGTACCGTTATAAGCCCAACCCGGCTCATAAGATTGTTGCGCATAATCGTAAAACATACCACCGTAACCTCCACCATGACCCCCTTGACCCACATTCAAGTTCACCCCATCTTGCGGTTGCTCCTTATAATCTTCATCCCTGCTTGGGATCTCTGCTTCACTCTCGGGTTCATCCTCTTCACCCGGTAACAAATCTCTCGCATTCGCCTTAAGAGCTCTCCACCTTTGGCCTTCCGACTTTAACTTGTGATAACGCTCCGTCTGAGTATACGTCCAAACACTCCCCAACTTATCCAACGTAAAAGGCTGGTGCCTTTTTGTTGCTCCCCGATCTTCAGATGTTATCGCCTTCTGTTGTTTCATCAATCCCGTAATTATTCGACAATACGGGACGATGTCTCTTCCATACTTATTCCGGCAGATCCATAAGTGGTTCATCATAAGATAACGTATCGGAAAATGTGGAGCCCCATGCGTTAACGAATAAAGAACGGGTACCTCCGGAAACCTCACCTGCCCTTTGTCTCCCCTTCTTGGAATGACATTGAGAAGACAAATTGTATGCAACAACTTAGCTTCAATTTTTAAATTCTTCCGGTATAGAATACCACTGTATTTACTGGGTAAAAATATTGCTGCCAACATATCATTCCATCGAACATGTTTCTCCGGTTTAAGCAAGAGGTCATCGAGAGTGGGAACCATGTACTCACGAGCCGGGAGACTATCATACTTCCCGAGCTTCTTTAACGTGTCAAATGACATCTCCACCGGTACCCCATGCACCTCACCAATCAACTTCATCTGTGACGGCTTGTTAAAATTGTGACATTTCAAGGTCGCCATCCATTCTTGTATCTCGGTCATAAACAAGTTGCTTTTGTCTTTATCGAAACATTTAAGCGCCGATTCCCATCCTAGCGCCCGAAACTTATCAAACACCCCAAACTGTTGGAACTCCACTTCCCGAACCTCTCGTTCACAAATGAAGGCCGCCGCCTTGTTCTTCAACTTATTCATGTTGTCATGGTAGAGTGTCGGTTGCCACTCCTCTGCTTGATCATCTAACGGACCCGAATTCCACACCGGCTTTTCACTTGGATCCAACTCCATTTCTTCTTCACTCCCACTCTCGCTTTCACTTATACGACCCATATATTGCCTTTTTCGCGGTTGTTGTTCCTTTTGTTTGCCTTTCCCTTTTGATGATGATGAACTCGATCCCGCTTGTTCTTTCGTCTTAGCCATTTCCTACACACATTAGACAATCAACAAAAGCAAACACAAAATTAGGCTCATTCCTCCTAAACATCCCCACACTTGCTTGTTACTATGGTTGTAGATGTTAGTGAAATATTAGTGTATAAATTTTTTTTTTTCAAAAATTTGGGCATGGTGTCTCTACAATGTAGAAATCCCCCAAAAGTTCACTACTTTATTAGACATCCTACATCTACAACCATACTCATGTTCAAGACAATTAGCAAATAACATTATGAACAAGCAAATGGGTATGAACAAACATCAATAACCTCAATCTTCACAATGCACCATCAAAATACACAAATTAAACTTCCATACCTTGATTTGAAGATGAACAAGTGCTTATGAAACAAAAACTCCAAAAACCCCCAAAAAATTTCGAACTAGGGTTTGGGATTCGGACCCAAAGACAGCGTTTTCTTGTAAATCTCTTGTCAAAATCAAAAACTACGTGAAAAATTAGTCAAGATAGACTCCGATTTCACTTAGTTTGGACAAGGATTGAAGGAGTTATGGAGGATTGAAGGTTGGGGAAGAAGAAGTTCTTGTGGGTCTTGAGAGAGAGATGGATGGTGGTAGAGAAAGTAAGATTGTGTGGCCAGGGTATACTCACGTGATTTTATGTTTTTATTATATTTTTTTTATGTATAAGCCGGAACCCCAAACGACGGAAAGGAATTTTCACCGTACCGTAAATTACGGTCTCACCGTAATTTACGGTGAGACCTGGACTTCAATTCTCCGCCGTAAATCAGTAATGAAAACCCGTAAAGCCCCAATTTTTCCCATTCCCACCGTAAATTACGGTCTCACCGTTATTTACGGTGGAAACTGGGCAAATCTGCTTTCGCCAAAAATTGAGTTTTTAAGTGAAAATTTGTAGAATTTTTTAATTTTTTCGATTTTTTTATGTTTTTTAATTTTTTCAAAAACTTGTAAAAATTACCCTACCCCCTCAAAAATCCCGTGTTGTCCTCAACACAATGTTAGAGTAATTCGTGACCCGAACATCCCCACACTTGTTTCAAACACGGATTTCGAAGAAATACGGCAATTGTGCAAATTATACAAAACAAAACAAAACAAAATACTACTATGTACACTACCAAACCTGGGCCTCTCATGGTTGTTCCTCATCGACCGGGCGCAAGATGTAGCCCGCTTTGTCAAGCTCCAAGTTGTTGATGTCGTTCCCCTCCAAGTACGGCTTCAAGCGGTGACCGTTCACCGTTTGTTGTTTCAATGTTTGCTCGTCTTGGATGTCTACATCACCAAATCTCCCAACTCTCCGAATGACGTACGGACCCATCCATTTGCTTTTAAGCTTGCCCCCGAACATTTTCAATCTTGAGTTATACAACCAAACTTTTTGCCCCACTTCGAATGTTTTCTTTCTCAATTTTGCATCATGCACTTTCTTGAGTTTATCTTTATAGGCCGATGCACATTCGTACGCCTCATCCCGAATCTCTTCTATCTCGCTCAATTGCAACTTTCTCAACTTACCCGCCTCATCATAATCCGCATTGACCGTCTTAATCGCCCAATGTGCTCTATGTGCCAACTCCATTGGCAAGTGACAACCCTTACCATACACCATCCGGTAAGGCGTTGTGCCAATAGGAGTTTTGTAGGCCGTTCGATATGCCCACAATGCATCATCTAACTTGCTCGACCAATCCTTTCTATCCGTTCTTACCGTCTTCATGAGGATCTCTTTGATTTGACGGTTGGACACTTCGACTTGTCCACTTGTTTGCGGATGGTAAGGTGTGGCAACTCGGTGGTTCACGCTATACCTTTTCAATAATTTCCCGAAGTTGAAGTTCTTGAAATGCGAACCACCATCACTTATAATAACCCGCGGGATTCCAAAGCGAGAAAAGATGTTGGATTGAACAAATTTACAAACAACCGAATGGTCGTTCGTTCGTGTTGCAATAGCCTCAATCCACTTCGAGACATAATCCACCGCTACCAAAATGTATAAGAAGCCATTCGAATTCGGGAAGGGACCCATAAAATCTATACCCCATACATCAAATATCTCAACAACCAAGATTGGTTGTAATGGCATCTCATCCCTCTTCGATATACTACCCATCTTTTGGCAATTTATACAATTTCTAGCAAATTCACACGCATCCTTGAAAATGGTGGGCCAATAAAACCCACATGAAAGAACCCGATAGCCTGTTTTATGCCCACTAAAGTGACCCCCACATGCGGACGAATGGGCATGGGTCAAAATTTCCAACACTTCCGTTTCGGGCACACACCTTCGTATAACTTGATCCGGTCCAATCTTGAAGAGATCCGGTTCATCCCAAATGTATTGCTTCACTTGAACCATGAATTGTTGTCGACGCTTTTTGGTCCAATGACTTGGGATGGCACCCGTGGCTAAGTAATTGACATAATGAGCATACCACGGTGCAACGAAAGTGGAAACGGCTAAAAGTTGCTCGTCGGGAAAACTTTCATTAATTTCACTCACATCATCGGTCCCTTCCACCGGAATCCGAGACAAATGATCCGCCACTACATTCTCACTTCCCTTTTTGTCTCGGATTTCTAGATCGAACTCTTATAACAATAAGACCCACCGAATCAAACGAGGCTTCGCGTCCTTTTTCTCCATCAAGTACCGGACCGCACTATGATCCGAATAAACCACCACTTTGCTCCCCCAAATATACGAGCGAAACTTATCCAAAGCATACACCACCGCTAGTAATTCCTTCTCGGTTGTGGTGTAGTTAAGTTGTGCTTCGGATAAGGTTTTACTCGCATAGTAAATCACCACCGGCTTTCTATCAACCCGTTGACCCAAAACCGCACCAATAGTGGTGTCGCTTGCATCACACATTATCTCGAACGGCTTTGACCAATCCGGTGGTTGCAAAATAGGAGCTTTGACCAAGTGTTCCTTCAAAACAGTGAAAGCTTGCATACACTCGTTAGTAAAATCAAATGGGACATCTTTTAATAACAAGTTGCATAAGGGTTTGGTGATAACACTAAAACCCTTAATGAAACGTCTATAAAAACCCGCGTGTCCCAAGAATGACCTTACCCCCTTAGCATTTTTCGGAGGTGGCAAAAATGATATTACCCGTATTTTTGCCTTATCCACCTCCATCCCCCTTTCAGAAATCACATAACCCAACACAATGCCCTCTTGCACCATGAAATGACTTTTCTCCCAACTTAGCACTAAATTCTTCTCAACACATCTTTTTAACACTTTTTGTAATTCGTTGAGACAAGCATCAAAACTAGTGCCAAAAATGGAAAAATCATCCATGAATACTTCGAGCGACTCTCCAACCATGTCCGAGAAAATACTCATCATACATCGTTGGAAAGTTGCTGGAGCATTACACAAGCCAAATGGCATTCGCCTAAAGGCAAAGGTGCCATATGGACAAGTGAAGGTGGTCTTGTGTTGGTCATCCGGGTGTATGGCGATTTGGTTATAACCCGAATACCCATCTAAAAAACAATAGTATTTTTGACCCGATAGTTTCTCAATGATTTGATCAATGAATGGTAGCGGGAAATGATCCTTAGAAGTGGCGGCATTCAATTTTCGGTAGTCAATACATACACGCCACCCGGTAACCGGTCGGGTGGCAATTTGTTCACCACTTTCATCCTTGACTACTTGAATGCCGGCCTTCTTAGGCACAACTTGGGTGGGACTCACCTAAGCACTATCCGAAATTGGATAAATAATTCCCGCATCCAACCATTTAATTACCTCTTTTTTAACTACCTCCCGTAGGTTCGGATTCAATCGCCTTTGAGCCTCTCGTGTCGGCTTCGCATCTTCAGTGGTAATGATTTATGCATGACAATGGATGGACTAATTCCTTTAAGGTCGGCAATCGTCCATCCAATAGCTCCATTGTTCTCTTTTAAAACCTCCATCAACGCTTGCTCTTGTGCCAACTCCAAATTAGAGGCAATAATGACCGGTAAGGTGTCATTATCCCCTAAAAACACATACTTCAAGTGGCTAGGCAAGTCTTTGAGCTCCAACTTTGGCGGTTCCTCCAATGATGGTTTCGTACCCGAATCGATCTCCGCTGGTAGACCTTCAAATTGATGAGTCCATGGCGGTCTACCTTCTTTCAACGCCATCGCATCTTGCTTTTCCTCCTCAACCCGGAGTGCATAAGCATGTACCTGTTCAGAAAAACCACACAGGCAAATATCCAAACCATCCTCCTCATACTCATGCGGGTTGCATCCGTCAACTATATCTGCCATGAAACACTCATCAACACCATTAGCATTAGAATTGTTAGTAAAAACATTCAAATGCATTTTTCTATTTCCAAAAGCCATATCAACTGTACCAAATCTACAATCAATAATAGCATGTGCGGTGCTTAAAAATGGCCGACCCAAAATTATATTTTGTTGTTGCTTAGGGTCCGCCGATGAGTAATCCAAGACTAAAAAGTCAACCGGGTAATAAAACTCATCAATTTTCACAATTACATTTTGAACCATACCCCGAGGTAACTTATGAGACAAATCGGCTAAAACAACCGTTGTCTCCACCCTTGCTAACGGACCAAAGTCATATTGGTCATATAAGCCCCCCGGTAAAATGCTAACTCCGGCTCCAAGATCTAGCAACGCCTTAGCCATTTGAAAATTTCCAACTTGTATATTAATCAATGGCGTGCCCGGATCTTGGAGCTTAGGAGGAAGCTCCCCATTCAAAACCGCACTCACTTGCCCGGTTAAATCCACCCGCTTAGGCACTTTCTTCTTGTTTTGCCTTTTTTGTGTACATAATTCTTTTAAGAATTTTGCATAAGCGGGGACTTGTTTTATTGCATCGAGAAGAGGGAGATTTATTTTCACTTGTTTAAACATGTCCCACATCTCCTCTTTTTGAGGACCTCTCGACACAATAAAATTTTTCTTTCCCGGGTCAAGTAAGGCCGATGGAAACGGGACTTGACTCGGTTCAACCTCAACTTTTTCATTCTTTTCATTTTCACCCAAACCCGGTTTTTTAACAATAGTTTCTTTTGATTTAACCGGTGAAATTTCATCATCACTTTCATTATCCATAACATCCTCAACTACCCCCTCAACCAATTCGGGTGACAAATTGGCTTTAAATTCTTTTCCACTTCTTAAAACACTAACATGATTAATATTAACATTACCTCGTGACGAACCATGTGAAGGGTTTACCTTAGTGTCGCTTGGAAGTTGACCCTTACCTTTCTTCAATTCCGCCACATCGGTTGCTAATTGACCCATTTGGGTTGTTAGTGATTGGATGCTTTTATCACGAACCTCATCCTTTTGCATTCGCACTTCATCAAGTTGGTTCCGTTTTTGCATCTCCATTTGCATGCTCTTTAGCATCTCCATCATCTCGTTTCCACCCGAAGACCCCCCTTGTTCTTGACCCGTTTGGTATTGTTTTTGATAACCTTGGTTATTTCCGCCTCGGTATCCACCTTGGTTATTGTAAGATTGGCGTGAGCCAAAGTTTCCTTGGCTACCTTGAAAATTCGGGTTTGCTTGATTTGAAGGGTTCCCATATCGAAAATTCGGGTGATTCCTCAACCCGGGGTGGTAGGTATTAGAGTTCATGTTGTTGTAATTCCTACCACCTCCTCCTTGACCTTGACCTTGAACCGCATAGACCTCTTCGTATTGCCCTTCCAACATCCCTTGGCAATTTTCAGCCGCGTGACCTATTTCATTACACAAAGCACAAACATCATAAATTTGGTTAGTGGTTTGAACATTACCATCATCTATGGCGTGCACTTGAGGTCGGGCAATGGCCGGTCGGGCTCTTCTTGAGGCTTGAGCTTTCCTCTTTGATGTAGTTGCCATGCTTTCCAGGAACTCCCAATCATCGTTCTCATAATTTGTTCCAAAAGTCCCACCGGTAATAGACATCAAATCACGTGCATCTTCGGCACTCAACCCCTCGTGAAAGGCATTCATCAACTCCCACAATTCAATTCCATGGTGAGGGCAATTCTTTATCATCATATTGAAGCGTTCAAATGCCTCGTGAAACATCTCACCATGTTGTTGTTGGAAGCTTCTCAACCCCTTTCTTGCATCGTTAGTCTTTTGGGCGGTGTAAAACTCATCCAAGAAAGTTTGTTGCATCTCCCCCCATGTATATATGGATGCCGAAGGTAATGTGTAAAACCATTTCTTCGCCTTATCTTCCAAAGAAAATTGGAATAATACCAATTTGATATCGTCGGCCGAAAACCCTTGACTCCCAAGAGTGTTGCAAATCGAGTCATAAGCCTCTAAATGAAAGTAAGGCTCCTCTGTTGCCAACCCCTTGTACTTTGGTAAACTTTGCAAAGAGTTGGTTCTTACTTCAAATGTTCGCCCTTGATCATTATGCGGAATAACTACCGGTGAAGGGTTTTGAGTGATTACCGGCAGAAAATGTGCTTCGATGCCCCTCACATTTTCTCTAAGGTGTCTCCTCGGTACACCATACCTACCTCTTGGAATAATAGGATCATTTGGCCTTGGTACTTGCCCTTGTGGTGCGATCGGTTGTTGAAACTGTTGTTGTCGCATCGGTGGGCGTTGAGGTGGTCTTTGAAATTGTGGTTGTGCATGTTGTGGCCGGACTTGTTGCAATGGGATAGGTTGTTGCATTGGTGGCCCTTGTGGTCTTGGCCGAATGTGTTGCGGTATGAGTTGTTGTTGTGGCATTCCACCAACACTTGCCATCCCTTGAGATTGACTTTGCACATACCCAAACTCTCCTTGATCACCATAACCTCCATAAGCGTAACCATCATCAACATGCCCCTCAAAATCTTCAAATCCCTCATCATAACCATCTCCTTGAATTCCCGAAGTTTGCCCAAATGGGATGGTCGAATACTGAAAACCCGATTGTTGTGGTCTAAAGGATGAAGTAGTATACACAATGGTTGAATTTGGTACAATTGTGAAAGCGGATGATGATTGACCCGTAGTTGGGGGAAAGAAGTGGGATAATGGTGGGATTGTGGTGGATGGGTTGTAGGTGATGGCGGGTTCAGCTTGAGTGGTGATTGGTTGGGTGACATTGGATGGTGTGAATTCGGCGGTGGTATTAGGTAATGTGGTGTTTGGTGATGGTTGGGTGGAAGTAGGTATAAAGGATGAGGATGATTGACCCGTTGTAGGTGGAATTTGAGAATCAGCCATGATGTTTCTCGGTGTGATGGGTGAAGCGGGTGAACCAATAATCTTGTTTTCTCGTACTAAAACTCTGTTTTGTCTTAGCGTTCTTTCAATTTCCGGATCAAACGATAGCGGTGATGACCTGTGAGAGCCCCTAGTATGCATACACCTGAAGTACCTGCACACTAAAACACAACCAGCGTAAACCCGAAAATAACAAAACAAAACTATTAAACTAACATGCGCACTACTCCCCGGCAACGGCGCCAAAATTTGACGTGATGTCGTGGTCACTATCAAATTTAATCCCCAAAACAACTATAGATAGTGGTAAGAGGGTATCGAACTCAGGGAGTATGTGGAAGGTATGTCGATTGTATAGCTTTGCACTTAAACTACAATTAATCTAATTTGCAGAAAAATAAAGATCAATGGTTTGGATTGTTGTTTTAGAAAACTAAATTAAAAACTAATTTCAAATCAAATGTTGGTTGTAAAACAGATTAGGAGAGAACAATGACCATCTTAGGTTTCAGTTTCTTTAAACAATTTTGTGTAATTCCAACTAGAAAGAGTTACATAGACATAACTCGTGTATAGATAATTGAAGTGATAAAAGGGAACAAAGTACTCGGATTATATAAACGCGAGGTTGTTTCCCGATGACCAATTAATCAATAACCAACCCTAACCCTTCCCGTGATATCTCGATTGCCAACGGCACCAAGAACGTACGATTAAGACTAGAAATTGCAATATCGATTAACAAGTTACAAGCAATTAAACATACACCATGATATTCAAGCAATGCAAGTTATCATTCTAGAAATTCAGAAATAAACACACAAAAGTTCAAGAGAAACCTTCACCTAAGATGATCAGCGAAAAGTTTAGCCGGACATAGTTTGGTGAATCATCATACCAACAAATCTAATGTTCATAGGAATCATAAACACAAACCGAATGTTAGCAATTGTTCCCAACCAAGCAAGACAGCCAAAATTCGCCCCTCAAGTGTTTCACAAACGTCCAATGATGAGGAATGATGAAAAGACCCCATCAAAACTAATTAAAGTGGCAGTTACACTTTTCCCGTCAGGCTCCACCGTAAATTACGGTATCACCGTAATTTACGGTGAACTTCAAACTGCTACGGTGTGAAGAGACTGATTTACGGTGAGCTCCAAATGAAATCCAGGTCCACCGTAAATTACGGTAGGACCGTAATTTACGGTGGTGAGCTGATATGTCTTCTTTGTTTCGTCTCTTGTTCCACGCTCGACCCGTTCGTCTCTAAACCCTCCAAAGCTGCATTTAATCCATCTTTTAACTCCCGAACCGCACCTGAAACATAAGCAACAGTAGTTATCTAATTCAAGATAATTACACGATTAGGTGAAAGATTATTTCGTCTTTTAACATGATTAAGGGTTGTCCAACGGACCACCCGTCAGAAAGTTCTATTGATTTCTATTGAAGTGACAGGCTCCCACCACTTTCCTCCAGAGATTTTCATTCTCCACCCTATACCTCCACCCTCATTTGACTAAAAGAGCCTCGTTAACTTCTTTAAGTTTATTAATACTCAAACCCCCCTTTTTCTTAGGCCAAGCCACTCAGTGCCAAGCCACCCAGTGCCAAGCCACCAAATGCATTTTCTTAGCCTAACTGGACCCCACCCAAAGAAACTTTCTCATTTTAGCTTCTAACAATTTAATGACACCGACCGGAACCTTGTAAATTGAAAAATAGTAAATAGGAAGGCTCTCCAAAACCGAATTAATCAGAGTAAGCCTCCCCCCAATTGAGAGGTTTTAGATTTCCAAAACGATAACCATTTATAAAAAACCTCGATTACCGGATTCCAGTTAGATATTATATTCATATTGGCCCCCACCGTTATCCTCAAGTAAGTGAGCGGAATTTAAGTTGTTGTTCTTCAGGTCAAGGGTTCAAGCAACCTCAAAGATGGACTTGTCAATAATTTTGCTTAAAAAATACTATATTTTCTCATTCTATTTTTTTAAACTTATACTCATTTTAATTTTAATTACTCTCTTCATAAACTAAACGGAGATATATATTTTGTTTTTACAGTGTTGATTACCTAATTAAACATGATTATTAGATATGTGACATATTTTTTGAAGGCTCAAACTATCTACACACTTGGTGTGTAGATAGCCACCCCAAAAAGTGTTTTTTTTGTTCTATATGCATATCCTGCAGTGTCGAGCTGTGGCCAACGCGCGGCGTTTTGGTCCGGTCAACCAGACAAAGACTGACGGGTGTCTGACGGGTCTGTTGATCGGACCAAAACGACGAGCTTTGGCCGCGTTTTGTTCCTGTCAACCAGACACCCGGTCAGTCTTTTGTCTGGTTGACAGGACCGAAACGCGGTCAAAGCTCGGCGTTTTGGTCCGGTCAACAGACCTCAGACACCCGTCAGTCTTTGTTTGGTTGACCGGACCAAAACGTCGCGCTTTAGCTACAGCTGGACACTGCAGGATGTGCATATAGGAAAAAAAGCACTTTTTGGTGTGCATATAGGCTGGTGTGCCAATAGTTACACCCATGTTTGGTTATATAGATAAGTACATATAGAAAAGGCGGTTTTTGTGTAATTAGCAAAGGCATTAAAGTTTAGCTGTTACAAATGGAAAAACAAAATTAAAAACAAGATAATTTATTTATTATTGATTTTATATTATTTCCTTATCTAGTATGTTTTTTAATAATAAATTCAAATAAAATAGTGAAAAAAGAATATTTAATTCTTACAACGGCTCTTTTTCAAACAACTACTTTTGCAACGGATAGTTTTTACTGGCTATAAATTTAATTCGTATTTCAACCAACATGTGAACTTCTTAACTGATAATTCACTACAGCGATTCATCAAAAGAATGGCAAGAAACCTTTGGGGTGAATATGAAGACACGACTATGGTCAACTCTTATTTGAAGGAGTTTGTCAATGTATAGGAGAAACCAATCACTCTGCGTACGTCACTTTGTCAAAGTTTCATGTTTCGTTTGTGCAGGTTCGCAGATTTCATGTATTCTTCAATTGCATGATGCTTCAAGGTGATGACATAACAGAGGCACAACCACACAATCTATTGCCCGAGCCCATCGAGAATACCAAAACATACACAATGGCAATTAATAATAAACCATCCTTGTATGCAACCGGCTCTCCCTTCGGATGTCGACTTCGACGGTTCAGGGGTTGATGATTAGATTTAATTATTTGCTTTGTTTATGTTTAATTATGGTTTGTTTAGGTTTAATTATATCATATTGTTTCAGTTTAATTATCTGATGTGTATAGGGTTTAATTATGTGGTTTGTGTAGGTTTAGTTATCTAGTTTGTGTATTGTTTTTGATTTTAATAATTGAATGTTTTTTTTTATTTTGTATTAGTTCAATTTTATATTTTTAATATTTATATCCACGGTTTTGCTACGGATGTTGCTACAAGTTTTTCTGCCTTTGGTTTCAGATATTTTTTCTCGATTTTGCTACGAGTTTTGGTAGGAATTTTATTTAATTATAATTTAAATACTTATATTCTCAACTTTGCTACAGATTTTGCTATCGATTTTCCAACGTTATTTTTTTTATTTTAATTTTTTGAGTTTTGCTACAGATTTACTACCGATTTTGCTATGGATTTCATTTGCGACGAAATATCCATAGCAAAATGGTAGCAAAATGTGTCCGTAGCTAATCCATAGCAGATTTTGCGACCACTTTTACTCATAGCAAAACTTCATAGCATATGTGTAACAACTCTCATTAAAATTAATAATTAGAATGATAATTAGTCAATAAGGAAACCCTAATTGAGACACCCAAGTAATTTCGCACTAACCCTAAAATTTTCGGAATAATCGGAATTAGGATCAGGGCCCCTAAAACTCAAGGGGGGTAAACCCTAGTTGATAATTATCAACTAAATTGCGTTGTACAGATGAAATTCGAATTTTAAGTGAGTCAGCTAAGCTAGTCCCGAACTCAGCTAGTCTAGGTAAATAGACTGCACCCTTTATGGACCGTAAAGGAAAATGCCTTACGGACCGTAAGCATATGTGCTTCCCTTACGGACCGTAAGGGTTGAAGCATACGGTCCGTAAGCCGGGCTATTTTCTGGCTATAAATAGCCGACCTTGGGACTTGAAATTAGAAATGAAAACGACGTTCAATTGTTGTCTGTACGTCAAATTAACACCAAAATACTACAATTAAACACACACTGCACTCGAATCGCTGCCGCAAAACAGGGTAATTACTCGATCGCTATTACGATTCATTTTCCGAGATCAATGTCGTTCGTCGTTAAATCGATGAATGTTTAAGTATTGCACTTTGTCGTTCATTGTGAGAATTTGATCTCGTGAGTTATCGTGACTGCTGTATTGATCACTAACCCAGTTTTGTGTGCATTATTATTACTATTAGGTTAACGAGGCTAAATCATATTCTGTCCGTATTAAATCTGCAATGTGAGTCATTCTCTCTTTTTATCAACTGTTTTACAATACTCCAAATTATTTTCAGAATTATAATTACAGTGATTAAGTTGATGTAATAACCAAATTACAGCCAGTATGTGGGGTATTGTGCACATTACTACAGTTTAAATCATTTTAGGTGGGCGAACCTAATTTTAATTGATTTACGTCATTCATTGGGGCAGCCAATGGTGATATGACCACTGTCACAGATCCGGTCGAGTGACAAATACTGTGGGTAGTTGGTTGATATCAGAAACATGCGTAAAAGATCTTAACACTGTGAATAATAATAAATGTGTCATTTTCAGTAAAATGAATGATTCACTCAGTATTTCCCCACTGACAAAACCTTTTTCAAACATGTTTCAGGTGATCTACTGTAATTCAGGAAAAGTGCCGAGGAGCATTTCAAGCTTACGATAGTGGCTCAATATAAAATAAAGAAATATGTTTTGAAACAAAAATTGTCAGAAGAATCTTATTATTGTAAATTATCGGGGTTTTGTCCCGAATTGTGAAATAAAATAACCGGGAAAAGTTTTTAGCTTTAAAACGATCCTGATGTTAAAATTCCGCTGCTAAACTCAATTAAATAAATATCACGGGATTTCTGTCCCGCGGCTCCTGAAACGGGTCAAACCGGGTCGGGGGCCGTGACAGAAATAAGGTGGTATCAGAGCCACTGAGTTAAGCTAATTAAGTATTTAACAGATACTTAATTTTTCCTGATAACTATTATGTGATTATGTGTTTTATTAAACTGACTATTTGTTAGTTACAGTATGGGTAAGCAAAAGTTGCAAGATATCTATCTTAAATTAGATAGGTCAGTCTATGAAGAGGGAAGTTCGTCCAAAACTAAATTTTCAAAGCTCCCTACAATTCCTGAAGAAGGAATATTTGTGCGAAAAACACAATATGAGAAACCGCTTTCGCCTAGAAAAAGGAGTATGATTATTAAGAAAAGTAAAGAGGAAATCCGAGAAAAGAGGATTAAAAAGGAAACCCAGGAGTTAATCAATAAATCACCTTGGGAAGATAAGCTAGATGAGAAATGGGCAAATTTGTATATGCTAGCTACTGTAGCCGAACATGCAAATCTTTAAATACCCTAAGTCTAGTAATAACACTTCTCAATAAATAAATAAATAAATCTGAGTGTGTTCTTTTCTGTTATTTTGTACAAATAGTGTGCAATAAAACTTCGATGTTTATTTGTTAAACTTTGTTCCAAAGTTTTAACTTAGCATTTTGTGCATTTTGCATATATGCTACACAGCATGAGCGAGATATCTGAAGCTTTTCAGAACCTCAATCTTTACCCGGTGAATATAGAAGTTTCCCAAGAATTTACTGGATACTTCGCTGATGTGGACCAACCTGTAGAATTCCATGCTCCACCTTTGACAAAGCCAAAACGAAATAAAAAGAAGAATTACGTGTGGGGACATCGTATCCGTAGGAAAAAGCCAGTCCCAAAACTTCCTAAAATAAACAATCCTTTAGAATTAGCAAAAGAAACTGGTAAACAGCCGGAAATGGAAACTGAAGTCGAGAAAGATTCTAGGCAAATGGAGATACAGTTTGAGGAATTGTCACACCCCGATTTCCACGTGTCACCGGTGGGCCCGGTGTGGGGTACAGTGACGTAGTTGGCATCGTCATAGACAATCAACACAATATAATAATGCACAGCGGAAGCAGAATAGATACATTTCAACTTTAATTTAAAATGACATAACAACATCATAAGTAGTTGAAACGGATCCACAGGCGGATCAAATAACAATAAGAATAAATAGTTCAACAGATATTTGTCGTCCGAGCTTGCGAGACTATAGTGGACGCTCTTAGGAAACAGCCAGCCTATTTTCGTATAGTACCTGCACTTAACCTTTTGGGAAAAATACGTCAGTTTACACTGGTAAATACAAATCGACTGACTCATTTTGAAAATGATTGAAAATTGATTTAAATGCACAAGGCATAATATTTTTGTTAACTTGGGATAATTATGCAATATAAACTTGTGAACGATTTACATGCACTCGTATCTTTGGTGGCCCGGGATCTGCTGTCCGGGCTAAGAATTAAATGACACACCACATTAAAGAGTTATACACGCCGAGTGTACGCCTACACCCCGTGCTCTGGTCGTGGCCATCTCGTAAGATAATGCCAAGGATATCCGGGACACGGTCAATAACCCCCCAAAGCCTAAAGTAAGACAAGACTGTTTAAACGAGTCGCACAAGCTATTCAAGACTGTACACCCATAAGATGCAGGACTTGTGCGCCCGATCAAGCGGTATTTTAAATACCGTACCCCAAGCCCGTATAGGGAAAATAAGTCAAAATGTATTTACCTGAGCAAGTATGTAACACAATCGGTAAGTGTGGTAGCTTTTACTGGGCCTCCTAATCTGGAACAAAGGTTTATAATTAACCTATTAGATTCCTAACGGGTCTTTTATTTAAGCCTAAGCTTTGACCGGTTAGTTTTAAGGATGATACGGTTTACGCACGATTAAGCGAAAGACCGGATAGAATGTGATTTAGACCCGACAAGTTTGAATACTTGTATAATATGGGTATACTAAATACATTCTGGATTTTAAGGTAAAAATGATAACGTTTGACCCGTTTCGGTCAATTTACGCAAACTAGTTACGTAAACCGAACCGAACGCAAAAAGGGCGCTACGGGGAGCCAAAAGAGTCAAATGCAAGTTCCCTGATATAATATGCTTTAAATATGATATGACATCAGTAAGTTATGTTCTATATTGCCCGGAATCATTTTAAACTCAATTTATGCCTTAGAAGGGCATTTTGGTCATTTAAAAGGTTATAAAAGAGTAAAATTAGAAATCTGAGGTTCGGGTCTGGTTCATACAGAAAATATACTTAATTTAACGTGTTATAACAGTAGGGTATGACCCATATATCAAATTTAACATTTAAAATCAATCTATGCACCGTAGGGGTATTTTAGTAATTTCATAAGGGCTAAAACTGCCAAAACTGGAAACCTGAGTTCAAAATATTATACTTACTGTTATTATATGAAAATATGCAATTTACATCAGTAGGTATAAGTCTTATAGGTTTAAAACAAGTATAACGCTTACTATGCGCTTAAAACGCTAAATATGCGATTTAGAGCCGTTTCCGGGTTTATATATGAAAGCTGAAATTTTTATATTTCTAGAAGGCTCAAAATAGTTCATTTAACATATAAAATCAGTAGGAAAAGGTTTCGGGTCAAAAGGATGCATAAAACTCATTTTATGGCTTAAACGGTCAAAACCGACATAAACCGAAATAGCTAGGCGATCTAAGATCCGATCAGCCAAAAATTAAATAAAAATCATCTAAAATCCCAAAATAATATATATCATCAGTTGGTAAAAAGTTTCGTATCAAAACGTGGCCAGAAATGGGTTCTACGCGAAAAGGACCGTTTATGTAATTTAAGAATATAGTTTTACGCTAATGGCCATAACTCAAAATCTGGACCACCAACTGATCCGAAATTTTCGGTGCAAGTTTATATATTAGAAATAAAGATTTATATCCTCTCACTTTTCCAAAAATCACGTTTTATATCAAAAAGGGCAAAATAGTCAACTTTTAAGCATAATCGGAAACATGCAAATGAATCGGCTAAGCATAGACTCAATCAACAAAAATTCCAGAAAGTTTTACCAAAATAAAAAATGGTCAAAAATACTCTCCAATACAGATCTCAAACATGCATGTACGAATCCGAATCGATAGTCTACGAAATAGTCGTTTTATAGGACTTTCGGTTCCGATTCGTATTTATACTATAGATTGTCGAGTTGATGATGATAAAACACATTCTTATATGTATTACAAGTTATTTATGATGATCAAACATATTGCATGTCTAATATATTAACATTCAAGCTTATTTTTGCAAAAATCACTTCTGTTGACTTTTTAGAAACATGTTTGACTCGACAATTTGCATGCATATAGTGGGAATCAGAGAATACCCTTTTGAGGGTTTGTTTCCCACATAAATACCAACATATATCAGGTTTCAATTCGAGAAATGACTGAGAAATTCTCGTTTAATCAGAAAGTCAAAGTTTATGATCAAACAGTTTGACTTTTAGCAATAATCAAAGCAAGAACGGATTAGAGATCGAATTAGAAGCTTACAAAGGTCCTATAGATGCTTAGTGAACACTAGGATGTTGCCTTGACGTTCAGATTAGCTCCAGAAATCTGTCTTGAAGGTTCTTGAGAGTTGAGAGCTTTTGTTTACAATTGCAAGTGCCAAGAATGAGTGAATAATCTGATTTAAGAGGGGAATTCAGATGTTGTAGAGGTTCACAGATGTCCTAGGCATGCATGGGAGCTGATTGGAGCAAAAGAGAGGTGGAATGAGCTGTTATGCACATCAATTTCGGACCAAATAACCCATTTTCCCGATTTTCTGTCGCTGGCAGCCCCACGCGGCCCGCTTGGGTCAGTCCAGGCGGGTCGCCTGACCCCTGATCAGCCAAACTTGTTTCAATCTTGACAGCTTTGGTCCCTGAACTTGTTTGCGATGTTTCGGCTACTTATCTTGACTCGTAAACCCCCAAACTTAGTTTTTAAGAACCTTAGGACATTTACCTACATGGTAATGTCCTCGGATAACTTTGCGCTCAACCGAAAAGCCATGAAATTCGACGTTGACGCTTTTAGTCCTTCAAGTACGGTTTTGGCCATAACTTTCTCATACGTTGACGAAACTTCATGAAATTTTTACCACATGTTCTAGTGAGTATATTTTAGCTTCTCAAAGCTTTGGGTCTGCCAAAAGTTCACTCAGAGGTATATATTAAACATGTTGACACTTTTGGCCCCTATAGTTTGAAATACTTCACTTTTGTGCAATTTCTGCGTCGTATGATCCATGAACCACCCGTTTAAGGTTATGAACATTATGTAGGGTTATCATAGAGTCTATTTATCCATTGTTGACACTTTGGACCCTTACGTTCCATAGTTTTCACCGTTTGTCACTTTTAGTCCCTCTAAAGTTTGATTCACATACCGGAACCTTATGACACGTGTCAAGACATTATTGGACGAAATTTTTCGAGGTGTTACATCCTCACCCCCTTAAAAGAAATCTCGACCTCGAGATTTACTGAAACAAATGAGGATATTTTTCTTTCATCGTGGATTCCACTTCCCCCGTGTATTCGGGACCTCTACGGGCATCCCATTTGACCTTTACAATAGGTACGTGCTTCCTTCGAAGCTTCTTTACCTGTCGATCCTCAATCGACAAAGGTTTTTCCACAAACTTCTGTCACACCCCGATTTCCACGTGTCACCGGTGGGCCCGGTGTGGGGTACAGTGACGTAGTTGGCATCGTCATAGGCAATCAACACAATATAATAATGCACAGCGGAAGCAGAATAGAAACATTTCAACTTTAAATAAAGTGCAATAATAAATATCACAGTAGTTGAAATGGATCCACAGGCGGATCAAATAAAATAAGATAAAAAAAATAGTTCAACAGATATATTGTCGTCCGAGCTTGCGAGACTATAGTGGACGCTCTTAGGAAACAACCAGCCTATTTCCGTATAGTACCTGCACTTAACCTTTTGGGAAAAATACGTCAGTTTACACTGGTAAATACAAATCGACTGACTCATTTTGAAAATGATTGAAAATTGATTTAAATGCACAAGGCATAAATATTTTTATTAACTTGGGATAATTATATAATATAAACTTGTGAACGATTTACATGCACTCGTATCTCTGGTGGCCCGGGATCTACTGTCCGGGCTAAGAATTAAATGACACACCACATTAAAGAGTTATACACGACGAGTGTACGCCTACACCCCGTGCTCTGGTCGTGGCCATCTCGTAAGATAATGCCAAGGATATCCGGGACACGGTCAATAACCCCCCAAAGCCTTTAAGTAAGACAAGACTGTTTAAACGAAGTCGCACAAGCTATTCAAGACTGTACACCCATAAAGAGCAGGACTTGTGCGCCCGATCAAGCAGTATTTTAAATACCGTACCCCAAGCCCGTATAGGGAAAATAAGTCAAAATGTATTTACCTGAGCAAGTATAAGTCACAAATGATAAGTGTTGGTAGCTTTTACCGGGCCTCCTAATCTGGAACAAGGTTTATAATTAACCTATTAGATTCCTAACGGCCTTTTACTTAAGCCTAAGCTTTGACCGGTTAGTTTTAAGAATGATACGGTTTACGCACGATTAAGCGAAAGACCGGATAGAATGTGATTTAGACCCGACAAGTTTGAATACTTGTATAATATGGGTATACTAAATACATTCTGGATTTTGAAATAAAAATGATATCGTTTGACCCGTTTCGGTCGATTTACGCAAACTAGTTACGTAAACCGAACCGAACGCGAAAAGGGCGATACGGGTAGACCAATGATTCAAATGCAAGTTCCCTGAGATAATATGCTTAAAATATGATATTATATCAGTAAGTTATGTTCTATATTGCCCGGAATAATTTTAAACCCAATTTATGCCTTAGAAGGGCATT
Source organism: Helianthus annuus (assembly GCF_002127325.2). Taxonomy (NCBI): domain Eukaryota; kingdom Viridiplantae; phylum Streptophyta; class Magnoliopsida; order Asterales; family Asteraceae; genus Helianthus; species Helianthus annuus. Next base: position 37,224,141 of record NC_035444.2, on the reverse strand, counting down.
TTGGTCATTTAAAAGATAATAAAAGAGTAAAATTAGAAATCTGAGTTTCGGGTCTGGTTCATACAGTAAATATACCTCATTTAACATATTATAACAGTAGGGTATGACCCATATACCAAATTTATCATTTAAAACCAAACTATGCACCGTAGGGGTATTTTAGTAATTTCACAAGGGCTAAAAGTGCCAAAACTGGAAGTCTGAGTTCATATACTTATATTTACTGTTTTTATATGAATATATGCTAAACACATCAGTAGGTATAGGTCTTATATGTTTAAAACAAGTATAACGCTCAATATGCGCTTAAAACGCTAAATATGCGATTTAAGGGCGTTTTCGGGTTTTCAAATTAAATCTGAGATTTTTATATTTCCAGAATACTTGAAATAATTTATTCATCATATAAAATCAGTAGAAAAAGGTTTCGGGTCAAAAGGATGTGTAAAACTCATTTTATGGCTAAAACGGTCAAAACCGACATAAGCCGAAATGACTAGGTGATCTAGGATCCGTTCAGCCAAAAATTAATTAAAAATCATCAAAATTCCCAAAATATTATATTACTTCTGTTGGTAAAGAGTTTCGTATCAAAACGTGGCCAGAAACGGGTTCTACGCGAAAAGGACCGTTTATGTAAATTTATAATATAGTTTTACGCTAATGGCCATAACTCACAATCTGGACCACCAACTGATCCGAAATTTTCGGTGCAAGTTTATATATTAGAAATAAAGATTTCTATCCTTTCACTTTTCCACAAATCCCGTTTTAAATCAAAAAGGGCAAAATAGTCAACTTTATATATAAATCGGAAACATGCATTCGAATCGGCTAAGCATAGACTTATGACATAAAATTTCCAGCAAGTTTAACTAAAATGCCAATGGTCAAAAATGCTCTAAAATACAGATCTCACACATGCATGTACGGATCCGAACCGATAGTTTACGAAAAAGTCGTTTATTAAGACTTTCGGTTCCAATCCGGGTTTACACTAAAGATTGTCGAGTTGATCGTGGTAAAATACATTCTTATATTCATAATAAAGCTTTCTATGAAGATCAAACAGATTGCATGTCATCTATATCATTATTCATGTCATTTTTCACAAAAATCGCTTCTGTTGACTTTTTAGAAATAGGTTTGACTCGACATTTAGCATGCATGTAGTGGGAATCAGAGAGTACCCTTTAGAGGGTTTGTTTCCCATAATATTACCAACATGTATCAGGTTTCAATTCGAGAAATGACTGATTGAAACCCGTTTAATCAGAAAGTCAAAGCTTATGAACACCCAGTTTGACTTTCAGCAATAATCAAGGTAATAACGGATTAAAGATTGAATTGAAAGCTTACAAAGGTCCTATAGGTGTTTAGTGAACACTAGGATTCGACCTTGATGATCAGATTAACTCCAGAAAGCCTGCCTTGAAAGTTCTTGAGAGCTCTTGAGAGAAATGAGTTCTTGATCAATGCAAATGTCTAAGAAATGGCTTGGTAATCTGATTTAAAGCTGAAATTCGTGGGTTACTGTTTGCCTAGCCATGCATGGCTTCTAATTGGAGCAAAAGGAGGCAAGAAACAACTGGATACCACTCAAAATCGGAGCCAAATCACCCAAATACGATTTTTCTGTCGCTGGCAGCCCCACGCGGCCCGCTTGGGTCATGCCAGGCGGGTCGCCTGACCCCTGTTCAGCAAAACAAGTTTTCATTTTGGCAGCTTTAGTCCCTGAGCTTGCGTGCGTTGTTTCGGCTACTTTTCTCGACCCGTAAACCCCCAAACTTGGTTTCTAAGAACCTTAGGACTTTTACCAACATGGAAATGTCCTCGGAACATTTTGCGCTCAACCGAAAAGCCCTGAAATTCGACGTTGACGCTTTTAGTCCTTCAAGTACGGTTTTGGCCATAACTTTCTCATACGTTGACGAAACTTCATGAAATTTTAACCACATATTCTAGTGAGTATATTTTAGCTTCTCAAAGCTTCGGGTCTGCCAAAAGTTCACTCAGAGGTATAAATTAAACATGTTGACACTTTTGGCCCCTATAGTTTGAAATACTTCACTTTTGTGCAATTTCCGCGCCGTATGATCCATGAACCATCCGTTTAAGGTTATAAACATTATGTAGGGTTATCATAGAGCCTATTTATCCATTGCTGACACTTTGGACCCTTACGTTCCATAGTTTTCACCGTTTGTCACTTTTAGTCCCTCTAAAGTATGTTTTCACATAACGGAACCTTATGACACGTGTCAAGACATTATTGGACGAAATTTTTCGAGGTGTTACATCCTCACCCCCTTAAGAGAAACCTCGACCCCGAGATTTATTCAAACAAATGGGGATATTTTTCTTTCATCGTGGATTCCACTTCCCACGTGTATTCGGGACCTCTACGGGCATCCCACTTGACCTTAACAATAGGCACATGCTTCCTTCGAAGCTTCTTTACCTGTCGATCCTCAATCAACAAAGGTTTTTCCACAAATTTTAGACTTTCGTCTATGTGTATATCTGTATGCGGTATAACCAGTGAATCGTCAGCGAAACACTTCTTCAAATTACAGATATGGAACACATTATGAATAGCACTAAGCTCTTCAGGCAAGTTTAACTTGTAAGCGACTGACCCGACACGTTCGATAATCTCGAAAGGTCCTATGTATCTCGGGCTCAGCTTGCCTTTCTTTCCAAATCTCATCACACCTTTCCAAGGTGATACCTTAAGCAACACTTTTTCACCCACATCGAAGTGAAAATCCTTGCGCTTAGGATCCGCATAACTTTTCTGCCTATCCCTGGCAGCTTTCAAACGATCACGGATCTGAACGATCTTGTCTGTCGTCTCAAAGACGATATCTGGTCCAGACAACTGGACATCTCCAACTTCTGCCCAACAAATGGGCGATCTACACTTCCTACCGTATAGGGCCTCAAAAGGCGCAGCCTTTATGCTGGAATGGTAGCTATTGTTGTAGGAGAATTCAATCAGTGGTAAGTTCTTATCCCAACTACCACCTAAGTCGATCGCACATGCTCGAAGCATGTCTTCCAGAGTTTGAATAGTACGCTCACTCTGACCATCAGTCTGAGGATGATAAGCCGTACTAAAATTCAAACGAGTGCCCAACGACTGTTGGAAACTCTTCCAAAAATGTGACGTATATCTAGTATCTCTATCAGAGATAATAGATATAGGTATACCATGTAGCGCTACTATCTTATCGACGTATAATTGAGCCAACATATCTGAGCTATACGTCTCTTTGATGGGTAGAAAATGAGCTGACTTAGTCAGTCTGTCTACTATGACCCATATGGTATCATTTCCCTTTTTCGTCTTCGGCAACTTGGTGATAAAATCCATTGTCACCATTTCCCATTTCCACTTGGGAATTTCAGGTTGCTGAAGCAAACCTGACGGCTTCTGATGCTCAGCCTTGACTTGCGCACAAGTCAAACATTTGGCCACATACTCGGCCACGGACTTTTTCAAACCAATCCACCAGTAGTTTGATTTCAAATCCTGGTACATCTTATCAGCTCCAGGATGAACGGAATATTTAGAGCTGTGGGCTTCCTGGAGGATAACATCCCGAAGTCCTCCATAAACTGGAACCCATATTCGTCCGTTTAGTCGTAGCATTCCATCTTTGTCGTAGGATAACTGCTCCTCAGTTACTCCCAACTTTTCTGCAGGATAGTTAGCTTCCAGCACAGCTTCCTTCTGTGCAGCTAACACCCTTTCATTCAAATTATTTCTTATTTCAATGCGCTTGGCATTGATTCTGATCGGTTTAACCCTTTCTTTTCTACTTAAGGCGTCGGCAACCACATTTGCCTTGCCTGGATGGTATCTTATCTCACAGTCATAATCATTGAGGGTTTCCATCCATCGCCTTTGACGCATGTTCAATTCCTTCTGATTGAACAGATGCTGAAGACTCTTGTGATCCGAATAAATTATGCACTTGGTTCCATACAAGTAATGTCTCCATAACTTCAAAGCAAATACAACTGCACCCAATTCCAAATCGTGGGTGGTGTAGTTCTTCTCATGCACTTTGAGTTGTCGAGAAGCGTAGGCAATGACTTTGCCTTTCTGCATGAGTACACAACCCATGCCAGTATGTGATGCATCACAATACACCACAAATTCATCTATACCATCGGGCAACGTCAATACTGGCGCATTGCTCAGCTTCTGCTTCAGAATGTCAAAGGATTCCTGCTGCTTAGGGCCCCAATCAAACTTAATCTTCTTACGGGTCAATGAGGTTAGGGGCGCAGCAATCCTTGAGAAGTTCTCGATGAATCTCCTATAATATCCTGCCAATCCGAGGAAACTGCGAATCTCGGTAGGAGTCTTCGGCTCCTTCCAGTTCATGACTGCTTCTACTTTAGCGGGATCAACTTGGATACCACGCTCGCTTACAACATGTCCAAGGAACTGGACTTCTCGAAGCCAAAATTCACACTTCGAGAATTTGGCATAAAGCTTCTCTTGATGCAGAAGTTTGAGAATACAACGAAGGTGTTTCTCATGATCAGCTTGGCTCTTCGAGTAGATAAGAATGTCATCAATGAAGACGATGACGAACTTATCTAAATAAGGTTTGCAGACGCGATTCATGAGATCCATGAACGCGGCTGGTGCGTTTGTGAGCCCAAACGGCATCACTAGGAACTCGTAATGTCCATAACGAGTCCTAAACGCTGTCTTGTGTACGTCTTCATCCTTGACCTTCAACTGATGATAACCTGACCTGAGGTCAATCTTTGAGAAGTAGCTTGCTCCTTGCAGTTGATCGAACAGATCGTCGATCCTGGGTAACGGATACCGATTCTTGATAGTGACCTTATTAAGCTCACGGTAATCGATGCACAGACGCATCGATCCATCCTTCTTCTTAACGAACAAGATTGGCGCTCCCCAAGGAGACGAGCTAGGTCTAATAAAACCTTTGGCTAAAAGCTCATCCAACTGCGTCCTCAATTCCTTCATCTCCGTTGGTGCCAATCTGTATGGTGCTCTTGCTACAGGTGCTGCGCCTGGTATGATATCTATCCGAAACTCTACTTGCCTATCTGGTGGCAAACCAGGTAGCTCTTCAGGGAAAACCTCAGGATATTCCGAAATAACAGGGATATCCTCAATCTTCGGCTTCGGCTCATCAATGGTAACTTGTGCCATATAAATGACACATCCTTTCTGCATGCATCTGGATGCTTTGAGCATGGACACTTGCTCAGGCAATCCATGCTGGGTATCTCCTTGAATAGTAAGTGACTCGCCAGACGGAGTCTTAACTATTACTTGCTTTCTATTGCACAGAATCTGAGCTTGGTTACTCGACGACCAATCCATGCCTATTACTATGTCGAATCCAGCTAACTTAAAGGGAAGCAAGGATAACGGGAAAGAATGATTCCTAATGGATATAACACATCCATCTAGAACAGTTGAGGCGGTTTCTAAGGTTCCATCGGCTAATTCCACCTCATATTTCACACTTAAGGTTTTAACAGGAAGGTTTAGCAGTTTACAAAACTTATCATCTACAAACGACTTATCGGCTCCTGAATCAAACAAGACTCTAGCAAAAACATCATTTACAAGAAACGTACCGGTAATGACGTTGTCGTCAAGGACTGCTTCCTTAGCGTCCATTCGGAAGACTCTCGCATTAGTCTTCTTTCCATCATCAACCTTCTTCGCATTCTTTGGGCAGTTGGGCCGAATGTGCCCTTTCTCGTTGCAACCAAAACAGGTTGCATCCTTCATTTTCTTGCAATCCACAGCTTTATGATCTGTGGACTTGCAGATTCCACAACGTTTTTCTGAAGACTGGGATTTCGTCCCCAACGACATCTCCCAAAGTGGTGCCTCCTGCAGATCTTGCATCTGGGTTTCTCACCCGACTGATGATCACTTTTCCTAGACCCCGACCCTTTCCTGTGGTCGTTGTTCCCTCTATGTCGCTTTTCAGATCTTCGTGAGGTGTCATCCTCACGTTTCCGTTTGTTCTCCTCAGTGCTCTTCATGGCTCTCAATCTTACCACATCCTGAGTGAGGGAGAGGGATAGATCTGCTACGGATCTAAATGTAGTAGGTCTTGAAGCTTTGACACTAGCCTTTATCTCCGGTGCCAGACCCCCAATAAATCGAGCAATCCTACGCGGCTCCGGGGTCACCAAGTAAGGCACTAAACGAGACAACGTGTTGAACGTAGTAAGATACGCTTGACAATCGAGGTTCCTCATAACCAAGGATACAAAATCCGATTCGATTCGCTCGACCTCGTGCTGCGGACAGAAGTTCTCTTTAATCAGGGCCACAAACTGTTCCCATGACAAGCCGTATAGTGTGGCCTTACCGGCAGCTTGTAGGAGTGACTTCCACCATGCTAACGCATCTCCCTTAAATGACTGGGACACGTACTTCACGACGTCCCTATCAGCACACCCGCTGATATCAACCACAGTATCCATCTCATCAATCCACGTCATGCAATCGACGGCTCCCTTTTCCCCAGTGAAATCTCTGGGCTTGCAAGATACAAAATACTTGTACGTACAGGACCTGCTGTACGTGTCATGTTTCAGCTTAATCTCCTGCTTTGGGACGCTGCTGTGGTTGGAGGAGTGATTATCATCCTCAGCTTTCTTCGGCTCACTCTTTTTAGAGGGTGGCTTACTATGAGCCTCTGAATAAGTCTTGGGCTTTGCGTGCGTTTCTGTTCGGGTCCTACTCCGAGTACCACTAGATTCCCTGAATTGCCTATCCATAGCTTTGGCAACAGCGTTATCTATCAGTGCTTGCAACTCTGCACCGGTAACGTGAATCTTTGCATTATCTGAGTGTTCCCCAGAATGACTGTTGGTCTCCTCCGATTTGGCCATTGTAGCTTTAAGCTACAATAAAGGACAAGGTCTAATTTAGAACCTAACAGTATTATCGTTCTAGACGATTTATTAACCATGGTATCAAGAACCTTAACAGTTAATTTAATAAATTTCATTCAGGCTCTTATTAGCAATCAAGGAATGAAAATATATATATTGGCACCATAGGCCTAGTCACAAGGACAATCACTAAATTATAAATTTAGATTTTTATAGGATTATAAATTGTATAATTAAACAAATAATCCTTTACTAGACAGAGAGTCATAAACCACAACTGTCACTATATGACATAGTCATAACCCGTAGGTATCAAGTCGTTAACAGACTTGTGTACAGATAAAATCTGTAGATATTTATTAAAAAGGGTGGCTTGTGTGATTCTACAGATCACGCTTAGCCAGGAATGTTAACATGTTTTCAGATGTTAACAGGGAGTTGAATCTTTTCAACCAGGTTTTACCATCACAGCCAGGCCTGTTTATAAGGCATTCAAGCTAGGTTATACCTTACTAAGATCCTTATAAAATGGCAAATCAAAATAAAATTGATATTTTCCATTATTTTAATATTATATTCATGTACATAATAAAATGAGAAATTCAAATTAACTATTTCAAATTTTAAATAAAGTACCAGTACATCTTTGCCCTAAACGGGACTTTGAAATAACATGAATAACATGAATAACATGCCCGCGCAGGGGCTAAACAAATAACAACAATAACTAAATAAAACAAACCCACGCAGGGGTTAACAGGATAACATACCCACGCAGGGGTAGAATAAGATAGATATACCCACGCAGGGGTAGAGTACAAGGATGGATGTCCACGCAGGGACATGAGTACATGAGACAAAAATCGAAGGATTCAATGATCCCTCTTGCTCTTACCCTTGAGCAGGTCAAATACCTTCTTGAACATGCCACTGGTGCGACGGCGATCAGCTCGCATCTCGTGTTGAAACTCACGTCGCATGCTATCAATCCCATGCAGGATTTCCTGAACCTGCGGCGGCGACATCATAGGCGCCGGTGGCGGTGGCTGGTACTGCTGCGGCTGCGGCGGCTGGTACGGCTGCGGCTGCGGTGGCTGCTGGTAACCCGGAGGGTAACCAAAAGTAGACTGCCCAGCAGCCCAAGTGTCTCCCAATGGGCCACTAGGTGGGAGTGAGCTGTAGTTCACAGCTTGCCAATAAGGGTCTCCTGTGTAATCATAACCCTGAGGGAAAACGTGCTCGAACGGGTTAAACTGAGCTGCACTAGCATAAGCCGGAATCGGCTCTCCATAGTTCTGCGGCGGCAGAGGCGGGATCGGTACAGAAGTAACCTCCGATACGGGATGATACCAACCTGTCACACCCCGGGAAGAGACGTGTAGCGGCTGCTACCAACATGTGGAGGGGTGCCTATGCGAATCCCTCCGCGCGTAGACATGCGCGCATTCCTCCTTGGCCTCTGAGGCGGAGGAGGTAAAACTGGTGGCGGCGGTGGTGACGGACTGATCACGTCACGCCATAGGGCCTCAGATAGGTCCTGCGGTAGAGGCGGCTGCTGCTGGAGCTGCTGCTGCTGCGAGTGGTGCTGCGAGTGCACCGGTGAAACCTGGTGAGACTGGAGCATCGGAGAGTTGTGGCTGGGGGTGTAATACCAATCATGCTGCTTAAATCTCTCCTAAAAGCTGTCCCCACCATTGTAGGGTGATCCCCTAAATGGCGACCCATCCGATATCTCAATCGGATGGTTAGGCGTACCTGATGGTGGTAGCGAGGGGTCCGTATCCTCGTCGACGTCCATCTCGTGACCACCAGAAAAGTGGTCCTCCGGTCCAAGTGGGTTATGGCCCACTGGCTCATCCCCAAAAGCATCAGGGTTATATAAACCCTGGTAGTCTGGTGCTGGATACTGGTGCGGTGACTGATGCAAAGGTATGTAGGATCCATGCGAACCATGGGGCCCATTCTCCGAGTGGGGCCCAAATGAGTGGGGTAAAGACGGTGAAGTGCTGGCGGATACCGAGTGTCTAGCAGGCTCGGCGAAAGACCTCCAAAGATCGTTGGCGGCTGTGTTGTGCGTGGCGGATGGAGCTCGCCTATGTGAGGGCCCTGCCTCATGGTCGTGGGATGTAGCAAATCCTCCTCGACCTCTCATCCGTGGCGGCATAATGATCCTGTCAAAAGTCAAACAAGTTGCACAACAAATATATAAGACAAAGCAAAATAATAAAATAAATTAAACGAAATGTTGAACATTTCCTTAGTTCTTTGTCTAGACTCGAAAATCGAGGAATGTGCAATTGTGTAACTGAGATTAAACACTTTAGGATAGTGTTTAATTCACTCAGCGTTGGCTCTGATACCAACCTGTCACACCCCGATTTCCACGTGTCACCGGTGGGCCCGGTGTGGGGTACAGTGACGTAGTTGGCATCGTCATAGGCAATCAACACAATATAATAATGCACAGCGGAAGCAGAATAGAAACATTTCAACTTTAAATAAAGTGCAATAATAAATATCACAGTAGTTGAAATGGATCCACAGGCGGATCAAATAAAATAAGATAAAAAAATAGTTCAACAGATATATTGTCGTCCGAGCTTGCGAGACTATAGTGGACGCTCTTAGGAAACAACCAGCCTATTTCCGTATAGTACCTGCACTTAACCTTTTGGGAAAAATACGTCAGTTTACACTGGTAAATACAAATCGACTGACTCATTTTGAAAATGATTGAAAATTGATTTAAATGCACAAGGCATAAATATTTTTATTAACTTGGGATAATTATATAATATAAACTTGTGAACGATTTACATGCACTCGTATCTCTGGTGGCCCGGGATCTACTGTCCGGGCTAAGAATTAAATGACACACCACATTAAAGAGTTATACACGACGAGTGTACGCCTACACCCCGTGCTCTGGTCGTGGCCATCTCGTAAGATAATGCCAAGGATATCCGGGACACGGTCAATAACCCCCCAAAGCCTTTAAGTAAGACAAGACTGTTTAAACGAAGTCGCACAAGCTATTCAAGACTGTACACCCATAAGGAGCAGGACTTGTGCGCCCGATCAAGCGGTATTTTAAATACCGTACCCCAAGCCCGTATAGGGAAAATAAGTCAAAATGTATTTACCTGAGCAAGTATAAGTCACAAATGATAAGTGTTGGTAGCTTTTACCGGGCCTCCTAATCTGGAACAAGGTTTATAATTAACCTATTAGATTCCTAACGGCCTTTTACTTAAGCCTAAGCTTTGACCGGTTAGTTTTAAGAATGATACGGTTTACGCACGATTAAGCGAAAGACCGGATAGAATGTGATTTAGACCCGACAAGTTTGAATACTTGTATAATATGGGTATACTAAATACATTCTGGATTTTGAAATAAAAATGATATCGTTTGACCCGTTTCGGTCGATTTACGCAAACTAGTTACGTAAACCGAACCGAACGCGAAAAGGGCGATACGGGTAGACCAATGATTCAAATGCAAGTTCCCTGAGATAATATGCTTAAAATATGATATTATATCAGTAAGTTATGTTCTATATTGCCCGGAATAATTTTAAACCCAATTTATGCCTTAGAAGGGCATTTTGGTCATTTAAAAGATAATAAAAGAGTAAAATTAGAAATCTGAGTTTCGGGTCTGGTTCATACAGTAAATATACCTCATTTAACATATTATAACAGTAGGGTATGACCCATATACCAAATTTATCATTTAAAACCAAACTATGCACCGTAGGGGTATTTTAGTAATTTCACAAGGGCTAAAAGTGCCAAAACTGGAAGTCTGAGTTCATATACTTATATTTACTGTTTTTATATGAAAATATGCTAAACACATCAGTAGGTATAGGTCTTATATGTTTAAAACAAGTATAACGCTCAATATGCGCTTAAAACGCTAAATATGCGATTTAAGGGCGTTTTCGGGTTTTCAAATTAAATCTGAGATTTTTATATTTCCAGAATACTTGAAATAATTTATTCATCATATAAAATCAGTAGAAAAAGGTTTCGGGTCAAAAGGATGTGTAAAACTCATTTTATGGCTAAAACGGTCAAAACCGACATAAGCCGAAATGACTAGGTGATCTAGGATCCGTTCAGCCAAAAATTAATTAAAAATCATCAAAATTCCCAAAATATTATATTACTTCTGTTGGTAAAGAGTTTCGTATCAAAACGTGGCCAGAAACGGGTTCTACGCGAAAAGGACCGTTTATGTAAATTTATAATATAGTTTTACGCTAATGGCCATAACTCACAATCTGGACCACCAACTGATCCGAAATTTTCGGTGCAAGTTTATATATTAGAAATAAAGATTTCTATCCTTTCACTTTTCCACAAATCCCGTTTTAAATCAAAAAGGGCAAAATAGTCAACTTTATATATAAATCGGAAACATGCATTCGAATCGGCTAAGCATAGACTTATGACATAAAATTTCCAGCAAGTTTAACTAAAATGCCAATGGTCAAAAATGCTCTAAAATACAGATCTCACACATGCATGTACGGATCCGAACCGATAGTTTACGAAAAAGTCGTTTATTAAGACTTTCGGTTCCAATCCGGGTTTACACTAAAGATTGTCGAGTTGATCGTGGTAAAATACATTCTTATATTCATAATAAAGCTTTCTATGAAGATCAAACAGATTGCATGTCATCTATATCATTATTCATGTCATTTTTCACAAAAATCGCTTCTGTTGACTTTTTAGAAATAGGTTTGACTCGACATTTAGCATGCATGTAGTGGGAATCAGAGAGTACCCTTTAGAGGGTTTGTTTCCCATAATATTACCAACATGTATCAGGTTTCAATTCGAGAAATGACTGATTGAAACTCGTTTAATCAGAAAGTCAAAGCTTATGAACACCCAGTTTGACTTTCAGCAATAATCAAGGTAATAACGGATTAAAGATTGAATTGAAAGCTTACAAAGGTCCTATAGGTGTTTAGTGAACACTAGGATTCGACCTTGATGATCAGATTAACTCCAGAAAGCCTGCCTTGAAAGTTCTTGAGAGCTCTTGAGAGAAATGAGTTCTTGATCAATGCAAATGTCTAAGAAATGGCTTGGTAATCTGATTTAAAGCTGAAATTCGTGGGTTACTGTTTGCCTAGCCATGCATGGCTTCTAATTGGAGCAAAAGGAGGCAAGAAACAACTGGATACCACTCAAAATCGGAGCCAAATCACCCAAATACGATTTTTCTGTCGCTGGCAGCCCCACGCGGCCCGCTTGGGTCATGCCAGGCGGGTCGCCTGACCCCTGTTCAGCAAAACAAGTTTTCATTTTGGCAGCTTTAGTCCCTGAGCTTGCGTGCGTTGTTTCGGCTACTTTTCTCGACCCGTAAACCCCCAAACTTGGTTTCTAAGAACCTTAGGACTTTTACCAACATGGAAATGTCCTCGGAACATTTTGCGCTCAACCGAAAAGCCCTGAAATTCGACGTTGACGCTTTTAGTCCTTCAAGTACGGTTTTGGCCATAACTTTCTCATACGTTGACGAAACTTCATGAAATTTTAACCACATATTCTAGTGAGTATATTTTAGCTTCTCAAAGCTTCGGGTCTGCCAAAAGTTCACTCAGAGGTATAAATTAAACATGTTGACATTTTTGGCCCCTATAGTTTGAAATACTTCACTTTTGTGCAATTTTCGCGCCGTATGATCCATGAACCATCCGTTTAAGGTTATAAACATTATGTAGGGTTATCATAGAGCCTATTTATCCCTTGTTGACACTTTGGACCCTTACGTTCCATAGTTTTCACCGTTTGTCACTTTTAGTCCCTCTAAAGTATGTTTTCACATAACGGAACCTTATGACACGTGTCAAGACATTATTGGACGAAATTTTTCGAGGTGTTACAACTTCAGACTCTCATCTATGTGTATATCTGTATGCGGTATAACCAGTGATTCGTCAGCGAAACACTTCTTCAAATTACAGATGTGGAACACATTATGAATAGCGCTAAGCTCTTCAGGCAAGTGTAACTTGTAAGCGACTGATCCGACACGTTCGATTATCTCGAAAGGTCCTATATATCTCGGGCTTAGCTTGCCTTTCTTTCCAAACCGCATTACACCCTTCCAGGGCGATACTTTGAGCAATACTTTTTCACCTACATCGAAGTGAAAATCTTTGCGCTTAGGATCCGCATAACTTTTCTGCCTATCCCTGGCAGCTTTCAAACGATCGCGAATCTGAACGATCTTGTCTGTCGTCTCAAAGACGATATCTGGTCCAGACAACTGGACTTCTCCAACGTCTGCCCAACAAATGGGCGATCTACACTTTCTACCGTATAGGGCCTCAAAAGGCGCAGCCTTTATGCTGGAATGGTAGCTATTGTTGTAGGAAAATTCAATCAGTGGTAGGTTCTTATCCCAACTACCACCCAAGTCGATCGCACATGCACGAAGCATGTCTTCCAAAGTTTGAATAGTACGCTCACTCTGACCATCAGTCTGTGGATGATAAGCCGTACTAAAATTCAAACGAGTGCCCAACGATTGTTGGAAACTCTTCCAAAAATGCGACGTATATCTAGTATCTCTATCGGAGATAATAGATATAGGTATACCATGTAGCGCTACTATCTTATCGACGTATAATTGAGCTAACATATCGGAGCTATACGTCTCCTTGATGGGTAGAAAATGAGCTGACTTAGTCAGTCTATCTACAATGACCCATATGGTATCATTTCCCTTTTTCGTCTTCGGCAACTTGGTGATGAAATCCATTGTCACCATTTCCCATTTCCACTTGGGAATTTCAGGTTGTTGAAGCAACCCTGACGGCTTCTGATGCTCAGCTTTGACTTGCGCACAAGTCAAACATTTTGCTACATGTTCAGCTACTGACTTTTTCAAACCAATCCACCAGTAGTTTGCTTTCAAATCCTGGTACATCTTATCAGCTCCAGGATGAACGGAATATTTAGAGCTGTGGGCTTCCTGGAGGATAACATCCCGAAGCCCTCCATAAACTGGAACCCATATTCGTCCGTTTAGTCGTAGCATTCCATCTTTGTCGTAGGATAACTGCTCCTCAGTTACTCCTAACTTCTCTGCAGGATAGTTAGCTTCCAGCACAGCTTCCTTCTGTGCAGCTAACACCCTTTCATTCAAATTATTTCTTATTTCAATGCGCTTGGCATTGATCTTGATTGGTTTTACCCTTTCCTTTCTGCTTAAAGCGTCGGCAACTACATTTGCCTTGCCTGGATGGTATCTTATCTCACAGTCATAGTCATTTAAAGTTTCCATCCATCGCCTTTGACGCATGTTCAATTCCTTCTGATTGAACAAGTGTTGAAGACTCTTGTGATCTGAATATATTATGCACTTGGTTCCATACAAGTAATGTCTCCATAGCTTCAAAGCAAATACAACTGCACCCAATTCCAAATCGTGGGTGGTGTAGTTCTTCTCGTGCACCTTGAGCTGTCGAGAAGCGTAGGCAATGACTTTGCCTTTCTGCATGAGTACGCAACCCATGCCCGTATGTGATGCGTCACAATACACCACAAATTCCTCTATGCCATCGGGCAATGTCAATACTGGCGCGTTGCTCAATTTCTTCTTCAAAATGTCGAAGGATTCCTGCTGCTTAGGGCCCCAATCGAACTTAATCTTCTTACGAGTCAACGAAGTTAGGGGCGCAGCAATCCTAGAAAAGTTTTCAATAAAACGCCTATAATATCCTGCCAATCCTAGGAAACTGCGAATCTCGGTGGGAGTCTTCGGCTCCTGCCAGTTCATGATTGCTTCTACTTTAGCGGGATCTACTTGGATACCACGCTCGCTTACTACATGTCCAAGGAATTGGACTTCTCGAAGCCAAAATTCGCACTTCGAAAATTTGGCATAAAGCTTCTCTTGATGCAGAAGTTTGAGAATACAACGAAGGTGTTTCTCATGGTCAGCTTGGCTCTTCGAGTAGATAAGGATGTCGTCAATAAAGACAATGACGAACTTATCTAAATAAGGCTTGCAGACGCGATTCATGAGATCCATGAATGCGGCTGGTGCGTTGGTGAGCCCAAATGGCATCACTAGGAACTCGTAATGTCCATAACGAGTCCTAAACGCTGTCTTGCGTACGTCTTCTTCTTTGACCTTCAGCTGATGATAACCTGACCTTAGGTCAATCTTGGAGAAATAGCTTGCTCCTTGCAACTGATCGAACAGATCGTCGATCCTGGGTAACGGATATCTATTCTTGATAGTGACCTTGTTAAGCTCACGGTAATCGATGCACAGACGCATCGATCCATCCTTCTTCTTAACGAACAAGATTGGCGCTCCCCAAGGAGACGAGCTAAGTCTAATAAAACCTTTAGCTAACAGATCATCCAATTGCGTCGTCAACTCCTTCATCTCCGTTGGTGCCAATCTGTATGGTGCCCTTGCTACAGGTGCAGCCCCTGGAATGATGTCTATCCGAAACTCTACTTGCCTATCCGGTGGCAGACCGGGTAGTTCTTCAGGGA
Source organism: Helianthus annuus (assembly GCF_002127325.2). Taxonomy (NCBI): domain Eukaryota; kingdom Viridiplantae; phylum Streptophyta; class Magnoliopsida; order Asterales; family Asteraceae; genus Helianthus; species Helianthus annuus. The sequence continues at coordinate 37,208,689 of NC_035444.2, read as the reverse complement.
ATACCTCAGGATATTCCGAGATAATAGGGATATCTTCAATCTTCGGCTTCGGCTCATCAATGGTAACTTGTGCCATATAAATGACACATCCTTTCTGCAAGCATCTGGATGCCTTGAGCATGGACACTTGCTCCGGCAATCCATGCTGGGTATCTCCCTGGATAGTAAGTGACTCACCAGACGGAGTCTTAACTATTACTTGCTTTCTATTGCACAGAATCTGGGCCTGGTTACTTGACAACCAATCCATGCCTATCACTATGTCGAATCCAGCTAGCTTAAAGGGAAGCAAGGATAACGGGAAAGAATGATTCCTAATGGATATAACACATCCATCTAGAACAGTCGAGGCGGTTTCTATGGTTCCATCGGCTAATTCCACCTCATACTTTACGCTTAAGGTTTTAACAGGAAGGTTCAACAATTTACAAAACTTATCATCTACAAACGACTTATCAGCTCCTGAATCAAACAAGACTCTAGCAAAAACATCATTTACAAGAAACGTACCCGTAATGACGTTGTCGTCAAGAACTGCCTCCTTGGCGTCCATTCGGAAGACTCTCGCATTAGTCTTCTATCCTTCATCAGCCTTCTTCGCATTCTTTGGGCAGTTTGGCCGAATGTGCCCTTTCTCGTTGCAACCAAAACAAGTTGCATCCTTCATCTTCTTGCAATCCACAGCTTTATGATATGTGGACTTGCAGATCCCACATCGTTTCTCGAAAGACTGGGACTTAGACTCCTGCCTGCATCTCCCAAAGTGATGCCTCCTACAAACCTTGCATTTGGGTTTTTCACCCGACTGATCTCCTTTCTTGAACCCCGACCCTTTCCTATGGTCGTTGTTTCCCTTGTGTCGTTTCTCAGATCTTCGTGAGGTGTCATCCTCACGTTTCCTTTTGTTTTCCTCCGAGCTCTTCATAGCTCTAAGTCTGACGACATCTTGAGTGAGGGAGAGGGATAGATCAGCTACTGATCTAAATGTAGTAAGCCTTGAAGCCTTGACGCTTGCCTTTATCTCCGGTGCCAGACCCCCAATAAATCGAGCAATCCTACGCGGCTCCAGGGTCACCAGATAAGGCACTAACCAGGATAAGGTGTTGAACGTAGTAAGATACGATTGACAATCGAGATTCTTCATAACTAGAGACACAAAATCCGATTCAATTCTCTCGACCTCATGCTGCGGACAGAAATTCTCCTTGATCAGTGCTACAAACTGATCCCATGTCATGCTATACAGAGCGGTCTTTCCAGTAGCTTGTAGAAGCGACTTCCACCATGCTAACGCGTCTCCCTTGAACGACTGGGACGCGTACTTCACAACATCCCTATCAGCACACCCGCTGATATCGACCACAGTATCCATCTCATCAATCCACGTCATACAATCGACGGCTCCCTTTTCCCCAGTGAAATCTCTGGGCTTGCAAGATACGAAGTATTTGTACGTACAGGACCTGCTGTGCGTATCATGGTTCATCTTAACTTCTTGCTTTGGGATGCTGCTGTGGTTGGAGGAGTGATTATCATCCTCAGCTTTCTTCGGCTCACTCTTTTTAGAAGGTGGCTTACTATGAGCCTCAGAATGAGTCTTGGGCTTTACGTGCGTTACTGTTCGGGTCCTACTCCGAGTACCGCTAGATTCCCTGAATTGCCTGTCCATAGCTTTGGCAACAGCGTTGTCTATCAGTGCTTGCAACTCTGCACCGGTGACGTGAATCTTTGCATTATCTGAGTGTTCCCCAGAATGACTGTTGGTCTCCTCCGATTTGGCCATAAAAGCTTTAAGCTACAATAAAGGACAAGGTCTAATTTAGAACCTAACAGTATTATCGTTCTAGACGATTTATTAACCATGGTATCAAGAACCTTAACAGTTAATTTAATAAATTTCATTCAGGCTCTTAATAGCAATCAAGGAATGAAAATATATATATATTGGCACCATAGGCCTAGTCACATGGACAATTACTAAATTATAAATTTAGATTGTTATAGGATTATAAATTGTATAATTAAACAAATAATCCTTTTTCTAGACATAGAGTCATAAACCACAACTGCCACTATATGACATAGTCATAACCCGTAGGTATCAAGTCATTAATAGACTTGTATACAGATATAATCTGTAGATAGTTTATTAAAAAAAGTGACAAGGGTGATTTTACGAATCACGCTTAGTCAAGAATGTTAACATGTTCTCAGACGTTAACAGGGAGTTGAATCTTTTCAACCAGGTTTTACCATCATGGCCAGGCCTGTTAATAAGGCATTCAAGCTAGGTTATACCTTACTAAGATTCTTATAAAATGGCAAATCAAGTAAAAATTGATATTTTCCATTATTTTAAATATTAAATTCATGCACATAAATAAAAATGAGAAATTCCAATTAACCCTTTCAAATTTCAAATAAAGTACTAGTACATCTTTGCCCTAAACGGGACTTTAATTCAAATAACACGAATAACATGCCCGCGCAGGGGCTAAACAACTAACAACAACAACAAATAAAATAAAACAAACCCACGCAGGGGTTAACAGAACAACATACCCACGCAGGGGTAGAATACAGGAATAGATGTCCACGCAGGGACATGAGTAATGAGATAACAATCAAAGGATTCAATGATCCTTCTTACTCTTACCCTTGAGTAAGTCAAACACCTTCTTGAACATGCCACTGTTGCGTCGGCGATCAGCTCGCATCTCGTGTTGCAACTCACGTCGCATGCTGTTAATCCCATGCAGGATTTCTTGAACCTGCGGCGGCGACATCATAGGCGCCGGTGGCGGTGGCTGGTACTGCTGCGGCTGCGGTGGCTGTGGCTGCTGGTAACCCGGAGGATAACCAAAAGTAGACTGCCCAGCAGTCCAAGTGTCTCCAAATGGACCACTAGGTGGGAGCGAGCTGTAGTTTACAGCTTGCCAATAAGGGTCTCCTGTGTAATCGTAACCCTGAGGGAAAACCTGCTCGAACGGGTTAAACTGGGCTGCGCTAGCGTAAGCCGGAATCGGCTCTCCGTAGTTCTGCGGCGGCAGAGGCGGGATCGGTACTGAAGTGACCTCCGATACGGGATGCGGAGACTCTCCCGTCTCGGACTCCTCGTGAAGAGGCGTGTAGCGACTGCTACCAACGTGTGGAGGGGTGCCTATGCGAATCCCTCCGCGCGTGGACATACGCGCATTCCTCCTTGGCCTCTGAGGCGGAGGAGGTAAAACTGGTGGTGGCGGTGGCGACGGAGTGATCACGTCGCGCCATAGGGCCTCAGATAGGTCCTGCTGCAGAGGCGGCTGCTGCTGAAGCTGCTGCTGCTGAAGCTGCTGCTGCTGAGAGTGGTGCTGCGAGTGCACCGGCGATCCATGGTGAGACTGGAGCATCGGAGAGTTGTGGCGGCTGGGGGTGTAATACCAATCGTGCTGCCGAAACCTCTCCTGAAAGCTGTCCACACCATTGTAGGGTGATCCCCTAAACGGTGACCCATCCGATATCTCGATGGGATGGTTGGGCGTACCTGACGGTGGCAGTGAAGGGTCCGTGTCTTCATCAACTTCCATCTCGTGATCACCAGGAAAGTGGTCCTCCGGTCCTAGTGGGTTATGACCCACTGGCTCATCCACAAAAGCATCAGGGTTATAAAGACCCTGGTAAACTGGTGCTGGGTATTGGTGAGGCGACTGATGAAGAGGTATATAAGATCCATGGGAACCATGGGGCCCATTCTCCGAGTGGGGCCCAAATGATTGGGGTAGCGATGGCGAAGTGCTCATAGACACCGAGTGTCTAGCCGGCTCGGCGAATGATCCCCAAAGATCATTGGCTGCAGTGTTGTGCGTAGCTGACGGGGCTCGCCTGTGTGAAGGTCCTGCCTCATGGTCGTGAGATGTAGCGAATCCTCCTCGTCCTCGCATACGTGGCGGCATAATGGTCCTGTCAAAAATTAAACAAGTTGCACAACCAATATATAAGACAAAGCAAATAATAAAAATAAAGAGGAAATCCGAGAAAAGAGGATTAAAAAGGAAACCCAGGAGTTAATCAATAAATCACCTTGGGAAGATAAGCTAGATGAGAAATGGGCAAATTTGTATATGCTAGCTACTGTAGCCGAACATGCAAATCTTTAAATACCCTAAGTCTAGTAATAACACTTCTCAATAAATAAATAAATAAATAAATCTGAGTGTGTTCTTTTCTGTTATTTTGTACAAATAGTGTGCAATAAAACTTCGATGTTTATTTGTTAAACTTTGTTCCAAAGTTTTAACTTAGCATTTTGTGCATTTTGCATATATGCTACACAGCATGAGCGAGATATCTGAAGCTTTTCAGAACCTCAATCTTTACCCGGTGAATATAGAAGTTTCCCAAGAATTTACTGGATACTTCGCTGATGTGGACCAACCTGTAGAATTCCATGCTCCACCTTTGACAAAGCCAAAACGAAATAAAAAGAAGAATTACGTGTGGGGACATCGTATCCGTAGGAAAAAGCCAGTCCCAAAACTTCCTAAAATAAACAATCCTTTAGAATTAGCAAAAGAAACTGGTAAACAGCCGGAAATGGAAACTGAAGTCGAGAAAGATTCTAGGCAAATGGAGATACAGTTTGAGGAATTGTCACACCCCGATTTCCACGTGTCACCGGTGGGCCCGGTGTGGGGTACAGTGACGTAGTTGGCATCGTCATAGACAATCAACACAATATAATAATGCACAGCGGAAGCAGAATAGATACATTTCAACTTTAATTTAAAATGACATAACAACATCATAAGTAGTTGAAACGGATCCACAGGCGGATCAAATAAAAATAAGAATAAATAGTTCAACAGATATTTGTCGTCCGAGCTTGCGAGACTATAGTGGACGCTCTTAGGAAACAGCCAGCCTATTTTCGTATAGTACCTGCACTTAACCTTTTGGGAAAAATACGTCAGTTTACACTGGTAAATACAAATCGACTGACTCATTTTGAAAATGATTGAAAATTGATTTAAATGCACAAGGCATAATATTTTTGTTAACTTGGGATAATTATGCAATATAAACTTGTGAACGATTTACATGCACTCGTATCTTTGGTGGCCCGGGATCTGCTGTCCGGGCTAAGAATTAAATGACACACCACATTAAAGAGTTATACACGCCGAGTGTACGCCTACACCCCGTGCTCTGGTCGTGGCCATCTCGTAAGATAATGCCAAGGATATCCGGGACACGGTCAATAACCCCCCAAAGCCTAAAGTAAGACAAGACTGTTTAAACGAGTCGCACAAGCTATTCAAGACTGTACACCCATAAGATGCAGGACTTGTGCGCCCGATCAAGCGGTATTTTAAATACCGTACCCCAAGCCCGTATAGGGAAAATAAGTCAAAATGTATTTACCTGAGCAAGTATGTAACACAATCGGTAAGTGTGGTAGCTTTTACTGGGCCTCCTAATCTGGAACAAAGGTTTATAATTAACCTATTAGATTCCTAACGGGTCTTTTATTTAAGCCTAAGCTTTGACCGGTTAGTTTTAAGGATGATACGGTTTACGCACGATTAAGCGAAAGACCGGATAGAATGTGATTTAGACCCGACAAGTTTGAATACTTGTATAATATGGGTATACTAAATACATTCTGGATTTTAAGGTAAAAATGATAACGTTTGACCCGTTTCGGTCAATTTACGCAAACTAGTTACGTAAACCGAACCGAACGCAAAAAGGGCGCTACGGGGAGCCAAAAGAGTCAAATGCAAGTTCCCTGATATAATATGCTTTAAATATGATATGACATCAGTAAGTTATGTTCTATATTGCCCGGAATCATTTTAAACTCAATTTATGCCTTAGAAGGGCATTTTGGTCATTTAAAAGGTTATAAAAGAGTAAAATTAGAAATCTGAGGTTCGGGTCTGGTTCATACAGAAAATATACTTAATTTAACGTGTTATAACAGTAGGGTATGACCCATATATCAAATTTAACATTTAAAATCAATCTATGCACCGTAGGGGTATTTTAGTAATTTCACAAGGGCTAAAACTGCCAAAACTGGAAACCTGAGTTCAAAATATTATACTTACTGTTATTATATGAAAATATGCAATTTACATCAGTAGGTATAAGTCTTATAGGTTTAAAACAAGTATAACGCTTACTATGCGCTTAAAACGCTAAATATGCGATTTAGAGCCGTTTCCGGGTTTATATATGAAAGCTAAAATTTTTATATTTCCAGAAGGCTCAAAATAGTTTATTTAACATATAAAATCAGTAGGAAAAGGTTTCGGGTCAAAAGGATGCATAAAACTCATTTTATGGCTTAAACGGTCAAAACCGACATAAACCGAAATAGCTAGGCGATCTAAGATCCGATCAGCCAAAAATTAAATAAAAATCATCTAAAATCCCAAAATAATATATATCATCAGTTGGTAAAAAGTTTCGTATCAAAACGTGGCCAGAAATGGGTTCTACGCGAAAAGGACCGTTTATGTAATTTAAGAATATAGTTTTACGCTAATGGCCATAACTCAAAATCTGGACCACCAACTGATCCGAAATTTTCGGTGCAAGTTTATATATTAGAAATAAAGATTTCTATCCTCTCACTTTTCCAAAAATCACGTTTTATATCAAAAAGGGCAAAATAGTCAACTTTTAAGCATAATCGGAAACATGCAAATGAATCGGCTAAGCATAGACTCAATCAACAAAAATTCCAGAAAGTTTTACCAAAATAAAAAATGGTCAAAAATACTCTCCAATACAGATCTCAAACATGCATGTACGAATCCGAATCGATAGTCTACGAAATAGTCGTTTTATAGGACTTTCGGTTCCGATTCGTATTTATACTATAGATTGTCGAGTTGATGATGATAAAACACATTCTTATATGTATTACAAGTTATTTATGATGATCAAACAGATTGCATGTCTAATATATTAACATTCAAGCTTATTTTTGCAAAAATCACTTCTGTTGACTTTTTAAAAACATGTTTGACTCGACAATTTGCATGCATATAGTGGGAATCAGAGAATACCCTTTTGAGGGTTTGTTTCCCACATAAATACCAACATATATCAGGTTTCAATTCGAGAAATGACTGAGAAATTCTCGTTTAATCAGAAAGTCAAAGTTTATGATCAAACAGTTCGACTTTTAGCAATAATCAAAGCAAGAACGGATTAGAGATCGAATTAGAAGCTTACAAAGGTCCTATAGATGCTTAGTGAACACTAGGATGTTGCCTTGACGTTCAGATTAGCTCCAGAAATCTGTCTTGAAGGTTCTTGAGAGTTGAGAGCTTTTGTTTACAATTGCAAGTGCCAAGAATGAGTGAATAATCTGATTTAAGAGGGGAATTCAGATGTTGTAGAGGTTCACAGATGTCCTAGGCATGCATGGGAGCTGATTGGAGCAAAAGAGAGGTGGAATGAGCTGTTATGCACATCAATTTCGGACCAAATAACCCATTTTCCCGATTTTCTGTCGCTGGCAGCCCCACGCGGCCCGCTTGGGTCAGTCCAGGCGGGTCGCCTGACCCCTGATCAGCCAAACTTGTTTCAATCTTGACAGCTTTGGTCCCTGAACTTGTTTGCGATGTTTCGGCTACTTATCTTGACTCGTAAACCCCCAAACTTGGTTTTTAAGAACCTTAGGACATTTACCTACATGGTAATGTCCTCGGATAACTTTGCGCTCAACCGAAAAGCCATGAAATTCGACGTTGACGCTTTTAGTCCTTCAAGTACGGTTTTGGCCATAACTTTCTCATACGTTGACTAAACTTCATGAAATTTTTACCACATGTTCTAGTGAGTATATTTTAGCTTCTCAAAGCTTCGGGTCTGCCAAAAGTTCACTCAGAGGTATATATTAAACATGTTGACACTTTTGGCCCCTATAGTTTGAAATACTTCACTTTTGTGCAATTTCCGCGTCGTATGATCCATGAACCACCCGTTTAAGGTTATGAACATTATGTAGGGTTATCATAGAGTCTATTTATCCATTGTTGACACTTTGGACCCTTACGTTCCATAGTTTTCACCGTTTGTCACTTTTAGTCCCTCTAAAGTTTGTTTTCACATACCGGAACCTTATGACACGTGTCAAGACATTATTGGACGAAATTTTTCGAGGTGTTACATCCTCACCCCCTTAAAAGAAATCTCGACCTCGAGATTTACTGAAACAAATGAGGATATTTTTCTTTCATCGTGGATTCCACTTCCCCTATGAATTTTGCACCAGCAATCCCAGAACCAATAGTTCACGCTCAACCTATAGAAATGGAAGAATGGTGGACGAATGATTGGCAATTTCAAAATATTGTCAACGACCCTTATTCCTTCCTTCCGCAATTCGATCCAGAACCTCTACCTAATCCACCAATGAGCACTGAGAATATGGCTGAACTTCGCCATTTCGGTGAAGAGTTGATGGATGCAGGGAATAGAATCAGGGAGATAGGGGGACAGATTGCTTGGAAGTATGATGAAAGGGAAATGCGTTTTTAGAATAACAAAGGGTGTAGGATAGGAAGGTGGTAAAACTACAGTTGTGTAATAGCATAGTAAATAGTAAAATCAGTCTGTAACATAACAAATAAAACTTTGTAAAATATCTGTGTGTAGTGATGCATACTATAACGAATATGAAATGGAATCGAGAAATCGATAATTTTGACTATACGTGTATTATAAATTGTCTGATTGTTTATGTATGATTACTATTTATCAAATACTAATAAAAATTATTATATATTATCAGATGGCAAATAGTGGTAATGAACCAGTAAATGAAGCTAATCAGTCAGAGCAACATCCAGGGGATCAATATATGACTAGACAAGATATTGAAAATATTGTTGCTCGAGGGATAGCTAATGCTATTCCAGCATTTGTTGCTGCTGTGAAAAATCCAGTCGAACCGCAACATATTATTCCTAGTAAACATACTATTGAGGATAACTTCAGTAATAGTATAAACGGGGGTAATAATCATGCTAATCATGATAATGAATCCCAGCACACGCCGCTCCCTAAGAAACGAAAGGCTGCAGCACCTGGTTGCACTTTCAAGGAATTTCTTGCTTGCAAACCCACTGAATTTGCAGGCAACGAAGGGGCAACTGCATCGCTGCGTTGGTTCGAGAAAACCGAAGCAGTAATTGCAATAAGTAAGTGTGCCAAAGATGATCAGGTCATGTACGCATCAAATCTGTTTAAAGAAGGAGCACTCGAATGGTGGAACACTGTGCTACAAGCTAAAGGAAGAAATAGGGCTTATGCCATGACTTGGGAAGAATTCAAGAATCTGGTAGAAAGAAAATTCTGTCCTGAGTATGAAAAAGAACAAATGGCAAATAAGTTCCTAACTCATCGGATGTTAGGTGTGGATTGTCGTGATTATACTTCGACATTCTTCGAATATGCTAGAGTGGTACCTAACCTGGCTTCGCCAGAACCGGTACTCATTTCTCGCTATATTTGGGGATTAATTAGCGAAATTCGAAATATCGTTAAGGTTGCGAGACCTCGCACTATTGACGATGCAGTAGAATTAGCTAACACCCTAACTGATGAACTGATACGCACAAGGGATGAAGATAGGAAAAAGGAACTAGCTCAGAAAATTACCCAAGGATTTAGGGTGGGTAATAGTAGGAATTTCAAGAAAAGAGGAACAGGGCAATCCTCAACTTTGCCATTCTGCAAAATTTGCAAAAAGAATCATTTTGGAAAATGTAATAGAATTTGCAACTTTTGCAAGACAACAGGACATCGTGAAGAAAACTGTAGAAAAAGATCCATAATTTGTTATAATTGTGGAGAAGCCGGACATTTCAAAACAGAATGTCCTAAGTTAGCCAACCCAGTAGATAACAAACCCAAGGCAGCCGAAGGAGCTACTAAGAAGAATGCCAGAGCATTCCAGCTAACTACTCAAGAAGCAGAGCTCATTCCGGATGTCATCGCCGGTACGTTTCTAGTTCACAACGTTTATGCAAAAGTATTATTTGACTCTGGTGCAAACCAAAGTTTTATAAATACTTCATTCTGTCAAGCTCTTAAGTTGCCCTTAACGACCGTTAGGCAAATTTTTACAGTCGAAACCGCAGAAGGAAATTCAGTAAAAATCAATCAAATTTTTACAGTCGAAACCGCAGAAGGAAATTCAGTAAAAATCAATCAGGTTTTGCAAAAAGTAGAAATAGAACTCTCAGGTCATAAATTTGTTGCAAACCTGTTACCTATGAAATTAGCTGAGTTTGATGTTGTGTTAGGAATGGATTGGTTAATAGCCAACCATGCTCAAATCATTTGTGATAGAAACTCTATAGAAATTCAAGCATCTACTGGAGAGGTAATTAAGATTTCAGGAGATAAACCTCGGAAGCCACTGAAGTTCATATCAGTAATGAAAGTTGCTAATTATGAACGGAAACAAGGAATAGTATATCTGATTTCAGTAATCATTTGTACTAAAGGTAAGGAACTTAAGGAAATTCCTGTAGTCTCAGAATACCCAGATGTATTTCCAGAAGATTTACCTGGATTACCACCAGATAGGGAGGTAGAATTTAGGATTCATCTAATTCCAGGAACTACACCGATAGCCAAGGCACCCTATCGATTAGCTCCTACCGAAATGTTAGAATTAAAGAAGCAATTAGATGAATTACTAAGCAAAGGATTTATACAACCTAGTTCATCCCCTTGGGGTGCACCAGTGTTGTTTGTGAAAAAGAAAGATGGGTCGATGAGAATGTGTATCGATTATAGAGAGTTGAATAAGGTTACAATTAAGAATCGATACCCATTACCTAGGATTGATGATCTTTTTGATCAATTACAAGGCGCTAAATATTTTTCTAAGATAGACTTGCGCTCCGGATATCATCAATTAAAGGTTCAAGAAGAAGACATACCTAAAACTGTTTTAGAACTAGGTATGGACATTATGAGTTTACAGTCATGCCCTTTGGATTAACTAATGCACCTGTAGCATTTATGGACATGATGAACATGATCTGTAAACCATATTTGGATAAATTTGTAATTGTTTTCATAGACGATATACTTATTTATTCAAAAAGTCAGGTCGAACATTGTCAGCACTTGCATGCACTCTTAACTTTGTTAAGAAAAGAAAAGTTGTACGCTAAATTCAGGAAGTGTGAATTTTGGCTACAAGAAGTGCAATTCTTAGGACACATGGTGAATCACGAAGGTATTCACATAGATCCTGCTAAGATAGAAGCAATTCCCAATTGGAAGGTTCCGCAAACTGCAATGGAAATTAGACGTTTTATAGGTTTAGCAGGGTATTATAGACGGTTTATTAAGGATTTTTCCAAGATAGCTATACCATTAACTAAGTTAACCTGTAAAGCCAATAAGTTTGAATGGGGACATAAACAAGAAGAAGCCTTCAGAATCTTAAAGCAGAAATTAACTAATGCTCCAATGCTAGCTTTACCAGAAGGAACAGAAGATTTTGAAGTATATTGTGATGCTTCAAAATTTGGATACGGATGTGTGTTGATGCAACGCAAGAAGGTAATTGCGTATGTTTCCAGACAATTGAAAAAGCACGAAGAAAACTATACGACTCATGATTTAGAATTAGGAGCTATAGTTTTTGCCCTTAAGATATGGCGACATTATCTGTATGGAAGTAAGTTTACTGTTTATACAGATCATAAGAGTTTAAGGTATATATTTGGGCAAAAAAAGTTAAACATGAGGCAAAGAATATGGATGGAAATCCTGAGTGATTACGACTGTGATATTCAATATCACGAAGTAAAGGCAAACGTAGTCGCAGACGCCTTAAGTCGTAAGTATCATGAGAAGCAAAGGCGAGTACGTGCCCTTAGAATAAATCTACAAGTAGATTTAATGGAGCAATTAAAGGAAATTCAGGAAACAGCCATCAAGGACGATGCCGAAGGAATGAAAGGTTACCTAAAAGAATTGGAACAAGGAAATGATGGAATTTGGAAATTCCACAAAAGCAGAATTTGGGTACCTAAACAGGGAAATTTAAGGTCAACGATTTTAGACGAAGCTCATAAATCTAGGTATACTGTACATCCAGGAAACAATAAGATGTACCAAGATTTAAGAAGAAATTTCTGGTGGATAGGAATGAAGAAGGATATAGCCGAATACGTATCTAAGTGTCTAACTTGTTCACAAGTTAAAGCCGAACATCAGAAACCCTCAGGTCTACTACAACAGTTAGAAATGCCTGTATGGAAATGGGAACTCATAACAATGGACTTTGTTACTAAGTTACCCAAAACCAGAAAAGGTAATGATGCCATTTGGGTAATCGTGGACCGATTAACCAAATCCGCTCATTTTCTACCAATGAAGGAAACCTTTAGCATGGAAAGGTTAGCCAAGTTGTACGTAGATGAAATAGTATCCTTACATGGAGTTCCACTCTCCATTGTATCGGATAGAGATAGTCGTTTCACTTCCCATTTCAGGACAAGTTTCCAAGAATCAATGGGAACCCGACTCAATTTAAGTACTGCATATCATCCACAAACAGACGGACAAAGTGAAAGGACGATCCAAACTCTAGAGGACATGCTCCGAGCATGTGTAATTGACTTTGGTGGTAATTGGGATAACCATTTACCATTAATTGAATTCTCCTATAATAATAGTTATCACTCAAGCATTGAAGCCGCTCCATTCGAAGCACTGTATGGACGCAAGTGCAGAACTCCAGTATGTTGGGCAGAAATAGGAGAAAGTCAATTATCAGGTCCAGAAATCGTGCAAGAAACCACTGACAAGATAACACAAATCAAGGAAAGACTAAAGACGGCTCGAGATCGCCAGAAGAGCTATGCAGACAATCGCCGCAAGCCACTCGAATTCCAGATAGGAGACAAAGTACTTTTGAAAGTATCTCCTTGGAAAGGAGTAGTACGATTTGGTAAGAAAGGAAAACTGAGTCCAAGATATGTTGGACCATTCCCAGTAATTCAACAAATCGGACCAGTTGCTTATCGCTTACAACTACCAGAAGAACTAGTTGGAGTACATGATGTATTTCATGTATCCAATCTTAAGAAATGTCTATCAGACGAATCCCTGGTAGTACCTCTTCAAGATGTGGAGGTAAATGAAAAGCTGAAATTCATAGAAAAACCCTTACAAATAGAAGATAAGAAAATCAAGTTTCTCAAACACAAGCGACTAGTACTGGTGAAAGTCAAATGGAATTCAAAGAGAGGACCAGAATATACTTGGGAACTGGAGTCAGAAATGAAGCGGAAATACCCTCATCTATTTCAATAAATCTCGAGGACGAGATTTTTCTTAAGGTGGGGAGGATGTAACAACTCTCATTAAAATTAATAATTAGAATGATAATTAGTCAATAAGGAAACCCTAATTGAGACACCCAAGTAATTCCGCACTAACCCTAAAATTTTCGGAATAATCGGAATTAGGATCAGGGCCCCTAAAACTCAAGGGGGGTAAACCCTAGTTGATAATTATCAACTAAATTGCGTTGTACAGATGAAATTCGAATTTTAAGTGAGTCAGCTAAGCTAGTCCCGAACTCAGCTAGTCTAGGTAAATAGACTGCACCCTTTACGGACCGTAAAGGAAAATGCCTTACGGACCGTAAGCATATGTGCTTCCCTTACGGACCGTAAGGTTGAAGCATACGGTCCGTAAGCCGGGCTATTTTCTGGCTATAAATAGCCGACCTTGGGACTTGAAATTAGAAATGAAAACGACGTTCAATTGCTGTCTACAACGTCAAATTAACACCAAAATACTACAATTAAACACACACACTACACTCGAATCGCTGCCGCAAAACAGGGTAATTACTCGATCGCTATTACGATTCATTTTCCGAGATCAATATATCCAAAGAATGTTTAAGTGCCGCCCACATTAGGGTTATACTTTGTCGTTCGTCGTTAAATCGATGAATGTTTAAGTATTGCACTTTGTCGTTCATTGTGAGAATTTGATCTCGTGAGTTATCGTGACTGCTGTATTGATCACTAACCCAGTTTTGTGTGCATTATTATTACTATTAGGTTAACGAGGCTAAATCATATTCTGTCCGTATTAAATCTGCAATGTGAGTCATTCTCTCTTTTTATCAACTGTTTTACAATACTCCAAATTATTTTCAGAATTATAATTACAGTGATTAAGTTGATGTAATCACCAAATTACAGCCAGTGTGTGGGGTATTGTGCACATTACTACAGTTTAAATCATTTTAGGTGGGCGAACCTAATTTTAATTGATTTACGTCATTCATTGGGGCAGCCAATGGTGATATGACCACTGTCACAGATCCGGTCGAGTGACAAATACTGTGGGTAGTTGGTTGATATCAGAAACATGCGTAAAAGATCTTAACACTGTGAATAATAATAAATGTGTCATTTTCAGTAAAATGAATGATTCACTCAGTATTTCCCCACTGACAAAACCTTTTTCAAACATGTTTCAGGTGATCTACTGTAATTCAGGAAAAGTGCCGAGGAGCATTTCAAGCTTACGATAGTGGCTCAATATAAAATAAAGAAATATGTTTTGAAACAAAAATTGTCAGAAGAATCTTATTATTGTAAATTATCGGGGTTTTGTCCCGAATTGTGAAATAAAATAATCGGGAAAAGTTTTTAGCTTTAAAACGATCCTGATGTTAAAATTCCGCTGCTAAACTCAATTAAATAAATATCACGGGATTTCTGTCCCGCGGCTCCTGAAACAGGTCAAACCGGGTCGGGGGCCGTGACAATATGCTTTTTTTGTAGTAGTGAAGGGGGGGTCCACACCTCCAAACCTTACCCCTCATCCGCTCTACCGGAGCAACACACCTTTGGACCGCCTACGTCACCCACCTCCCCATCCGCCCATCCCGTTTGAAATCCAGACCACATCGCTGGACTTGGCGATGTGGATGTGCTAAGTGGGATACTTTACAACTAAAAGGATGTGAGTTCAAATCTTTCATAGTACGTGTTCGGTGTACTTATCCTAGAAATTCTAAGGATTTTTATTAAAAATGTAGTTAATAATGAAGATTTATGAATTATTAATCTTGAGATAATACATGATTGAGATTATGTATAAGGATATATTTAATAATTAATAATGAAGATTTAGTAAGTATTAAGTTTTACTATTGTTGTTTTTTAGTTAATTTTTAAATTAAAAAATAGAATACTAAATGGTGAAATAAGAAAAACCAAAATTGTGTATTACGTGGTGCAATTAGTTATTTATTAGGTATTATGAGTATAGTAACTTTAAATCTAGACACCATCTTCGACGTTTCTTGGACAGTCGCTAGCACGGGGCTTATCTAACTCATGCATAAGGCTTTTATGTTTTCATTACTTAAAAAACTTGTCATTTAGTTGATTTTACTTTTGGCTTTAGCAAAATAAATCTAAAATGTAAGATTATATATATTATGATTTAATATTTAATCTAGTAGCCATTATAATCATTTACATTATATGGATCAAAATATATAACAACCTATTAATAATTAGTTGGTAATTGTTGATGGACCATATTACCCTTATTAACTAATTAGGTTTCCTCCTGGTTGCTTATATAAGGAGACTTATGTGGAGGTTAAGGGGTTACTCAGTTACACAATTAGACACCCTATTAGCTATAACATCATAATGTTCAACCTCCCTCTCCTGCAGCCGATACCCTTTTCGGTTTTCTTAACCACCATCATTAGATTGCACCCTAAGGAGGAACCAGACCAAACTGACAACTATGTCAAACACTATTGCTGCATCTACATCTGGATTCTCTGCTGGCCTGTGCTGATGCAATCAAAGGTATGTTCACATGTTTTCCTTCATGAATAAACAGAACTGATCCAACATGTGGTATCAGAGCATATGTTGATTAGTCAGTTCTGTTTTGTATCCATAAATCTGGAATAAAACTGGAAAACGGAATTAGAAAACCCTAAATAAATTTCGGATTTTTCATCCGAAACCCCATCTCGGATCTGTTCAAACTATATCGGATCATATGTTTTCATCAAATATTACTGTTCCGAAATCATAATGTTCTAGAATGGATTAAATGATTGATAAATTTTCCAGATTTCGGATATAAGGTTAAGGTTAATTTTAGGGTTCATCATGTTCTTAGATGAAATTCGAAATTTCCTTTATGTTTTGGAATGTGATTTGAATTGTGGAATGTTTTCCTAATTTTCTGATCTTATTTTATTTAATAAGTTTTTTTCGAAATCTGTTAATGAGATGAACAGATTATGATTTTCGAAATTTTGTGATAAAATTAGATCAATGTTATGATAGGAAACTCTATCACAATTCTTAATTTTCGAATTTTCAGTTATGTTATCACAATAAACAGCTGTTAACAGGAAGCTTCGAGATCATCAAATTACGACTCGAGACCATTAGTCTCGACTCGAGACCATAACGTCATAACTCGAGACCGTGATTGCGACTTGAGACATAAGATCTCGACTCGAGACCATAACGTCATAACTCGAGACCATAAGGTTGCGACTCGAGACCGTAGTTGCGACTCGAGACCTCATCATGACTCGAGATCTCATAAGATATAGTAGTCGAGACCATGGTTCTGACTCGTGAAAACAAGGTTGCGACTCGAGACCTCATAACTGACTCGAGATCTCATAACTCAGTCGAGACCTGACTCGAAACCCCATTATTTTAGGCTGTTTAAATGTGAACTAAAAATTTTTCGATCCGCGCTAACGGGTGGTTTGCTATTAAATAATTGGTTTTGTAATCACTTAGTTAATTAATAAGGATCAAATAATGTTTTTTCAAAACCAAAATGGCTTAACTTGAATGAGCTTCTGATGTATCAATTCTGGCCAAAGCTGATTTGATGCGTCTACTTATCGTTCAAGTATTACGAAAGCTATGTTGTGTGTGCATCATAAGCATGAATGTCTTAATTTCTGGCCAAAGCTGATTTAATTCATTCATAGATGGCATACTTAACAAGTGCATAACTAAAGTGATTGTCTCAATTTCTGGCCAAAGCTGATTTGTTACAACCATTTTGCACATATGCTTAAATGATTACACTTCTGGCCAAAGCTGTTTTGTCTTCGTTTAAGTAGAATTTTAGCTAAGTCTATTATTTTGATGTTAGTAATAGACATATCACAACATCTTCACATAATGATCCTTAGATTAATGATCCTTTATTTTTATTTTATGATCATTTCGGCTGCCTTATTCTTAGTACCCATAATTTTACTCACTATAATTTTCTTCTATAAATCTATATCTCATCCACTCTAATTCCTAAGCCTAAAATGTTTTGCTTTATTTAACGTTTCTATAAGAATTAGCTCTTAAGTTAAATCCTTGATTACCTCTTAAGACACGATAATTCTATTGCTCTCTTCTGATAAAGCACTACAGAAGAAAAGTAGAGCATGATGGTTAGGATAAATCGAACATGATGTCTCTTATGGTAATCAAGAACTCTCTAACATAATTGCTATCACTAAAGTTATTCCAGATTAAGTTTTTCCTAAGACTAATCTATAATTGTGGAATAATCACAAGAACTCCTAAGGTGCATGTCTTCATTTAAAATTATAAATTTTAAGGTTAAGTGGTATATGTGAATACATTATAATGTACAATACCATGACCCATAAAGTTAAGGGCTTACGCATGGAAATAAGTACATTTTCCCGTACATAATATACTAAGTTTTTTCATTTGTACAATTTGATGCATTATAAATCAGTTATAACACTCAAAAGTACCAAAGTTTACGAGTGTGTTGATAAGCAACATATGTACATAGAAATAAATGTTTGAAACTGGAAAATAAGATGTTATTCACCTTACAACCACTAAAACTTTACAAGAGGATTGTTCTAAGGTCCATAGACAAATTACAAGTGCTAATCCCAACGTTAAGGTTCTTCAAGGGAAAATCTCACTGCATAATTATGTCATTAGACTAGGCATAAGCAACGAGACTATCCATTATTCTAAAGAACAGTTGGATAAATTAGTTAGATAGTAACTTACTAATGATATTTAAGTCTGATAATTCTTTAATATTCCAATTAACACATAATTAGTTGACTCTAGTTCCATACGTTTCCTTACCAGAACTCGACAAATAACTAACATGAGAGTTAGTGACAAAACTAACTGTTAAGACTATAAGAACCATAATAAGCAGTCTTTTAACAAAGCTTTTCGATACGTTACATATTCTGAAGATTAATCAGAATATAATATCATAATTAAGAAATGTTATGAAGATTGTGAGGTTTGCATAGTCAACATAAAGTCACACTTATCTTAAACTCTCCTCTTATTTGTTCTAAATATCTGGATAGAAACATTACTAAGATGAAACTAGATGATACCTTACTTTTTCACAACTTTTGTCATCATGCAAATGAGAATTTGACAAAAGGAAAATGAGACTTATAAATTTCATCCATTAGAACCAAAATTCATGAGAAATCATAATGTCACACCCCCAAAATCCACACGTGGAGTACCACCGCTTGGAGGCGTGACATGACCAGGATCAAGCCACCAATCATATTGAACATAGCATATAATAATTAAAGTAGTTCATAAAGATCCAACTCGATACAATTGATGTTCAAACCAAACGTAGTTTAAGTAGCGGAAGCATAATATGAAAACCCAATGTATGTAATAAGTTCAAGTGTTATAAAGTTTAACATAACATCCACGATCCATGCTCCACAACGACCTGCTCCTCCCTGTGCAAGCTCCATATGTACCTAAGGTCCTGCAAGGCATGCAGTAGAGAGTCAACAACTAGTTGAGCGAGTTCACAGAAAGTAAGTACGTAATGGTAATTCGTATGTTCATTAATGGGGGCTTCCCATGTATGTATGTAATACTAGTGGGGGCTTCCCGTGGTTACAGTTATCACTAATGAGGGCTTCCCATATTTATCCTTACTAGACTATTTGCAACCATAAGTGTTCTTCTTAACCCGAGAACAGGAATACGTACAAGGTCACGTAGGTTTTACGTGAGTGCCCTTCCCCGAGGACAGTGGTACGCGTGGGGTTTACGTAGGTTTTACGTAAGTGTCCTTCCGACCCGGAAGACAATAGTAGGTATGAGTTTACGTAGGTTTTACGTAAGTGTCCTCCCGACCCGGGAGACAGTGGTAGATACTAGTTTACGTAGGTTTTACGTAAGTGTCCTGACTAACCTGAGGACGATGGTATATAGTCTAGAAATAGCATAAGTACGAGTAATTATCCAATTCAAACTTCCAACCTAATTCCCAACCCGGGAATCCCATGCCTTGGCTGTGTGAACTCACCTTGGTTTGCTCGGTATGCTAAAGAATACACACGCTCACAGTTACTCAATCACGACCTATCGTACGCACGTATGTATAATCAGTTTTCGTTCATAACAATCTTGCACACAAATCTAACGTCACATAGTGTGTTTGGCAGTTAATCATCATGCGGCATTTACGCAGTCAAATCCATGTAAATTCATGCTTGACAGGATATCCATGTAAATTCATGCTTGACAGGATAAACAAGCAGTTAACATACTTTACCAGGTTAACACATTTAACAGGGTTACATGCATATCTTAACAGAGTTAACATCTAACTGAATTAATAAACTAATAGAGTTTACTAAGTTAACAACGTTAATAATGAACAGGTTCAATAAACTAACAGTGTTTCATGCTGAACAGTGTTACCAACATACTTAACGGGGTTAACAGATTTAACATAACGAGTTTACTGTACTAGCATCTTGGACGAAAACACAACAGACTTGTCCTATATGTCATTCAAAAAAAACTCGGATCATTCAACACTTATAACTTCTGATCACATGTAATATAAAAGTCGGACCAAGGGGTTCCCCCCTTTAAAACTCGGACAAGGGTTATCCCTTACAAAGCTCGGATAAGGGTTACCCCTTACAAAACTCGGACAAGGGTTTCATTGTCACACCCCGAATTTCCACGTGTCACCGGTGGGCCCGGTGGGGGTAACGTGACGTAGTTGATAACATCATAGTCAAACAACACAATATATAAATGCACAGCGGAAGCAGAAATAGATTCATTTCAACTTTATATAAACGTATTATTTAATATCACAAGTAGTTGAAACGGATCCACAGGCGGATCAAATAAAATAAGATAAATGTTCAACAGACTTTAGACGCCTAGAACTTGCAAGATTCCTTACTAACGCCCTGAGCAGCTTCCAGCCTATTACGTACTAGTACCTGTCACTTAGACTTTGGAAAATACGTCAGTTTTCACTGGTAAATACACTCAACTGACTCATTTGAAAAGAGTTTATGAAAATTGGTTTAGGCGCACAAGGCACAAAACTATTTTGACACTTGATTAAAATGCACAAGGCAATATTAATCTTTTATACTTGGGACAAACTATATCTCATGTTATCAGTTTTACATAACTTGCTCTACATACGGGGCCCGGTCCTATGCCGGTTCAAGATTAACCGACACACCACTATTCCCTTATTGGGAATCCCATATTGGGTATAATCAAATAATAAGCATAAAGCATCTGTCAGGTGTATGCCTACACCCCGTGCTTAGGTCGTGGCCATTTGCAATTAATGAGTCAAGGATATCCAGGACACGGTCGCATTAACCCCCAATGTTTCAGTCAAGCAATACGAATTAAAACAGGTTATTTGAATTTCCCGACACATTGGTCTTCGAATCCCATACCTGACCATGCGGTATTTATATTACCGTATCCCAAGCCCGTAATAGGGAAAATAAGTTAAGAGTATTTACCTGAGCTAGCTCCTGTCTTAAATAGCAAGAATTATAATAACTCAGCCGTATTCACTTAAGTAAGCGTAGGTACAATTTACCGGAAGGCTCTAGTCTGGAACGATGGTATAAATAACCAATTAGAATACTAACGGGTCTTTAATTAAGCATAAGCTTAGACCGGTTAATTTTAAGGAAATATACGGTTCAAGCGCACGATTAAGCGAAGACCGGATAGAACGTGATTTAGACCCGACAAGTTTGAATACTTGTATAATATGGGTATACAAAATACATTCTGGATTTTGAGCCAAAAATGATAACGTTTGACCCGTTTCGGTCAATTTACGCAAACTAGTTACGTAAACCGAACCGAACGCAAAAAGGGCGTTAAGGGTAGTCAAAAGAGTCAAATGCAAGTTTCCTGAGGTAATATGCTTTAAATATGATATAATATCAGTAAGTTATGTTCTATATTGCCCGGAATAATTTTAAACTCAATTTATGCCTTAGAAGGGCATTTTGGTCTTTTTAAAAGATAATAAAAGAGTAAAATTAGAAATCTGAGTTTCGGGTCTGGTTCATACAGTAAATATACTTAATATAACATATTATATCAGTAGGGTATGACCCATATATCAAATTTATCATTTAAAACCAAACTATGCACCGTAGGGGCAATTTAGTAATTTCACAGGGGCTAAAATGCCAAAACTGGAAATCTGAGTTCATATACTTATACTTACTGTTTTTATATGAAAATATGCTAAACACATCAGTAGGTATAGGTCTTATATGTTTAAAACAAGTATAACGCTCACTATGCGCGTAAAACGCTAAATATGCGATTTAAGGGCGTTTTCGGGTTTTCAAATTAAATCTGAGATTTTTATATTTCCAGAATACTTAAAATAATTTATTCATCATATAAAATCAGTAGAAAAAGGTTTCGGGTCAAAAGGATGTGTAAAACTCATTTTATGGCTAAAACGGTCAAAACCGACATAAGCCGAAATGACTAGGCGATCTAGGATCCGTTCAGCCAAAAATTAATTAAAAATCATCAAAATTCCCAGAATATTATATTACTTCTGTTGGTAAAAAGTTTTGTACCAAAACGTGGCCAGAAACGGGTTCTATGCGAAAAGGACCGTTTATGTAAATTTATAATATAGTTTTACGCTAATGGCCATAACTCACAATCTGGACCACCAACTGATCCGAAACTTTCGGTGCAAGTTCATATATTAGAAATAAAGATTTCTATCCTTTCAGTTTTCCAAAAATCCCGTTTTAAATCGAAAAGGGCAAAATAGTCAACTTTATGCATAAACCGGAAACATGCATTCGAATAGGCTAAGCATAGACTCAATCAAGGAAAATTCCAGAAAGTTTAACTAAAATAAAAATAGTCAAAAATACTTTCCAATACAGATCTCGAACATGCATGTACGAATCCGAATCGATAGTCTACGAAATAATCGTTTTATAAGACTTTCGGTTCCGATTCGTGGCTATACTATAGATTGTCGAGTTGATGATGATTAAAACATATTCTTATAGGTGTTACAAGTTATTTATAATGATCAATCAGATTGCATGTCAAATGTATTAACATTCAAGCTTATTTTTGCGAAAATCAATTCTGTTGACTTTTTAGAAATAGGTTTGACTCGACATTTAGCATGCATGTAGTGGGAATCAGATAGTACCCTTTAGAGGGTTTGTTTCCCACATAAATACCAATCTATAACAAGTTTCAATTCGAGAAATGACTGATAGGAATCCGTTTAATCAGAAAGTCAAAGGTTATGAACACCCAGTTTGACTTTTATCAATAAACACAACAAGAACGGATTAGAGAACGAATTGAAGGCTTACAAGAGTCCTATAGGTGTTTAGTGAACACTAGGAGTCGGCCTTGTTGATCAGATTTCCTCCAGAAAGCTTGCTTGAAAGTTCTTGGTAGAGAGCTTCTTGTTCTTCAATTGCAAATGATCAAAAATGAGGTGATGATCTGATTTAAACCAGAATTTTCGAGGTTCCTGTAGTAGTAGGCATGCAAGGCATGTTATTGGTGCATTTGGAGGCGAAACCAGCTGTTAGGCACCCAAAATCGGACTCAAATAACCCATTTTTGAAGTTTCTGTCGCTGGGCAACCCACGCGGCCCGCTTGGGCTTTCCCAGGCGGGTCGCCTGACCCCTGGTTCAGCCAAACAACTTTTAAACATTGACAGAAATGACCCCCGAACTTGTACGCGATGTTTCGGCTACTTTTCTCGACCCGTAAACCCCCAAACTTGGTTTTTAAGAACCTTAGGACTTTTACCAACATGGTAATGCCCTCGGATAACTTTGCGCTCAACCGAAAAGCCCTGAAATTCGACGTTGACGCTTTTAGTCCCTTAAGTACGGTTTTGGCCATAACTTTCTCATACGTTGACGAAACTTCATGAAATTTTAACCACATATTCTAGTGAGTATATTTTAGCTATACAAAGCTTCGGGTCTGCCAAAAGTTAACTCAGAGGTATAAATTAAACATGTTGACACTTTTGGCCCCTATAGTTTGAAATACTTCACTTTTGCGCAATTTCCGCGTCGTATGATCCATGAACCATCCGTTTAAGGTTATAAACATTATGTAGGGTTATCATAGAGCCTATTTATCCATTGTTGACACTTTGGACCCTTACGTTCCATAGTTTTCACTGTTTGTCACTTTTAGTCCCTCTAAAGTATGTTTTCACATAACGGAACCTTATGACACGTGTCAAGACATTATTGGATGAAATTTTTCGAGGTGTTACATCCTCACCCCCTTAAAAGAAATCTCGACCCCGAGATTTATTCAAACAAATGGGGATATTTTTCCTTCATCATGGATTCCACTTCCCACGTATACTCGGGTCCTCCACGGGCATCCCATTTGGCCTTTACAATAGGCACGTGCTTCCTTCGAAGTTTCTTTACCTGTCGATCCTCAATCGACAAGGTTTTTCAACAAACTTTAGACTCTCGTCTATGTGTATATCCGTATGCGGTATAACCAGTGAATCGTCAGCGAAACACTTCTTCAAATTACAGATATGGAACACATTATGAATAGCGCTAAGTTCTTCAGGCAAGTTTAACTTATAAGCAACTGCCCCGACACGTTCGATGATCTCGAAAGGTCCTATATATCTCGGGCTTAGCTTGCCTTTCTTTCCAAACCGTATCACACCTTTCCAAGGTGATACCTTAAGCAACACTTTTTCACCTATATCGAAGTGAAAATCCTTGCGCTTAGGATCCGCATAACTTTTCTGCCTATCCCTGGCAGCTTTCAATCGATCGCGTATCTGCACGATCTAGTCCGTCGTCTCAAAAACGATATCTGGTCCAGACAATTGGACATCTCCAACTTCTGCCCAACAGATGGGCGATCTACACTTTCTACCGTATAGGGCTTCAAAAGGCGCGGCCCTAATACTAGTATGGTAGATATTTTTATAGGAGAATTCTATCAAGGGTAGGTGGTTATCCCAACTGCCACCTAAACTAATCACACATGCTCGAAGCATGTCTTCCAATGTTTGGATGGTACGCTTACTCTGTCCGTCCGTCTGCCAACCGTTATGTGATAATGCTCATTGACTTATTGGCGGAACATATCCTTAAATCCTTAGGATGTAATACATTGCGAGCTCCACCAAGCTCCTTAAATAGGTTTTAGCTCATAAGTTATTTGACCTTGATATATTCGATTACCTCGAATGATTTCATATATTCAGAGCTTACTAGCCTGACAATTAACAGATTGGCACACCTTTCCAGGGTGATATCTTTTGTTGAACCTTATCTCTTTAACAAGAACTTAGGAGGTTTGCTATTTCCATGAATCCTTGATTCTGTGCCGAATACTGGCAACTTATAGACCCCGATAATTGGACTTACCAATTTTCTGTCTAGCAATAGATGTTTAACATCTTATCTATACAAGGTCTCCCAAGGAGCAACCTTGATACTTATATAACAACTATTATAGAAAAGTTGATCTTAAGGTGAGATGGTTATTCCAATCACCGCTTAAACTAATCTTAGGGGATAGTTAATTCTCACACTTAGTCGAATAATCGACGATCCTGGGCAGCTGATGGAAATTCTTAATTGTTGCCTATTTTGGGTTGCGGTATTTCATGCATAAGCAAAATGAACCGTCTTTCTTATTTACGAAAAAGAAATCGGAGTTCTTAGAACCTTGAATTTTGGCTTTACGAAAACTTATCCAAAACTTATGGATTTGGCTCTTAGTTCTTCCTGTTTCGCTGGTAATAACAGATATAAGATTCTTACAATAACTGCAGCCCTAAGCGGGATGTTTGTCCTAACACCCTCTTGCCTCTCAGAAGGTAAACATGGTAATTCTTACAAAGAAGCTATTTATGACACATAGAGGTGTCAGAGATTTCTGCATTCTCAGGCTTTGGCTCATCTATCGCTTTCGGTGTCAGATAAGTGACATATTCCCTTTACCGTTACAAGGATGCCCTAAGTAGAGATACTTATAAGGACATTTTTATATTGGATATCTCCTTTGAATACTACTAGTCGACTTTAGTACAATATGACCATTGGAATATCTTCGGGGATCCCATGCATTAAACCTCCATACTGATCAGGCATGGAAGCAATCTATGGGACACACTAGGATACGCAAATCCTCATATGGTACTCTTATCAAACATAGTTTGGCATTCGCAGACGATAGAAAACAATGAGGAAAAATAATAAAATAAAATAATTAGTATATATTGTCGTACTCCTTCTGGGGAAGAGTACTCCAGATTCTTATGAAAGGATTATCTCCGAGGATGGGAGAGAGGTCATTAAAGATTCCATTGGTAAATTATACCTCATATTTAGTATATGAAGTCCTTATGAATGTAATCCAGAGTTTGCTAAGCTTATGGTTTGCTAAAGATTTATTATCCCTTGTATCAATGCAAAAATACTGAGCAGTCATTATCAATGCTAAATGGTATAGGACGTACCTATTGCTATTATCGATGTGCACTGTCTCAGGTATTCAACCGGTAGTCTAGGCGGTTCCTTTCTTATCCTTTCCATACCTAGCTGCTCCTTTCTTGGCAGCCTTAGGGCAATTAGTACTGATGTGCCCCTTTTCACCACAGCTGAAACAGTTTGCATCATTCATGTCCCTACATTCGTGGGATTGGTGGCCAGTTCTTTTACAGATGCCACATTGCTTTATCTTTTGGCTTAATCGACACTGCCCCCAATGTCTTCTTTTACAGGTTTTGCATGTAGGCTTTTTGTTGGAATCCTGTTGGTGATTGTTGAACTTGGATTTGCTCTTCTTAGAATTCTGAGAGCTATCCTCCTCCCTTTGTCTTTTGTCATTAGTTTCATTTATGCACGACTTTTGTCTCACTACATCTAGAGTGAGAGACAAGGATAGATCTACTGCCGATCTATAGTTGGTTGGCCTTGAAGCCTTAACATCCCCTTTTATTTCTGGTGCCAAACCACCGATGAAACGCGCAATGCGTTTTGGTTCCGGGGTGATTAAATAGGGTACTAGTCTAGACAGGGAGTTGAAGTCGGTAACATATTGCCGACAATTTAGGTTTTTCATTGTGAGATTTAGAAAATCTGTCTCCACCTTTTCCACTTCGTGCTGTGGACAGTAGTTCTCTTTGATAAGGTCCGCAAACTTGGACCATCCCATAAGGTATAGGGGAATTTTCCCCGTGGACTGCATCATGGTCTTCCACCATACTAGAGCCTCTCCTTTAAAAGATTGTGAAACGAATTTTACTATGTCCTTATCAGCACAAACGCTGATGTCCACAACCGTTTCCATTTCCTCAAGCCATTCCATAGCATCAATTGCTCCTTTTTCGCCATCGAAATCTCTGGGTTTGCATGAGATGAAATATTTGTAGGTACACCCGCCCTCAGTTGAACGGGGCTTATCATAGAGTACTAACTCCTGAGGTTCGCTCTTTTCATCTGAAGAGTGAACGAAGCTCTCCTTTCGAGCTGATGTATTTGTTTCCGTATGGATCTTTGAGTGAGTGACACTCGGTTCCTTTTTGTTCTCAAGGACCTTTTCCACAACTTCACTAATTGCTGCGCTAATCAAGGCCTGAAGAGTAGTGCCATTAACATTTATATTTATACTTGCATTCTTGTTTTTAGCCGCTGCACTGCTGTGCGCTTCGTCGGAAACCTCCATTCTGGAGCCTTGGTACTAACACCAAAAATAACGTATGCTTAGATGCAAGTTATTATGAGATCATCGTAATGGATGATTTATAAAGTCATGGTATTGCTAAGCCATAATGGCTGTTTGGTTTATAACTTCCTTATAGTATGCTACTAGAAAGTATGTCAATTATATTTAGCCTAGGTCAAAAAGGACCATCAATTGCGTTCATGGTTTGGACCGAGTCCATTACCTTTTGACTGGGGGTCACAATGTCACAACTGTCTTTGTCATAACGACGATCTTTAGATAGTTGGAAGGCTTGTCATGAAGGACATTGATAATCATAGGCCCGAAGGCCTTGTCACAAGGGACATACAAAATATGGCACTTAAGGCATTAATATATAAGCTGCAATCCTATTGGATCAGAGATCTTAAGGTTCGAACATAGTTCTTCACCTTTGGACAGAGAGTCAGAGACTACAACCGTCATCTTGTGGAAGATAATTTATTTGCCACAAAGGCTAGTCAATGTACATCATTCTGACTAACTAGATAATTGTGAGCCCTAGAGGGGGCAGCCATGGTGAAGCCTTGAAGGCCAACTAACCATGAAGAAATAGCTTACTTAATTATAGGGAATTGTCGAACTTGATAATTTAAATAGCCATGGTGCAAACAAACCATATAGGCCAATAGATAGTATTTAGTTTACTTGATCATGTTTTGCCTAGATTTTAAATAAACCATCTTTGGCGTTTAAATGGAATAAATCCTTTATACTTACTAGACAGGGGACATAAGTCACGACTGTCAATGTCATAGCGACATCTTATATAGCACAACGTCTTGTCCCATAGGACTTTTCGATGGCCCAGATGCCTTGTCACTAGGGAAATTTTAAAACATAATCAATGATTCCCTTGGATCGGAAAATTTCATAATTCATTGTCTTGACAAGAAGTTATGAAATAAAACTATCGTTTTCATGTATGCATCTTTGCCCGTAGGTATACATCCCAGGTGGATGTTTAGATGAGTATATCATGTTCGACGTTTATTAGCCATGATTCCTATCGATCGTATAGGCTAATTAAGGAATTTGGAAGTTCCTAATATAGAGGTGACCATCGTGATTTTATCGCATCACTGTTGTCGGGAGTGCTAACACGTTTTCAAGTGTTAATCAGGATCTGAATCTCTTCTAAACAGGTCTTACCATCATAGCCAGGTCCCTAACGACATTCAAGCTAGGTTATACCCCTTTGAGACTCTTTTTAATATAAATACTGGCAGGAAAGAAATGATATTTATTTTATTCAGGATTATAATTATCCCAAATTTATTGAAAATATAACTTTGGCATAAAAGCCTAGTCACGTAGGCAAGTTTAATTTATAACCCATGATTTCTGAGAATCGAGGCATTACAATTTATCCTAGTTATAAAACATTACGGATATTGGGGTGGCACCAAGGCCTAGTCACAAGGACATTTATAAATTATAAGCTAGGATTTCAGAGAATCAAAGCCTTGAGGTTTGAACCTAGTTCATTACCTTTTTCTTGACAGGGAGTCATAGGTTACGACTGTCTTTATTAAAATTTCTGGCCCGTGGGCCTATCAATTAACATCTCGTAAGATGTTAAGACATATAGTCATTGTACTGATGATACGTTCAGCGGTCAAAGTAATGACATGACGCCATGATCTGTGTCATTAATTTAATCAACTGTCGTTCAGTGGTCATAATGATGACATGACGGCAGGATTAGCACTTAATTTAAATCATCTGTCATTCAGCGGTCATAATAATGACATAACGACAGGAATAGTACTTTAATTTGAATCAATTGTCGTTCAGCGGTCATAATATTGACATGACGACCAGATTATCGTCTAGAGGGCTTTTGAGCATAGCTCACCCCCTTAGGACGGGGAATCTCCAAAGATTCACAACTGTCGATGTCGCAATCGGGCAGTGTATTATAGCTCGTGGCACTACATCACTAATGGATGGCTATTTTACTTGCAGGGAATTTTAAACAAATCCCAATTTTCAAATTTATTACCCGTAGGCACTTCATCCTTAAAGGATGGCTATTTTACTTGCAGGGAATTTTAAACAAATCCCAATTTTCAAATTTATTACCCGTAGGCACTTCATCCTTAAAGGATGGCTATTTTACTTGCAGGGAATTTTAAATAAATCCCAATTTTCAAATTTATTACCCGTAGGCATCAAGTCATTATCAGACTTGTATACAGATATAATCTGTAGATAATTTATAAAAAAAAGAGTGGCTTGTGTGATTTTACAGGTCACGCTTAGCCAGGGGTGTTAACATGTTTACATATGTTAACAGAGATTTGAATCTTTTCAACCAGGTTTTACCATATTGGCCAGGCCTTTTATTAAGACATTCAAGCTAGGTTTTACCTTACTAAGATTCTTGTTAAATGGCAAATCAAATAAAAATTGATATTTTCCATTTATTTAATATTCCTTATTTAGAATGGAAGTCCAAACATAATCATTCCATTATATAAAAGTAAAAGTATAAAGTTGCCCTAAGCGGGACTTGAAAGGAATAATGTTGTCCTCGCAGGGACAGAAAGATAAATATGTCCTTATAAGGACTAATAAGGAAACGATCTTCAGTAAAAGGAGCTTCTTCTTCATTTTATTTCTGAATGCTTTCTCCTTGGATATTCATTTCACTTTAGCCGTGGTACGAAGCTCAGCATCTCGGGACTCCGGGTGTGGAGAACTCCTATTACGGCCTCTTCGCTTGGCGACGTATCCAATATAAAAATATTTGGAAGCAGTAAATTCCGGATTAGAATCGGGAGTATTCCTATGTTAAGTCTAGACTCAGAAGGTTACAGAATGTGCTATTGTGTCATTGAGATTAAACACTAAGGGCTAGTGTTTAATTCACTCAATGTTGGCTCTGATACCAACCTGTCACACCCCGAATTTCCACGTGTCACCGGTGGGCCCGGTGGGGGTAACGTGACGTAGTTGATAACATCATAGTCAAACAACACAATATATAAATGCACAGCGGAAGCAGAAATAGATTCATTTCAACTTTATATAAACGTATTATTTAATATCACAAGTAGTTGAAACGGATCCACAGGCGGATCAAATAAAATAAGATAAATGTTCAACAGACTTTAGACGCCTAGAACTTGCAAGATTCCTTACTAACGCCCTGAGCAGCTTCCAGCCTATTACGTACTAGTACCTGTCACTTAGACTTTGGAAAATACGTCAGTTTTCACTGGTAAATACACTCAACTGACTCATTTGAAAAGAGTTTATGAAAATTGGTTTAGGCGCACAAGGCACAAAACTATTTTGACACTTGATTAAAATGCACAAGGCAATATTAATCTTTTATACTTGGGACAAACTATATCTCATGTTATCAGTTTTACATAACTTGCTCTACATACGGGGCCCGGTCCTATGCCGGTTCAAGATTAACCGACACACCACTATTCCCTTATTGGGAATCCCATATTGGGTATAATCAAATAATAAGCATAAAGCATCTGTCAGGTGTATGCCTACACCCCGTGCTTAGGTCGTGGCCATTTGCAATTAATGAGTCAAGGATATCCAGGACACGGTCGCATTAACCCCCAATGTTTCAGTCAAGCAATACGAATTAAAACAGGTTATTTGAATTTCCCGACACATTGGTCTTCGAATCCCATACCTGACCATGCGGTATTTATATTACCGTATCCCAAGCCCGTAATAGGGAAAATAAGTTAAGAGTATTTACCTGAGCTAGCTCCTGTCTTAAATAGCAAGAATTATAATAACTCAGCCGTATTCACTTAAGTAAGCGTAGGTACAATTTACCGGAAGGCTCTAGTCTGGAACGATGGTATAAATAACCAATTAGAATACTAACGGGTCTTTAATTAAGCATAAGCTTAGACCGGTTAATTTTAAGGAAATATACGGTTCAAGCGCACGATTAAGCGAAGACCGGATAGAACGTGATTTAGACCCGACAAGTTTGAATACTTGTATAATATGGGTATACAAAATACATTCTGGATTTTGAGCCAAAAATGATAACGTTTGACCCGTTTCGGTCAATTTACGCAAACTAGTTACGTAAACCGAACCGAACGCAAAAAGGGCGTTAAGGGTAGTCAAAAGAGTCAAATGCAAGTTTCCTGAGGTAATATGCTTTAAATATGATATAATATCAGTAAGTTATGTTCTATATTGCCCGGAATAATTTTAAACTCAATTTATGCCTTAGAAGGGCATTTTGGTCTTTTTAAAAGATAATAAAAGAGTAAAATTAGAAATCTGAGTTTCGGGTCTGGTTCATACAGTAAATATACTTAATATAACATATTATATCAGTAGGGTATGACCCATATATCAAATTTATCATTTAAAACCAAACTATGCACCGTAGGGGCAATTTAGTAATTTCACAGGGGCTAAAATGCCAAAACTGGAAATCTGAGTTCATATACTTATACTTACTGTTTTTATATGAAAATATGCTAAACACATCAGTAGGTATAGGTCTTATATGTTTAAAACAAGTATAACGCTCACTATGCGCGTAAAACGCTAAATATGCGATTTAAGGGCGTTTTCGGGTTTTCAAATTAAATCTGAGATTTTTATATTTCCAGAATACTTAAAATAATTTATTCATCATATAAAATCAGTAGAAAAAGGTTTCGGGTCAAAAGGATGTGTAAAACTCATTTTATGGCTAAAACGGTCAAAACCGACATAAGCCGAAATGACTAGGCGATCTAGGATCCGTTCAGCCAAAAATTAATTAAAAATCATCAAAATTCCCAGAATATTATATTACTTCTGTTGGTAAAAAGTTTTGTACCAAAACGTGGCCAGAAACGGGTTCTATGCGAAAAGGACCGTTTATGTAAATTTATAATATAGTTTTACGCTAATGGCCATAACTCACAATCTGGACCACCAACTGATCCGAAACTTTCGGTGCAAGTTCATATATTAGAAATAAAGATTTCTATCCTTTCAGTTTTCCAAAAATCCCGTTTTAAATCGAAAAGGGCAAAATAGTCAACTTTATGCATAAACCGGAAACATGCATTCGAATAGGCTAAGCATAGACTCAATCAAGGAAAATTCCAGAAAGTTTAACTAAAATAAAAATAGTCAAAAATACTTTCCAATACAGATCTCGAACATGCATGTACGAATCCGAATCGATAGTCTACGAAATAATCGTTTTATAAGACTTTCGGTTCCGATTCGTGGCTATACTATAGATTGTCGAGTTGATGATGATTAAAACATATTCTTATAGGTGTTACAAGTTATTTATAATGATCAATCAGATTGCATGTCAAATGTATTAACATTCAAGCTTATTTTTGCGAAAATCAATTCTGTTGACTTTTTAGAAATAGGTTTGACTCGACATTTAGCATGCATGTAGTGGGAATCAGATAGTACCCTTTAGAGGGTTTGTTTCCCACATAAATACCAATCTATAACAAGTTTCAATTCGAGAAATGACTGATAGGAATCCGTTTAATCAGAAAGTCAAAGGTTATGAACACCCAGTTTGACTTTTATCAATAAACACAACAAGAACGGATTAGAGAACGAATTGAAGGCTTACAAGAGTCCTATAGGTGTTTAGTGAACACTAGGAGTCGGCCTTGTTGATCAGATTTCCTCCAGAAAGCTTGCTTGAAAGTTCTTGGTAGAGAGCTTCTTGTTCTTCAATTGCAAATGATCAAAAATGAGGTGATGATCTGATTTAAACCAGAATTTTCGAGGTTCCTGTAGTAGTAGGCATGCAAGGCATGTTATTGGTGCATTTGGAGGCGAAACCAGCTGTTAGGCACCCAAAATCGGACTCAAATAACCCATTTTTGAAGTTTCTGTCGCTGGGCAACCCACGCGGCCCGCTTGGGCTTTCCCAGGCGGGTCGCCTGACCCCTGGTTCAGCCAAACAACTTTTAAACATTGACAGAAATGACCCCCGAACTTGTACGCGATGTTTCGGCTACTTTTCTCGACCCGTAAACCCCCAAACTTGGTTTTTAAGAACCTTAGGACTTTTACCAACATGGTAATGCCCTCGGATAACTTTGCGCTCAACCGAAAAGCCCTGAAATTCGACGTTGACGCTTTTAGTCCCTTAAGTACGGTTTTGGCCATAACTTTCTCATACGTTGACGAAACTTCATGAAATTTTAACCACATATTCTAGTGAGTATATTTTAGCTATACAAAGCTTCGGGTCTGCCAAAAGTTAACTCAGAGGTATAAATTAAACATGTTGACACTTTTGGCCCCTATAGTTTGAAATACTTCACTTTTGTGCAATTTCCGCGTCGTATGATCCATGAACCATCCGTTTAAGGTTATAAACATTATGTAGGGTTATCATAGAGCCTATTTATCCATTGTTGACACTTTGGACCCTTACGTTCCATAGTTTTCACTGTTTGTCACTTTTAGTCCCTCTAAAGTATGTTTTCACATAACGGAACCTTATGACACGTGTCAAGACATTATTGGATGAAATTTTTCGAGGTGTTACATTCATCCTTGTCAAAAAGTCGGACACCCCACACTTAATGAAATTCGGACCCTCTATCCCATCAAAGGTCGGACTAGGATTCATGGCCCAAAAACTCGGACCATTAGGACATGCATAAAACTCGGAATCCTTGTGATATAAAGAAGTTCGGACCTTTTGTAACCCTTAAATAATTCGGACCATGGGCTTTATAATTAAAATTCGGACCCTCTTGCTTATGTTAATAAAAATTCGGACAACATGAATTACAAACCAAACAAAAGTCGGACTAGATTCTTTAAGCAAAAAGTCGGACTAATGTAACATCTTTAAAAGTCGGACTGATTATAACATCATTAAAAGTCTGACCTTGTGATATTTAAAGAGTTCGGACTTGCTTTCCATCATCAAAAGTTCGGATCATATGTGTATAGTAATAAAATTCTGACTACATTGACATTTAACAAGCTCGGACTAAACATCATTCACCATACTCGGACATAATTTCACTAACATAATTCGGATTCAAAACCCTAGTCGCACAGGATACAAGATAAGCAATGTAACAGTTACGCTTTCACAGACTACGATCAAAAACCCTATTCTCATGCTTTTGTATTGCAGTAATCCAATTATCAATCAATAATTCTACATATCTTGTATCTTGACATCAAGCAAACGATTACACAACTAATCAACATCATTTCACAATAATCAGGATTCAATCAGCAGAACTAGTATGTGAAGAACTAGGGTTTACATGAATCACATAATCAAGAATTGATAACAACAAACAATCATTGAACAATTACCTTGGATTGATTCTAAATGGATTGAAAGATCAAGATTGATGCAGAAGACTTGTGCCAATGATGAAGAGAATGGTTGCAAGAGAGGATTAGAGAATGTGAAAGTACGTGTTTTGGTTCTTGGGTGATGATTAGTGAAAAGGATTAGGGTTAAGAATGATTAGAATTTCACTATTAGCACTAAGCACCCTTAAGAATTATCTATCACATATTACATGCACAAGATATACAATTTACAGTTTCATCACCACATTTAAGTATTTGTCAAATCATTCATAAACCTTATCAAATCCAAAACGTATACAGTTACAAAGCAACCAATTGTGCAAGTAAACAACTAGACAAATAGTGAACGTGCAATAAATGCGAAGAATGAAATCTTGGAAACTCGAGTTGTCACACATAACATGGTTAATGAGGATGATTTTTTCATCTAATCTCATTTTAAGTGATTTTAAATCATGACGTTAAAGCCCTAAAATATGACTTGGCTTAAGGAATATCTGTGGGTCCATCATAAGTCATTCATTGACATTCGTGGAACTTATTCCAAATGGAATATTCAGACATAATTCATTTATCATTTGAAAGACTATCAACTTATATCTAACTTTTGTCGCATATGGCACACGGTCTTAGAAGAAATCTATTCATATATATACTTAATAAGATTTCTATTAGATATGTCCCTAAAGTTTCTTCTAATATCTGGACATTAAAGAAATCAAATAAAGTCTAACGTATATGTGATAGGTTCCTACGTCACGTAGCTCATTGAAACTTCTCTTGTAGCATTCTAGAGATATTAAAGATCAGTGGGAGCATTAAGTGTCTTAATAATAACTTGCAATAGTGGCAAGAGGTGGGGGAGTGAAAATTTTAAATTTACACCTCTTGTACAAGACATCGCTCCATCACGACACTGTTCTATCAAACCTTATCTCCTTAAATCTAATGCTACTCTTACAAAAGTTTCATTGTTGCCTAATTGTGGGCGCACTTAGATTTCTTACCTAAAATAACATAATCCTCAACAAGAGAAACTACAACGACTAACGTCATTAACTTGTTCCTCTATTAGAATTTGTTGGTCGTTACACATTGACCCTACGCATGTTGAGTTCCTAAAGATTTCTAAGCTCGGTGGGAGCAGTCAAAGTCCTTATCATGATTTGCAAGGAATACAAGAGGCGGGGGGAAGAGTGTCATTAAATTTCACTCCGAATTTAACTCCGATTACACCTCTTGTATACCATACTGTACCAACCCTTACAAACTTAGAATGAAAATGATAGCAACCTAACCAAGAGCTAATACATAAAACTGAAACTTCTAATGAACCCAATAATTAACTCAAGAGGTCATCTAGGTTCAAAAGCCTACTAACTTTGATGATTACATAACCTCCCTAATTGAAGTTAAAATGGGTTTTGGAAAAGTTTACTGATCTTATCTCTTCAAATTAAGCCATTAGTGTCAATCAATCCTCTGAATGAAATAAAACTGTTTTCTAGTAAAACTGATTTTATGTGTTCTTATAACATTTGGGATTTGATTGAATTACCTAAGAGTGTTCATAACTAAAGCAAATCCTAATATAAGCGTTAAGACAATAAGAAGCTTGATTGATTGTCAAAGGTTGTACTCAGGAATAGATAAATTATTAAAGAATCTTTATTACATATCTAACAAAAGTTTTCTTTGATGGTCATCACTGTTCTAGTAGCTTATAATAATTTAAAGCTATATTAGATGAACATTAAAAACAATTTTCCTTAACAAATGACTGATACATTTACATGTTCATTAGATAACAACCTAAAGTTTCAAACTGAAGGTTAAAGAACACTTTATTTGTAAGCCAATAATATCCATGTATGGGTTAATGCAAACATCATAATGTGATGAAAAGCTAACGTAATTATTTTCATCAAGAATCAAGTGGATTAATGAACCTACCTCAAAATGAGTGGGAGCAACTAAGATAAACTTGTCTATATAGATGATATTCTCTTGACAAGTATATGTTACATAAGTCAAAGCATTGTTAACACAAACTTTGATATAATAGATCTCAGAGATGTCTCTTATGTAATAGATATCATAACGTACCGAGATAGACCCAATGGGACAATAGTTCCGTTCCATAAGTTTACCATGAAATGGGTCCTTACATATGTAACAATCAATATTGCTCTCCTTTAAGAGGATAATAGGATAAATGATACTATTTATTTACGCTTCATTAATTAGAAGCCTTATGTAAGTTTAAGTCTATACTCGTTTAGATATTACTCACATTGCAACACACTATATATGTCTAGATTAATGTGTAGCATGTCACACCCCGAAATATCAGAGCTGGCGTGACTGGACCGGTATCTTCATTGCACAGCGGAAGCAAAAAGCTAAGACTTCTAGAAATTGAACGCCTGCTAAGTACTCGAATTCCCATGGGTTCTCCTATTCCAACCGTTCCATAGTTTTGAAAATGCAACCTGAGAAAGAACATGCGAAAAATCAACATAAAGTTGAGCGAGTTCATAGTTTGTTTTGAAAAGATTTAAAATAAATCTTTTTGATAACCGGTTTTAAAGTTGTTGAGAAAATATAGAAAAATCATTTTCTTGGCATGATATAAGAAAAACTGTGAGTCTAGCCCACCAGAGTCTTTGTGCATTGCACGAGAGAGAATGGGCCGAGCCCAAACGAACCTTTATAAGCAGGATCAGCGCGTCCTCTTACTTAGGTATAGTTTGAAAAACGTTACCAAAGTTTGTAAATCCATGTATTTGTGAGTTTATTTCAAATGAATCTTAAAAACATTTGAAAATCTGAGTATTAAAACTGGTATGTAAGCGTCTATGAACAGATCATTAATGTTTTGCAAGGACATTAATATGTGTTGCGACATAGGAAGCACTCAACCCTAGCGGATTTCCCCCGGTCCACCCGGTTAGAACAACAAAAGCACTACATGGGCCACACAAGGACCCAAGAGTGGGGCTCGCTACACCCGATAGATCTACCACTTTTGCCCTCGGTCTTATACAAGATTAATGGCACTTAAGAGAGATTACTATTCGCTCACCGGATCTAACAGTTCATTCCCTAGCTTAACCATACCCTAGTTAACGTGTAATGTGAGAGTTATTCATGTCCTTGGGCCTCTGCCCATGTCATTGGGCCTTTGCCCACATCATTCGTGTTATTAAAACTCATGCATGTTTCGAAAAACACTTATGTTTTTATAAAACCGGTATGTTTAGCATAATCTTTTCGTAAACCATTTGAGTTTGTTAAAATCCTGTCACAAAATGGTTTATAAATATGCGATATTCATTTATCGAAACCTTGTGTGATTTTGCAAAACTTGCATGTCTTTCCACCCCCGAAAACATTTTATAAAAATGTAAAACAGTAAAAAGTGGGGGTTATGAACTCACCTGGATGATAATCCTGTGCAAAGCTAGCTTAGCGTAATTCCGTAGTGTCGTTCCAAAAACGTGAAGTAGCTAGCGTGCAACTACGACATTCCTACGAAGGAATAACTATAAGTTTCTAATAAAAAAACGTAGTTAAACTACGTGTCCGAGCTCTACCGAGTCGTTAACTAAACGACTCTAAAGTAGTGTTATCTTGACTTAGAATAACCATTCTACGGTTAATTGATCCCGTTTATAATCGGGATAATACTAAGTCACGAATTCAACTTAGTTTTCCGAGTGATTTAGAATATATATTTTTTATGTATATAATCAAATATATATATATATACACATACTAAGTTGTGTTAGTCATTGTGATAGAAAGCGTAGAGGGATAGCGGTAAGTCTCGTTGTGGTCTTCGTAAAATGAGAATAAATAAATATATTAATGGTACGGCAATCTATCGTTGACGCTTGTAATAAATATAAAACGTTATATTTACTTTATAAACTTACACGAGATATCGACGTTTGAAATAAATATAAATGATTATATTTATTTTACGAAATATTTCCGAGTTTTGGCATTTGAAATAAATATAAATAATTATATTTATTTTATAAAAGTTTTTGAGTTTTCGTCGATCGGAATAAATATAATAACTAATTATATTTATTTTATAAAAGTATTCGAGTTTCAATGTGTTTTGAAATAAGTATAAATATTTGAATTTATTTTATATAAATTATCGGGTTTCGTTAACTTATAACTCGTTTTGTAAATCGTAGAACGTCGTCAAAACAAATACATATTTATATTTATTTTATAAGAAGAACTCGAAATATGATAAATGTGGTTTTTAGATCATAAATACGAGTCGTGTTTTTACGAAAATCGGGCAGAGTTTCCTCTGTTTTTGGAATAACCCCGACAACTAAAGTGTCGATATAATTTCAAAATTCAACAACAATGCAACACAATGTAACAATATAACGCTTTTGTCGCGATATAAACTATCGCCTAAATATATAATCTTGTAATAAAAGGTCGGTTCAAGCTCGGTTCACGTAACTATAAAAACTAGACCAATACTTATATAAAAAAAAGAGTTTAAGCGCGTCGCTAAAACTTTACCAATCTCGCGTAGAAACATTGACCGCGTTGACTGAGTCGATCCGGTGTTGACCCGAGTTGACTCGGGGGTTAACCGAGTCAACCGGGTTTGACCCGAACACTGAGTTGATCAGGACCCGATTGAACCGCGAAACCCGAAACAAAGCCTAACCTCTTGTTTCTTTGTAACCTGAGACTGAAACAACATGAACCGAAACCCGAGATGATCTAAAGTTCTGTTGAAGCTGAGAAACCAGAACTCACGAAAGTTACCAGAGTTAAACCGCGACCCGAACCGTTGACTGCCTTTAACCCGACATGAACTGAGGTGGAACCCAAACCAAAAAGAGGATACAAACACCTCCACTGTCGTGGTCACTACCGGTGTGTCCGGCGCTGGCTGATGTTGATTGTCGTCGGACTGACGGCGTCAGTCGTTGCCTTCGATAACCCATCACGATCACTGTCACGTCTTCCTCATCATCATCAAAACCATCTTTGCCGTCGGTACACCCCCACCCTTAACAGAAAGAAATAAAAGAAGGAGGGGTTCTGAGTAAACAAGATCTGAAAGAAAACACGAGCAGAAAAAAAAATGCCCCTACCGGAGAAAATCACGGCTGTGATACTGTCACCGTTCGTCGCCAAACATCATCATCAACAGCGGCAGTCGCTGCCGTCACCGTCGCGCCTCCCCCTTTCTCCGTTTGCTCTCTCTCTCTCTCTCTCTCTCTCTCTTCGGCGTCGTCGAGCCGCTGTGCGCCACCACCAGATGGTGGTGGCCGGCCGTTTAACGGGGTAAGCAGGGGTGGTTGAAGACGAGTAAAGGGTTGGGGATTCTCCAGTAACCCGCTCCGGTCACTTGTGATCGGTTAAAAGAGAGACAAGGGGTGTTGGTGTTGGCTGGAACTTGTGTGATCTAGGGTTTCTTCAAGAAGAGAATGCAGAGAAGAAAAATGAGGGTGTCTTGGGTGTTGGACGGTCTATGAGAGAAAGGGAAAAAGTTTAAGGTTTTTGAAAGAATATGATAAGGTTTCAAAAATAAATAAAGTTGGATGACTTTTATTTCTTGTTTCATGTATACACATATACATATAAAACATAATGTCATGGGTATGGTGAGTACATGACAACACCATTACAACCATACTTGTATGATGTCCTACTAAACGTATTTGTCAACAAAAATATCTTTTGTTAGTGCAGGCCTTACAACCAAGAAATATGATTATGATAAACCAATTACTTAACACAGTCTAGAGAAATAATTAGCCCTAGCAGTAGGGTGACATGATTGATATATATATATATATATATACTATATATATAGTACTTATAAGTGATCATTTATATAAGTAAAACAAAAGATTTGATAATAAACAAAAATGTAGGTGTTCGTGTTTTGTATATGTTTATCCATAAGTATACACGTGTGTTTTCCTTGAACCTATAATCTTTATTAAAATAGACTGCGTTAAAATATGAATATTACTTACAATCATATTTACGTGTATATTTTGCATAGAAACTAAGTTGAAAATGCTTCTCTAGCATTTTGGTTACCAACGTTTGTTTTATATCGCTACAGAATTGTTAATTGTTAATTAATAACGCGTTATTTGTAACTCTAATCATAATTAATAAGCGTCGAAATTACGGGTTGTCACATTCTCCCCCTGTTACAGAAATTTCGTCCTCGAAATTTAGACTATGTTATCTCCTCTGAGTTATGACGTTCCTAGGTAAGTCCGAATAATACCAAAGTGAATGACCGTGTAATCAAACCAAAACTTGTTCAGATTACGTGATTACAAGAACATTTTGCATCAATGGGAACCCTATTACGTGATTACAAGAACATTTTGCATCAATGGGAACCCAACTGTTTAACTGAGTTTGTTCTAGAAATTGATGTCAAGTGAACGAGATGTTGTGATACTATCACCAATGTGACTAGGTTTACTGGGTTCAACAAAAGAGGAATTTCGACCAATAGAATTCCAAATGAACGTTCACGGTATGCAAATAAATTTTGAGACAATAGAATTCAATACCAACGAAAACTTGCGTTGGTTGTCGTTTGAATGAAACTCGAATTCAACAAACTCAAATAAATAGAATCAGAAAAATGATTTATCGACTATTGAACCAATAAATGAATAAAATCAACGTGTTGCAAGGATACACCGAAATGAAATACAACCGAACCTGGTGTATCATCATCTTAATACATAGTTGCATTAAGACCATTTGAATGATGGGTCAAACGAAAAGCATATATAGTTTCGCATGAACGACTGATCGTGATTAGCACAAGCTACAAGTTTATACTGACACCACAAGGTGTCAAGGTGAATAAAACAGTTCAATAATAGCGGTGATCGAACAAGTGTCACCGTGTTTTAAATAAAATGAAGGCTCAACGAAATAAATGTGGGTGTTCCAAACAATCCCATAGGATTTTCAATTGAAAATGAAAGGAATAAATGATGTTTTTCGATCGAAGATGAACGAGCAATAAATATCGCAGAATGTTCGATCAATGATGAATGAACCGTTAAGAAGCACACCGAAATATGACATGAACTTGTGTACCATTATCTTAATACACGATTGTATTAAGACTGCTTTAATATGACAATTAACAAGAGGATTTAATATCAATAAAAATAAATAATTAGTTAAATTCGTACATGGGGTGAGCAACGAGATTAGCGCAAGCTTCAAACTTGTGAAAAACGCCACCACAAGGTGATCGTG
This sequence comes from Helianthus annuus, assembly GCF_002127325.2. Taxonomy (NCBI): domain Eukaryota; kingdom Viridiplantae; phylum Streptophyta; class Magnoliopsida; order Asterales; family Asteraceae; genus Helianthus; species Helianthus annuus. The sequence goes on along the minus strand of NC_035444.2, from coordinate 37,166,929 downwards.
ATCAAAGAAATGACTCAATGAAGTTGAAGACCAAACAAGCATGTTATGGTTCAAAGCAAATGAAGTGTGGGATTATTTCGAATATGATGGCCTAATCCATCATATTATATGGAGTCTTAAATCGAATATGTATTACGAGTAAGTTCAACAACTGAACTTGGTTTAAACACAATCCAACAAGGAATTCATGTATCAATAAGAAAGTTTCGACATGGTTACAACAAACAAACCATGTACGTAACTTGAAAAGAGAATGAGTTTTCAACGAGTTCGTTGACTTGATGCCAAAGATTAACACTTTGCAATAAAGTAGTGATCCAAATTACAATGCAAAACACGAACATAGCAAAACAATATTGAACGTTAGTAAAGCAACAATTTAGAGTGAAGCCACCGATGGTCTTCACGAATCAATTTAACCACATGTGTAATAAACAAAACATGCGTAACATATGAATTGTCAAGAAATGAAGCAATTGAGTGTTTGCTATCAAGAAATGAAATCTTCGTGATGCAATGACCGTTAGGGGGAGTAGAAATGCGAAAATCTACTCATTATATGCAAAAGTCAGAATTTCAACAAAAGGGATTTAAGGACTTTACCTGGAATTTCGTGTGATGATCCTCTGTTAGTTGACATTACCATGGAATGTCGAACATAGTGTAATCGCCATAAATGAAATAGGGGGGATGCGAGGACGTGTGACTTCTTTTACAGCGCCAACAATTGTGAGTCTCTTCAGACTAAGTATCGACTGTTGTGAAATCTTGTGAAATCTTCTTCCGCTGACGAGATAAGCATCGTTGTTGTCGTGACCATTTGTGGTTTTCCCCAAGGCCTTGCCTCGAAAATCGTGTGTGATGTACTTCGACGTCCACTGACGTATAGTTTAAGTTTCATGTATACCTGTTCACTGACGTTTCGTTCTGCGTAGAATATGATGTGCTCTGACATCCGTTGACGTATAGTTTGAGTTTCATGTATCATCGTGCACTAGCGTTTCGTTCCACGTAGGTTACCTGCTCGGGTAAGTGAAATAGCATAGACAATATAGATAATGGTGTTTGCCCGAGTTGTTAGTCATGGTTTCTAAGTGAGGACCTTTAATGAATTTCGACATAAGTTACTCATCAAGAGTTTTCCAAAGGTCTTATATGCGTGTTATCAAAACCCTCCAGGTTTTGCTTACTGTGTGTAATCGTCTCGTGTAACATGTTTAAACACAACACTTGCGTATTTTAAAACCAAAATTGTTGACTCATTGTTTTCGGCAACGGTTGGAAACCCATATTCAGTCCTAGGCGTTCTGTAGGTGTCCAAGTCTTAATAATCTAAGTTCCCAGAGGAAAGTAAGGTTAAAGCCTAGGTATCTCTACAGAAACCTAATTCGCTGAAATCTATAGCTCTGATACCAATCTGTCACACCCCGAAATATCAGAGCTGGCGTGACTGGACCGGTATCTTCATTGCACAGCGGAAGCAAAAAGCTAAGACTTCTAGAAATTGAACGCCTGCTAAGTACTCGAATTCCCATGGGTTCTCCTATTCCAACCGTTCCATAGTTTTGAAAATGCAACCTGAGAAAGAACATGCGAAAAATCAACATAAAGTTGAGCGAGTTCATAGTTTGTTTTGAAAAGATTTAAAATAAATCTTTTTGATAACCGGTTTTAAAGTTGTTGAGAAAATATAGAAAAATCATTTTCTTGGCATGATATAAGAAAAACTGTGAGTCTAGCCCACCAGAGTCTTTGTGCATTGCACGAGAGAGAATGGGCCGAGCCCAAACGAACCTTTATAAGCAGGATCAGCGCGTCCTCTTACTTAGGTATAGTTTGAAAAACGTTACCAAAGTTTGTAAATCCATGTATTTGTGAGTTTACTTCAAATGAATCTTAAAAACATTTGAAAATCTGAGTATTAAAACTGGTATGTAAGCGTCTATGAACAGATCATTAATGTTTTGCAAGGACATTAATATGTGTTGCGACATAGGAAGCACTCAACCCTAGCGGATTTCCCCCGGTCCACCCGGTTAGAACAACAAAAGCACTACATGGGCCACACAAGGACCCAAGAGTGGGGCTCGCTACACCCGATAGATCTACCACTTTTGCCCTCGGTCTTATACAAGATTAATGGCACTTAAGAGAGATTACTATTCGCTCACCTGATCTAACAGTTCATTCCCTAGCTTAACCATACCCTAGTTAACGTGTAATGTGAGAGTTATTCATGTCCTTGGGCCTCTGCCCATGTCATTGGGCCTTTGCCCACATCATTCGTGTTATTAAAACTCATGCATGTTTCGAAAAACACTTATGTTTTTATAAAACCGGTATGTTTAGCATAATCTTTTCGTAAACCATTTGAGTTTGTTAAAATCCTGTCACAAAATGGTTTATAAATATGCAATATTCATTTATCGAAACCTTGTGTGATTTTGCAAAACTTGCATGTCTTTCCACCCCCGAAAACATTTTATAAAAATGTAAAACAGTAAAAAGTGGGGGTTATGAACTCACCTGGATGATAATCCTGTGCAAAGCTAGCTTAGCGTGATTCCGTAGTGTCGTTCCAAAAACGTGAAGTAGCTAGCGTGCAACTACGACATTCCTACGAAGGAATAACTATAAGTTTCTAATAAAAAAACGTAGTTAAACTACGTGTCCGAGCTCTACCGAGTCGTTAACTAAACGACTCTAAAGTAGTGTTATCTTGACTTAGAATAACCATTCTACGGTTAATTGATCCCGTTTATAATCGGGATAATACTAAGTCACGAATTCAACTTAGTTTTCCGAGTGATTTAGAATATATATTTTTTATGTATATAATCAAATATATATATATACACATACTAAGTTGTGTTAGTCATTGTGATAGAAAGCGTAGAGGGATAGCGGTAAGTCTCGTTGTGGTCTTCGTAAAATGAGAATAAATAAATATATTAATGGTACGGCAATCTATCGTTGACGCTTGTAATAAATATAAAACGTTATATTTACTTTATAAACTTACACGAGATATCGACGTTTGAAATAAATATAAATGATTATATTTATTTTACGAAATATTTCCGAGTTTTGGCATTTGAAATAAATATAAATAATTATATTTATTTTATAAAAGTTTTTGAGTTTTCGTCGATCGGAATAAATATAATAACTAATTATATTTATTTTATAAAAGTATTCGAGTTTCAATGTGTTTTGAAATAAGTATAAATATTTGAATTTATTTTATATAAATTATCGGGTTTCGTTAACTTATAACTCGTTTTGTAAATCGTAGAACGTCGTCAAAACAAATACATATTTATATTTATTTTATAAGAAGAACTCGAAATATGATAAATGTGGTTTTTAGATCATAAATACGAGTCGTGTTTTTACGAAAATCGGGCAGAGTTTCCTCTGTTTTTGGAATAACCCCGACAACTAAAGTGTCGATATAATTTCAAAATTCAACAACAATGCAACACAATGTAACAATATAACGCTTTTGTCGCGATATAAACTATCGCCTAAATATATAATCTTGTAATAAAAGGTCGGTTCAAGCTCGGTTCACGTAACTATAAAAACTAGACCAATACTTATATAAAAAAAAAGTTTAAGCGCGTCGCTAAAACTTTACCAATCTCGCGTAGAAACATTGACCGCGTTGACTGAGTCGATCCGGTGTTGACCCGAGTTGACTCGGGGGTTAACCGAGTCAACCGGGTTTGACCCGAACACTGAGTTGATCAGGACCCGATTGAACTGCGAAACCCGAAACAAAGCCTAACCTCTTGTTTCTTTGTAACCTGAGACTGAAACAACATGAACCGAAACCCGAGATGATCTAAAGTTCTGTTGAAGCTGAGAGACCAGAACTCACGAAAGTTACCAGAGTTAAACCGCGACCCGAACCGTTGACTGCCTTTAACCCGACATGAACTGAGGTGGAACCCAAACCAAAAAGAGGATACAAACACCTCCACTGTCGTGGTCACTACCGTGTCTCCGGCGCTGGCTGATGTTGATTGTCGTCGGTCTGACGGCGTCAGTCGTTGCCTTCGATAACCCATCACGATCACTGTCACGTCTTCCTCATCATCATCAAAACCATCTTTGCCGTCGGTACACCCCCACCCTTAACAGAAAGAAATAAAAGAAGGAGGGGTTCTGAGTAAACAAGATCTGAAAGAAAACACGAGCAGAAAAAAAAATGCCCCTACCGGAGAAAATCACGGCTGTGATACTGTCACCGTTCGTCGCCAAACATCATCATCAACAGCGGCAGTCGCTGCCGTCACCGTCGCGCCTCCCCCTTTCTCCGTTTGCTCTCTCTCTCTCTCTCTCTCTCTTCGGCGTCGTCGAGCCGCTGTGCGCCACCACCAGATGGTGGTGGCCGGCCGTTTAACGGGGTAAGCAGGGGTGGTTGAAGACGAGTAAAGGGTTGGGGATTCTCCAGTAACCCGCTCCGGTCACTTGTGATCGGTTAAAAGAGAGACAAGGGGTGTTGGTGTTGGCTGGAACTTGTGTGATCTAGGGTTTCTTCAAGAAGAGAATGCAGAGAAGAAAAATGAGGGTGTCTTGGGTGTTGGATGGTCTATGAGAGAAAGGGAAAAAGTTTAAGGTTTTTGAAAGAATATGATAAGGTTTCAAAAATAAATAAAGTTGGATGACTTTTATTTCTTGTTTCATGTATACACATATACATATAAAACATAATGTCATGGGTATGGTGAGTACATGACAACACCATTACAACCATACTTGTATGATGTCCTACTAAACGTATTTGTCAACAAAAATATCTTTTGTTAGTGCAGGCCTTACAACCAAGAAATATGATTATGATAAACCAATTACTTAACACAGTCTAGAGAAATAATTAGCCCTAGCAGTAGGGTGACATGATTGATATATATATATATATATATATATATATATACTATATATATAGTACTTATAAGTGATCATTTATATAAGTAAAACAAAAGATTTGATAATAAACAAAAATGTAGGTGTTCGTGTTTTGTATATGTTTACCCATAAGTATACACGTGTGTTTTCCTTGAACCTATAATCTTTATTAAAATAGACTGCGTTAAAATATGAATATTACTTACAATCATATTTACGTGTATATTTTGCATAGAAACTAAGTTGAAAATGCTTCTCTAGCATTTTGGTTACCAACGTTTGTTTTATATCGCTACAGAATTGTTAATTGTTAATTAATAACGCGTTATTTGTAACTCTAATCATAATTAATAAGCGTCGAAATTACGGGTTGTCACATAGCATCTAATGGAGTATTACAATATCTTTAAAAGAAACGAGAGACTACAATTTAAAGAAGAAGTGAGAATTAAAACCGATTTATTACTCTAACTTTGTGATATTCAAAGATTATAAAATGTAATTTCGGGTATATCTTTATGTCAGCAGACAAAACCTATTTCATGGAGGAGTCATAATGCACTGATATTAACAACCTAAGTTATAACGACATAATATAGTCACTCAATGTTGTTGGAAATTTATCAGTGGATTCATAAGTTTATTGACTCCATATAATTAATGTTTTGAAGAATTAGTGTGATAAAGTCAGCTACCATAACTCCTTGAACAGTAACAGTTCAAGAGGTGCTGCATTAAGTTTCGATACGCAATTAATTATTCGTTTATGAACGAATTGAGGAAACTAAGTTTTGTATCGACTACATTCATGATATGCTTAAGGATCCTATAACTGAAGGGCTATTACCCATAAATCTTATTAAGAGAGCTCATAGACGGGTATTAATTAATAGTCGTGCGCAATTGCATATCGTACTATGAATGACTAAGTATTAGTTAATTTTCCTCATCAGTTTGATTTTGTATGTCTCTAAGAATATGTCAAGCTAGCATAATGGCATATAGACAAATATAGTTACAAATCAAACAAAGGGCTTACGCGTATTTTGATCATGACGATTAGGTTTTAAATTAAGGCTATAGTATGATTAATGGGGGTCCTGAGTCGCATAATGATTCAACGGCTGTATTTCTCTGCTATAGTACTTGTTTAAGGCTAAAATGAGTGTTAACTCCTGATCAGGCTTATCTAATACTCATAGTAAATGATTACTCGGCTAAGTGGGAGAATGTAAGATTAAATATATTATGATTTAATATTTAATCTAGTAGCCGTTATAATCATTTACATTATATGGATCAAAATATATAACAACCTATTAATAATTAGTTGGTAATTATTGATGGACCATATTACCCTTATTAACTAATTAGGTTTCCTCCTGGGTGCTTATATAAGGAGAGTTATGTGGAGGTTAAGGGGTTACTCAGTTACACAATTAGACACCCTATTAGCTATAACATCATAATGTTCGACCTCCCTCTCCTACTGCCGATACCCTTTTCGGTTTTCTTAACCACCATCATTAGATTGCACCCTAAGGAGGAACCAGACCAAACTGACAACTATGTCAAACACTATTGCTGCATCTACATCTGGATTCTCTGCTGGCCTGTGCTGATGCAATCAAAGGTATGTTCACATGTTTTCCTTCATGAATAAACAGAACTGATCCAACATAAAATGGATTAATACAACGGTTAGCATATATATATATAGATGCTTATCTAACCTCTTAGCTAATATAACTTTTGGCTTTAGCAAAATAATTAAAATAGTTATTTTTAATTATTATTACTTTGGCAAATATTTTTTTATTTTATTTTTATTAGACCAGATTTCTTTTAAAGAAACTTGTTGGATATTTAGATGTTTGCTTTTTTTTTTCTGTGTTTAAGATGATTAATTGTTAAATTTCGTTTTTTATGCTCGGTTGATTAATGCATGAAGCTCGCCTTTTTTCAAATTCGTTTTGTATTTTTAGTATTTTTACATTTTAAATTGATGATTACGTAAATCAATTTTTAAGATGAACATGCATAAAGGTCTACCTGATAAGCTATTGGATATTTATAACGTTGATTACTATTACTACTTGACTTTAAATAGCAAAAATATTCTTTTAATACAAATTAATTGCTCAAAATAATTGTTTTGTTGAACATATAAAACCAGTGTCATTGTCTTGTGCTACGTGAATTAAAAAAGTCTGCACAAATGATATGTACACATGTTTTAGTTCACCGAAAACAGTAAAACAAATATCAATACTAGTTTTAATAACACCGATGTGGATATTGATATTTACGTTATTCGATAGGTATCGAGCTGGCTCGTTTCTTCACAGGCATGATACCGGCAGTAGGCATAGTTTACGAAAAAAAAAAAAAAAAAAAAAAAAAAAAAAAAAAAAAAACTTAATTATATACACAACTCTTTTAATAAAAAAATATTTGGTTACAACGGTTTCATTACACAAAACTCGTATAATAAAATCATGTAACCCACAAAATAAAGATATGTTTTACATCGATTGGACAATTTAAAAACGAATGCCGATATCAGTTCCGATAATACCAGTACTGATACCAACATTGTTCGGTCGACATCGGTTTCATTCGTCATGATACTTGAGCGACACCGACACTCGATATAGTCTATAATACTAAAAATTACTATATTTTGAACACAATCCCATTTTCAACAAAATTTATGCTGGAACGTCAAGAAAAAAATAATCACATTTGCGTGTTTAGATTTTTATTAACCACAGTTTCTCAAAATAAAGCTTGTTTGTTTATCGAGTCTGAGTTTGAGCCTTGCATGTGAAGCTCGTTAGCATCGTCGAGCCTTATCGAGCCTTAGTGTAAACGAGCTGAGTCGAGCCGAGCTTACTTAAACTTGTTTACAAGCCGACCTTGAACCTAAAAAAAAGCTTATTTAGTAAACGAACCCGAGCTTCACTTATCGAGCTTGCAAGCCTAAAAAGTGCATTATTTGTATTATTTTTATTTAATATATCAATTAATAGATAATAAACGAGCCGAGGCCGATCCGAGCTCGAGCTTTGAAAACAAAGCTCGAATCGAGCTGAGCTCGAGCCCGAGCTCTCATAAGTTAATCGAGCTCGAGCTCGGGTTCGGCTTGGCTCGTTTGCACCCCTATCAAAAACAAACCAAATTAGTAAAAAATAAATGGGTAAACAGTGTATATTATATATTAGGAAGGTGCCCGCGCGATGCGAAGTTGAACACAAATATCGTCAAGGGTGTGCACGGTTCAGTTCGATTATTAGCCTCAACCAAAATCGAAGTTATCGGTTAATCTATTTTATTAACTAATAAGTTTTTGGTTTATTAGTTCGAATTATTTGGTTGGATTAGAAAATTTCCTTTGAAATACACGAAACTGAGATATAAATACATAAATACATACAATAGAAGTATGACATGAAATGGATGTAATGGGGGTATAAAAGCTAGAAATATATGAAAGAGTAAATTGCCAAAATCATCCCTGAGGTTTGGGCATATTTGGTTGTTTTGTAAGTTCTCAAATGGGCGTAAACATAGTGTGGTGGTAAACGTCTTACTCTACTTAAAAGATGATGGGATGATTTAATAATCTATATGTGTTTAACGACAAATTTGGATCACTGACAGACCACTGGAGTATCATCGTGCCACCAGCGGAACCACCGGATCATATCCATCTCCATTAGGCAATAATGTCTATTCACTAATTCAGGAGAAAACCCAATAAATGTGGAAAAAACCCCCTTGTTGGAATTGGCCCAGGACCTATTAGTTCCAAAGCCTTATCTCATATTTAAGATGTCACTAGGCTATAAAACTATGTGTTGTTAAAAAATATATATTATTAATAATATTTGACATAAGATATTTGACTTTGTTTTTTAAGTAGAAGAACCCCCTACTTAAAATTGTATAAAAATGTAGCATGAAACGAAACGAAACTTAACATTTAAATTGGGAAGTCAAATATGTCGGGTGCCTTTGAATCAGTAAAAATGGGACCCTTGAGAGATAACGCCGTCCTGTGTTGCAGTCTTTGGTGTCAAATCATGACTTGGTCTTTTTTATACAATTAAATAATCATACTACACAACTTTTTTTTTTTTGAACGGCTAACTGCTTTCCACGTGTAAACCCACCCTTTTGGAGCTATGTCCAAAGGCCGACTACTCGACCACCGCTAGAAAGCGTAGCACACCCCTGATGCGCGGAAACCCCGTGGAATAGGTAAAACCGCGCCCCCCCTTGGACTCGAACCCGGGTAAAACCCCGGGCCAAGCCTTCACCGAGATGTCCAAATACCCAGCCTCAGCCAGGGATCGAACCGGTGCCTCCTAAGAAGACAGCCGGCTTCCCCACCAACTGAGCTGGGATAAGTGGACAGTCATACTACACAACTTAATAAGAAAAATAATATTGAAAAACAAATACACTTGATTTGATTCTAGTTTTGGGTTTCTTAAAATCCAACTTTTGTTTGAAACATAAAGAAAAGTAGCCGGTTTGGTTTTTTCTTGGTTTTTTCAAGTGTGAAACAATATAATTGTACATTTATACTTTTTTTAAATTAAATGTTTGGGATTCGGTAGTTCAAATTATTTTGGTTCTCAATTTAGTTGTTTGAGAATTTCTAGGTTCTCGTTAAGCCGAAATACTTCGGTAAGGCTAAATTACTTGAATACTCTATACTATATGCATATACTTTGGAATCTAAGGTTACACATCCAGTCACAATGACAAGCGATAAAAATGGATGTTATGTTAGGTGTCGCATGCCGCTTCCCCTTCTTTCAAAAGCTTATTCTTTGAATCTTCATCAATACCAAATGGGTTTTTCATGCTTGGTTGCTATTATTAGTCCCACTAGACCCGACTTTCTAGTTGGCTTTTCGTCGGGAACCCTAGTTGATCCACTAGACTACACTTTATTACTTTATTATATATATATATATATATAGAATAAGTATAATGTACAAAACCGCTTATCATATATTATCGTACGCGACAATAACTATAACGTGCGTGATTATTTTTTTTTGCCAGTATAACGTGCGTGATTAACATACTCATGCGTGATTATCACCAAAAAATAGATCCCATGCGTTATTTTGTGTCTGATGCGTGATTAGGGCAATGATCCGACGGTTGCGCGCGTCGCCTACATAATGTACGATAAGCCTTTTTGTATGTTAACCTTACTATATATATATATATATCTTACTTGAAGAACAATAATATCGAGAAGTTGACTTATTAAATTTTAGCCCCAACTGATGCCTTAATTATTCAAGAATTGTTTCCAAGCTTCGGAAACTCACTTTCTTAATTGTCCTAGACATGAGACGAACCAAAATTGAAATTTACCATTTCTTTTATTAATATTGAAATTTAAACTATAGTAATTAAGGGACTGCAAACAAAGAATTATGTGTTCTTAGGAGATTTATTTTTAACTCTCTAGTGGGGAGCCGAATGCTCGTGCCTATCCGAATGCTTGAGACGACCCCATTCCGTTTATGTTTTGATTCGGGTTCCAACCGTATAAATTCGGGTTCCATGAGAGTGGTTGGTTTAATAGGTTCATGAACCCGGTATTATGTTGACTAAAATCGACAAAACCGGATCCGTATGGAGTGGGTAGAGTGGGAATCGGAGACCACGGGACGGGTAGGATTGCTACTTTGGTTCGGGTCCGCACTCGAACCGGGAGGAATAAAACCGCGGTTGAAGAGTTGCATTGTATAAAAATTCTAGATTTAAAAAAAATAGAGAGAAAGAGGGTTTGAAAGTATGTTGGTTGTATTGGATTTTATAAAAAAAAAAAAGGGAGATGGTGGTATATTTATATACGAGAGATGGAAAATTAATTGAATTTAAATTTTTATTTTTTTTTACTTTTATGACCGTTGAACGGTTAAAAATTTTGAAAAGCTTCTTCCTCGCGCCGCGATTATGATAACGGGGACTCAAATTTTCAGACCCATAGCGCCCCTGTTTTGGTGTTCAGAGGCGTCATGGGGCGCTATGGTGCATTTTGTAGGAAACCGTTCGTGTAAAATTAAAGAAACTTTTATTAACTTGAATTATAAACAATAACAGAATGATACTGAAAAATAAATTACAATTACAACTGAAACAAACAGGAAAAACAGGAACAAAAATTCCAAACAGAAACACCGTTCACAGCTGAGGATCGTGTTGAACACGGGTCCCTTAAAACAAATTTCGTGTCTCCCAGGAGAACACGTTTGTTTCCAAGATACAACAGCTAATGCAGTTGCACTGCCAGTCTTGACTCCAACCCGAAAGTGTACCTTGCTGCTTGAAGATGTAGAAGAATTCAGTAGAGAGAAAGAAGATAGCTGGTGAATTCGGTGTATTCAATCTGCAGCAGGAACCTCCTATTTATGTTGCAGGTCTTGAAGAAACTGAGAAACGAATTTAATGGGAGAATTAAACTGCATTAAACGTCTTCAATGCACTTTAATTCATCATTAAATTCTCAGTCAAACGCATTGATTTGTCAGTTTCAAATGCTGAAGTGTAACTGCACTGGCATTAACTGCTGGAAGCTTCTGTGCGCGCGCCCGCAAGTCTGCACGCTCTTGCGCGCGTGCGCCATACTGGCTCAGGTCCATGCGCAGCTGCGCGCGTGTGTCACGTCACATGTGAGCCTATACGAGCACGCCACACAGTCGCGCCGTATTGGCTCACTTTGGTGCGCCGCACATGTCACATCAGTGCCCATGTTCCATGCGTGAGTGCGCTCCACTATGCCACGTGTACTCGCGCGCGTACGCGCATGACTGCCACCTCATGCGCCTGCATGCCACATCACCAACCACTTGGTCCTTGCAACCCTTGTGCTCCACCACGCGCACTCGGTCAAAAATACAAAGGCGGCTCTCAAGCGGCTCGCGGCGATGCGAGCGTGCGAAGGGCGCCATCAAAGCGCCTCATCGCCCTCGCCGCGCGCGAGTGCAAGTACATGTTACGGTTCTCCGCTCCCTTCGCGAGTACACTTAGTGAATGCTTCTATGAAACAATAAGGATGGAGAGTTTCCACTTAAATACCCCTTTAAATTTCATCTCTCCTCCTACGTGGGACAAGATGCCACTTTCCCACTTTTTTCAGCATTCAAGTTTCAAACACCAAACTTTTAGCATCGATATCTCATTCATCTTAGCTCCCGTTTTGGACGTGGTTTAGTTCGTTGCGAAGCTCTTCCAACATAGAACACAAACCCACAAATAAATATATAAAACCCGCTCATGTTATTATATTTATTTCTAGTCCAAAGTAGGAAAAAATCATTTTCCTATATTTGTGAAAAATGCTATTTTCACATAATTTCCAACACATTTGTGAGTGATATACCGCCCCATTACACATACTCTTATTTTATAAAATTAAAAGATTAATAATACATGTGTTATTAAACATACATTACATTCAAATCCTTCATTCAAATCAAATTCAAATTCATATTCCTGTGATGGCTGACTTGTTGCATCAAATACATAACCATAAAAACTTTCAGGTTAACATAAGTGTAGGTTGAGCTTCATTTATTGTTCCCCACCCTATAAAACAAGATGATAATTGGACAGAGATAAATAAAACATGTAAATAGAGATAAAAACCTGATTAAAATAAACTTTTAGAAAAGAAATGAGAGGCTGCGTTTTTATTAATGTGGTGTATAAGTATAGTGTAAATATCAAATACAAGTAGGTTTTAACATACAAATGGGTTTTAATATGGGAAATGAAGGAAAATTTTTAAATTTTTTTCCATCTACTTGAGAATTATGTTTAGTGCAAAATGTAAAAAAAAATCATGTATTTACACATAATTACTCTACCAGAGTAATTACTCTAATATAGTAAATACACGATATTTTAGATTCTGGAACTAAAATCCGTGCTTGACAAAATGGAAATTTAAGAAAAAAATCATTCACTTCTCATGTTAGGACTCATTTGTATGTTAAGACCTATTTGTACAATAACGTTACTCTATAAGTATAAAAATACATTGTTTTGTAATATAATAATAATTTGCATGTAGCACACGTGTTTAGTACGCATACATGGATACTACACTTGGTAGAGACACATGCCTTTTAGATGGAACGTCTTAGATTCAAACCTGAACAATTGAATCATTTTAGTATAATTGGTGTAAAGTAAAGTAGTAGAATCACTTGACACGAAAAAAAAATACACGGATTTCGCTCACCAAAGTATAGAGGGGTTCCATGCAAGCAAACACATATAGTGCTATGTCACATATGCTTATCAGGGGCGGACCCAAGCCCACTTCAAGGTGGGCGGGCGCACCCCCGGGGAAAAAAAATTTAGTGTTAAATTCCTTCGAAAATCCCGTCCGCACCCCTTGGAATTTTTCGTCCGCACCCCTTGGAATTTTTCGACCGCACCCTTGAAATTTTTCGTCCGCACCCCTTAGGTAAAAAGTGTTATCAATTTATATTTTAAATTTTTTTAGTAAACTCTTGTTTAAAAAAAAATACTACCTAAATTATATAACTTTTAATACCTAACTAACTAAACCCAAATACCCATACATTTACCCACTTATAATTCCTAACTAGCTAGCCCACTAACTCTTAGCCCATTAACCAAACCCAACAATATTTCATACTATAATAAAATAACTAAAGCCCAAAACCTTTAGAAATTCTCTCCCGCTCCCTCCCTCTCTTGCGTCCCTGCACTGCCAACGAACAACATCACCCAACGACAACAGTCCAGCAGCCGGCGACCACCGTAATCAGCCACCATACCACCGTCGTTTGACACCAAATCTAATCGGAATCCGATAAGTTTCTTTGTTATTTTGATGATTTTGGTTGATATTATAGGAGAAAAAAAAGTAATAAAGTAATAGGTTTGAAATTTTGTGTTTTTTGACGTTGTTTATGGTTGTTTAGATGATTTTTAGGGTGATTATGTTGTTTATATATTTTTAGGGTGATTACAACTAACGTTATGATTTCTAGGCTTGAATAGTTGAAAATTAAAATTGAAACATTATGTTATGGAGCAATGAACTTATGTTATATAGAGAAAGAATTGTTTAAAAAATTAGTTTTAAATGATGTTTTGGATAGATTTCAAAAAATGAAAACCCGTAGGCGTCGACGTTTTAATTATGTTTGTAACAAAGTTTACATGTTTTTGATTATTAAATAAATTTAGTTTGATGTTCGTTTGTTTTACATGACCCGACCCGACCCGATACAAACTGATTTTTTTACTCATATACCTAGGGGCCTAAAATTTTTAAAAATGTTCCGCACCCCCATGAAAAAATTCTTGGGTCCGCCACTGATGCTTATTGGTTAGTATGGTTTGAAAACTAAAATTCCATGTTCATACAGATAAAACTTTTGGTCAAAAGGGTAACGGTGTTTAGCGAAACTGAAAAAGACCCATCATTGTATAAACTGTTAGAAAAACATTAGTGAAAATGTTTTTTCATAACAATAAATAATTGTATCTGTATAAGAGTTATATAGATAATTATCTATAAGTTTGCGTTATATGATGTGAGAGTTTCACAATCAGAGCTAAGATGAATGAGACGTCGATACTTGAAGTTGAATGGTTGAAATGAGTATTTCCAAACTTTGGTGACTCTAGTATTAATTCATCTTTGTCATAAATTGGTTGTTTTATGAGACTCTTAATCCCTATTTACGAATAGAGGTTTTTATTATGTCTTATTATTTTATTTAACATGACCTTAACATGACTTAAATCAAATTAATCCTTAATTTGACTCTTAATAAAAGATTTTATTGTTATAATTATCTCTTTAAATAATATAAATTAAATATAGAGCTTTGATTTTGAGTAGAAAAATAACCTTATGATTCGTTGTTGGATATAAGTAAGAAAATAGGGAAAAATATGATGAAATAGAGATACTAGATAAATTTATTTGTGTACAATGTTTTATAAAATTTAGAGAGGAGTACTCTCTGATTCTTCTACTATCACCAACTTCATCTTTATAGTTTTCCATATAAATTAGAACACTATTATACCCAATTCTACCTTGGGCGTGAGAGCCATCCCCGTCAGTAGACATACTATTCCGATTGTTGTACCATAGGAGACAAACGTGTTCGTCTTAGAGGATGCGCATAATCTGTTTTAAAGGCTCTGTGTCAAACACAATTCTCAACAAAAACTGTTAATATTTTAGTATGCTAATTGATGCGGTCAAGGAGCGTGGTTGAAGACACAGATGAATGCTAGAGTCATGAACACCAGATGAATGACGTTTGATGCACCCGCCAAAGACGCGGTTGAATCACATTCGGTACATATAAAGTGTATTTTATATTTATTTTTTATGTAGCTTTGTAACTGGATTGTACCATTATATTTTATATGAATAGAGAGTCTCATTATTGGGACAAAACCTTTAAACACCTTAGGAGAGGGAGGTCTTGGGTTCAAGTCCTACGGACGACATGAAAAAAAGAACTTTGCCATTAAAAAAAATGAGTCTCATTATTAGGCCAGTGGGTGTGGCATGGTGCCACCCCGCCACATCACCCTCCATGGTGCCCCCGGGGCGCCATCCTCCACACCATCGATTTCAAAGGGGGGGGGGCGCCATCCATGTCTCGCCAGCATGTTAACGAGCTTTAACGGTGTGTGTGCTGGTGGGCCCACCTAATTTCAACCAATATTTTTTTTTTTAATTTTGTTTAATATGGGGCTTTATACCACACCATGCAAGTTAAAGGAAGGGAGTTTAAAGCCCCTCATATGACGTAACGCCTAGATGAATCTGGCGTGGCGTGATAAAGTCCAAACCACACCCTCTAGCCTTATATATTTTAATTATTATTTAATAAATGTGAACCCGCTTCCTAGACAAACTTTCTGACACCGAGTCCTCAAATGTACATCTAAAAAGGAGGGCCTGAATCAAAGAAGAAAAGTCAACTATTAACTTGGCAGTTGGCCCATACATCAATTGCAAGCTCATGTTGTAAAAAAAAAACTCAAAATGGGTTTAGGTTGCCCGTTCACATTTTTTTGTTATCAAATATTTTTTTTTTTGCAAATAGTTAATGCATTAACTATCCGGGTTAAGTTATTTTACAAACGCTCCAAAAAATAAGAAGTGTACGAAGACAATGTCGAGCAAAATATACCACAATGTTGAAAAATATAACACAATGTCGAGGAAAAAAGACACAATGACACAATTATAGAAAAGACACAGTTATAGATAAAAGACACAATGATAATAAACAAAATTTATAAAATCTACAACTTATAAATCCAAAAGTGAAAACCTAAAATCTCACATTGTAGAGTTCGATGAGACGATTTCAATACCGCTTGAATGAGGACAATCAAAATCCGTTTGGTACCCTATGTAGGACTTCTTATTTTTAGGTGACTTTGTATTTGATCCTAAACCCTAATAACATACAAAAGTAGTAATAACTAAATCTGTAATGGAACCGTTTCAATAGTTTGTGTGCATTTCACTTATTATACTATATAATAGCCCAAATTAACCTATTTGTAAGTTTTTTTGAACGATTAAAACCACACCACGCCTACATTTTGCAGGATTTGAATCCATAACCACTTAATTTGAGAATACACCACTTTACCACCAGGGCCTAGGCTATCTCGTTGGGGACAACTTATTTGTAAGTAGTCATGTATAATCTGGTTTGTTCATCTTTTTTTTTTTTTTTTTTTTGTAATACCTAATACATTAGCTATGATTATAAAAGGAAGATTATAAACCTAAATCCATGAATATAAATGTCAAAAGTTTGTAAGCACTAAACACAGACTTAGGGTAACTTTAAACTGATCACTTAATTCACTCATTAGCTATTTGTTATTTGATATATGTTGGATAAAACACAACCTACGTTGGCTCATTCGTAAAATGCTTTTATTTATTTCTAGCTTTTTATAAATAGTCAGTTCACTGATTTTGTTACAAAAATAATTTTCAACTCACTTTCACTTATGCCCGTTTTCGTCATTTTTTTCCATCTGACCTGTTTGAGACTTGCAAAACCCCAAACCAAATCAATCCATTGAGGTTGAAACTGCAATCTTTAAAAATAATAATGTGCTTACGATTTTTATTGGTTTTGGGCCGCTAGTGGCAAAAGAGGGTTATGGGCCGCCCACTATACAACCATCTTCAATTTTCGAATGTTGCTATAAAAGTTATGGAGTTAAATGCCCAGAAAGTCCATTTGACATTTTTCACCTTTAGTCCCTAACTTTTTAAAATTACTTTTATAGTCCCTAATTTTTCAAGTTTCGTTCATGAATAGTCCCTGAAACGGATGGGGGTTAGTTTTTGGTGTTAAGTGAGTGTAAAATTACAAAAATACCCTTACGTATACAAGCGACATTTACAACACTTGCTACATCTTTACCGATGTAAATTGTCGACCGCGCCGCAACACTAGGGCCCCTCACTATAATAATAATAATAATAATAATAATAATAATAATAATAATAATAATAATAATAATAATAATAATAATAATAATAATAATTATTATTATTATTATTATATTATTGTTATTTATTAGACTGAATATTAATACAGCTGGCGCTAATTGTATTACCTTAATTAGATTAGGTCTAGAATATCTATATATATCTTGTCCTACATTGTATCATTCACACAATTACAATTACAATCAATATACAATTGATACCAATCTTTATGGTATCAGAGCTAGGAAAACCCTAGTCTCTCAATAGCCGACATCATCACAGCCTCTGCTGTGATTTTCGATCAGGCCCTGTTCTTTCTGTTCTTTATCGAAACAATCAGAATGTCTTTGATTGAGCCGTTCTCCTCCACTAATAAAACCACACATAACTCCCACAAGTTCGGGTTTACTCTCACCCCGACCAACTATGGCTATTGGAAGGCCATGATCCAGCCGTTTCTCACTACAAACGGGTTGTTTGGTTATGTCAATGGCACACTACTCTGTCCAGAACCCCTGATCCAGCCACCTGCTGCCACTGGAAAGGAGACAACTGCAGCAGCCTCCACTCCTAACCCTAGTTACACGGCTTGGATTTCCAACGATGCACACGTTCGTATGCTGCTGATGTCAACTATTTCTGAAGCATCTTTCCAACACTACAAGGTACAACATCTCGTGATCTCTGGCTTGCTCTTGAACGCGCTTATGCACCGCATACTGCGTCACGAGAATTTACCCTCAAAACTCAGCTGATGAAGATACAAATGAAGGGCGATGAAACTTACGGTGCATATCTTGCTAGGGCACAAGAGTATGCCTTTGCCCTAGCAAACATCGGATCTCCAATGTCAGACAAAGACATTGTGATGCTTGTGGTTTCGGGTCTCCGCGGGGAATACAACCCGATTAAACAAAACTTGGTAACACGTCAATTCACGGCTGTCTTTTCTAAACTCCCTAGTCTTTTAGCAGATTATGAGTACATGATCAAGAAATCAGCCCCCGAGGTTGGTCCAGCGCAGGCTTTTACAACCTCCAGCAGTCAGAATCCTTCTCTTCCCACCGATACAATGCAGGCCCTTCAACAGCTTGTTTCCAAACTAGGGCTGCAACTTCAGCCCGCTACTACCATGCCATCCTCGTCCTTAAACGCTGTTGGACCAGCGGCATTCTATACAAATCGAGGGTGTGGACGTGGCAACAATAACAACAGGGGACGTGGACGTGGATCACATCAGAATCGCAGCCAAGGAAGTTGTCACACCCCAACCAATGGCGGAAACATCGGGATGAGACGAAGTGTGAAGATTGCTCGAGACATCATAACGCTAATAATTGTGACAAGTATTTAAATATTCATTTCATTTCATTTATAAAGAATCAAGTACAAGGTTTTGAAACAAAGTACAACAACATGGATAATAAAATGATACAATACAAATACAATTCTTTCTAAGTGGGTATCTAAGCATCCTACTAGATTCCATGCATCGTCAACATCCACCTGTAACATGTTAAAATAAAGTTCAATGCAAAAGCAAAGGCGAGTATACAAGTTTGATACGTACATAGCAAGAGATAAGTTTTGAACAATTCCTCATAGCAAGCATGTGATTCAAGATAAACCTTTAGATATGGTATGTGTCTAACATATCAAACCAAGGAAACGCAATATGCTCATGACATAACCGAGATAAAGGGGCGGGTCGTAAATCCTATAGCGCTACATATGTCACGGTTTGGCTCGTACGAAGTTAATGATAAATTCAACACATAAGATAAATCCAAGTTTAAAGCATCAAGCCATCACGTATATAAGCATGTTATAGGAATGTTCATGTGTTTAAGCAAAATGTTCACGTGTAAGTTTGTTGATAGATAAACATGTTACACCCCAAAAGTGGTAAAAGTAAAAAGGGGGAATACGAGTATACTCACAAAGTTTGCATATGCTTTCCAATTATCCAATTATTGACGAGTTGATGAGGTTGGAAGATTGAATGTGTAGGGTTAAAGTTCAAGTTTGCTTAGAGTCGAGATTCGGTATTCAAAACAACATAAAAAGTAAGATATGTGAATAGCATGTGAAAATAATCATCTTCAACACTTAACACTTGTATGACACTTGGTAACCACAAGGGTTATGATAGTGTTTTCATGAGTTGAACACCCATAAGAATCACAACAAGGTTTAGGTCTTAGGTGATGTTCTACTACTTTAACATATAAACACAAGTTCAACATCAAAGGTTCGAATGAGTGTATATATATATTTAGGTTAGGTACTACATATTATTTAGTCCAATAATTCAAGTAGGAGGTAGAAGATTAGGATCTTCATTTAGGCACCTCGTATTATCATAGATGTCATGTATGGGGTAGGAAGGACATGCTTCCATTTAGGAACCCCTTGAATGTTCACCACTTCACTTGGTGTAACAACAACCAAGGAGGGTCACGAACTAGGTTTAGCACAATAACATAAACAACCTAACTATAGAGAAATCATCAAATCATGTGAGGATTGTATGTAGGACAACCCAAGTCGTTCCATAATCACTCATGTATCAAAGGCTATGTTTGACATGATTTGTGGGTTGAAACCCTAAACAAAACACCAAGTTTATGAGGTTTAATCCTCTGATTTTAAATGTCTCAACCTTGTTTTTAAGCTTAACCAACCATGGGATAAGTTGTAAGCATTAGGACATAGGTATGAGATGTGTTGAACGCAAGTTACATAGGTTTAAACAAGTTTTTGATGAACATAAAAACAAACATAAAGTTTATGAATGATTTCGGGGCATTTCCAGGTCTGATTTCTCCAAGGAGAAGTCTAGGAATCGAACCCCATGATTATCCAAGTAAGTAGGAAAAAGAATCAAGTGATTTCGTTAAGAAATGAGTGAGTTATGCTCATTTTCGTGAAGGGGTGTCAATCTGCTCGAACCGTTGCTTTCAGCTACGGTTTGGAGGATGTTTTGAGAGTTTTTAGTGTTGCAAAAGCGGTAGGGAGGCTGGTTATAAGTGGTATTTATAGGGGGAAGGATTAGGGTTTCAATGGGTTGGGCTTTGGAAGTGTTTAGAAGGGGTTACACCTTGAAACTAGCCCACAAAGCCCAACTATATGGGGCTGAATTTTGCTGAATTGGGGCTGCTATATTTCTTTATTTTTTTTATTTTTTTTAAACATTATAATGAGTAATTTTGTTAATTAAGTTGTGTAATAATATGCAACAATGTTTCCCCTAACTTGTAACAAGGTGAAATATGAAATAAAACATGATTTAACTAGGTAAAAAGTGTAATGTACAAGTATGTAACATGTTTGTAAGTGACAAGTATATGTCACATATTAGATGATTAACCGTTGTATAAATAAGCATATTATTAGGGGTTTTTAGGTAACAATTTGAGGACAAGCATGGACATGCATCGTGAATAAGTATCGTATAAGTATGAATTACAAATAAGGATTCGATGTACAATGAATTCCAACGTATGAACATGTATGAATATGTAGATGGCGAATTTAAAGAAATACGAATTTTATTTATGATCCAAGTCTCGGATTTTACAACGAAAAGACGACTACAATAATACAAGATTTCCAAAAATAGCATTACAAGGCGAGCTTTCTAATTATGGAAAGTATGAAAAAGCAGGGCGTTACAGTCTCCCCTCCTTTAGGAAATTTCGTCCCGAAATTTATTTAAGAGGCAGATTTAAAGAGTTTTGGTAACAGTTCGAGACTTGAGATTTTGAAACGTTTCGAAAAGTACGAGATTTTTGGGAAAATCAGTTTGTAAAATGATTTGTCGGGATAAAATGGTTTTGAGGCATAAGCAGGGGTAAACGTGGATAGGTAAAAATGATTTGAAATGGCTAAAATTAGAAAATCGGTTCTAAATGTAATAAGGTAAGTTAGGATTCGAATGCTTGAGTGAGCTTGATTGTGACCGAGGTGCGTATGGAAGGAAGGAGATAGGAGCATGGGGCGAACAATTGACACCAAAAGAACGCAAGTATATGAGTGATATGGGTATTAGATAGATGAAAGTTGCATGTTAAAGATGAAGTCTCATCATGGATAATCGGACGTGATGCGTTTGTGAGTTGTTTAAAGCTTGTATTAGGTCCAAGAGGTCTGTAAAACACTGAATTTCTCATGGCACGTTTTACGAAAGTTTGGTAACATGGTGAAAACACTTATATATAGGAAGTACCAGCGGCATATCCACCACGTTTTAACCACATTACGTTCGTTTCGTTACTCGGGGTCATGTTACGTTCCGTGTCTTACCATACACAGTAGTACACTCTATGGTTCTCATACGCCTATCACTATAATCCCGTGTGCACCCGTGATTATTTTGATCGTTGCATGATCCGCATAGCTTGTACTAGTTGTGTATGAATCGGGGTATACATAAAAATTTGGAATGTGCACGTACAAGGATATAGTATATAAGCAAGTCCATGTTTAAGTATGTGTGGCCCACGCAAGCGAATCCCTCGGGTTACGCTCGCGTATAGGTACGAATGTATGAATCATGAGTAAGGATGAAAGTATGAGCATAAGTTTAAGTATGAATACACATGTATGTATGAGCATAAACATAAAACGTGTAAGTAGTATGTGTACAAGTAGAAGC
Organism: Helianthus annuus; assembly: GCF_002127325.2. NCBI lineage: Eukaryota > Viridiplantae > Streptophyta > Magnoliopsida > Asterales > Asteraceae > Helianthus > Helianthus annuus. The sequence goes on along the minus strand of NC_035444.2, from coordinate 37,144,793 downwards.
GCAAAACGTATAAGTAGTATGCGTATAAGTACAAGCATAAAACGTATGAACATAGGTGTAGGTATGAAAAATAAATATTGCGTATATAGTGTTTGTTGGGACACCACGGATCTAAGTGTATAAAACATTCAAAAGGTCAAGTATGTAGATACGAATGATATAAATGATGTTATCGCGAGGTATCGACCAAAATGTGTACGATGATATGCATGTATAGTTGTTTAAACGAAACGTTGAGTTTATTGAATCAAATTTAGATTGAGCTTGGTTTAAAAGGGTAGAATATAGTTTGCATATGTAAGAGGATATAAAGTAGTTATTGGTCATGCGTATCGCATTTCGTAATGAATGGAAATGCTACCTTTGTTTTAAAAGAGTTTACGAGATCCGAAGATGGTCGGTCCCCATGGAGTCTTCTTGCCCACGTGTTTTGAAAAATAGGTGTAGGAAAAAGGTAAGTTCGTTTCATCTAACAAGAAATTTTGGAGTTTTTGTGAATACGTTGATCCTTGGAAAAGGGATTTATCAAAGGTCTTAGTGTTCATTTTAAAGGGTTTTGACAAATGGTTTGTTGATGTTGGAAATATTCTTTGGTAAAACGATCTCATAATATCTATAAGATCCTATAGGTAATTGAGAAAGGTTGGTTTGGTTTCAATTAAGAATGGAAGTCTCTAGTATGACGATATAATGTGAGCAAGTTTTAGTGATTAAGTCGAATATGAAGTTCATGGGCAAGAGTTTCATTGGGCCGATTAAATTGATAGGTAGCATTTCGTAAGGTTTTGAAGTTTGAGTAATAAAACGTTTTAAGACATGATTAAGAATCTCGTGTATATGAGTTGAGTACGTTTTGACAAATCAATGTATTTTGAAATCGGTATGAGTGGGTATTTTGAATAATGATAAACAATTTGGATATAAAATATGATCGAGTTTGCATAATAAGATATTTTGAAGAGACGTTTTGGTAACGATCACCTAGGTAAGGGAATCACCCCTAACTCGTTGGTGAGGTCGTTTTTAAGAAGGGGGAGTGGAGTTAACCGTCAAGGTAAGGAAATCACTCCAATCTCGATGATACCTCTCCACTAGTTGTTACAAGGAATATGAATTTAAATTATACGAAAATCATGCATATATAAATGTATCGAAAAGGTTCGATATGTTGTGCGTGTGAAAAGCGAAATCAAAGGTAAACTCGAGGTTGAAAGATTGCATCGTATAAAATGAACAATAGAAACACATGTTTGACCAAATTTTGGAGTGTTCCAAAACGGAACTTTGACTAACCAAAGTGGTCGAAAAGTCTTTTGAATTTGAGGAGCACGCTTTGGCCTAATAGGTAAAATACTCTCGCCGACAAGTCGGTTAACGGTATTTACCCTTCCGGTTACTACATGTCCCAAATCAATCGAAATTTCGAGACTTGGCGGGATTTATGAAAAAAAAGCCAAGGAGTGGAACTAGTCGACAAGGTGCGGGTTTCACCCCTAACTTGACGATTTCGTATCCTAAGTGTGGTTGGTACTCGTCGGGTCAAAATTTAATTTCGACGTGTTGACGAGGGTCCACTAGAATTTGAAATTTGAGATTTACCATTAAGATGTGGATTTCACTCCTAGCTTAATGGCGATATCTCGTGTAAAAAAAAAAAGAATAGGTAGATTGAGAGTCGTTCACCAAATTGTGGGTTTCACGCCTATTTTGGTGAATTCGTCTCATTTGTACAATATGAGTGTTGTCGGATTTAGAATAATCGAGTAAAATGCATGAGGGAAGTGTATGTCGAAGGAAGTACACAAACAAGTATAAACACATAAGAAAGCATATCAAGGATGGTACTTAAATAATGAAATAAAACAAGTATTAACACATAGAGAAATACGTCAAGAATAACACATAAAGAATCGAACAACGAGACAAGTGTTAACACATAATAAAACAAGCATTAATGCGTAAGAATAACATGTCAAATATTACACATGAGTAACATACACGTTTAAAAGAGCATAAATAAGTAACAAATAAAGTATCATGTAGTAGTCCAAGCAAAGCATACGAATAAGGTTCTAAAACTATAGACTAGGTGAAAGCATTCCTACTTTTCCTAATTCCCTATAGTTATGGCTCTGATACCAATCTGTCACACCCCAACCAATGGCGGAAACATCGGGATGAGACGAAGTGTGAAGATTGCTCGAGACATCATAACGCTAATAATTGTGACAAGTATTTAAATATTCATTTCATTTCATTTCTAAAGAATCAAGTACAAGGTTTTGAAACAAAGTACAACAACATGGATAATAAAATGATACAATACAAATACAATTCTTTCTAAGTGGGTATCTAAGCATCCTACTAGATTCCATGCATCGTCAACATCCACCTGTAACATGTTAAAATAAAGTTCAATGCAAAAGCAAAGGCGAGTATACAAGTTTGATACGTACATAGCAAGAGAAAAGTTTTGAACAATTCCTCATAGCAAGCATGTGATTCAAGATAAGCCTTTAAATATGGTATGTGTCTAACATATCAAACCAAGGAAACGCAATATGCTCATGACATAACCGAGATAAAGGGGCGGGTCGTTAATCCTATAGCGCTACATATGTCACGGTTTGGCTCGTACGAAGTTAATGATAAATTCAACACATAAGATAAATCCAAGTTTAAAGCATCAAGCCATCACGTATACAAGCATGTTATAGGAATGTTCATGTGTTTAAGCAAAATGTTCACGTGTAAGTTTGTTGATAGATAAACATGTTACACCCCAAAAGTGGTAAAAGTAAAAAGGGGGAATACGAGTATACTCACAAAGTTTGCATATGCTTTCCAATTATCCAATTATTGACGAGTTGATGAGGTTGGAAGATTGAATGTGTAGGGTTAAAGTTCAAGTTTGCTTAGAGTCGAGATTCGGTATTCAAAACAACATAAAAAGTAAGATATGTGAATAGCATGTGAAAATAATCATCTTCAACACTTAACACTTGTATGACACTTGGTAACCACAAGGGTTATGATAGTGTTTTCATGAGTTGAACACCCATAAGAATCACAACAAGGTTTAGGTCTTAGGTGATGTTCTACTACTTTAACATATAAACACAAGTTCAACATCAAAGGTTCGAATGAGTGTATATATATATTTAGGTTAGGTACTACATATTATTTAGTCCAATAATTCAAGTAGGAGGTAGAAGATTAGGATCTTCATTTAGGCACCTCGTATTATCATAGATGTCATGTATGGGGTAGGAAGGACATGCTTCCATTTAGGAACCCCTTGAATGTTCACCACTTCACTTGGTGTAACAACAACCAAGGAGGGTCACGAACTAGGTTTAGCACAATAACATAAACAACCTAACTATAGAGAAATCATCAAATCATGTGAGGATTGTATGTAGGACAACCCAAGTCGTTCCATAATCACTCATGTATCAAAGGCTATGTTTGACATGATTTGTGGGTTGAAACCCTAAACAAAACACCAAGTTTATGAGGTTTAATCCTCTGATTTTAAATGTCTCAACCTTGTTTTTAAGCTTAACTAACCATGGGATAAGTTGTAAGCATTAGGACATAGGTATGAGATGTGTTGAACACAAGTTACATAGGTTTAAACAAGTTTTTGATGAACATAAAAACAAACAGAAAGTTTATGAATGATTTCGGGGCATTTCCAGGTCTGATTTCTCCAAGGAGAAGTCTAGGAATCGAACCCCATGATTATCCAAGTAAGTAGGAAAAAGAATCAAGTGATTTCGTTAAGAAATGAGTGAGTTATGCTCATTTTCGTGAAGGGGTGTCAATCTGCTCGAACCCTTGCTTTCAGCTACGGTTTGGAGGATGTTTTGAGAGTTTTTAGTGTTGCAAAAGCGGTAGGGAGGCTGGTTATAAGTGGTATTTATAGGGGGAAGGATTAGGGTTTCAATGGGTTGGGCTTTGGAAGTGTTTAGAAGGGGTTACACCTTGAAACTAGCCCACAAAGCCCAACTATATGGGGCTGAATTTTGCTGAATTGGGGCTGCCATATTTCTTTATTTTTTTATTTTTTAAAACATTATAATGAGTAATTTTGTTAATTAAGTTGTGTAATAATATGCAACAATGTTTCCCCTAACTTGTAACAAGGTGAAATATGAAATAAAACATGATTTAACTAGGTAAAAAGTGTAATGTACAAGTATGTAACATGTTTGTAAGTGACAAGTATATGTCACATATTAGATGATTAACCGTTGTATAAATAAGCATATTATTAGGGGTTTTTAGGTAACAATTTGAGGACAAGCATGGACATGCATCGTGAATAAGTATCGTATAAGTATGAATTACAAATAAGGATTCGATGTACAATGAATTCCAACGTATGAATATGTATGAATATGTAGATGGCGAATTTAAAGAAATACGAATTTTATTTATGATCCAAGTCTCGGATTTTACAACGAAAAGACGACTACAATAATACAAGATTTCCAAAAATAGCATTACAAGGCAAGCTTCTAATTATGGAAAGTATGAAAAAGCAGGGCGTTACAGAAGTGGAGGTTTTCGCCCTAATCCAGATCAGTTTAGTTGGGCATCTAACCAGAATACTGTTTATGGCACTTGCAACAGGTGCGGAATTGGCCATCTTCCTTCTCAATGCCCGAACCGCGACCCATCCACCTTCAGGTCCAGGCGGCCCTCGGCTAAGTATGCCGACACTCGGTCACAAGCATCCTCTTAATGGCTCCCTGACACCGGCTCTAGTAACCATGTCGCTCCGGATATGACGAATTTTGACTTTGCCGAGCCCTACTACGGTGATGACAATCTACATGTTGGCAATGGTACTCCTCTTCCCATCTTACATATTGGTTCTAAACAGTTTTACTCACCCAACAAAACCTTTCAATTAACCAATATCTTACATGTGCCTGAAATTAAGAAAAACCTTCTCTCTGTTCAAAAATTATGTCACGATAATCATGTCTTCTTTGAATTTCACTCTACCTTTTTTGCTGTGAAGGACATGTTTACACGCACTACCCTCCTTATGGGTCCAAGTGACGGTGGGCTCTACACAATTCATCTTCCCAAAAATCAACCAATCCCAAAAGTCGCTTTTTCAACAACCCGTGCACCGGCTTCTACATGGCATCAAAGATTGGGACATCCACACTCCCAGCTTTTTCATTCTATGCTTTCTAAATATTGTTTACCAGTTTCCAATAAAGATTCTGTTTTGCATTGCGACTCTTGTTCCATTGGAAAATCTACAAAATTACATTTGTCATCTTCTGAAAACAAAAGTTCACATGTTCTTGATTTAGTGTTTTGTGATGTTTGGGGACCAGCACCTGTCCCGTCTTTCGATGGTCATAACTATTTCTTATTATGTGTTGACCATTTCTCTAAATTTATGTGGCTGTTTCCATTAAAACGTAAATCTGATGTCTTTGGAACCTTTAAACAATTCGTCACTATGGCTGAAAGACAGTTTTCAACCAAACTAAAAACTGTCCAAACCGATTGGGGAGGGGAGTTCAGGAGCCTCTCTACCTTTTTCTCCTCCATAGGCATCATACATCGCCTATCTTGCCCTCACACAAGTGAACAAAACGGTGTCGTTGAACGACGACACCGTCATGTTGTTGAAACCGGTCTCACTCTCATGGCACAGTCGGATACACCACAACGGTTTTGGCATTTTGCATTCGAAACTGCTGTCTACCTCATAAACCGTATGCCGTCACGTTCCAATTACATCGTCTCACCGTTTGAACACCTTTTTAAACGGAAACCAATCTTTTCCTTTCTTCGTGTCTTAGGCTGCTAATGTTATCCCTATTTGCGCCCTTACAATCCACACAAGATGGATTTTCGGTCCATCCCCTGTATCTTTCTTGGATACAGCACATCTCATCACGGGTACCGATGTTTTGATCCCGTTTCGGAACGCATCTACATTGCTCGTCATGTTCGGTTCAATGAAACTTCTTTTCCTTTCAAAGCTCAACCCTCTATTCCTTCACCTTCTTCACAGCCCGATTCTAGCCCGTACATATCCTCATACCCTGCACCTCCTACTCCTACACCTGATTTCCCTACCCAGCCACCTCCATCCCCTCCTGTCGACAATCACCTTACACCTCCCACCGCTCTTGGTCAGGGCATCTCTTTCCAAGGCGAAACCAGTTCCTTCGCCATGCACCACCACTGCTCCTCTCTCTCTTGGTGACAGCTCTCCTTTTGATGATCCGGTTAGATACAGACAAATGGTGGGGGCACTACAGTATGTTACTTTGTCACGTCCTGATATTACTTTTGCAGTTAACAAGGTCTGCCAATTTATGCACGCTCCCACTGAAAATCATTGGTCCGCAGTTAAACGTATTTTGAGATATCTTCATGGAACTGCCGATCAGGGTCTTGTCATTACCCAATCTGCATCCTCTATTTTGCATGCCTACACGGATGTTCATTTCAATACCTTGAGTGCCTACACCGATGTTGATTGGGCAGGTTGCCCTGATGACCGTCGTTCCACAGGGGGCTATGCTATCTATCTTGGATCAAATCTCATCTCCTGGTCTGCAAGAAAACAAAAGACTGTCTCGAGGTCATCTACAGAATCGGAGTAGTGGCAGAATTAACGTGGCTTGAAACATTACTGGCAGAACTTCGAGTTCCCATGCATTCTGTTCCAAACTTATGGTGTGACAATTTGGGGGCAACATACTTATCTGCTAATCCTGTCTTTCATGCTAGAACAAAGCACGTTGAAGTTGACTTTCACTTCGTTCGTGAAAAGGTTGCTCAAGGAAAACTACGTGTTCAACATATCTCTACAAATGATCAAATAGCTGACGTCTTCACAAAGCCGCTGCCATCAGACCGCTTTCTCTTTCTGAAGTCCAAGCTAAGAGTCGGTCCCCGGCCTTAGCTTGCGGGGGAATATTAGACTGAATATTAATACAGCTGGCGCTAATTGTATTACCTTAATTAGATTAGGTCTAGAATATCTATATATATCTTGTCCTACATTGTATCATTCACACAATTACAATTACAATCAATATACAATTGATACCAATCTTTATTATTATTATTATTATTATTATTATTATTATTATTATTATTATTATTATTATTATTATTATTATTATTTTTTGCCAATGAGCTAGTGGTGGAGTGGTAAGGGAGAGACCTTGTGTTCCAAGTGACCCAAGTTCAATTCCTGCCCCTAGCATTTAGTTTCTGCGGCACCTGGTGATGATGGGAGACTAGGCGAGTAGGCGGCGATCGCTAGTTCGATCCTTGAACTGAGCGGGTTTTACCTCACCGCACTGTCGTGCCTTCGGGCGAGTGTTCACGGGCTTCGGCCCTAGGTGAGGGTTTTCCCCGGTTCGGAAGGCGAGTGTATCCCGATGTGGTGAATTTCGCCAGTAGCCCATTTGGAGGATTCGTTGGCCGTTTAAAAAAAAAATTATTATTATTATTATTTTTAGAAAATCATGCAACGTATCATGTAATTTGTCATCCCTAAATTATAAGGTACACTCTCTTAATGCTTTATAATCGTAAACCTAATAAGCTAGCTTTAACATATAATGGGTATGTTTGGCATGGAGCTTTTAGGAGCTTTTAGAAGCTTCAAGCTTTAAGCTTTTAAGAAAAAGCTCATACTCAATAAAAAGTCTTGTTTGGTTGAAGGAGCTTTAAGCTTTTAGGTTAGGAGCTTGAAGCTTTTGGTTGAAAGCTACTAGTAGTAGCGTTTAGAAGAAGCTACAAGCTTTTAGGGAAAAGTTGACTAATTTAACCTCTAAAAATAAGGAACTTTTTAATGCACCAACTTTTTAAATTTTTAGTTATGTCTATTTTAGTCATTTTATACATTTTATTAAAAGCTCCAGCTACTCTACCAAACACCAAATATATCTAAAAAGCTACCACTACTAGCTACCAACTACAGCTACCAGCTACCAGCTTTCAGCCATCAGCTACCAGCTTCCAGCTTTCAGCCACCAGCTACTTTTGCCAAACATACCCAATGTCTAACTTCATTCTTTGCAAATAGTCTAGAAATCATTTAGGACAAATGAAATTCCTTATTTGACAAACATCCAATACTTTAGAAACACATCTTATCCTAAAGATAACTTATTCAATATTGTACCATCAACAAGAATGAAATTAATAACACATATATGGAACACTAAATCCCTGAAAGTCCACTTTACCATGCATAAAGAAAGGAGTAGTTTCAATTACAAAACACAGACCATACTTCAACTACGAATTAATTAAGCTATGGAACAAGAGATGAAGGATTTCTTAAGTTCACTCCCTGAAGGATTCGTTGCGGAAGCATTGGCTCTCACCAGTCCAAGAGATGCTTCCAGGTTGTCATCCGTCAATTCTTTTTTCCGGTCCGCTGCCCAGTGGGATTCAGTTTGGGCAACCTTTGTGCCACCAGAGTGCCTGCCCGAGGCAATAGACGGTTCGATGAGGGAGGTATTTCTACGTCTTTGTGATCACCCCATCATCATTGAACAAGGAAATAAGGTATGCTAATTAATTTGGATCACTTTGAATTACATTATGCATGGATCGATATATAAGTGAAATAAACAAAATCAGATCTTAAAAAACATAATGAAGTTTTAAGTTGTATAAATAGATAAGATAATCTTTCATCTTAAGGAACAGAGTTTCTGGTTGGATAAATGGACTGGAAAAAAATGTTACATGTTGGCTGCTAGACAACTGTCAATTGCTTTGTTTGACTCCCCTACTTGTTGGAGATGGACATCTATGGAAAAATCTAGGTATATATCTTTGCACCTAAATTTTTGTATTTAAAAAAAAGATGTTTAATTATTTTTATATTTTTTCTTATTTTGAATTTTAGATTCACAGAAGTGGCTGAACTTATCAATCCGTGCAATGGAAGTCATAGGCAATGTCAACACTTCCATCTTATCTCCGAAGTCCGAACACAACATATGTAGCTCAACTTGTCTTTATGACCACTTCGGAAGCTTATGGTTTTGAGTACCAACCCGCGGAGGTGTGCATTGGTCCTTTCGGAGATAACTCGCAGACTAGAATGGTGTATTTGGACCCTCACGCACGGACCAGAAGAAGGTTATTACGGCCGAGAGGGGTTGGAAGCTCGCGTAGAGGGGTGCTTGTGGTACCTGCACCTTCAGAGGACAATTGTTCGAGGGTGGTTTGAGGTTGAGATAGGGGAGTACTTTAACAAGGGAGGGGAGGAGATAGAAGTTGAGATGAGTGTAGTGGAGGTCAAAGGAGGGAATTCGAGCGGGCTGATTATTCAAGGAATCGAGATTAGGCCCAAACATTGTGTATAATTGGCATGTTGTGAGCTTTGTATCAATTCTTTTCATGATAATTTTTATAATAACAAAAAAGGAAAGCTGTCGTAATTCCGGAATGATTATTAAAAGGTTCATGTTGGAGTAAAACCCAAGCGTCCATTTGAAATGTTGCAATCGCACCCCTGAACTTATGAAACTCTACAGAGGAGGACATATAGGTATGAAGATAAGAGAGTATATAACATCATCGGACTTTGTTTTCTAACAGCTGAAGGGTGCCTAGTTATTAGGGTTTTGAATGTGAAGATGAAACACCAAGGCGGGTCTTGGAGTTGGACTTTTGGTATATATTTTCTGACGGATACGCTTTATTTTAAAAAAGCCATGATACTAGCATATTTTTTACTTGGGCAGGTTAAAGCCCATATCTATGACTCTATGAGCCTATTAGACTGAGTGTAGTGGGGCAACCTTTTGAGTGGGCGTCTTGTGACACGTGGCGCCACGTCACATAAGAGGATTTTGACCAAAAAAAGGGGTAGTGGGACAACCTTGCTGGGTGGGGCGTCTTGCGACACGTGGCACCCATTTAATTTTGATTTTTTTTTTATGTTAAAAATATAAAGTGTTATATTTTTTTATAAAATTATTGATACTCATTAAATAAAATAACCAACATACAACTTATTCATTAAAAAACATACAACAATACACATCTCTACTCATCGTCACTAACGTACTCGTTTAGGTCGAGGTCGACTACATTGTTATTATCTTCATCCTCGTTATCTCCTTCATCCTCGTTAACGAGTTCCGCCTCGTATCCTGGTTGTTTGTTGTCCCATAGGTGATCGATCAAGTCACACATAAGCATGGTGTGTTTCTGTCTATTCTTTATATCCATTATGTTCTCGAGTCGTGTCTCCGATGATACTTCTTGTGTCCAATACTCCGGGAACAATGAAGGGTCATTCTCATTGTAATCTTGGCAAATGGCTTTGTCTTCGTCTTCCAATATCATGTTATGCAAAATAATGCATGTGTAAATGACGTCATGCATTTTTTCCTTTGTCCAGTATCTTGCTGGATAATTGATGACGTGCCATCGCTTTCGAAGAACTCCAAACGCTCGCTCGATATCTTTTCTTGCTGATTCTTGTTTTCTCGTGAAATATTTTCTTTTAAGATCAATAGGCTCGGTGAACGTCTTTACGAACGTTGCGTACTCCGGATAGATACCGTCAGTTAAATAATATCCGCGTTTGTAGTAATTATCGCTCGCATAAAACGCTGAAGTTGGTGCCAACCCGTTTATAATCTCTTCGAGAACCGGCGAAGACTCAAACACGTTGATGTCGTTGTGAGAACCTTCTTGACCAAAATATGCATTCCATATCCAAAGATCATAAGATGCAACCGCCTGCAATATTAACGACGGTTTGCGAATGTCGCCTCTAGTATGTGTACCACGCCAAGCGGTAGGGCATCGTTGTCATTACCGCCTCGTTGATGGCTTCTTCAAATTCATAAGAACTAGATGAAGTTGTATCGTCGTCGGACGAGGATGACGAAGGGACGTTGAACTCCATTTGTGGTTCCAAAAAAACAAAATGGTTATGTTGAAAGAATGTAGTTTTAGAGTGTGTTTTGTTGTATATTTTTAGAGTGTGTTGTGTTGTATGGTAGATGTATATATATATATATATACTAATTTGGTTAAAAAAACATAAAATTTAGTCAATATATCCGTTGGAATACAACGGCTATATGTTTGAATTGTGTGTTGAGTGGGCGACGAGAAGAGGTTGGGCAAGAGGGGGTCGCCACCCAAGTCGCCCCTGGGGGTAGTGTTCCAGGCGATACCAGGCGACCTGGGGGTGGGAGTCGACCCACTACACTCAGTCTTACTATCATCATACATGGTTATAAATAGGGATGGCTGGTACTGTGTACCGGTACTGATTTTCCATTATGACCCACTTTTTGGCATTTTTATTACCGATATTAATTAGGTACCGGTATTTTACCTGCAACTATTAGTACCATACCGGTCCTGGTACTCATATTTGATGATTTTCGATACCAGTATTTTTGATACTATACCATTCTCATCCCTAGTTATGACTCATATCAGCTAGTGGCTAATATTCTAGTAACCATCAAATTTTTTTATAAAAAAAAAAACAACAAATACAAAGAAATAGATCCTTTTTTTAGAACGATATATCTTTTCTATTAGCAGTTTATTTGATGTGATATACAGGAAATGTATTTCATATTATTTTTTTGACTTTATTTTCTTATTTGTAATCAGTTTAGTTAATTGAGATCAAAACAATATATATAAGAATCAAATTACAAATTATGGGTTGGTAGACGGGCAACAAGCTGCGCCGCCACCCCCTTTTGCATTGCAAATCATACTCGGCTAAACACATAGCTATGGCCTACAGACACTGTCGCATGCGCAAGTGCTGCCTTTTGAACCTGCTTCAAGAAACCGGACGCCACAGGGGCCAGACAACCAAAGGTATCGAACGCGAAAGGAAGGAAGGCATGTTGATTATCTATGCAGGCCTGCTCGTGCTTGGATATTTTCCCCGCCTCAGCCTTCCGCGTCGCTTGCCCTGAAACAAAACCACTGCCCCTGAAATCGGCAAGAGGCGACACCCCCGTGAGATCAATGCAAGCATGCTTACCCCTGGACCATCCAAAAACCAGCACATCGGCTGGTCGAAGGGAAGACCTCCCCTCCTTCGGGTCCGTTAGGAAATTAACCGGAGCCTCTTTTTTAGCAGCGATACCAGCTCGCTTGAGAACGTCAAACAACACATCTCTAACCAGATCGTGTCTGTACTTGAAGCCATGAAGCTCTTTGCATTGAAGGGCATGTTCCCCGAAGCTATCAAGACACACCTTCCGACAAACAGGGCACGGTTCATCCTCAGGGTACAATGGTATCATCAAACGATATTTGAGGACATACCAATATTCTACTGCCGACATACATTGCCCCAAGCCCTCGATCGGGATAACAGTAAGGAAATCTTGAATGTGGGGGGCTTGTAAACAATCAAAAACAACTTTTTCCCGAGGGGAAGAATGAATGAATAAAGTTACCTTTTTGAATTAAGCACCAAGATGTATTTTTAGAACTATAGTAAGGAAATCTTTAGTTAATTTAGAGTTTCATTTTACCATCAAGAGATATATATAATCAGGCAACGCTTTTTATCATCAAGATGTATTTTTAGAACTATAGTGTGGTTAAAGAAACCGTTATAATCAATGATGCAAACATAAGAACTCTTAGCGATGGGGTTAACTTGAATAAATAAGGAAGAAAAATCGCTTTTTATATCTGTCATATTATATATATATATATATATATATATTAAACCCATTAGGTCTAACCGTTTTCTAAATCGATATCTACCGTCAGATCATGCTGAGATCAGCCGTTTAAACTCCCAAAAATAACCGCTATGATGGCGGTTCTCGGCGGTTTTTTTTGCTAGCATTTTTTTCTGCCCACATTCCCATGTCCATCCACAAAACTAGGGAGATGATTATCAACCGAACAATTTTCTCTTCCAAAAATAACTGTAAATTGGGTAGTTTACGACAGTTGCTAAGGTGCTCTTTGTTTTTTCTACGGGAAAAGGTCTGCAGTCTGCGGACCACATCTGCAGGCATCTGCAGGAGAAGAGGTGGACCAAATGTCTGCAGTCTGCAAGGAGAAGAGGGTTTGTTTTTTTTTTTTTATACAAAAAGATCTTCACACACACTTCACACACAACACCACAGATCTCTCTCTCTCCTCCCTCGATATCTCTCTCTCCTCCTTCTGCCTTCATCTACCACCACCACTGTCACCACTACACCACCGTCACCACTACACCACCGCCACCACTGTCACCACTACACCACAGCCACCACCGTCACCTCCTCCACCGTCCACCTGCCACCACCACCACAACCAACAACCACCACCGCCTTACACCACAACCAACAACCACCACCGCAAACCCTAGCCGTTAACCACAACCAACAACCACCACCGATTTGGGGGTTTTGCTTCTATGGTGGCGGAGATGGATGCAGATGAAGATGAAGATGAAGATGAAGATGAAGATGAAGATGAAGATGAAGATGAAGATGAAGATGAAGACGAAGATGAAGATGCTGGTGGCGGATGAAGATGATGGTGGCGGAGATGTTTGGGGGTTTTGTTTGCAGATGAAGATGAAGATGGTGGCGGAGATGTTTGGAGGTTTTGTTTGCAAATGAAGATGAAGATGGTGGCGGAGATGTTTGGGGGTTTTGGGGGGTTTTGTTTGCAGATGAAGATGAAGATGATGGTGGCGGAGATGTGGTGGTGGTGTCGGAGGTGGAGGTGGTGGCGGAGGTGGAGGTGGTGGCAGAGATGTGGGGGTGGAGGTGGTGGCGGAGATGTGGTGGTGGAGGTGGTGGCGGGGATGCAGGGGTGAGAAGAGAGTAGAGGTCTGTGGAGGGTGTCTGTGTTTTGAAGGTGAGAAGAGGTTTGCAGACATATGGACAGGTCTGCGTGGGGAAGAGGTGGGGAAGACCTTTTAGGTGAGAAGTGCTTCCGGAAAACAAACAAGCTGCAGACATCAAACGTCTGCGCGCGTCTGCGCGACGCAGACATAAGTGGCCAGAAGCACTTCTGGCAAAAAAACAAACACCACCTAAAATTGTTCCTAATTTCCAGGCTTTTAGCTAAGAAATAGCATCCACTCTCGCCTAATTTGTGATGGTTTACGGTGGTTTCCTGATCGTGGAGACTTTCTCCGTCTTTCTCTGCTACTGCAACCGTATACTATCTCCTTTATATTCCACAAAAATTTCAGTATTTCTATCAAAACGCATCTTCTCCACCACCACTCCCTCCTTCGTGACGGCATGATAGTGATTCCAGAGAGAACATAAATGATGACACAGACATTGATCGTCCAACTAATAGTCGTTCTGAATAGTACGAATGACCTAATCCTTCTTCTTCGGGGCCACCTTCAGAGTGATAACAAGCGTCGTGGTATAAGCCCTAGCCCTCCTCTACCTCCGTATCTTGACCGTCATGGTGGACACTCTTCATCTCCTCAATCGTGGCTACGATGGTCGTGGCAGGCCTTGCTAAGGTTTCGGATATGGTGATAAAAGGTTTGATAAAGATTTTAACCATTTTGTTCTGGTATTACACTATCTATTGGTAGAAATTAGTAAAATTGTAGTTGCTATATCCAGTTGCCTCGAAATGTGACCAATCTTGCTTGAAAAACTGATATTTTCTTCTTTATATATTTGATTATTTTCATAACAATGATCGTTTATGTGGTTGTTCAGTTCTATTCAACTCAAATTATCTGAATTCTGTAATATACCTTACAAAATTCGTACTCAATGAGCTTAATATTGAAGAGGGTTACCGCGGTGAAAACGGAGATTTATCAACATGAGGTAGATTCTTCTCTAATTTTATCATTTATTACTTTAATCAGTCAACTTGAATAGTTGATTAGATAATTAGTTGGTTGTTTAACAAATTCAATACTGTATTGCTATAATTTAATGATTTCATTTGCAGAAACATGGATGTATTTATAATGGAAAGAATTGATGGAGAACAAAGATTATAGAAGAACTGAGATGAAGATGACGATGTTGAATTCAAAGCTTGAGGTATGTCCTTTGCTCAGTTTCTTTATCTTTATCAATCCTCGACCGTCCATTTCAATTTGATTGTATATCAAGATAATAAATGACTTTAAAATTTTATGTGTACCAAATGTTTGATGAAATGCTTTATTGAATTGAGATTTATTATGACCAATAGTTTTAAGTTACATTAGTTGCTCATTTTTTTTTTCTGTTTTGTCTTAAAAGCTCTTGACCAGCAATTTTTGAATTTCAGTTGGTGAAAAGTGTCACGCTTCCAAACGTCTCATTCAGGGGCAGTTTAGCTTGGGAGTCATTCAGGTGCACTGTATCTTTCCTATTTGCCTTTGATGCAAGTTTTAGGCTGTGAGTTGTTTAATTTTAATGATACGTTCTCTTATGACATGAATTTGGGTTGTTTTAGTATCTATTGTTGAGAAATGTGAATTTTAGTTTAATCTCTGGTGAGTGAAGAGAAAGTATCATGTATGTGAGATGAGTTTGATTATTTGAATGATGATCTGGCGTATTGCTTTATATTGTTTTTGAGTTAATGTGGTGTCTTTATTATTACAGATTCATAAGAGTAAAAAGGAAAAGGAGGTCTATGATGAAATGATATACAAGAGTAGATATTTCAAGGTTCTTATCAGTGATCATGTAATTATTCGTTATTATTGTTAGAAAATTTTTTGATTGTTATAATTAAGATATTTGCATTATTGAATAACATAGATTTTTGTTTTTTAAGTGTTGATATATTAGTAGGCATGGAAGCTAGGCACAAGGAAGAAAATGATCACTAACTGATCAAAAAATTGGATGAACAGTTCATAGAAAAGAAGTAGAACCTGATCAGGTAAGAATTATAACTCTAAATTAGATGTTGATTTTTTGCAATTATATTTATTAACTAAAATTTAATCAATTAATTGTAGGAAAAAGTTGAAGCTTGTGATATATGTGCTCGCCCATCAAATAGACCAGAAACACATGAAGAACTTGCATAAGACGACATAGAGCGATTAGAACATTTGGAGGTATTTAATTTGACATCTAGAACAAAAATATGCCCAACATCATTGTTCAGATAAAAGCAAATGTTGTTAGACCACTTGCTAAATTATCAAGATTTGTGTCATTTTCAGGCAAAGACGTTAATGACATTTCTGCAACTAACTTGGGTAGATTCATCTTGGTTAGAAAGAATGGTACGTTGTTTTCTTTCTTTCCTTACAACCGGGAATGTGATGGTGTATCTTAAATCTATTTTACCCATATTTATTTTTTATTTTTGATAGGTATTGGAATTGAAAATTAAAAAAGACAGTGATTAACAAGTTTATTGACTTTAGGTATGTGATATCATCCACTGGGCAGCCATGGGAACTATCTTCATTAGTTTCTCTTGACACAACTGAAAGAATGTCACCATCTTATAGGTATGTTATCAACAATTTATAAAAAAAATGTTAAAAATAAAAATAGACATGACTACACACACGTGTTTGATTGCTGCAGGACATATGAAAGAGAAACTCATTGATGCGATTCATATTGGTGACATGAAAATCCTCAAGATCTTGCTTAATCTCAGGAATGACCCGCTGCGACTTGTGTAAGGTTAGAAATAATTATTCCTCTAGATTGTTATTCTCTTTAATGATCATACATACCATATCTAAAGCATTTGCAGTTCCACAACTTTTTAGTATGTTCAGTTATGATACAAATATTTGTTTGTTTACATGTTATGAACATGTGAAGTGTTTTGCTTAACGATGTATTTCAGTGTATTACATTGAAATACCAGACAAGAGACGGGTTAAATGGTTGGTAATTGCAAAAGTTATCAAAACTCTTTGTTGGGTTAATCGGTTTGTTTGCGGGTCACAGGTTAGCAGGTTAGCAGTGAGTTTTAACAGGTCAGTAGACCTAGTCTTGGTCTCGGTTTGACCTGGTTCTGGGGGGATATGGACTAAGTTTTTACATTTGATGTTTATGTGTTTATTACAAATAGGATAGCAATGGTTTTTCTATGGTAAACTTTAATTCTGGCTGTATTTGTTTCAAGCAATAAAGGAGTAATAAATTCATTTTCATTCTTCTGCCTATTTACAAACAAATAGTGATGTGTATTTTGGGACCTGAACCAACACTTTTGAATACAAGATATGGAGAGTTTTGTCAAGTTATGCATCATGATACATACTGTATGCATTTGATTTGTGCCTACTGTTAAATTATGCATCATTGAATTTGTTCTTAAATTCTGTTAATGTTTGTTCTTTAATTCCATTAGTGCTTGTATTTTGACTTATAAATTGTGGAATGGTAGTTTCTTGGGTTTTTTTTTCTGTTTTGAATTATAATATGTATAATGACAGGTTTAGTTAATTGCACATTTGATCACATGGCTCGTACATTCTTTCATAAATTGTTGGCGTACTTATCTTCTGAAGAAGACAACGATGATGATCTTAATGTGGATGTCGAAGGACAGTGTATTCGCAAACGTCCTAAGTTTATTCAACACGATCATATTCAAGAATGAGTTTTAGTGGTTTGAAAAGAAAAAAAAGAAAAAGTTAGATGGTTACAACCTTTTCAAAAATGGATATGGAAAAGAAGAAAAGGAGAAGCGTTCCCGAACACCCTCAATATACATTATCTTTGTTTGTTACGTTGTTAGCGTAAGCCGTCCAACGGACGGGTATTAAACTAGTTATATATTTGCTATAGCCCATTGTACTCATCCTAAGATATCATACAATATACAAGTTCAGTTGTTGTTGGGGACATAGGGTCCACTCACTGAATTTTGTTGTAGAGAGAGAACCAACAAAGACCTGTTGTAAGAAGTTCATATTGCTATTCTGACTGACCCAGGTCAAGATTAGAACTGGGCTGCATGGAATTGAGAATGTATGATTTTCATGTGACTGAACCTGTGTCAACTAAGAATGTGTTTGTTCAGATTGCTACAAAGATTACATATGTGGTGGTGGAGGAAGTGTGTGTGCTTGTTGTTGACAGTCTTACACTAAACCAGTGACGATAGGGTTTCTTAAGGAACTCAACCCAAGTCAAAAAAGTTTTGATGTAATATGGTTCTCAGTTTTTTCTTTTTTTGTGATATATATGTTTTTTTAAATGGAAGAGAAGTCTCTTGAAAATGTATGATGCGATAGTTAAAATTTATATGTATTATGTATAATTTGTTTGGTTAATTCGTTTACGCCACACGCGCACACACCACAACTATAACAGAATCATAATTTTTGATTAATTAATTATAGCTTAACTGAACCAATCTAAGTGTTACGTTTTTCGCCGCATTACGCGTGCATCCCAATTGTATCTTATAAAAGTTTATTGAGTTTGAGTAATTTGGTAAAACCAAAATGTTAGTTTGAGTACTTTTGTAAATCCAAAATGTTCATAAAATATATTTAATAGTTTGAGTACTTTTATAAAACAATTCATAGTTTTATAAAAGTTACAGAGTCTTTTTTAGTCAGTTATTCGTAGAACGAATCTTCCTTTAAAAATATTTTTTTAAATTTGTAATAGTTAATGAAAAGTAGAAGAAAACACAAACTCTTTCCTTATTATAAGGAAAGATACCTTACTTTTTTTTTTTTTTAGCATATGCCATTATCTTTCTGGTTGGTCATATGACGTAACATACTACTAATTTATTCAATGTTTATATCTAATATAAAACTTTAGAACAAATTTAAACATATTATAATGAAACAAGATCTATGAGAGAACTGTTACATAGCAAACCATGGTCGATGCCACCTAGCCCGTGACCACAGCCGTTAATTCACTATTATTCCTTTTTTTAGCGACCAACTAAATCATTGGACAAGCAGTGGCGAAGCTTGAAAATTTCCACCGGGGGTCGGAAGTTACCGGACCTAAAAGTTCTATATAAGTAAAAAAAATTATAAAACCGGGGGTCGAAAACGTATATACCTAAAAAATTCAATACAAAACATACATAAATAACACTGCTGAGCGAAAAATTCGGGGGGTCGGACGCCCCCCGGCCCCTTGAAAGCTACGCCCCTATGGACAAGCATGGAATGCACTCACTTGAGCAAATGCATCCCCTCCATAATGATCAGAGTTGGATGCATACCTAAGCCATCAGTTCCCGGGAAAGCCCGCCCGCCTAAAGGTCCACTGCGGTAATACCCGGTTCGGCTCGGTTTCAAACTGCCAACCTCCAGGGAGGCCTCGTTCTAAACTTCATTAACACTACCAATATCCTTCAAAGTGATGTCAGTGAGAGTTGAACTTAAAACCTCAAAAAGAGAAACCAAGTGATTAATCACTAGAACTTGTCATTACTCACCATTATTCTTTTGATTCTGATCCTCTCTCATCTATTTAAAGTGCATTCTTCTCTTTAACATTTGAAATTCCACGAAACCTTACATGTATTGGTTAACATCTCAAACCATAAACAATTTACTTATTGTTATCTCAATCTATAAGTTATCATAAAAAAAACCCTCTTCTTAACAAACAAAACAAAAAGAACTTTTTTTTAATTAATATGCTAAAGTATGAATGATCAATTGATCAAACCCTAAAAGTCCATATAACAACAATAAAAGTTGTAAATCACAATCAACCCCAACAAATAGATTGCATAAGACAAAGACAACTTTGTTAAAATCAAAATAAAAAAAGCATCTTATTTATTTATTTATTTATTTATTTATTATTTATTATTTCATTTAATCAATAAAAAGCAATGAAATACATTTTAAAAATTCTAAAGACATCGACCGTTGTATGATTGCTTGAATAATAAAAAACCAAAACCTCCATGGTCAACCAGCTAAGTTGACCATGGAAGATGACAGTTATTTTATTTGACAATGATAACTCACCTGTCATCAATGGCCGGCAGCCGGCTTCTTCTCTTCAATTTTGTCAGTTTATTCATCAATCAAGTGTATGCGACTATCTATTAACCCTAATTTTTAGTTCGTAATGTTTCAGTTTACGTAAATCACTTTGATCGTTGTAGAAATTGATACGCGATTGTTCGTGTTTTTACTGTGAAGGTGCTGATTCTGATTGCGGATGTTGCTGATTCGTCACTGTGAGTGTTTGTTATCTCTGTTTTTCACACACACTGTTCCAGTTTACACTATCAGTATGCAGTGTGATTATGTGTGAAACTGATTTATGAAGTTTAATTAAGCGTGTAGGTTTGTGTTAATTGTTAAAACTTTTGGATTTCGAAAATTAGGGTTTGAATTGAGCATGAGGAATCCTAATTCTTCCAGTATATCATATGATCTTTAGTACTTTAAGGATATTTTATATTAGAGGGATGTTGCTCACTGAATTTGTGCTTTCTGGTGTGGATGAACAGTATTTTATAGGCTGTAAACGTGCCGAATGTTGAGTGAAGTGTTTGGTGTAACGAACATGAACACAAGTTTTTGTTCATTTAACTAAACGGATATGAGCGCATGTTTATATACATTCGTTTATGTTTGTTAAATGATCAGTCATTTATTTGTTACTAATATTATTTTAAAACCTACCGGATTTCATATTTTAGAACTTTGATTAGCCAAACTCATTTTTACCGGTCATTCGTTTATTTAGATATGTGTGTTCATTTATAGTCGTTTATGTTTGCTCATTTATTATTCATTTTAGTTTGTTTATCTTTGTTTACATTTGTGAACTGTCTGTTTATGTTATTAACGAACAAACACGAGCACATTTATTTGCTTAACGAACAAATACAAACAAGAAAACCCCGTCCGTTTTGTTGTTCGGGTTCAATCATTTGGTAGTTTAAACGCCGTTCATGTTCGTTCGGCTTGTTTACAAGCCTAGAATCTGATTGTGTGCAGTATTTACAGGCATAGAGACTAAACGCTAAAGATGCTGAGTATATAATCATGGATGGAAACTCTAGTTTTCAAATGGAACCAGAGGATATAGTCAGATCCTTAACCACAATTATTGGAACGTTCGTTCAAGATCAGTTGCTTGATCAAAGAAAAAGGGACAAACAGAAGGAACAGTGTGGCGAAAGATTAGCAGCAGAAGACGAAAGCAATAACAAAGAGACCGAGGTTAGGTACTCCGATCAAGCCGTTCTGGCAAATTTGGATTGGGGTATGGATGCCCTAGAGGAAGCCATTAATACGTCTAATATCGAAACTAAAATGGCAAGACTCGATTATGCAGAAAAGATGTTGCAAGTATGCGCTATGTTGGATACCAGCGATCGAACCGCAGGGGTTCCGAATTTCTACCTCTCCGCTTGGGCCCACCTTAATCTTTCGTGTTTATGGATGTTAAGAAACAATGTAACAAACGCTGTTCTTCATGTTCTCGAGATGTTTTCCGTCGATCCGTTTTTTTCACGGATTGATTTTGCTCCGGAACTTTGGAAAACGCTATTCCTCCCGAATATGAGCTCTATTGTCGGCTGGTACTCGGAGGAAAGGCATCGGGTTATGATGGACTTGATACCAGATTCAACCGATCTGTCGTTCACGGTTGACTTTGACCTTTATTTCAACGAGTCTTTGGTGTTTTCTATGAGACCGGATCAGGCGGAAAAGATACAAAACTTGGAAAAACTTTACGGGCAATCTTTGGATGATAACACACGACTCTATGCTAATTACTTTAAAGATTGCATGAATTACGGTTCTTCAACGAGCAAGAAGGCTATTCCGATGTTACCCATTGCGGAGCCACCTATGACTCCGTTACATGAGGTGAGCCGGAAGATTCCAGATTATGTGAAATTTGGTCCCATTTTGCCAAAAAGCGCAGGGTTCTCTCCGGTTCTTAAAGATAGAAAGAATGCAAGAGAATCATCCAGGTTGGTTTCTAGTTATGTAGTAATAGATTATTTGTGGAAATAACATATATCCAGTTAAATATAATCGTACAAAACAGTTTGAATGCAGCTAACACCTCCTTCGAGAACGTTGAGGATGCTACTGCATGGGATAATCAAGTAAGAAGATACGATTCTTAATTGCATGTTCATACTCATATGTAAAGTTATAAATTAATTTACTGGTTGTGTTTAGGAGGGAATCACGGAGGAAACCGAAGACTCGCCAAAAGTTGCATCTCCTGAACAAGAAGGGAATGGTAAGAAAGAGGCACGGTCCGTCTTGCGGTTACAGTCGACACGCGATATATATTTTAAAGGTGCCACGTCACCGGAGGTGCATCGTGATTCGAGTATCGGTTCAGCTGACTCGGATGATGAAATAAAAGTAAGTTTTGTGGAATGGTTTACAAATACAAGAGGTGACAAAATGAGTGGATTGGGTGTGGGTTAACCCAATCAGTGACGGATCCAAGAATTTTTGTCAGTGGGACCTAAACAGGTTGGCTCAAAAACAGGTTTGCTGAAACGGGTCAGATAAAAACAATTATTACAATAATTTGTAGCAGAAAAAGCAGCTTTAAATCTTTAACTTGAATGACGTTGATAATACTTAATAATGTTATTATAAAATAACAAAAGTTTAGGAGAAGTAAGCATTTGAATCAACCTGCTTGACCCACATCCCTAAAACTAAGTTTTCAGATCTCACCCGGTTGCGGTGTGTGCATATAATGTATATATGTGTGGGGGCTCAGGGAGCAAAAGTGAAATTGCACTAATTTTAACGTTATTTTACTAATTTAATGAAAATAAAGTTAAAAGCGACGGACGGTTAATCATGCATTGTGTGGTGTCGTTGATAGCCGAAAGACATGGGGATACATGCACTAATCGGCCTTTGTCGCGGTTACTGAGTGTCATGTGCCTTATGTCCAAGGCTTGATGCAAAGCTACTATCGAGCCGGGGGTCTCACTGGAGGCAGCCTCTCTATTCCTACAGGGTAGAGGTAAGGCTGTCTACATCTTACCCTCCTCAGACCCTACCTTAGCTTTGCTATTAGTGGGATTTACTTAGTATGATGATGATGACGAAGACCTGAGTAAAGTACACAGATGGTCCATGTGGTTAACCAAACTTTTGGATTTAGTCCCTAAATTTTCAAAAGTACACGAATGGTACCTGTGGTTTGCACTTTGTAACGCATTTAGTCCCCAGCTAACAAATCTAAAGATTTCAGCGTGTCCAAGTTAGGGACTGAAGAAACAGTGATCTAATTAAGGTATTAATTAGGTGGGTTTATGTTCCTATCATAGTGGTTAATCTTCTTTTAGGTATTTGAGCTCCGACTGGTTAATCAACCTGCAAAACAGAACACCGTTACTCGTTAAGAGGGGAATGTGGGGGTTTCCCTCTTAACCGGGCTCCGGCGTGAGAATAAGCGACTGCTTTGAGAGTAATTAAGTAGTTAAGAGTAAGAGCCGAGAGAATAGAATGAATAACCTGAGGAATGAAGGTCTCTATTTATAGCCGGAGAGGTGTAAGAGGTTGTGGGCTGATGGGCCTTGGGCCAGAAACGGACAACAACGAATATGCTCTTTGCCTCGCTGGCCTCGACTGCTTAGTGGCTTCTAGATGCTCGTTGGTGCTGGCGCACCTTGATTGGAGCCACGTGTCATTGTTGTCGGCCTTGTTGTCGCTTCTGTCATCAGCAGACAAGTGGAGATCGTGGGACAGTTGTCCCCGTCTCTTGATTGGTGCCATGTAGGCGTCCTTGTGTACTTATCGTCAGAAGATCGTGGCGCACGATTGAACAGAGCCTGCTGGACGCTCATTGGTTCTTTTTACTGCCACTTGTACCTTGTGTACCTCTGTAGGTAACAGCGCGTCTTCCTATGGAGAGGATTTTGTTTGATGGCCACTAACCCGCGCGGGGCTAGTGTGTTCACTTATGCCGTTGTTTTTATGCTAAGTGTTGCTATCTGAGTTTATTATGTGTTCTTCCTCGCGCGGGGGTAAGTCACAATGTGATGTGAGCTGCGCGAGGTTGTTATTATCAAGTTGTTATGCTAAGGAGTATGGTCTCACGTGCAACCTGTTATGAGGTTTGCGCGACTTTTTGGGACCATACCCCTTCAAGTCCCCCCAGTCCAGTGCTGCACCATGCGCAACGCAAGTGGTTGGAGCTCTGGACTTAATAAAAATAAGAGAAGGGGAAATTGTTCTTTTGGTCCTGACTTGTAAGGCGCATGTAGAAAACTATTGTTTTCGATGCGCAGGTACTAGGCAGGTGGCGAGTGATTTCTTGTTTGGCCTTTTAAGCGTGGGAGGTTATAGTAGTTGACGTGTATCTGGCGCGACTCCTGTGACTTCTGCATGAAGTTACTTGCCCGTTTTATGGCGGGAAACTTCGAAATTTGAACTTCTGACAGGTTGGTAAGATAAGTCGTTGAGGGCGACGTTTGAGTTGACCCCTGGCACGGGTGTCATCATACCCCCTGCGGCGGTTGCACTTCATGTCAGGAGAGTGGGTGCCACGCGCGCGTGGTAACCGTCGTCCCTGCTTTTCCGCTCGACGTGGCAACCTCTTGTTGGTTGCCCTTGCGGCTAGTTCGGCACGGTTACCCATCGCATTAAATGCGATGGGTATAAATATCCGAAGAGAAAGGTGAGAGATTCACTTTCTCTTCGTTTCTTCTCCAATTTCCTCTCAAAACTCTTTGAATCTTCAAAGTGTTCTTCATTTTCTTCAAGATTTCTTCAAATCTTCAAACCTTCTTCGAGCCTTTTTTCCAGATCATCTTAAAAACATGAGTGAAGAGCATCAAGAGGCTCCTGTTAGTGAGGAGGGACCAGTTCCTGTCCTCAAGTGGGATTTAGGTCTTTTCGAACAGATTGTTCGAAGTTTTAGATTCCCACCGGAGTGGGATGCCCGGTACCCGGCTCAGGGCCAGACCGCGGCTGATGCCCCACCCGGCTATATTACCCTTTATGAAGATTTCTTTCTTCAGGGTAACTTCCGGCTGCCGGCGACCAATTTTCTGGGTAGTATCCTTTCTTACTACCGGTTCCACATATCTCAGATGAGTCCACCCGGGATGGTGAGGGTGAGACACTTCGAGTTCTTATGCCAGTCTCATGGCATCGAGCCATCTGTCGACAAATTTCGTTCGTTTTACCAACTGCAAAGGACGCTGGGATTCTTTTCGTTTGCAAGCCGAGGTTCGGCGAAGAAGATTTTGTTAAATCCACCAAAGAGTTTCCATGACTGGAAACCCAAGTTCTTCTTCATCCGGGAAGAAGTCGTGCCGGTCGCTATGACCTTTAGGGAATGGACTGAGGCCATACCCAAGGAAGATCTGCCGATCCCAAAGACGGCTCTGTGGTACCAGCAGCTGACCTCAACCCCTAACCGGGTGTTTGGGGAAAATGTACTAGTTGCAGCAAAGATGAGTGACCGGTGGTCACCTAGCAGTAGGGAAGTTCCCGTTTTGAAGCTTGGCGATCAGGGTTAGTCGTTTGTTTGTTCTTTTTCTAAGTAAATTTGCTGCAAATGTTTCTTACCCTTTTTTATTTATAGAAGTGCAACTCTACCAAGCTGCCTTCACTACCTTTGGTGGCTCCATGGGTGTCCGCCCAGTGCGCGATGATGAAGAGAGCTGGTATGACCAGATTAAAGGAAACTTCATGTTTCCCGCTGCTGATGCCTTCGCTTCGCCGCCAACCGCTACTGAAGGTGCGCAATACCCAAAACCTCGTCCATTGCGCTCTGTGACTCTCGCTGGGAAAGAAACTTTCTATCTTTCCAGCGAGGAGTCCGTAGGATCTTCCAGCGGCGAGCTAAGCTCTTGGTCTAAAATATTTGCAGGTGTGTTGCGCGACCTGGGGATTGACCCAGAGGAGAAAAAGAAGAAACCGGTGAAGAATAAGAAGAAAGCGGAGCCGGAGGTGACCAGCAAGGGCACTGGCCCTAGTCGCGCAACAGCTGCTGCTGGCAAAGGTACTCTTCGCCTTCGTCAACGTGACTTGGATGATTATGTGATCATCAGTGACTCATATGAAGGTTTATCACATGTAGCTAAGGGAAAAACTGGTGCTGGTGGGTCGAAGAGTTCCGGGAGCGCGGGTTCTCGCAACCCTGAAGCTGGCGCGACTCCGTCTTTCCCAGAGGATGAAGAGGTGGAAGAGGAAGATGCTGCTGCTCAACTTATTGGGCGGAAAAGGGGTAGGAGTGAGGCTACCACTGGTGTGGCTTCCGCGCCTCAATCTGTTGTGATCCCTGCGATAGGGAAGACGAGCAGGCTGCGCTCGTTGTATCAATTTTCTCCTGGTATGTTCTTTGCTTCTCTCTCTCTTTTCTAAAAAACTTCTTTGCTTATACGTGCCTTATTTTGCAGAGATCAAGAAGAAGACCCCTGAAAAGGCGGTTACATTCAGTGAGGCGGGTGTAAAAAGGCCCAAGATAACCGTCAAGTCTACTGACGCTGCAGCTCAGGACGCCGCGAAGGCGGCTGAGGCGCAGCGAAAGGTGGAGGAGGCGCGTAAGAAAGAAGAGGAGAGGAGAAAGAAAGAAGAAGAGAAGAAGATAGAGGAGGAGAGAAAGAAAAGGGAGGAGGAGGAGAGGAAGAAGAAGGAGGAGGAGGATAGGAAGCGGAGGGAGGAGAAAGAGAGGCTGGCTGAGGTGGCTAGGAAGCAGGCCTTGGAGAAGGAGATGGCGGCGAAAAAGGCTATGGATCAGCCTTTGAAGTCTCAAGGTCCTGAGGTCACCAGGCCAACCAGCACCGGCCCTGTTCTTACTTCGAAAGGGTCCGGTCGCTACTCTTCTAGTGGCGCGAGCTCTGGTGGAGCCGGGGGTTATAACCCTAACGTGATAGGGGCGAAAGATACCGTTGGGGATATCTACTACAAGACATATACCGAAGAAGAGCGCGGTGATGTCCTCCATCAAGCCCCCTGGAGCTTAAAACAGAAGGATACATTTATTGAGTTTGGCGCTTCACGCGAATGGTTTTTGAATTCCTTCCCCCCTGGTGAGGTCAACCGGCAAAGGGCAAAACCCCATGAGATGTTATATCGTACTTATATTCTTGGGGAGGCCAATGCCCGCGCTGCCAACCACCAGATTGTTCGCGAATGGCGAACGATGGTTCGGGAGCGCGCTGACTGGGAGGCTTATCGCGAGCGTATGCTGAAGCGAATTGCGGACTTTGAGAAGTCGAAAGCTGCGTTTGACGAAGAAAGGGCCAAGTTTGAGGCCGACAAGAAGGCGGAGGAGTGGGGCCGCGAGGGGCTGCAGAAAAAACTCCACAATGCTGAGGAGCAACTGGCCAAGGAGAAGGCCGAGTTCAAGCGAATATGCGCCCAAGACAACGAGCGTACTTATGCTCTACGACAGAAGATCGTTGGTCTTGAGGCTAAAGTTGCGGACTTGACCTCAGCGGTGGAGGAAGCGCAGGGTGAAAAAACTGCCAAGCAGCAGATGGAGGTTAGTTCTTCTGATTATCGCTCTTCCTTTTTGTTTATGAGATTTCTCTAAGTCAATTCCTAAGGCGTTTGTCAATTTTTAGGTTGAGCTGACTGAAGCCAAGGTGCAATTGTCTAACAAGGACAAGGATCTCCATGCCAAGGACGTTGAGATAGCGGAACTCAAACGTCGCTTGAATGAGCAAATCGACAGATGCGAGTCCTTGGAGATTGACCTTGAGGCTGAGAAGGTCAAGGCTGCTGATGCTGAGGAGGCGCGTGCTGTGAGCACTGCCGCGCTGAACGTGGCCCAAACCAACTACTCTGAGGCTCAAGGTATCGTCGATACACTTGTCTCAGAAGCGGAGTGGATGCGCACTCGTGGAGTAGTGTTGGTAAGTGCCTTGTGCTTTTTTCTTAAGTTGATTTAAAGAGTTTTTTCTTTAATGCTTATCTTTTGTTGAAGGTTGCCAACTCCATCTTGAATGCGAACGAGTTAGATCGCGCCGTGGCGGCTTTGACAGATGCGGCGCGTGCGGTGGGTCACCGAGGAGGCTATCTGGAGTGTGCTGATCATGTTGAGCAAATGCTTGGGCAAGAATTTGACACAAGCCATTGCTCAGTAACAGAACGTGCCGATGCTGCGCTTGCAAGTGCTGAAAATTCCTATGACAACCTCTCCTTGCCTATCATGGAGTTGGTTGTCGAATCGTTGAAGAAAGACGACTGGTGCCAGCGTCTTAAGGCAATCCTCGATCCACCAGTTACCGTCGAGGTGTCTGACGAAGAGCCCGCCGGTGACGACGGTGATGATGGCAATGATGATGATGGTGAAGACGACGGAGATGATGGTGATGATGGTCGCGAAGAATAGGATAGTTTGTTGAGTAGATAGTGGATAGGCATTGGTGCCTTTGTAATTTCTTTGATAGTCTTATGTATGGTGCTGCGCAGTTGCGCAAGATGTTAATGAAACCCTTTGTTTTTTCTGTTGCAATTACTGCATTGTTATAAAAACTTATGCTAAATTAGCTCGGATAAATGGAAGTGTTTTCTAGGTATAAAGTGACCACCCGGTCTCGCGCTTTGTTTGCGGAGGACCTTGGAGGTGGTTTGAACCACCTCAAAATGCTGGAGTGTTTTCGCGCTAATCAGAAGTTTAACATGCATTTGTAACGAAAAAATGTAATAGAACATGTCGTATGTTTTCATACAAGTCAGAAGTTGGCTCTTAGGCCTTCATACATATTTGCCAATGGCTCGTAGCTGGCGTAGCGAAATTGAAAAATGGCGCGAGGCCGAAAAGATTACATATAGCATTTGCGCAATTGTTGCGCATTCCAAGTTCTTGGTAAGATGTGGCCATCTAAGGTACGCAATTTGTAGGCCCCTTTGCCCAGGACCTCATGAATCAGATATGGGCCTTCCCATTTAGGTGCTAATTTCCCTGGGCGTTCCGCATTTGATGCTTCGTTGTCGCGAAAGACGTACTCCCCTGGATTGAAGGTACAAATGCGAACCCTTGTGTTGTAGTACCTTTCCAGCTGGGTTTTGTATTTGGCCTCTCTGATTCTTGCGATTTCGCGTCTTTCTTCTAACAAGTCTAAGTCTAGACGCCTTTCCGCTTCATTGTCAACCGTGTTGACCGTTGTCATTCGTGGCGAGGGTAGGCCAATCTCCGCCGGTATTACCGCCTCTGAGCCGTAGACCAGGCTGAAAGGGGTCTCGCCGGTACTCGTCTTTGGTATGGTCCGATGAGCCCATAAAATGCTTGGGAGCTCATCAACCCATCCGCGCCGCCTTGTTCCTAATCTGGCCTTTATCCCTTCGACGATGCATTTGTTCACACTTTCCACTTGTCCGTTGCCTTGTGGGTGCGCAACGGAGGTGAAAGTGTGTTCAATGTTCATCTCCTTCATCCAGTTCTTAAGATCGTCTGAAGCAAAGTTGGTGCCATTGTCTGTCACGATCTTGAGCGGGAGGCCGAATCTGCATATGATGTGCTCCCATATGAACTTGCGCACAATCATAGCCGTGGTGGATGCAAGGGCTTTGGCTTCTACCCACTTCGTGAAGTAGTCGACAGCTACTATGATGAACTTTACGGCGCCGGGGGCATCCGGGAAGGGTCCCACCATGTCAATTCCCCATTGCTGAAAGGGCCATGCGGTGGACACGGGGATAAGATCATTTTTAGGCCGCAGCGTTTTTGGAGCGTGCCTCTGGCAAGAGTCACACTTGCGGATCTCCTTCATTGCGTCAACATGCATACCAGGCCAGTAGTAACCGGCGCTAATGATCTTCGCGACAACCATCCTTGGTCCGGAGTGGATGCCGCAAATCCCTTCGTGGATTTCCCTTATCAAATAATTCGCGTCCTGGGGGTCCACACAGCGCAGTAGTGGTCCCAGGAAGGATTTTCGGTATAAGATACCGCTGTTCATTTCGTACTGTAGGGCTTTGTTTTGGATCTTTCTTGCTTCCGCTTTGTTCTCGGGAAGCACCCCCTCTTGCAAGTATTGGATGATGGGGGTCATCCATGATGTCTGCCCTGTTTCGATGACGTTAACTTGGCGCAATAAAACCGATGGGTTCTTGAGTACCTCTATCCTTACATCCTTGGCGAGATGTTGAAAGGAAGTCGAGGCGAGCTTGCTCAAAGCATCGGCAGGCTTGTTTTCTGAGCGATTAATGTGTATAACTTTGTGGGATTTGAATTGCTGTAGCAATTCCTTCGCTTGTTCCAGATACAAGGCCATGACTTCTCCCTTCGCGTCGTATATGCCGTTCACTTGACTTGCGATCAGGAGTGAGTCAACATGTGCGCGCAAGTTTTTTGCTCCCATCTTGATGGCGAGACGTAAGCCTGCCAGAAAAGCCTCGTACTCAGCTTCATTGTTGGTGTTTTTGAAGTCGAGCTTAATGGCGTAAGTAAACTCGTGCTTTTCTGGGCTCACTAGACGTAAACCTGCTCCCGCGCCATCTTCATTTGATGCCCCGTCAGTGTAAAGCATCCAAGTCTCCTCTGTGTTTTCCTTGGGAGTCTCTATCATTTCACATTCCTTGATTTTATCAGCCGGCACTTCTGTGATGAAGTCGGCGAGGACCTGCCCCTTAATGGCTGGGCGCGGCTTATACAAGATGTTGTGGCCGCCCAGTTCAATGGCCCATTTTGCCAACCTGCCTGATGTTTCAGGCTTCTGAAGTATAGTGCCAATGTGGAAGTTGGTAAGCACAGTTATCACATGGCCTGTGAAGTATCGGCGCAATCTTCGGGAGGCGTGTAGTAGCGCAAGAACCAGCTTTTCCATTGTGGAATATCTTGTTTCTGGGTCTGTGAGTACCCTGCTGACGTAATAGATCGGGGTTTGCACACCATTCCTGTCTACCAACAATACTGACCCTACTGCCTTATCCGAGGAGGACAAGTACAGCACAAGGGGCTCTTTTTCAAACGGTGCCGTCAGCGTAGGGAGTTCGATCAGACACGCTTTCATTTGTTGAAAAGCTGTTTCGGCTTCCGGGGTCCATTTGAACTCTTGCTTCTTTACGCAATTGCGCAACGTGCTAATGAAGGGATACGACTTTGCGGCGTGATTGGAGAGAAAACGATTTAGCGCGGCCAGCCGGCCGGCTAGTCGTTGCATTTCCTTGATGTTTCTTGGTGAGGGCATTCGTTCTATAGCTTGTACCTTCTCAGGATTCACCTTGAAACCGCCGTTTGTGACAATGAAGCCCAGAAACTTCCCTTCTTCCATGCCAAAGGAACACTTGGCTGGATTTAGCTTCATATTTACGCTGCGCAATGAGTTGAACGTTTTTTCGATGTCTTTTAACATTTGGTCCTCCTCGGGACTTTTCACCACTAGATCATCGATATAAACCTCAATGTGCTTTCCGATGTCACCTGCGAAGGTTTTGTCCATCAAGCGTTGATAAGTCGCGCCTGCATTCTTTAAACCAAAAGGCATTTTGGTGTAGCAGAATATTCCAAGATCAGTCCTGAAGGCTGTCTTGTCTTCATCTTCTAGCTTCATCTGCACTTGATGGTATCCCTTATAGCAATCCAAGAAACACTTCCATCTGTAAGGCGCGAGGGAGTCAATCTTTTTATCGATCTCTGGCAAGGAATAGCAATCCTTTGGGCATGCTTTGTTGAGATCGGTGTAATCTACACACATGCGCCATCCGCCATTTGATTTTTCGACCATCACAGGGTTCGCCACCCAACTCTGATATCTTACTTCTCGCAAGATCCCGGCCTTAAGCAGCTCGCATACCTGCTCGTTCATTGCTTTTGTCTTGTCTGCTCCTAGGCTGCGCCTTCTTTGGACCTTTGGCTCGACAGATGGGTACGTGTTTAAGCAATGCTCGGTGATGTTGCGCGGGACACCGGTCATGTCTGCCGGCGTCCAGGCAAATATATCCATGTTTCGAAACAGCAGTTGCTTTAGACGTGTTCTGATGTCAGACGAAATGGCGTGGCCAATTGTCACGGTCTGCTCGGGGTATTTGCGGTTTAAAACCCATTTTTCCGGCTCAGTCGTAGAGACCTTTGCCGCTTTTGTTGGGCGCAGCTCGTCAGTTGACATTACTTCCTTCTTGGCGTATATGATTGCTACTCCTGTTTTGGTTGGGAAACCTATTGCAGAATGAGGCGTTGACGTCACCATGTTTAGCTCGCCTTGTGTTTCCCTCCCAAGAAGCACATCATGCCTTGATTTCACTGGCATTACCATAAAGCTCACATTTGTTGTTCTTGAATGTTTCCCGTCAGAGAGCGTGACAGGGAAACTAATCTGTCCGAGAGGAAAAACCATCTCGTTGCAAAATCCAGACAAAGGATAATCGACAGGTTCGAGACGCGCTTTATCCTCTTCATCCAGCTGATTGAAACATTGTTCGTAGATGATGTCGGCTGTGCTTCCTGGGTCGATGAAGATGTACTCTGTTTCATAGTGACCAATTATACCAGTAATGACGACGGGTCGTGTGGCGCGAGGACCGCCGCGCACTACTGGGAATATGACTTGCTGTTCTTGCCAAGAAGGCTCGTAGGGCCGTTTGCCTTTTTCTCTCGCGGTGTATCTTGGTCCGTTGACCATGTGAGTCTCTAGCCGTCTCACCTTTTTGTTGCTACCTTCATCGTGACGTTGGAGCTGACGGGTGTCCTTGCGCACATTCTTCACTAAATGGCTTAGTTTGCCGCTTTTGAGCGCTCTTTCGATTTCTTGGCGCAAGCTGTAACAGTCGTCGGTTAGGTGCCCTGAATCTTTGTGAAAATCGCAGTACAAGTTAGGGTCTTGCCCTTTCTTGTTTGTCATTGGCCTTGGCGCCTTGAAATCGACATTCTCCGTCATCAATACCTCCTTTGGAGTTTTTGTGAGCGGAGTCCAGTGTTTGTCACGATTCTCGTCTCTGACCGCTCTCTTGTAACCGATTCGGTCAATCGTTTCTCGCGCATCTTCTCTGTAACGTGGCCTGTCGTCGCGGCCTCTGGGTTTCTCGGACTTCCAGTCATGACTCTTGTACTTGTTGCGCTTGCTATTGTTGTCGCGCGGCCTCTCGTTTGCTCTTGAGAATCGATCTTCGGAGTAATAACCCTTTCCACCAGCAAGGGACTCCTCGGTTTGCGCGACGATCTTTGCTGCTTCCATCAGTTTATCCCACTCTTTTGGCATCCCATCTTTGCCTGTGATGGTTCTAATGAGGCTATCACAGCGTATAGCCTTCTTGAAGTGGCAGCGCATGAGTTGCTCACTGACGCCGCCAATCTCTAAACACTCTTTGTTGAAACGCGTGATGAAGTCCTCCAGACCTTCACCATCTCTTCGCCATATATCTTCTACTTCCGCCGTATCACGCTGATAGCGACGTTGTTGGCTAAAATAGCTTAAGAATTGTGTCTTGAAGTCAGTCCATGACTTAATCTTTCCGGGCGGAAGGCTGTCAAACCAGGCGCGAGCCGCTCCGGTAAGAGTTTGAATGAACAGGTGGCACCACATGGGCATGTTCCAACCTCCCATGCAGCCCACACTCGTGAATGTTCTGACGTGGTCGTCTGGGTCAGTCAACCCATTGAACTTCCCAACGGTTGGGGGTAGCTTCTCTCGTGAGAGTGGTGCGAGTGCGATTTTCGGGATAAACTTGGAGTGTTCCGCAGCTTCCGCTGGTCTGTATGCCAGGCGGAAATCTCGTTCAACTTCTTCTGTATAGCCAATGTGTTGTCTTGGCTTATAGTACTCATGGTTCTTTGGTAAACGATTAAAGACCGATGATTCTTCATCACCTTCCCATGTAGGGTCATATGGGTCGGTTTCTTCCCACTCGTTGTTCATGTTGCGCGGCGTGAGCCGGCTGTGCACAGGGCCTCGTTGAAGGTTCGACGGATACTCATAGTGACTATCCGTTTCCCCTCTTGTATCGCGCGTGTCTTGTACGCTTAAACGCCTTGTAGGGGGAGG
Source organism: Helianthus annuus (assembly GCF_002127325.2). Taxonomy (NCBI): domain Eukaryota; kingdom Viridiplantae; phylum Streptophyta; class Magnoliopsida; order Asterales; family Asteraceae; genus Helianthus; species Helianthus annuus. The sequence goes on along the minus strand of NC_035444.2, from coordinate 37,110,944 downwards.
CCTGTTGGTTCTGCCTTGTATATTGGCCGGTGGTGGCATTTGGCGCATCCCCTGACTCGGAGGGGTGACCAAGGACGGTTCTGCCGTCAAAACTGCCTGCTGCGCGATGAGCGATTGGTATGCTGCATTGATAGTTGCGATGTTTTTGGCATACCACGAGGCTGGGGTTTCGCCCTCTGGTAAGCCAAGTAATGCAGATACATTTTGAGGCGGCGCTGGGTTGGACGGTCCTTCGCCGTTGTTACCTGGGGTAACCATTTGTGTGATACGGGTAACGCTCCCGCGCTGACCCCCCGTGTTGGTGATCTCAACTTCACCTATTTCTTCGACTTGGGCTTGGAGGTTTTGGACTCCTTCACCCAAGGCCGTGTTAGAGTTGGCTCCGAAGCCGAACTCTGGAAAGATTCCTTGACCAGTCATAGTCGAAGGATGAAAAGATGTCAAAGGCTCAAATAAAGAAGATGAGGGTGGTTATAGAAAAAATCGGTGGGCGCCAATGAAGAAACAGTGATCTAATTAAGGTATTAATTAGGTGGGTTTATGTTCCTATCATAGTGGTTAATCTTCTTTTAGGTATTTGAGCTCCGACTGGTTAATCAACCTGCAAAACAGAACACCGTTACTCGTTAAGAGGGGAATGTGGGGGTTTCCCTCTTAACCGGGCTCCGGCGTGAGAATAAGCGACTGCTTTGAGAGTAATTAAGTAGTTAAGAGTAAGAGCCGAGAGAATAGAATGAATAACCTGAGGAATGAAGGTCTCTATTTATAGCCGGAGAGGTGTAAGAGGTTGTGGGCTGATGGGCCTTGGGCCAGAAACGGACAACAACGAATATGCTCTTTGCCTCGCTGGCCTCGACTGCTTAGTGGCTTCTAGATGCTCGTTGGTGCTGGCGCACCTTGATTGGAGCCACGTGTCATTGTTGTCGGCCTTGTTGTCGCTTCTGTCATCAGCAGACAAGTGGAGATCGTGGGACAGTTGTCCCCGTCTCTTGATTGGTGCCATGTAGGCGTCCTTGTGTACTTATCGTCAGAAGATCGTGGCGCACGATTGAACAGAGCCTGCTGGACGCTCATTGGTTCTTTTTACTGCCACTTGTACCTTGTGTACCTCTGTAGGTAACAGCGCGTCTTCCTATGGAGAGGATTTTGTTTGATGGCCACTAACCCGCGCGGGGCTAGTGTGTTCACTTATGCCGTTGTTTTTATGCTAAGTGTTGCTATCTGAGTTTATTATGTGTTCTTCCTCGCGCGGGGGTAAGTCACAATGTGATGTGAGCTGCGCGAGGTTGTTATTATCAAGTTGTTATGCTAAGGAGTATGGTCTCACGTGCAACCTGTTATGAGGTTTGCGCGACTTTTTGGGACCATACCCCTTCAGGGACTAAATGCGTTACAAAGTGCAAACCACAAGGACCATCCATGTACTTTTAGCAAAAGTTGGGGACTAGATATGTTATAAAGTGCAAAATACAGGGATCGTCCTTATACTTTTAGAAAGCTAGCTGGTCAGCCACAGGGACCATCCGTGTACTTTACTCGATCTCACCTATTTGAATTTTGACTCACTATCAAGTATCAATTATATACGACCCATATCAACCCGTTCTGATATAAACGGGTTTAGTTTGCCATTGTTTCTACTTTAAACAAATCATAAAATGTAGCACATTACTAAAAGTGGAACTGTGCCTAGGAGCAGCCAAAAAGTGTAAGGAAGAACTTTGCTCAGGCTGACGAACGAAGTTCTAGTTTTGCAGATGTAAATAACGGAGCAGTGAGGTAAACGTGTTACCGTAAAACATTTACAAAAGTGTGTATGTTTAAATGTTTACCTTCCTGAATGTTTAAACGTTTCAGTTTTTCTAGAGAAAATGATACCAGGAGCCCAAACTTTGGTTCTCCGCAACAGTTTGATCGGTCAGCACAATCAAGACCACCTAAAGATTTCGTCTGCCCCATCACTACCCAGATTTTTACCGACCCGGTAACTCTAGAAACGGGTCAAACTTACGAACGAAAAGCCATTGAAGAATGGATGAGAAGAGGGAACACAACATGTCCCATCACAAGACAACCTCTTTTTTCCAACATCCTTCCGAAAACAAACTACGTTTTAAAACGACTCATAACTTCTTGGAGAGAACAGCATCCCGATCTCGCGCATGAGTCGTCATATCCCGGAACACCGACAAGTTCGAAAACATCAAACGTTTCTCAGCCAAGAAGATTCGTGCAAGCGACCGTTGCAACGTCACCGACGAGTGTGATATCTCAAGCTGCGGTTGAAGCGATTATAAGCGGTTTAAAACCGTTAGTTACATGTTTATGTACTTCAGAAGATTTAAACGAATGTGAAGCAGCTGTTTTAACAATCGCCAAAATGTGGAAAGAATCAAACGCTGATCCTATGGTCCACGCGTGTTTATCGACCGCAGAAGCAGTAAACGGATTCATGGATGTATTATCTTCTTCTCTAAGCAGGGAAGCTCTCGCAACAACGGTTTATATACTTTCGGAACTACTCGTCGCTGATGATAACTTCAAAGAGCTATTAACAAGTGTAGATTCTGATTTCGAAACGTTAGCCGCTTTACTCGAAAATGGTCTTTTCGAGGCTGCGGTTTTGATATACTTACTGAAACCGACTTTCTCACAGATAAATTCACACAAATTATTACCGTGTTTGATTCAAATCATTTCTAGTAAGTTTCAAGACTCGAAGGATCACGAGATGGTGATGAGTTCGAAGGATGCTGCTATAGAGTTGTTAGACCAGATGTTAAACGATGGAGATGAGAATAGCCGGTCTTTTATCGCGTTGAGCGTTATATCAGCTGACGCGATACCGGATCTACTCGGGTGTTTGAATAAGTTGGATGTACGGCAGTCTGTTCTGTCGATTTTACTGTGTTGTATCCAAACGGATAGAAGTTGCAGGAACTTGATAGCTAGCAGTATCGATCCGTGCCTCGTTCTTGAATTGTTTCATGGTGGAAATGAGAATATAAGAGGCATGTGCATTGATTTTCTCTCTGAGTTGGTTCAATTAAACAGGTATACATTCTCCCTAGAGTTAACTGTCATTGTACCATTTCCGTCATTCTTGAAACATGCTAGTTCCCTCCAAAAACTTTAACATCCGGAGTAAAATGCTATTTTCGTCCCTGAGGTTTGGCCAGTTTTGCGACTTTCGTCCAAATGTTTGTTTTTCCTCATCTGGATCCAAAAGGTTTGAAATCTGCCATTTCCATCCGGCTCGTTAACTGCATCCATTTTTCTCCGTTAAGTCAGGGGTACTTCTGTCTTTTTGGCTAACTTAAAGGGCAATTCGGTCTTTTTCAATTTATTTTAAAAGACCGAATTGCTCTTTAAGTTAACGCAAAAGACGGAAATACCCCCGACTTAACGGAGAAAAATGGATGGAGTTAACAAGCCGGATGAAAATGGCAAGATTTCAAACCTTTTGGATCCAGATGCAAAAAGAACAAACCTTTGGATGAAAATCGCAAAACTGGTCAAACCTCAGGAACGAAAATGGCATTTTACTTAAATGTCTGTTAAAACCTGCCGTGAAATGAAGGGTAAAAACGTCATTTTTATTTTTTTAAACCCTATTAATAGGGTTTAAAAAGGCGGATTAATAAAACAGGAAAATGACAGTTTTACCCTTCATTAAACAGTAGGTTTTAATAGACGTTAGTTTTTTGGACGGAACTGGCATGTTTCAAGAATGTCAGGGACGGAAATGGTACAAATTTGAAATTTGGCCTGCACCGGCATAAACCACAAGGACCAAAATCCGAAAATGGCAGTTAACTCTTCTCCCTATGATACTACTTATAGTTATTAAAATCTATACAAATTTATATTCTTAATCTATGCTGCAGGAGAACATTGAGCAATCAGATATTACAAATAATAAAAGATGAAGGAGCATTTAGCACAATGCACACTCTTCTTGTCTATTTACAGAATGCACCAATGGAGCAACAGCCTGCTGTTGCTTCACTTCTTCTTCAGCTTGATATACTGGTTAGCTACATCGAGTTTATTATTTGAAATCGATATGTTTTGTAAATAAAGTTATATTTTTTTGTAGGTTGAGCCTCGGAAAATGAGTATTTACCGAGAGGAAGCAATCGATACGCTAACTGACATGCTCCAGAAAAAAGATTTCCCAAATTTACAACTTATGGCTCTTGATGCGTTATCGTCTCTTTCGGGGAAATCTTATACTGAAGCGTGGTTACTTAATCTGGCTGGGTTTAATAAACCGTATGAAGCTTTTATGGAAAACGAAAAAATGAAAATGGTTTGTGTTTTTATATTTTGAGTAAAATGCCATTTTCATCTCTGAGGTTTGGTCAGTTTTGCGCTTTTCGTCCAAAGGTTTGTTTTTCCGCATCTGAATCCAAAAGGTTTGAAATCTTGCAATTTTCATCCGGCCCGTTAACTCCATCCATTTTTCTTCGTTAAGTCAGAGGTATTTCCGTCTTTTTTATTAACTTAAAGGGTAATTCGGTCTAATTGATTCGGCCAGGGGTATTTTAAATGCTTGTACATAAAGTGAAAAATACCAAATTGCCCTTTAATTTAACAAAAAAGACGAAAATACCCGACTTAACGGAGAAAAATGGATGGAGTTAACGAGCCAGATGAAAAAGGCAAGATTGCAACCTTTTGGCTCCGGATACGGAAAAACAAGCCTTTGGACGAAAATGGCATTTTACTCTTTTATTTTATTTTTTTTAACTCTTCCATATTTGTTTTCTGTTACATTCCTAAACTTTCACTTGTTTTTAGGATCAAGAGGAGGAGAAAGCTGCATATTCTTGGGAAAAAAGGGTAGCTTTTGTACTTTGCAACCATGAAAAAGGCGTTATTTTTGAAGCATTAGAACAATGTCTCAAGAGTAAATCAATAAATATAGCAAAAAAGTGTCTTGTTATCGCCACATGGCTAGTATACATGCTTTATAATCTGCCAGACACTGGCGTAAGAGATACTGCACGTAGGTCATTGCTAAACCAATACATACACATACTACAATCGTCTAAGAACCTCGAAGACAAGATTTTAGCAACCGTTGCTTTGAGAAGTTTCATTAGTGATCCAGGTAAAAAAGAATTTATTTTTAAAGTAAACGGATGGTCCCTGTGGATTACAAAAATTTTGGATTCGTTCCCTAGCTTTCCAAAAGTACACGGATGGTCCCTGTGGTTTGCACTTTGTAATGCATTTAGTCATGGATGGTCCCTATGATTTGCAATTTGTAACGCATTCTTGGACCTACTAAGATTTGTTGGTTGGGGACTAAATGCGTTACAAAGTGCAAACCACAGGGACCATCCGTGTACCTTTGAAAAGCCAGGGACAAATCCAAAATGTGGGTTAACCACAGGGACCGTCCGTGTACTTTACTCTTACTTTTAGAAGTAATCTATCTAACTCCCGCGTTATTGTTAAGGTGCACTTGGTGACATTGGTGGCTATGCTAAAACGATGTACAAAACCTTAAGAAAACTCAAGAAAAACTCTGTGATTGTCGGTGATATAATGAAAACGTTGATGAACTTGCCATCCGTTAATGCGGTAAGTTTGGAACGATAATACTGATACTTTTATAGCACACGTTCTTTCATGATAAATTTCTTGTTATGTTAATTCCAGGCAGAAATGTGGTCGGCTTCAGAAGGATTCGAGTCGGATTCATCAATGAATGGAGAAGTTTTATCGTTGATTCATGTAAAAAGTCGTGTGATAAGCAGCCATTCTGATGGAACGATTAAGGTATGGATCCAAAAAAATTTACAGTACAGATTACTAGATGTAGCATCATATTTATATATGAACTAGTATTTTGACCCGCCGCACGTTGCAGCGGCGTCGGAACTTAAAGTAACTCGAATTTGTACTGTCAAATATTTGACCTGGCTCGTTTCCGAAAAAAGTTCACATCAAAACGTAGACCAATTGAAAACGTACATACATATAAGCACGAAAACGTATTATATTTTCCCTGACTCATTATCGATAAAAAAGTATTATTTTAAGTTAAAAATGGTACCACGCATTAACTTTGGTTTATACCGAAACGTACTTCAAAATAAGCACGCAGGAGAACAAAGTTTTTTTATGTTAAAGAATGGTACCGTGCGTTGCGATTGCGTCGAAACGTAAAATAGCTTGAATTTATACTGCCCACTGATTGGTGCATATTATATTTGCCCGATTCGTACATAAAAATAAGCACGGAAACATATTATATTTGGCCGACTACATAAAAATATAATTTATAACAGAACGTAGACAAACCAAAAATTTACATAAATATAAGCAGGAAAACATATTGTATTTGACCAACATACATAAATATATACGCTCCGCTTGCGGTGGGCACATATAATGTATATATGTGTGGCGCCTAGGGGGAAAAAGTGAAATTGCACTAATTTTAACGTTATTTTACTAATTTCGTGAAAATAACGTTAAAAGCGGTGGACGGTTAATCATGCATCATGTAGTGGCGTTGATAGCCGAAAGACAAGGGGGTACATGCACCAATCAGTCTTTGTCCCGATTGCCAAGTTTTATGTGCCTTTTGTCCAAGGTTTGATGCAAAACTACTATCAAGCCGGGGGTCTCACTGGAAGCAGTCTCTCTATTCCTACGGGGTAGAGGCAAGGCTGTCTACATCTTACCCTCCTTAGACCCTACCTTAGCTTTGCTATTGGTGGGATTTACTGAGTATGATGATGATGATGAGATAAATATAAGCACGTAAAACTCGAGGGCGGGTAAAATGACATCTTACAAAGTTTTTAGATACCTGAGGGGGTGTAAGTGACAATACTGAAATTTGAGTGACACAAAAGAGAAAAAACCAAAAATAAAATAAAAGAAAAAAAAAACACCAAACCATTGTAGCTGATTTGACAATCGCTACAGTGAAAAGTGTTCTTACAAATGTTATATATATAATGTCATTAATGTTTGTATGTAGGTATGGGATGCTAATAAAAGGGATTTGCGGTTAATTCAAGAGGTCCGTGAGCATTCAAAGGCTGTCACATGCCTCTATATTCCACCTTCACGTGATAAACTTTATAGTGGTTCGTTGGATAAAACTATACGGGTATGCCATCTTTTTCCATATTTTTATGTTATAAGGATTAATATAACTTTTTGCTAACTGTATTAATTTGTTTCATCATTAGGTATGGGTAGTCAAACCAGAAGGAATTCATTGCATTCAAGTTCACGATGTTAAAGAATCGGTCCATGGCTTAACAGCAGACGCGAATTTCGCTTATTTTTTCTCTCAAGGTGCCGGAGTTAAGGTTAGTTCTTTAAAGCTGAAAACATGCAATACAATGTGAATTTAACTAAACGAACATGTTACCGAACGTTCACGAACATAAACGAACGAACACGACCTCTGTTCATGTTCGTTCATTTAACTAATGAAATTTCTTGTTTGTGTCCGTTCATTTATTAAACGAACGAACACAGCCGAACGGTTCACGAACTGTTTGCTGAACGTTCAGTTCATTTGCAGCCTTAAATACGTAATGATAGAACTATTTGTTGTGTATATTCACAGTTAATATACAAAATTTGCAATATGAAACCGTTGACTAAATTTCATATTCTCTAGGTTTTCGGGTGGTCCGGTGTTACGAAGCATATCAATTTCAAACAATCGGTCAAATGTATTGATATGATTGGAGATAAACTGTACTGTGGATGCAGTGGTTTCAGTATACTGGTGAGTATTACGTTATTACGTCAATGCACGCAACTTATTTGATTCCTATGTTATTGTTAAATACAATTTGTGGTTGATTTTTTGTGATACTATGAAACATTTCAGGAAACCAATTTGCCAAAAACATCAACGACTACGTTTTACTCAGGGACACGGAAATTGTTGGGAAAACAGTCGATTAATTCCATATGCATCCATGATGACCTTCTGTATACCGGTGGGACATCAGTAGATGGAACAGCAGGAAAGGTACTTAAAAGTAGGGCTGCAAACAAACAAACGTTCAATGAACCGTTCATGAACCGTTCGGCGGGAAGTTCGTTTGTGTTCAGTCCTTTATAAATGAACTAACACGAACGAAATTTCGTTTGTTTAGTTAAATGAACGAACATGAACAAAAGCCGCGTTTGTTCGTTTATGTTTGTGAACGTTCACTAACGTGTTCATTTATGTTCGATTGTGTTTGGCAGTTCATTAGTGTTTTTAGTTTTTATATTTTATTTAAATGTTTTAAAATTCCGACAAATAAAATATTTAATAAGTATCAGTGTATTACTTACTACATATGTTCATGAACACTTGTTTGTGTTCGTTTGTTTCCACTGGTGTTCATGGACATTCGTTTGTGTTCGTTTGCATTTGTTGCTTAAAATTAACAAAAACGAACACATATATTTCCTTAACAAACGAACACGAACAGGGTCTTGTTCTTTTGTCCCTGAACCAATTTATATATTTTGAAACGACCTGTTTTGACCCATGACCCGCCGGCACCCGTTATGCCAGGCTTAGTTTTATATCATTCACTTTACTTCTTTTTTTATGGATTTGACCAAAAAATGAAACTTTAAATACTTATAATAATAACTTTGAATGTGGTAGGTATTCTCTATAACGAGCAGGGTGTTAGTGGGATCGTTGTCGATTGCATTCGACATCCATAGTTTGGCTGTGAATAATGATTTTATATTTGGAGCAACAAAAAATGGGACAATTGAGGTGTGGTTAAAAGAAAGGTTGACCAGAGTTGTTTCCATGAAGATGAGATCAGGGATCACCAAAATTACATCTTTGGCATCAGATGCTGAAGGAGAAATGTTATTTGCTGGTTCTTCTGATGGAAAAATTCAGGTTAGAAACACGTCTTTTAGTCACCAACAATGATTTTAATTTAGGGAACATAAAAGATATTTAGTAATTGATAAAAATGGTGTAAATTAGTTGGTTTGGTACAGAATTGGTTTTTTAAATAATATGAAAATTATATTTTTACCGGTTAAATACAATATTTGCAAAAGACATATATGCTTAAGGTTTTGTTTGTAACATCTTGTAGATTTAACTTAATAATAAGATGTTTTATTTGATGTTCATTTCAGGCTTGGGAGTTAAATTGAAGTGAAACACAGCAATTACTTTTTTTGGATCATCAATCCTATGGTAAAAAAAACATTACATTCTTGTCAAAACCTCTGATTTCCGTTGTAACATTACAATCACTTTTTTCTTCTTTTTTTTTTTTCTGATATGCTGAGTTTGGGTTGTTTTTTACACTAATCTGATCTAAGACTGGTGTTCGGATATGATCGGGCATCACCCATAACTATGCAGTCAAGATCTCCACATTATAAATGTTCATACAAAACAAAGTTGCATTTATACTTCATTACTTCACATACTTGCATGCAACCCATAGAAACTATAAAGTACTCCGAATGACAGCCTTAGGGTTTACCCTACAAGTCGAGCAACAAATGCTCACGCCGACACATCTTTCTTAAACCAATACTTACTTAATAAGTGTTGGGAGCAAATACTAATGTGTGAATGGTACAAATAACTAGAGTAATTATTGTTACGCTTTCAACCTGTAGCGTATTAATAATTACTCTAGTTTAAGCATAATTACTCTAATTATTCGTACCATTCGCACGTTAACTCCTACTTATATATGGTTATTTGATAGCATTCTCACGTATGTCTATCATACATCACGTGTAACCCAATGGTTATTTGATAGCATTCTCACGTATGTCTACATAAGTTGACGGTGCCCGTTAATGCACAACAAGTCCAAGCACCAACCATGGAGTTGCTTCCTGACTTCCTCCGTCAACACAATAAGTCAATAACACCCAAGAGGCTGAATTTAATTGGGGTACACCCCGTAACCAATCAAACTTTTTTTTTTTAATATTCGTCAACTCATAACACATTCGTTAATAGGTCAGTTTAGTAAGCGGGTAAAAGCCTACGTGGTAGGTAGTGATGTGGCCTTGTTTTTAGTTTTTTTTTTTTTTAATGGCAAATTTCTTTTATTTCTGTCGTTTGTGGGACTTGAACCCAAGACCTCCCCCTCTCAAGGTGTTTAAAGGTTTTGTCTTTGCCAATGAACCACCACCCCATTGGTTGCCTTGTTTTTAGTTAACACAACATGTAGTGTAAGAATGTTAGGGACCTAAAAGGCATGAATAGATTATTTAAGTTTTATGACCATTTAAAAGAAAAAGGAGTTGCGTTATTTATATTTTTAGTTAACCCAACATGTTGCATGTTATTTACTAAGTCTACGTAATTAGTTAATTCGAATTCCAATTATGGTGGTAGGTAGGTACTTGGTAGTGGGTCGAAGGAGGAAGTGGTTTATGCCATGATCCCCATGTTTTCTATCTTGTTAAGTTTTGTAATCCTTTAAAAAGGATATTCTCGTTAGAATAAAATATAGAGATGAATTAAAAGTCCAAATTCTATTCTATTTTCTCTCAAGTTTCTAATCTCCATTCTTGTGCTATGTAAAAAAAAAAAAAAAAAAAAAAAAAACCCAACTTGTTGTGTGAGTACCCTCGCAACACTTTCACTTTTGAAAATAACTGCTTATTAGTTTTCTAAGCATTTTTCCCAACCGTCTAGTACTGCTTATTAGTTTCCCAAGCATTTTTCCCAATCGTCTAGTAAGTTGTTAAAATAAAATACATAAATGTGTAAACCGCGTAATAATAATCATGTTATATTTTAAGAGTTAAAAAAAAACACGATGGCATTTTTGTTATTATTTGCTCGTATGGTAATTATCAAAATTACTCTACAAATGATCTTGTAGGGTAACCTTGATCTTATAGGGTAATTTTGTAAAATGTTCTTTTAGAGTAATTTTAATACACTTGTAGAATGATTATGATACTCTATAAAATTACCTTACAAGATTAAAATTATCTTATAAGATCAAAATTAACATATAAGATCATTTGTAGAGTAAATAGATCAAAATTAACCTATAATAACTTTTTACAAAATTAACCTAGATCATTTATAGGATAATTTTGATAATTACTCTACGAGTAAATAATTACGACAATGGTTTCACATTTTTTACCTTTTCACTATAATCGTACGTTTTGAATGATAAAGGTATTTGTATTTGATATTTTGTCTATATTTTAATTATCTATGGGTTAACTATGTATATTTTAAAAAAAACACAAACGATGGTAATTTGATTTTACTCATCTATTCATTCATTTGCATCAATTTATAAAATGTACACCATGAAAGAACAAATAATAAACTACATAACATGTAAATTGTTCCAATGTAAACAGAATAGAAAACACATTTCACAAATGTATGCAACGTATTAACACAATTAATCTGTTCACAAATCATCAGTATACTTTTTAACACTAATTCTAATTATCAATACACGATTTTTTCAGCACATTTCAAGATCTTGACTCTTGGGGCAGAAGCCTTATGACGAATCCACCGTAGCTCCGCAACCATGACATGTCAGTGGCGCTAAGGTGCACCAATGTACCCGACCGCACAGCACCCGCCCCCTCATAACATTGCCAGATCCACACTCCCAAGTTACTGTCAATTACCTAACAACTAATGCTTAACAACATTAAAAATAAACATGTGAATCCAACAACCTGTTAGCAAAAGATAAATAAATAAATAATTCTACAAATAATTAAACCCATTGCAATAAGAAAACATTTATTTAGGTCTGATCACTAGAGATCCTGATCAATTGATGCTATTAAATTTTCGTCAAATTCAGAAATCACCAACCAAGCAAAAAAAGCTGGTAAACAATAACTAACAAACTTGACAACATAAACTCTCGCACAACTTTTGAGCTCAACAAACTTTATACCATTTTGCGTTTATCAAGCCTTCGAATGTGCTTATTTTTATAAACTAAAAAAAGCCCTCAGATCTCATAGCAATGAATCATACAAGGATTTACATTCGATTTCAGCAATTCATCAAATAACCATTCACTCACCACAAAAAAAAAAAAAAAACATTTTGTGTCGGTGTGTGCTTGTGAATAAAAAAACTTTGTTTGTGGTAAACAAACGACCACCGACAAAAAGCTTCGTCAAATAACCTCTTCAATTATAATGATTTTCCATCATTGGGCATTTAAATACATAGAATTTGTAACAAAATACAATAATTTGTTTATATATTTAGATTTTAGTTTATAAAAGCTTCTCAACAGATCTAGAAATCATTAAAATAAAAGGAGCATTCAGAATGAGTAGGAGGTTTGATATTTCCATTCATGAAATGATCGGATTGTATAAAACATTCATCACTATGCTCGCCAAACATTCATGAAGTGGAATAAGGAAAATAATAAACAGAAAGATTGCAAAGCATCAGAACAAGTGGATGAATACATCAATTAATCAAACCCTACGAAAAGGTGTGATTCTCAGACGACCGTCGTGAGAATGTAATCCATATTCTTCATCTGGCTTTGAAATCTGTAGATCTAATGTAGCTGATGGTTGAAAAGGCTAGGTTGTGATTTGGGGAATTTGAGGTTGGGTCGAATAATGGAGATGAAGTGCGGCTTATAAAGAACGAACGTGCGTGTGTGTGTGTTTAAACCTGGAAAACCCTAGGATTTCACTTGCAAGGCCCAGGCCCATGATGCCTCTATATAACTGTTGCCATTTAAAAAAAGCGGATCAGGATCGGGATCGGATCGGGTTCGGGTTAAACTGTTAACCCGTAAAATTATTTAGAAGAAAAAAACGTGCATGTGTTTCTTTTTTTTTTGTTTTTTTGTTTTTTTTGTTTTTTTCCATTTACTTTATTAGTTATGATAATGTTAGTTTTGCTACAGTGTATTATTTACTTGCAAAACTCACTCACTATTAAATACATTATCGATAACCCGCTTAGGGTGTACGGGGTGGTCGCGGCAAGTGCTTGCAGGGAAAGGTTTTGCTGCACGGGTATGTGCCGCCGTGAAGTTTTGCTGCGTGGGGAAGGGAAAGGGTGGAGGTTGAGCGGTGAACATATGTCGCATGCAGGGAATGGTGAGGGGACGGAGGTAATAGGAGGGCCCACATATGTCAACCAATCATACTTTTTATTGTTTTTTTAAATGGTTTGGGGAAACCATCCCTTGAGTTTTTGGGCAAGATGGGAGAATGAGAGGTGTATATATGAAATTCACATATTTATAATCTAGAGTAAATTACGTTTTTGGCCCCTGTGGTTATATCACTTTTACTACATTAGCCTAAAATATGAATTTTTAACATATATGCCTTCATGTTCTCTATAACTAACTATTTTGGCCCTTAAGTCTAACCATTTTAGCCCCCATGGTCTCTATAACTAACTATTTTGGCCCCTATGATCTCTAGACTTAGGGGCCAAAATGGTTAGTTATAGAAACTATGAGAGCAGATGTGTAATTTTTTTTTTATTTTGAGCTAATATAGTAAAAGTAATATAACCACAGGGGCCAAAACATAAATTAAACTATAATCTAAGTATCTAATCTTTCAGGCAAAACAAGCTGGATAGGATGGATTCAAATGGCGGGTTGTTTTAGAAAAGAATGCACATTGTGGTTTGGATCAGAACGGGTTTTAATGAAAACTAGTACAAGCCAAAAAAGGGCCATTAAAATTTTTGAAGGTTATTGTAAGACCATGTGTGGTGGAAGGGGAAAATAATGCCCCCACCATGGGGCATTTTACGCCATGTGGCGGTCCAGTCAGCAAAGGGGCATTATTGGACGTTTTCTAAAATGGGTGTAGTGGGGATGAGGCATTATTGGGGCATTAAATAAAATAAAGAAAAAAAAAACCTAAAAAATCTTATTGGACAAGGAGGTGAAAGATGAAAGATGATTGGAAGATGAAAGTGGGGGAAGGCGTTTTTAAAACAACCCCAAATGGGCTTTTTTTGATTTTTTTTTTTAAATAACGCCCTATGTAATGGGGCATGGGCGTTTTCGGGCTTTTTTTATTTTTTAAAAAAAAAACACCCCACTACACATGGTCTAAACATATATTACAAAAATGTATTAGCTATGTATGTAAAACACTTATAATGTCAAAATTAACACAATTGTCTACATTTTACAACTACATGAAGTAAAATATAACAACTTATATGCTTCAACTGGTTATAAAAACAAATCATACTCATACTATTAGCAACAACATAAAAATCAAAATTATCCAAAACAAAATTCATAACACCACTAACAAAACAAAATTTTCATCCTCACAGTATCCAAAAAAGTACCTTAACCAAGGCAATACAAAAATTATCATAAACTTTTATGATGTATATATTTTCAATTGGTACTACAAACATCATATTACATTTATCAAAGATAAACATTAGGGTGAGAGGGGCACTCTCTCTTACGCATACCCAATCAGATTATGCCACGTCAACTCCTCTCTTAAACTCCCCTCACACCCCAATTTGATGGCGACACCCCCATCTTAGGTGACTTGTTTTTTTATTAAAAAAAAGGAAAATCATTGATTGGTTGAAAATGAGGGTGGCACCACCATCTCCTCTCTCCTTCTTCGGTGATACCTCCCCGATCTCCCTCCCCGCACCCCCTCCCCGCACCGATGGCGCCGGTGTTCCCGAGCGGTGAATTGAGTCACCGCACCCACTCCCCGCGAGTGCCCCGATCACCCTTAGACCACGTGTAGTGGCTTAGTGAATAATGCCCCTATCCTTAGGCGTTTTGCGCCACGTGACAGTCCAGTCAGCATGGGGGCATTATTGGGCGTTATTGCAAAAATGGCGTAGTGGGAATATGCCCAATAACGCCCCTTCCAATCATTAAACAATTTTTTTTAATTTGAAACTTAAAATACTTCTTTAAATTAAAAAAAATACAATACTAGAAATAAAAAAAATCCGACGAAATTAAAAAAAAGATACATTAGTTTTCGTCTTCGCTTTCTTCACCATCGCCAACTTCGTCTTCCTCGTCCTCCGTTTCTTCTTCACCCTCAGGTGGTACATACTGAACCGACCATGCATGTTGTACCAAATCAACCGTTAACGCGGAATGGTACGGTTCGTAATGCAACTCCCAAAATCATGTTGTGCATGATTATACAAGCGTTTCCTTTTCTTGAAGACTCTTGTACCTTTTTAAAGTAACGCAACTCCCAAAATCATGTTGTGTATGATTATCTGGCACCTAATTCTGGCATATCACCTTTCCTTCGTCTTCCAAAATCATGTTGTGCATGATTATACAAGCGTAAATAGCATTTCTCATTTTTTGCTTGGTCCATGCACGACAAGGATTTCTCAAATATTGCCATCGTTGTTTAAGAACCCAAAAGCATCTCTCAATGTCTTTTCTTGAAGACTCTTGTACCTTTTTAAAGTATGCTATTTTTTCATCAATAGGATCACTAAACGTCTTCACGACAATCGAATACCTAGGATAAATTCCGTCGCACAAATAATATCCATGAGGGTAGTAGTTTCCATTTGCGTAAAATGACGCTTTTAGAGCTCTGCCAGAAATACAATCCTCTAACAACGGAGATTGTTCAAAGACATTTATATCATTGCATAACCCGACCACGCCAAAGTAAGCCGACCAAACCCAAAGGTCCTGTGAGGCAACCGCCTGAAGAATAACAGTGGGTCCTTTTTGGTCACCCCGTGTGTGTTGGCCTCGCCATGCGGTCGGGCAGTTATCCCAATGCCAATGCATGCAATCCAAGCTCCCGATCATACCAAGCAAACCATGCTCCGCCGAATGTACCTCGCAGATCTTTTGAAGGTCGTCCCATGTGGGCGTTCTAAGATAACGCGCACCATACAAATCAATAATACCTTTATAAAAAAAACTTACACAAACATAAGCCTAAAAAAATGTAAACATTATAGTAAAGTATAGGAATTGTATCGCGACAAAAAAAAAATGTAAACATTATAGTTGACAAGCACTCGTAACCGCCTCTTGTTCGACCTCCTCATCGGTGGATTTATCGTCATCCGCAAAAAACTCTTTCTAGTAAAAATTTACCATGGATGAAGAACTATAGGAATCCTTCATTTTTTTTATAAAATGGTAGTGTTTTTGAGAGAGTTTTGATGTTTAAATTTGAAGGAGTTTATATATATAGGTGAAAGGTTTTTAAAAAATAAAAAAAATTCAAACTAGTTGTTACTAGCCGTTGCTAGTTTCTTATTGGCCAGTCAAACCCCCTTGAAGCATGATTCAAAAAACGCCAAATACAAAATCGTCCAAAATAACGTCGAATCACGCCGGTGTGTAGTGGCAATCGGGCGTTTTGTTCGAAATTTTTTTTACAAAACACGCCCCATTACGGGGGGTCTTAGGTTTCCTCACAAACGCTAATAAGACTTAATACTGAAAACCCAACTTCTATTGTATTTTCCACCCTTTAATCCAAAACCATCACTCCTCAATCTTGTCCTAAGGCTAGTGGGTATGGTGATGGACCATCCTTGGAGGATGATCCGCCACGTAGGCGCCACGTCATATTCCTCCCAAAGATGGTCCATCCTCCAAAACTAGAGGGCATGGTAGGATGGTCCTAGTCATAGTCCTCCACCACTTTAAAAAAATGTAAACTTTAAAAAATTTAAACTTTAAAAAAAATAGGAACTTTTTGTCGGGTGGTCAGAAGTGCTAATGAAAGCCTTGGCTAAGGCTTCTTCTTCGATTGGTGTCCACTTAGTCGCCTTCGGTTTCGACGGTTGATCACCCACCACTTGCTTGCCTTTGTTTCGTTTTCCTTTTCCTTTAGGCGGTTGGGTTTCGGGAACAATCTCCACATCGTCTTCGGGTTCGGATTGGGTCGGGATGGCTTAAGGTGTCAAGAACCTCGGTGGGACCGCACCAATCATGGTGGTGGTGTCAAGAACCTGATCGTAGTACGAGAAAGTGTTGCTGGGAATGTACTTGATGCCAGCAGCAGCCATTTGTTTCCAGATGAATGATCTGAGATCAGCAGCAACAGTCTGCAGATCCTCGGCACCGCTCTTGCCATCCCAGAATTGATTCGAGAGCGAATTTCAACTTTCTCTTGGGACCCATACGGGGATAACCGACAATGTGAGACGCCATTGATCTGCTTAATCACAATTCATATAACTTAATCATACCAACCAACAGCAATTCACGTCTAAAGTTTCAATAAACTTGATCCTTATTCAGTTATCCTAAACCATATAAAGCTACTTGTTTACTGTACAAACAGGACAATATACATGAACAGATACTCAAATCAATATAAGGCAACATAATGACTAAATAAAAAAACATCTAGAGTTCTGAATAGTTCAGTATATAGCATACCTAATAGAAAATTTCACTTTAGAAATCTGAACCAAATTCAAATTTCTTTCTATTTATCCATTTTATTATATATTTAACAACTAATATTTCAACATCAACAATGCAAAACAATAAGATTCACAAACCAACTTACTAGTTGGTGTCGAACCACTTGGTCATTTCCATAGCAGGGACAGAGGTATTCCCTCTTGCCATCCCAGAAAAATAAATTCATTAATATGTATCAACACCTGCAATCAAAAGTGTCACTTTCAAAATGAAAAAGATCTATATCTTCAAAATGAAAAAGATCCATTCTCAGGAATATAGCTTACATAATCTTCAAATTGAGCAAAGTAAGTTTATATCCATAATCAATTCAAAAAGAAGATGCAGATACCTTCAAAACCGTAATTTGGATTCTGAAAGATCCATTCTCAGGAATATAGCTTACATAATCTTCAAATTAAGCAAAGTAAGTTTATATCCATAATCAATTCAAAAAGAAGATGTAGATACCTTCAAACCCTATCACATCGCCGCCGTTCAGGTCCATCACCGCCGCCGGCCGTACCTACACCACCACCGCCTTCCGTCGCACCTTTCTTCACCGGAGAAATGTTTCAATTACATGCTCAGCTTCACCGATTGTGGCTCCGGAAGAAGGGTTTGATTTTGGATTTGGGGGTTTATTGGTGTGTGAGAGAGGGGATGACCGTCTTTGGCGTCGAGAACCCGACGATGGTGACGATGTAGGAGCGGCGACGGAGGGCTCGAAATGGGAAGGGGGCGGCGCCATACCGGGACGCGGTGGGGACGAACCCCATACCGCACAGCCTAAATAGAGATAATCAACATTCTTTAATGAAACAACCTTGCCCCATATAATCTCATGAAAACATTAATAAATGGAAAATTACCAAAATAATCATTTGATCAGTCAAATTATCAAAATATAAAACAAACCAACTAAGCCTCCAAATTCACCCACAAAATTGCCATCTAAGCCTCTAAATTACCGCCTAAGCCGACTTGTGTTCTTTTTTTTTTTTTTTTTTTTTGAACGACAAACTTGGATCACTGACGGACCACTGGAGTATCATCGTGCCACCAACGGAACCATCCTATCATATCCATCTCCACTAGGCATTGCCTATACACCAATTCTGGATGAAACCCAATAAATATGAGAAAACTTCCCTTGTGGGAATCGAACCCAAGACCTATTAGTCCAAAATCTTATCTCACCCCCAAGATACCACTAAGCTATAAAGCCATGGCCCATAGGTAGCCGACTTGTGTTCTATCTTGTAAAAATCAAGGTCAAACTTAACTACCGTATTAGTTTCCCCTAAAAAATCTTATTTAAACTTCAAACATGACTTTCATGTAATTAACAAATACTCGAAGGACCAAAACTGCAACTTACAATCTTTTAAACTTCCAAAAACATCTTTTTAACACCATCATCCTGGCGCCATTTGTACCCTCAACTCCACATTTCATACACACTGTCAATAACCGTTTCTAAATCTCCACATCTCTTCAAAACCCTAACCCTAACTTCTTCCTCTTCTTCATCAAATCATGAGAGAAATCTTACACATTCAAGGCGGCCAATGCGGCAACCAAATCGGCACCAAGTTTTGGGAGGTTATCTGCAACGAACACGGCATCGATCACACCGGAAAGTTCAGCGGATCATCGGCCGATCTGCAACTAGAACGGATCAATGTTTACTTCAATGAAGTTTCTGGTGGAAGGTACGTGCCGCGTGCGGTGCTTATGGATCTGGAGCCTGGAACTATGGAGAGTATTAGATCTGGTCCGAATGGATTGATATTTCGGCCGGATAACTTTGTGTTTGGACAGTCTGGTGCTGGTAATAATTGGGCGAAAGGTCACTATACTGAAGGTGCTGAGTTGATCGATTCGGTTTTGGATGTTGTTCGTAAGGAGACTGAGAATTGTGATTCTCTACAAGGTATAAGTTGATTGTTTGTATGAATAAGTTGTTGATTTTGTGTATGAGTGTGATCTGGATCTGAAAACTGTCTGAGTTTGTTTGATTTATGGAAATGAATGTTTGTATGAATTTTAGGGTTAATATGTTAATTTTCACAATAAGTGTGTTTTATATAGTGATCTGTGATCGTTTATGGATTTTAAATTATAGATTGAATTGAAAGAAGTAAGATGTTATGTTTGATTATAGTGGAGAACTATAGATGAGATTAATTAATTAGGTTCAGTTTCTCACTCTAATTTGTGGCTTTCATATGCATATATGAAGCATAATCATTTATGTAAGGCCGGATGTTTATCTGTTCGGTTTTCATATTATTCGGTTTGTATGGTTTGAAACCGAATAATGTTATTTATTTTATTTTTTGGTTTTAATTTTTTTTACTATACTATATTTGTTATTGGTTGGTTTGAACTAAATAAGATTGGGTTAAAAGTGTAATTAGATTGGATTAAATTAAAAAAAAAAAAACATTATTTGATATTCGATTTCTTCTGCTAACTCGGTTCAACCGAATTCAGCTTTCTGAGAACTGAAAACTGAATACGAACCAAATATGTAATTCGGTTTGATTTTAAAACGGTTTTTATCAGTTGAAGCTGAATAATGAACATCCCTACATTCAAGTGTCTAACATTGCAGGTTCCGATTCTCATTGCAGGCTTTCAGGTGTGCCATTCACTTGGAGGTGGCACAGGTTCAGGCATGGGGACACTCTTGATTTCAAAGATCAGAGAGGAATACCCCGACCGAATGATGCTTACATTCTCTGTTTTCCCTTCACCTAAAGTGTCCGATACTGTTGTTGAACCCTACAACGCCACACTCTCGGTCCACCAGTTGGTTGAAAACGCTGATGAATGTATGGTTCTTGACAATGAAGCACTCTATGACATCTGTTTCCGAACTTTAAAGCTCAGCAATCCAAGTTGTAAGTATTTTGTTTTAATGACCCTGCAAATGTGCTATTGTGTCTGATCATTTGTTTTTCAGTTGGTGACCTGAACCATTTGATATCTACAACAATGAGTGGTGTAACTTGCTCTTTGAGGTTTCCGGGTCAACTGAATTCTGACCTCAGGAAGCTAGCAGTGAACCTGATTCCATTCCCGCGTCTCCATTTCTTCATGGTCGGTTTTGCCCCGTTAACTTCTCGCGGATCGCAAAAATACACCTCACTAACCGTCCCAGAACTGACGCAACAAATGTGGGATGCAAAGAACATGATGTGTGCAGCGGACCCACGTCACGGACGTTACCTGACAGCCTCAGCCATGTTCAGGGGGAAAATGAGCACGAAAGAGGTTGATGAGCAGATGATGAATGTGCAAAATAAGAATTCGTCGTACTTTGTTGAATGGATTCCTAATAATGTTAAATCTAGCGTGTGTGACATCCCGCCAACGGGGTTGTCAATGGCGTCCACGTTTGTTGGAAACTCGACTTCGATTCAAGAAATGTTTAAAAGAGTGAGTGAGCAGTTTACTGCGATGTTTAGGCGCAAAGCTTTCTTGCATTGGTATACAGGTGAAGGAATGGATGAAATGGAGTTTACTGAAGCGGAGAGTAATATGAATGATTTGGTTGCTGAGTATCAGCAGTATCAAGATGCTACTGTAGAAGAGGATTATGATGATGAGGGTGCTGAGGAAGGGGAGTATGAAGGGTAAAAAGGTAAAATGGTATCATAAGGACTGTTGTGTAGTCTTGTTGGTGTTGTTTTGGATATAATGTGATGTTTGGATGCAAATGTTTGAATAAGAATGTATGTGTGTTGTTTTTGTGTTGAGGGATGCATGTGTGGCACGTAGTGATGATTGCAAATAAGGGACAAAATGGTATGTGGGATCTACTTATCATTCACCTACTTTTCTCTCGACTAATGGAATAGCGAATTTGTGTGGGAGGTCGGGAGGATTAGGCCATATCGCGTATACCTGTGAGTGTGAGGGAGCCCACTCCACGTCGGCTTATACAGTGAGCGCAATGTGGTGCCGAGTGAGCGTGGGACTGAAAAACATAGTTTTGTTTTAGTTTTAGATTTATACTACTTAGTAATCACAACTTGAAATCAAATTAATAACTAATCAAGCATAACATTATAACTCTTTCATCAACAAAAATAATTTGCTCAAATGTGTTCCAACATCCAACTAATTCACAAATGGGTTGCTAACCCGACCCGAAACTAACACGAATAGCCAAACAATCCAAGTAGTTTACTAGTTTTGATATCCTTTTGTACGAAATTACCAAACGACCCCTATCATCTTTAAGGTTGACTAACAAAAGTCAAACAACAGTTATCTACAAGCTTTTGAATTAGATAGTTTCATGGCTCAACGGAGAGTTCTTGCAGGGGCAAACATGGTAATTTGTTGACCAACTGTTTTCATAGAACTGTTCCAGATATGGTAATCTTCCATGTTTCTTGGATATTTTATCTGAAATTAAATCAAAAAATTTAATTAAATATACTCAAATAAAAACCAATTGGGATCCTTAGAGATTTATAATTCTAGATTACCTTTTGTCCTTTTGCTTTTAGTTCCAGATTTTCATAAGTAAGATCTTGATGTAGGGTTTTCATAGCTTTTAGTTGCTGTTAAAAAAACAAAACAGATACTTGTTAATAAACTTCAAAGTCAAAATTGATTTCAAGACTTCAAATAAAAGTCAAAATAAGTGAATTTGTGTATGAGATTGTTGCATACCTTCACGAGAGTCTCTTTTTCTTGCTGCAATCTATTGTATACCTCCATTAAATCATCTGTTGCCTGTAAATTAATCATCAAAATAAGCATAAAATAGTCAACAGAAAAGTCAAATTTAATAAAACAGAGCAAGAACATGAATAGATAAGCATAAAAATCAAGAAACATCAAAATGTTAAAAAATTTAAACAACTTTATAAAAAAAACCCCAGAAATAAAAAAAAGGGTAAAATCTAAACACAGTCATTCATAGAAAGAAACAAGAAAAAGACACCTTTCTCTTGAAAACTTTAGTAGGAGCCAAGGGTGGTTTACGATTATTATGATCACCACCACTTGGTAAGGGTAAGAAAGAAAGCGGAGTTGAGGGGCTTTTCTCTGGTTGACTTAACGATTCCGATTTCATATCCAACAGTATTGATCGTTTCTTCTTGAAACCCCACGTGAAAGTGGTGCGACCAACCAACTCGCGTTTGGGCCAGGTGTTGGGAAAATCCAGTAAAGTATGACCGACTTCAACCTCCTCCTCCCCCGGAAGTTCCCAGTCATCCTCTACTTCCATTGCAATAAAAATATTGAGGGATGAATGAGATAGAGTATGTATGTATGTATGTGTACGAGAGAGATGAATTGGAAGGAATATTCAATGAGAGATGAATTTGATTTATTTTATAGAACAAGAGATGCTTGGAGAGGAAGGGGTATTGAATGGGAGGGAGAACGTTTGCTCATGCCACGTGTCCGAGATTAGGGTTTCAGTTTGATTTATGTTAGGAAAGCTATTAATTATATCTTATGCATATCTTGATTGGTAATTGTTTAAACGGAACTATCTGTATAGCATGAGTTATTTATTATTATTATTATTATTATTATTATTATTATTATTATTATTATTATTATTATTATTATTATTATTATTATTATTATAAATAGTGAAGCTCAGGTCGAGTTATATGAGGTAAATTTAACGGTTAAAATGATTATTGTATACATCATTATAGACACTTAAATAACACACAAGACAAGTAGAGGTGTACATATTGGATAAGCGGTTTGGCATATCGGTTTAGACGAATTGTAAGACTATGGGGTATGGGGCGGGAGTTGGGGCGTGAGTGGGCTGAAAACGCCCAAACCACCACCCCAGGTGGGCTTGGGTTTCGACGTGGCCCAAGGGGCGGGAGTTTAAAGCCGGGCGTAGGACGGATCTATCAGTATGACATGGCGGGTTCTCGTTGGCCAAACCAACCTAGCCGTTGGCCAATGGCTATGTTAAAAAAAATTCACTATAAAACTCACACTTCTATTCCTTTTTTACCACATTCAACCACAATACACTCCACATCTTCTATAACCATCTCTATTCTCATTCTACAAAACGAAAAATGCATCCTCATAATCGTGGTTATGATCCGAACAACCCGTGGGCATTCCAAGAAAATCCTAGCCCACCACCCAATCGTCCAATGCCTCGTCCATTTTTAATACACTCCTCTATGCCCGATATGGCGGGTTATGCATTGTATCTCGGGAATCGTTTGTTTACTAACTTTCCACACACCGACGATTCTATACCTAGCCCGATTCCACAAACGTCCATCAATCTTTCACCAACCTCCATCAACCTTTCCCGAACCGAAACCATACCCCGAACTCAACCACCCAACGATGGTCCTTCCGGATCCAAACCCATCAAAAAGAGAAGTCACAAGAAAAAAACCGAGGCGGAGAAAGCACTTGAAACCGCCAAACGAAAACAACAAAGATGGGTCGTTAATGAAGAACTTGCATTGGCGAGGGCTTGGCTTCAACAATCTCTACATCCAACTTTAGATATTTTTAAATATTTTGTAGCCCTTAATATTTATGGGTTTTTTTATATAACTTTCTAATATATTAAATTTTGTTTTGATTAAAATAGGAAATTCTTAAACATAGAAGCCATTTGTGGGAAGCGATTAGTAAAGCATTCTATGAAGAAATGGAAAGGGAGGTTTATCGTGAAAACGATAGCTTATCCTCGAAGTTGACCGAGATAAGCGGTCAACTTACCAAATTTAGTGCTTTTTTAAATAAAGCAAAGCAAAACCCAAAAAGTGGTGAAACCGAAGCCGACTTTGTGACAAATGCATTGGTTACATTCAAAACAAATTCGGGGAGCGACTTCCGTTTCATGCATTGTTGGAGATTTGTAAGTTCCATCCAAAGTTGGCGAATATCCCCAGTGGTAGCGAAACTAACACGTCTTCCAAAAGGTCAAGGACACCCGTCCCAAGCCCAATCGGATGCACGAGATCAAGAGTTGGAGGACTTTTTGGATGATTCGCCAAACCGGCCTGAATTCGGAAGAGATGCCGCAAAAAGACGCGCTCAAAAATCAAGATCTGGTACGGAATCGCCTTCAGTTGGGAGTTCGGGCTCGCGTAGGGGAGTATACAGCAATCAATTGGATGTCATTGCATGCAGGTTAGATACATTCAACGTATTCCAACAACAAAGGGCCGAAATTCGAAAGAGCAAAGAAGTTAGGGATGCCCTAAAACAAAGACGAGATGATATGAAATTTCTAGCCCAGCCCATTAATCACCTAAAGGGTGAAGAGTTGGAACTAATGTTGGAGATGAGAGAAGAGATAAAGAAAAAATATACGCGTTAGGATTTTTTTTGTAATTTTCTTTATTTAAAAAACATTAAAAAATGTAAATTTTTTGTTTTAAAAAATATAAAACACCCGTTTGGGCTGGCCACGCCCCAAACCCCCGCCCCACCATACCATCTTCATTGTGGGTCAGCTTAGAGGTGTACAAAAAAACTGATTATGCAATTGAAACCGGAAAAAAAACCGGAACCGGTTTTTTTAAAAACCGTTTTTTTTTTGTAACCGGTTCGGTTACAACCGGTTTGCCTGGTTATTGATCGATTGTAAAATTTCTGGACCGGTTCGGGTTTAAAACAGGTTTAAAAAAACCGGTTAATTAATCGATTAAAAAAAAAAACGGTTAATAATCGGTTAACCGGTAAAGAATAGAAAAAAACGGTTAAAAAACCGGTTTTAACCGGTTATTTTTGCCCAGCTCTAATTAACAGTCATATGACCGTTTGGAACCAATTGTAGCCGTTTTTTTTTTTTTTTTGTTTTTTTTTTTGCCTAAAACTCATCTCCAACTAGTATAAAAGGTTTGTGGGTGTTTAGGTTCAATCACAACACTTGAGAACTCTCAAAAAATCTAAAAAAGTCTCTTATTCTTGTTCGATAACTCTCAAAATGCTATGGCAACCTCTAGTGCCCATGATTCGGTCAATGTTGGCGAGTCTACAACCGACACGGTGATTCGTGTTGTTCCAACGAAGCGCAACCCCGAGGTTTGGTCACATTTTGATTTGTGCGAGATGGCCAACGGTAAAAGAAAAGCGCGTTGTCATCATTGTCAAGGCTTTTACGCCGAAACCGCAAACTCCACCTTGAAACAACACATTGAAAAACCGTTTTGCAAGGCGTTGAAACAACAACACGTTGGTGGTCAAGCTTCCATGGCAAGTGATGGCGCTAATATTTTCAACTACAATTTCAATATGGTTAGGGATGAAATGGCGAAGTTTGTAATCCAAGAAAGTTTGTCGTTCAACCACTTCGACAACCAACGCTATACAAAGATGGTTCAACGAACTCTCCAACCACGATACACCCATGTAAGTCGTGCTACTCTTAGGAGGAATTGTTTAAAATTGTGGAAAAAAGCTAAACTAGAATTAATTTTAATCTTGAAAAATTAGAAACCGGTGTTAACTTGACTAGCGACGTTTGGTCTGCACCGCACGGTTCACCTGATTCGTATATTTGTGTCACGCCCATTGGATTGAACCGGCGACGTGGCAAATGATGAAACGCACGATTTTGTTTAAATTATTCGATTACCCTCACACCGGTGAAGCTACATATAAAGTAATCGACAAATGTATTACAACATACAAATTGGAAAATAATGTTTTTTCAATATCTTTTGATAACGCCTCAAACAACACGAGCGAGGTAATGCGTTTAAAATTAAAATATAATCCGATTTGTGAGGGTACTTTTTTCCATAGCCGATGTGTTGCACACATCATAAATTTGGCCGTTCAAGACGGTTTAAGGGTTATTGAAACACAAAAAGAAGCTTTCAAAAGAATGTTACGAAGTATATTTAGTAACACACAAAGACATTCAAAATATATTAAAACTTGTAAGGAAGCAGGTCGAATATGCTTAGGACCCAATTGGGACGTTGCTCATAGGTGGAACTCGACTTGCATTATGTTTGAAAAAGCTATTTTGCAAAAGGAAAGTTTAATATAATTTCATAACCTTTTGGCTAGTCGTGGAAAGTGTTCGCCTTACCACCCATCGGGTTGGGAAGCTATTGAAACTGTTACACAAGTGCTTCAAGTTTCAAAACATCAACACAGACTTTATCGGGGGTTTATTATCCAACAAGTTCATTGGTACTTCACAATATGTTTAAAATGTGTTTGAAAGTAAACGAGTTGTCGGTTAGAGGTAGACCATATTGTGACATGGCGGATACAATGAAGGAAAAATTAAGAAAATATTTTAAAGAACTACCGGCGGTTTTCACTTGTGCCGCCGCTCTAAACCCTTGTTTTAATATTTTTGGAATCGGGTCTTTGATTGAAAAAGTTGCACACCAATTGAATTTAAACACCACTCGAGAACCAAACTTTGGTGAAGTTGTAAAATCTCGTTTCAACGATCAACTTTCAAAATTGTTTGATGTTTATGTAATAAAATATGGTTCAACCTCGTCACACATTCACGCGTCAATGAGAAACGCCGCTATCGGTGAAGGTTCAAGTCAAATGGAAGATACCGATTTGTATGTTTATAACCAATTGTATGATGAGTCGAGTCAAATGCATCGTGGTAACACTAGTAGTAGTGAACTTGGTCGGTATGGTGGGTCGAACTTTCTACAAATGATGAGTTCACGAGACTTTAAAAATTTTGACTTGTTGGCTTGGTGGAAAAGTAAGGAAGATCAATTTCCGATCTTAGCCACAATAGCCCGAGATTTACTAATGGTCCAAGCTTCCACGGTAGCTTCGGAAAGTGCTTTTTCTATTAGTGGTAGGGTGATTTCGATACGGAGGACTCGACTAACACCTAAGGCGGTTGAGATGTCGATTTGCTTAAAAGATTACTTGGATGCGGCGGAGAGAGTTCAAGACAAACGTTCACTCGAGGAAGAATTAGATTACGAAGAAGAAGTTTACGAGGACGAGGTCGAAGCCGAATTGACAACCCCAATGACCGACGAAGAAGCCGAATTAGATGAATTCCTAAGCAATAGTTCGGGTTCGGGTTCGGCCGAAGAAGATTAAACGAGGCTTCTCAATATTGTAGTTCCACTAAAATATATATATATATATATATATATATATATATATATATATATATATATATATATATATATATATATATATATATATATATATATATATATATATATATATATAGGGGATCGCTAAAATGAGAACCACCTCTAGTTGTAAGAACCATGGGAACCACTTTCTGGCCCTTAGATCAACTAGATGGATGGATGTGATTAAAAGTAGATAATATTAATATTAAAAGATTTTTGTCTTATTATGTCTTTAATATTATAATCCAAAAGGGTATTTAAGTAAAATCAATCTATTTTGTCTTTTTATATATATTAATTTTAAATTACCTTTTTTGTCCTATTCATTAATTAGTTTTTTACTTAATTATTTTTTATTTATCCACAGATTTTTTTTGTAAATCAATTTTATTAAATCAAATTTTTATTATAATTCTTTTAATTTTTAATATTTTTACGCCTGGCCTTTTCACGCCTCGTTTTTTGACGCGCCGTTTTTTCGCCCGGCTTTTTCACGCGTCGTTTTTTTTACGCGCCGTTTTTTCGTTTTACGCCCCGGTTTTTTACGTTAATGTTATTTACGTCTTACGCGCCGTTTTTTTGCGTTTTACGTCCCGGTTTTTGCGTCAACGTTTTTTTGCGTTTTACGCACCGGTTTTTTACGTTTTACGCGCCGGTTTTTTACGTTAACGTTATTTACGTTTTACACGCCGGTTTTTTATCGCACTGTTTTTCAAGTTTTTTCTTTACGCGCCGTTTTTTTCATGCGCCGTTTTTTTACGTTAACGTTGTTTACGTTTTACGTGCCGGCTTTTTACGTTAACGTTTTTTTACGTTTTGCGCGCCGGTTTTTTACGTTAATGTTTTTTTACGTTTTACACGCCGGTTTTCTACGTTAACGTTTTTTACGTTTTTACGTTTTTATGTTTTACGCGCCGGTTTTTAAATGACATTTACGTAAAACTTTTTACGTTTTACTAAAAAAAAACTTTATGTTTTACTTTTTACCTAAAACTTTTTACGTACGAAAAACTTTTTACGTTTTACGGAAAAAAAATTACGTTTTACGTAAAACTTTTTACGTTTTACGTAAAACGTAAAACTTTTTACGTTTTTCGTTTACGAAAAACTTTTTACGTTTTACGTTTTACGTAAAACTTTTTACGGTTTACGTAAAACGTAAACTTTTTACGGTTTTTAAATGACGTTTACGTAAAACTTTTTACGTTTTACTAAAAAAAACTTTATGTTTTACTTTTTACCTAAAACTTTTTACGTTTTACGAAAAACTTTTTACGTTTACGAAAAATTTTTTTACATTTTACGTAAAAATTTTTACGTTTTACGTTTTACGTAAACTTTTTACGTTTTACGTAAAAATTACGCAAAACCGAACGCACCCAGAAAATCGCACACTCGGTGAAGCGTCTCAGATATATTGTTATCATCATCGACGCCTAAAAATAAAATTAAAAAAAAACCCAACAAACAAAAAAACAAAAAGAAAGCGTGGATTCTGGAAAAAAAAAGAAGTTTTGGCTCAGATTTTCCGAACATCAGAGGCTGCAAAGTGGGGTTGCGGGTTCAAAAACCTACCCTCCACCGTCTTTGCCGCGCCCTCGTCATCAAAATATGCGAGTTTTTTTTTTTTTGCATCATCATCGCCCCCAAACCCAAAACGGGTCAAAACCCACATATTCAAACATTCAAAAGCACCTGATGAACATCATTCAAAACATATTCAACATATTCAAACAGATTCAACAGATTCATAAAGCACCATATTCAACAGAATCAAAGAAAACCCAGCAACAATAACAACCATACATGATGTACATACCCAAAAATCAAATCAAATGAAACCCCAGCAACAATAAATGAACATCATTCAAAAGAATCAAACCCACCAAAATGAACAGACCACTGTTTTTTAGAAACCCACCAAAATAATCAAAACCACCAAATTTCAAGCAGAAAAGAAAAACCCAAACTTTTTGAATCAAAGAACCCCAATCAAAACAGAAACAAATCAAACCTTTGGGCAAATCATCAATAATCAACAACACAGGAGGAGACCGAGACCTCCGCCGCTCACGGCGGCGCTGCCGCCGGCCCACCACCCAGCCATCGAACCGCCACGGCCAGCCTTGAACCAACTAAACCACCACCGCCTCCGCCTCTGCACAACTCCCACCAAAACCACCGCCCCCACCACCGCCTTCCGCCTCCCCCACCACCGCCTTCCGCCCCCCTGCTCCTTCATTCTTTCTTAGAAAAACCATAAACACCCACTGATCCTACATCTGCACACTCCTTCCATCCGATTTCCCCTACAAACACAGAAAAATGGAGAAAAGTGGGAGAGAGTGCCGCAGAAGAGAGAGAAAGAGAGATTCGAAGTGGGGGTGTGGCGGCGGATGAGGGGCTTCAACATCGACTGTAACCGCCGGAGTAGGGAGTGTGGCGGAGGGGCTCTGGGTTTCACCGGGGCTGGGTTTTTGATTTGGAGAGATGAACACCAGGAGAGAGAGAGATGTGATTTAATAAGGTGAGAAATAAATGGGGTCTGACAATTTTAATAGAGGAGAGAGGGTGTGAAATTGACATTTGGGGTAAAAAGACCAAAAAGCCCTTTTAGTTGGCACAATGTTATTGGTTGAGAGTGGTTCTCGCGGTTCTTACAACTGGAGGTGGTTCTTATTTTAGCGGCTCCCTATATATATATATATATATATATATATATATATATATATATATATATATATATATATATATATATATATATATATTAGTGGACCTTCTTGCGGATTAATATTTTAAGTTTATGTAAAACCGTTTATCGTTTGCTACGTTTATCATTTGTATTTTCATTATTATGTAAAACCGTTTGTTGCGAGACTTAATGAATGTTTTAACTTTTTATACTTTCATTGTTAAGTTTTTATCTAAGAAATTGAATTTTACAAAAATAAATGTTAGAAACTGCAAAAACAGCAGCAACACAGCAACAAGCAGCAAAAAATAACATTCTGTGAACAATTCTGTAGACCGGTTTTTTTACCGTTTTTTTTGTTTCTGTTAATCGGGTTTTTTAACGGTTTTTTTTTCAACCGGTTATAACCGGTTACACATTTCCACCCTTAAAACCGGTTAAAAACCGTAACCGGTTATAGAAAAACCGGTTTTTTTTGGGCCAAAAAAACCGGTCCGGTTAATAACCGGTTTCGGTTACTAAAAAAACCGGTTTGTACACCTCTAGGTCAGCTCAGCGAAGCCCCCTAAGCCATGTGTCAACCCATGCCTCAAACCCCCGCCCCACCATACCCCACGGTCTAAATAGTCAAAATAAACTCACCAATACCTATTTCTCTTAGGCTATAGGGTGTAGTCATGACCCTTATGATTACCATGACCCTCCATATAGGCACCATGTGATCCATTTATCCACCACTCAAAACCACTACCCTAAGGGTGTTGTCATGACCCAAACCACTATCCCCTTTATTTTTTTAATTTATTTTTGTCTTAAAATTATCAACTGGGAGGGTCATGGTAATCGTGGTTTAATCCATGGGAACCACCATCAATCAAGGAGGGGGGTGGTGTACCATTTAATTAATGATCCTATGTGGAAATAATGTTCTAATCCATGACCCCCACACCCCATAGCCTTAGCATATGAGGATAAAATGGTTCAAAACTCAACCAAACTGCTAT
Organism: Helianthus annuus; assembly: GCF_002127325.2. Classification (NCBI taxonomy): domain Eukaryota; kingdom Viridiplantae; phylum Streptophyta; class Magnoliopsida; order Asterales; family Asteraceae; genus Helianthus; species Helianthus annuus. The sequence goes on along the minus strand of NC_035444.2, from coordinate 37,079,707 downwards.
TTTTTCCTAATGGTTAAAACCTATTAGCGTGTGAGCAAAATTCAGTTTAAAAAAAAAGTTCGTTTGATCAAACATATTTTGCACACCTGTGACTTTAATGCACAATGTTAACGTAGTAGGTGCATACGTTGCCGAACTTCATGCACTACCATACTGTAAACCTGGGATAGCAGTATGACGGGTTTGGGATGGGATTGGTAATCATAGTCCATTTTCGAGTGCAAAATTGTGTCCTATACCAAGCCCAATATGTGTCGGGTAATTACCTATCAGGTATCAGGCATCCATGTGTACGTACACCTGTTAGTTATAAAAATGTTTTGCATGGTTTGGATCATTAACAAATTGGTGAATTGATATATTATCTATACTATATTATAATGCATGAGGGAGGGGTATTTTAAGATACACAAAAAATAAGAACTTTCCCCCCTTTTATTTATAGAAAGACCCCTAAAATGAGGGTTGCTTGGTCTTTTAAACACTATTTATTTTTTAGCCCCTAAATTGATTACACGTAAATCCCTAAGGTTTTAACAAAATTATAGATAATTAGTTACAATTCACCCATCCACAACAAACTTATAATTTTTTTACGTATTCTTGACATATCTTAAAAACTATACTGTTTAAAAGAAAATCCAAAGATAGCATGACGACCTACACATTTTTGTCGACGTTTCAGTAGTTGTCTTGTTCAATATCGACGCACGGATTAAAAGATACAAGTCGATAATGCTTTAATATACAAGTAATTAATACTTGTGATCTAATGTACCCAATCTACAAAGATGAGCTCCATCTATACAAACAAAAACAAAAAGAATTAAAAGTACCATAACATAAAATGAAGATATTATGTGTCACATTTTATTTTATTAAAACTGCCTAATATCTTACTTAGATATATATCTTATAAAAACTTAAAATTAACCACAACAAACTTCTTAAATAAAGGGGTGAAAAATCTAAACGTAAACCCTAATGCAATTCTATAGTTACTACTATAAATACATAGTAGGACCCCCTATATCTATTGCTAAACAAAGTTAAAAATGGATCCAGTTCTGAATTCAATTGTTAAAAAATTCTATAGCATGAAGGATTAAAAATTCTAAGGTCAGTTCTGTTATATCACAGCAGTGAATAATTGTTTTCTTTTATTTACTTTTATGTGAATGTTAACTTACTTGATTTTTCAGATTCAGTTGCATGATGAACATGCCAATTTAAACAACACATTTGTCGAACAAGCTTCTAAGGTATTGATTTTGCTGGTTTTTATGTATTATTTTTGCGTATATCTTTCATATTAACATGTTCGTTATGTTATTATATGTGTGTTTTATTGCAGGATGATGGTGATAAAAGTATTGATATTATTTTTTATGGTGCAATGTTTAGTCCATACAAGTCTAATCTTCAACGTGAATTTAGCGAAGAGGTAATTTTTAGGTTTATTTAATCTTTTTCTAACTTTTGTATTCAAATTTTTGTCATTTTTAAGGACCGAAACTTTGAGACTCAAAGAAAGAGATCCAAGATACTCTCTGAATGGAAATGGAGTGAGGTTATTGATTTAGACGATTCTGAGGACAATGACAAAGAAGACAAATTAGAAGATATTGCTGATTCAAGCACAAATGTCACACCCCGATATTTCCACGTATTACCGGTGGGCCCGGTGGGGAGTATCGTGACGTAGTTGATATCATCATGGTCAAATTATCACAATTTAATACACAGCGGAAGTAAAAGATAATAACATTACAAACCGATGAAAAGTAATATCAATTATTACAAAAACGGTTGTAAGGGATCCACAGGCGGATCAAAGTTGAAAGGAACATTGTTCAACAGATTCTTAGACAGCTGAGCTTGCAAGACTCTTTATTGATGCTAGGAGAAACCAACCTATTTCTATTAGTACATGCACTTAACCTTTTCGGGAAAATACGTCAGTTTTCACTGTTAAATACAATTAACCGACTCATTTTGAAAATGTTTAAGAAAATTAATTTGAATGCACAAGGCACAAAATATCTTTTATAACTTGGGATAATTATTTAAAAATAAACTTGTTAAAGAATTACATGTTTATTATACGTTCAGTAGCCCGGGCTGACTACCGGGTTAAAGATTAATAGACACATCACATAATATATCCTGCGGCGAGTTATTCTCGAACAGGCGGGTATATTATTTTTACATACGCACTGGCAGGTGTATGCCTACACCCCGTGCTTAAGTCGTGGCCATTTCAATAAATGAGCCGAGGATATCTAGGACATGGTCATTAACCCCCCTCCTCCCAAAGGCTTAAAATAAACAAAACAGATTAAACGGGTTATTTCAAAGATTTAACCTTCATACGATTAAAAATTCAATACCCGACCAAGCGGTATTTTATTTACCGTACCCCAAACCCGTATAAGGGAAAATAAGTTAAAAGTATTTACCTGAGCAAATTATTCAAATTTATCCTAGCCATACAAATCAGCAAGTGCAAAGTATCTTTTACTGGGCTCCTAAATCTGGAACGAAGGTTTTAATAACCTATTAGATTCCTAACGGGTCTTACTTAAGTTTAAACTTAGACCGATTAGTTTTAAAGAAAGGTATACGATTCAAAACGCAAGATTAAGCGAAGACCGGAATAGAATGTGATTTAGACCCGACAAGTTTGAAAACTTGTATAATATGGGTAAACTAAACACATTCTGGATTTTGAAGTGAAAATGATAAGGTTTGACCCGTTTCGGTTAATTTATGCAAACTAGTTACATAAACCGCACCGAACGCAAAAAATGCATAACGGGTAAACATATGAGTCATGAACAGGTTTTCTAGGTTAAGATGCCTTAAATATGTTGTGATATCAGTAAGATACCTTCCATTATGCCCAAAACGGATTTAAACTCAAATTAAGCCCCGTAGGGGTATTTTGGTCATTTTAAAGGTTATAAAAGAGATTAAATATTAATCTGAGGTTCAGGTATGAAATGATCAGTAAAAATATTTAATTTAATAAGTTATATCAGTAGGGTATTGCATATATGTGAATGTCACACCCCAACCGATGGCGGAATCATCGAGGCATGACACTGAGCGAAACAGATTGTCCAGAAGTTTCCACAACAACTATTAATTGTCACACCCCTAATCTCCACGTGTCACCGGTGGGCCCGGTGGGGGAGTATCGTGACGTAGTTGATATCATCATAGTCAAACAACACAAATTATAATGCACGGCGAAAGCAATAAAATAGATTTATTTCAACCAAACATAATGTAATATCCAAGTATCAGATAGTAGCTGAAACAGATCCACAGGCATATCGAAATAAAAAGAAGAAAATTGTTCAACAGATAATGGAATCCAAGTTTGCGAGACTCTAACGATGCTAAGGAGTAGCCAGCCTATTTCGTGTAGAACCTGCACTTAATCATTTTGGGGAAAATACGTCAGTTTACACTGGTAAATACAATTTAACTGACTCATTTTGAAAACATTTTAAAAATTGATTTTAATGCACATGGCACAAAACTTTTTATAACTTGGGGATAATTAATCAAATCTAATCTTGTAAAAGAATTACATGTTCGTTATGCGTTCAGTCGCCCGGTTCGTGCCGGGTTTAAGGTTAATTGACACACCACATAGTATAAATCCGCGGCGGGAAGCCAACGGTTATACCTTAATAAATATGGACACATTGTCGGGTGTACGCCTACACCCGCGTGTCAAGGTCGTGGCCATTTCGTAAAATGATGCCAAGGATATCCGGGACATGGTCATTAAACTCCCAAAGGCGTAAAACAAACAAAACCAATTTTCAAACGGGTCACATTGATAATACCCAACTACTAGTGAGTTAGGGTCAATTGCCCGACCAAGCGGTATTTTATATACCGTACCCCAAGCTCGTATAGGGGAAATAAGTTAAAACTATTTAGCTGAGCAAATATAAACCATAATAAGCAAATTCAAGTGTCTTTTACTGGTCCCCTATTCTGGAACGAAGGTTTAATAATAACCTATTAGAATCCTAACGGGTCTTTAATTTAGCCTAGGCTTAGACCGGTTAGTTTCAAAGAATAAATACGGTTTAATCGCGAGGAAGGAGAAAACCGGAATGAAATGTGATTTAGACCCAACAAGTTTGGAGACTTGTATAATGTGGGTAAACTAAACACATTCTGGATTTTAAGACAAAGATGATATGGTTTGACCCGTTTCGGCTTATATGTGTAAACTAGTTACTTAAGCCGATCCGAACGCGAAAGTGCGTAACGGGTAACCATATAGTTCATATACAAGTTTCCTGAGATTATATGCACCAAATATGTTGCGATATCAGTAAGATATGTCCTATTATGCCCCAAATGATTTTAAACTCAAATTACGCCTCATAAGGGCATTTTGGTCATTTAAAAGGGTATAAAAGAGTTAAACTAGCAATCTGAGTTATATATCTGAATAAATCAGTAAATATACATAGTTTACTGTGTTATAACAGTATAGTATCAATTTTATGCGAATTTCATAAGTTATAACAATTCTATGCACCGAAAGGGCATTTTGGTAATTTCACATAAGCCTAAAAAGGTCAAAACTGGAAATCTGAGTTTCAAACTTTAGTTTACTGTTATAATATAGAATTTTACTAAATATATCAGTAGGTATTGACTCTTATATATATAAACTAGTTTTGACATATACTATGTCGTAAAAATGCCTAAAAGGCGATTTGGAGCCAAATTCCGGGTTTTAATAGAAAAGCTGAAATTTTTATAATTCCAGAAGGCTCAAAATAATATAATTCTCATAATAAATCAGTAGAAAAAGGTTTGAGGCCAAAAGGTTTTATAAAACTCATTTTATAGCCAAAAAGGGCATAATTGGCAATTACCGAAACAAGCTTAGAACTCTAAGTTATGCTCAGCCTAAAAATAAATAAAAATCTTTAAAAATCCCAAAATATTATTATATATCAGTAGGTAAAAAGTTTTGATATAAAATTTGGGTTTAGATAGGCTATATACTAATTATGCTAATTAATTATTAAGGAAGCTTCTAATTACGCTAATGAGCATAACTCTTAATATAGACCTCAAACTGATGTCAAACTTTGGGCACAAATTTATAATTCAGTAATTAAGATGTCTACCCTTTTATATTTTCAAAAATCACATTTTATGGACATATGGGCTGGTCAACATATGGGCATTTAACGGAAACATGTATGTGAATAGGATATCTAATGAACCAAGTTGTATAATCACAGGGGGTTATACTAACATGTTATTAGGTCCAATAGAAGCTCTAAGGCAATCCTAAACTTGGCTAAAACGGGTCAGAACTGAAAGTCAAAGCGAAAGTCAAACTATGCGACTTTCGGTTCCAAACCAGGTCTAAACAGAAAATTGCCGAGTTGAACATGTTGGGACATGTTCTTACATTAGTTACCAAGTTATATTAATGATTAAACAGGTTGCATGTATCCTACATTGCTAATTATGAGTTAATTTGGATTTAAGCATTCTGTTGACTTTTTAAAGTGTACTTTGACTCGACAATTAACATGGTTAGAGTGGGAATCTGGAAATACCCTTTTAAGGGTTTGATACCCACATAATTACCTACTTATAGGTATTTTTAATTCGAGATTTAACTGAGTAATTATGGACTAATCTCAAAGTCAAACCTTAATTACGATGGTTTGACTTTTAGCTAATTAACTAAGCTAAAATGGATTAAGGGAGGTTAAGGACACTTACAAGAGTCATAAGAAGGTTTATGGAGCCTAAGAAAACTTGATAGCTGTCCAGGAGCTCCAGAAGTGAAGATACAAATGAATGACCAAATGGTCACAACTCATGTCCCTTTTATAGTGCACCAAATGAGTTTAAGATCAAGACATGCAAGTCTACAATTGTTGTGTGATCACCCCAGGTGTCCCTAGAGGGCTAAATACTGCCTAGCAAGACCCTTGTTTCGAAAACCACCATTTTAAGTCGGTGCAACAGGCTGAACAGGCAGCTGTCCAAAACCTGCTGCCAGCGACAGCCTTACGGACCGTAAGCTTAAGGCCTTGTGGTCCGTAAGCTCCTCTTGCGGACCGTATGCTGAAACAGTTACGGTTTGTAACCGACCTTTGCTGAAATTGCCCAGGTACCCCCTTTACGGACCGTAAGCCATGACCTTTACGGTCTGTAACCGATGGTCAGAGGATAAAAATTTGTAAACTTTCAAGCCTTGACCATGCAATCACACAAGTCCGAATCCATGCCATCGTTTTCAGTTGTGGGACCTTCCTGCTCAGCCATTGCATGCTTGAATGATTCTTACATGTCCCCCTATCAATTTGGATTCTTGTGGGATTTTTTTTTAAAGTGACGGAAATTACAAGAAAGTCTTGAATCCTCATAATAGTTGAACAAGTTATATTAACAACTCCCAACTCTCATTAGATTAGGATTAAAAATCAGAATTTCTTGTAGTAACATTATTAATAGTCCAACCTCCATATAAAAGATGGAATCTTATTTATTTAGAAACAACCGGTTAATATATAAGATGTTTATCAAAAAATTTAAGGATCTTGGGATTTATAAATTTGTGTCATTCAGAGGTGTTTTAATAACATGACACCACTTTTTAAAAATCCTACCATACATCTTTTTATTTGATCCGGGTTCTTGACACGTTGGTCCCACATGACACGTGTCTTTATTTTATTGGACAGGAATTTTCGAGGTGTTACATCCTCACCCCCTTAAAAGAAATCTCAACATCGAGATTTATTGAAATAATTGAGGGTATTTTTCTTTCATTGTGGACTCTAACTCCCACGTATAATCGGGACCTCTACGGCCGTCCCATTTGACCTTAACAATAGGCACATACTTCCTTCGAAGCTTCTTTACTTGTCGATCCTCAATCGACACAGGTTTTTCCACAAACTTCAAGCTCTCATCTATATGCACATCTGTGTGTGGTATGACTAGTGATTCATCAGCTAGACATTTCTTCAGATTGCAGATGTGGAACACATTGTGAATACCACTGAGCTCTTCAGGTAAGTTCAACTTATAAGCCACTGACCCAACACATTCGATGATCTCGAATGGTCCTATATACCTTGGTGATACTTTGGGCAAAACTTTATCACCAACCTCGAACTTGAGGGGTTTTCACCTTTTATCCACATAGCTCTTCTGCCTATCTCGGGCAGCTTTCAGGCGGTCTCGAATTTGGACAATCTTGTCCGTCGTTTCAAAAACTAAATCAGGACCTGACAATTGAGTGTCTCCCACTTCTGCCCAACAAATGGGTGTTCTGCACTTTCTACCATATAGTGCCTCGAAAGGCGCAGCCTGAATGCTGGTATGATAGCTATTGTTGTAGGAGAACTCGACCAAAGGAAGGTGTTTATCCCAGCTTCCTCCTAGGTCAATTACACATGCACGAAGCATGTCTTCCAAAGTCTGGATGGTACGCTCACTCTGCCCATCCGTCTGAGGATGGTAAGCCGTACTGAAATTCAATTTCGTCCCCAGAGACTGTTGGAAACTCTTCCAAAAATGCGAAGTGTATCTAGTATCCCTATCAGAGATAATAGATACTGGAACCCCATGCAGAGATACGATTTTATCAACATACAGTTGGGCCAACATGTCCGAACTGTAAGTTTCCTTAATGGGTAGGAAATGTGCTGACTTAGTGATGTGTGTAAAAAGCAACATATAAATCACATCAATTAGGGCATAAAACTAACCCTTTTTAAGTACTAATGTTGGAAAAAGAGTGTTTTTGTCTTCCTTTTGTATTTTCAGGATGAAATGAGCTCAAAATCACAAAAGAAGCAAAAAGACAACTAATTCTACCATAAATACAAGAAAAGGAACAAAAGTGGACTGCCCGGACCCTCAACGGCACCTCCCAAGGCAAAGGAGAAAAAACAGAGTCTGAACACGCCCCGTGTCCGGCGAACACGGGGGCGTGCCCAGGAAGCAGCAGAAAAGACAAACCAGTAGAAGCTTCCATTGCCCACCACGGGGCCGTGTCCAGCGAGCACGGGGGCGTGGTGAAAGTACAGCAGGCGCATTAATTGTAATTCGCAATTACAATTAATGAAGTGAGAGAATGTCAGACGGGCACGGGGCCGTGTCCAGCGGACACGGGGCCGTGTCCAGCCTTCTGTTCAGCCTATAAATAGAGGAGCTTGGCTTCATTCTCTCTCATCCCTTGGCACACCACCTCTCTCACACTTCATCCACCACCCACCACCACCATAACACCATCATCCACCACCATCATCCATTGTCCATCGTAGAGTGTGTGAGTCGTCTCGGGATCCAAGATTGATCGTAAGAGTTCTTGACAATCAAGGCCATGTTTGCCTAAGTCTCTTACATCACTTGGTGAAGACAAGTGTTTAGTATAATACTTTTTATTTTTAATCTTTTGCACTTTTTATTTGGTTTTGTATTAATGACTTTAATAACTAGTTACTTATGTTGAAGGTGATCTTTCCTTATCGTTTGTCCGTGGTGTCTTGGCATTATTTTACTGTCTATATAAAATAAAAGATTTTCACCATTCATATCTCCACGGTCTATATGGAGGTATGTTGGCTACCTGGTCGGGGTTAAGGGAACGGTTTGGTAAGGGTCTTGCCCTTGTTCAGCGTTTAGAGGTCCTGCTTGGGACCTGGGTCAAATTTAGTAGGATCTCCTTCAATGCCCATAGGTATTGGATGGCGGGGATCCAAACTCTTTGACCCCCTCATAAGTTAACTACTATTAATACTATAACCCGGCTATTTAGGACTGTATCCCTGCTGACTCAGACTACTTAGCCGAGGGTAACGTCACCGCCAAAAGCGGGGCCTACCACAATTTGCATTAATAACTTAATTCATTATCTTTCAATAATCCGACCCTTTAGGATTGTATCCTTGCTGACTCAAACTACTGGGTTGAGGGTAACGTCGCCTTCAAAAGAGGGGCCTACTACAATAACTAAGATAATCTCTTAAACAAGTGCAAAAGTGCGAAAATAATCAAAGGTTATACTAATACACGTGTCGGATCCAAGTGATTCATCTTGTCTATCTGTTTTTAATTTATTTTTATTTTCAGCATTTAGTTAGTTTTTATTTTTCTTAGTTTAAAACATTTTTTCTCACTTTTTGATTTGATTAGACGTTGAGGATAAACCGGTATTAAAAGCTCTTGTGTCCTTGGACGACCTCGGTATCTTACCAACACTATACTACGTCCACGATGGGTGCACTTGCCCATATGTGTGTTTAGTGTTAGTGAATATCGTGTTTTATAAATTTAAAACTTGGCTAAAAGTGTAAAAAGGGGCTTAAATATACATCAAAATTATATTACACTATACGCACATCAAGTTTTTGGCGCCGTTGCCGGGGACACAAGGATTATAAGAAAGTTAGGAATCAACAGCCTAATCATATTTTTATTTTTCTTTAATTTTTTAGGATTTTTTTTAGATTTTCAGCTTCTGCAGATCTCAGCACAGGGCCGTGCCTGGTCGGACACGGGCCGTGCTCAGCAACGTTACTGGCAGTTTTTGTTTTTCAAGTTACAGAAGGCTGACCACGGGGCCGTGCCGGTGCAACACGGGGCCGTGTCCAACTTCCAGTAACTGGGATCTTAAAAACAATCACTGTAATTTCGACCACGGGGCCGTGTTCGCTCAACACGGGGCCGTGGTGAACCTTCTGACCAACATTCTTTTCTGTTTTTATTGCAGGACTTGGAACCCGACGCCATCCTCACGTAGTGTATGAGCTCCAGTTCCAATAAAGACATAAAGGAACCGCTAGAAGAACCCGAACGCTTTCTCAGAAAAAGGTTAAAAGCCAAAAACCAAGAGAAGGTTTCGGGTGATCCACCCCCAATGGCGGACCAACGTACCCTTATGGATTATCTACGGCCCACCGTAGGTAATCTAGGCGCCGCTATCAATGCTCCGAATGTCGAAGCCAATAACTTCGAACTTCGACCGCATTTGATACAAATGCTCCAAAACTCCGCAACCTTCCACGGGCTTGCGGACGAGGATCCTCATCTACATATAACTAATTTCTTAGAAATATGTGATACCTTTCGGATCAATGGAGCATCAAACGACGCCATCCGCCTCTGTATGTTTCCATTCTCACTAAAAGACCGAGCGAAAGCTTGGCTCAACACCCTCCCAGCTGGATCGGTAAACACCTGGGATGAACTAGCCCAAAAATTTCTATATAAGTATTTCCCTCCTGCTAAAACTGCTAAATTAATGGCTGAAATTAATACATACTCACAAGAGGACGAGGAATCCTTATATGAAACTTGGGAAAGGTTCAAGGAGCTATTACGCAAGTGTCCCCATCACGGCCTCGCAATATGGCAACAAGTATCCACTTTCTACAATGGATTGTTGCCACACACTAGGCAGACACTTGATTCTAGCTCCGGGGGACTTTTAGGTAATCGACGCCCACACGAAATATATAATCAGATTGAGGAAATTGCTCAAACCAATTTTCAATGGCACACTCCCCGGGGAAATAAGTCTTTCGCCCCGGGCGCCCATAAGGTCGACGAAAGCACTTCTTTACAAGCCCAAATCGAGGCCCTTTCTTCAAAAATAAAAAAATTAGAAATGACAAAAACAGTCTCGGTTATGGCTTGTGAAGGGTGTGGTGGGTCACATGAAAATTGGAGTTGCATGAAAGAAACGGACGATCAACAAGAAATGGTAAACTACATTGATAATAGACCTAGGCCGTCGGGTCCTCCAACGGGAACTTACAACCAAGGATGGCGAAACCACCCAAACCTTGGTTGGAGGGAAACCGGCAATAGTAGTAACCAACAAACCCAACGAACAAACTTTCAGCAATCAAGAAATGAGTCACAAAATTTCACTCAACAACAAGGTGGACGAGAAAGGCTCGAAGATACTATATCTCGCCTCGTCTCTGACACTGATAAGAAAAACTCGGAAAGATTTCTACAATTAGAATCTAATTTTAGGAATCAACAAGCTAGCATTCAAAACATAGAAAAACAAATAAATCAACTAGCACAAAATTTTTCCGAGAGACCGCAAGGCGCATTACCTAGCAATACCGAAACAAACCCAAAGGCGCAAGTTCACCTCATCACACTACGAAACCGCACCGTAGGACCTGCAGAAGTACCTCCACTTGCGGAAGAAACCATGCCAACACATCTGCAGGAAAAGAACTCTCCCCCATCACCAGAGCCTACCAAGGCTCCTCGAGTTCCGTACCCCGGTAGGTTAATTCGTCAAAAGACCAATGAGCAGTTCGCAAAATTCGAAAGTCTGTTAAAACAATTGCATGTCAATATTCCTTTTATCGAAGTCCTAACCCAAATGCCCAAATACTCTAAATTTATGAGGGACTTCCTTACACATAAAAAGAAAATTGAAAATTTGCAATTAGTTAATTTAGGCGAAGAATGCTCTGCCCTCGTACTCAATAAACTACCCCAAAAGAAAATCGATCCCGGAAGTTTCACGATTCCATGCTCAATAGGGGAATCACCCGTTCGCAATGCCTTGGCCGACTTAGGGGCTAGCATTAACCTCATGCCCTCATCGATGTTCAAAAGGCTTGGCTTGGGAACCACGAGCCCTACAAAAATAAGCATACAACTCGCTGATCGATCAGTCAAGTTCCCACAAGGTGTCATCGAGAATGTCTTGGTAAGGGTAAGCAGATTCGTTTATCCAGTTGACTTTGTCATACTCGACATGGAGGAAGACACCGAGGTCCCCCTTATACTAGGGAGACCCTTCCTTGCCACAGCACAAGCATTGGTAGACATGAATGACGGGACACTGACTTTGAGGTATGGGGACGATGAGGTGAAGTTCAGAGTTGGGAAGAGAATAGAGGACGACGACCCAGTCAATTACATGAAGGTTATTGATTCAAGCTTGGATGCCGCTCTCCGACGGTGTAACTTGGGAAGCAAGGCACTCCACTCAGAAGATATATAACCTGGAATCGGGTCTAGCCAAGGACCCTTATAAACGTGGCGCACCACGGAGGCATTCCGCGGATCTATCCTTAGTTTAGTTTAATCTTTTAGTTTTTGCAGAATAAAACACACTCATGGTGGTAATGGATGAAAAAGGGAACGAGAAAAATGGAACCATGCACGAAGAACAGAGCAACCCGACAAAAATCTCCATCACAGAAGGCTCAACACGGGCCGTGCCCAACCAACATGGCCCCGTGCTGAGCCCCCTGCAGAAAATCACCCAGTTCAGGTAACTGGACACGGGCCGTGTTCAACGGACACGCCCCCGTGTCCAGGCTTCTGTTTCAATTCTGTAATTTTTGTTACTGGCACTTGACCACGGGGCCGTGCCCGGTCAACACGGGGCCGTGTCCAGGATGCCAGTAACATAAATCTTTGCTTTTTAACCCACTTTTATACATTCTAATCAACCAAAAACTTTATTTTTGGACACATTGAGGACAATGTGTAATTTAAGTGTGGGGGGATGCTAAAACCTTGAAATTTTGCAAAATCCTAAACACAAGCCTTACACAAAACTCTATTGGAACCGCTAAACACCCCAAATTTTTTTCAAAAAAAAACTTTTTCATTTTTTTATTTACTTGTCTTAGTTGAAGTTGGGAATAACAAGTTCTAAAAAGGTTATATTTTTACAAGTTTACAACCGATAGCGTCGTGATAAAAAAAGAACCAACATAAGAAAATTATGAAACGGTATAACAAGTCTAATTAAAAATTCAATTATATATGCTTGGTCACATTAAAAACCCATTCCCACAAAAGTGAGTTTTGAGCCTTTATTGAGCACAAAAATACACATATTTAGATTAAATGCTCATTTTTCGTTTCTTGTGTGAATAGCCGCTCGGTCCTTACAAATCTAGAACTTGCCACGACGATACATTCCCGGTCCTTACCAACTTAAACCCAAGTAAGTAAATGATGGAGGCATTAGGACTAACCATTTTTCTTTCAAAACCATTATTTTTCATTTTTTTTACCTACCCAAAATCCCCCTAGATAGCCCCTTTGAGCCTAAACCTTTCATTTCATTACCCCAAAACCCTTTTTACCCACCAAAAACCTTTTTATTTTTTTTTCTATTTATTTTAGTAACAAGCTCGCTTTTTCGTAAACTCACCTTTTTATGTGACGATCGAAAAAAAAAATGATGATGATGAAGTCAAAAACAAACAAAAGCTATAAAAGCTTGTTTGGAGAAATACTTCAAAATAAAAAATCACTAAAAACAAGGTACTTCACGAAAAACCGACGCTTGTTACGATTTTCGCCCTTTGTACTAACCACTAACCAACCACCCACCTTTAAACCCAAGCCTTCACCCCAAAAGTCCTCTTGATATTTACAAAGATAAAAAGTTAAAAAGGAGGAGGATTGATTGCTTGGCAAGTCTATGGAAGACGTAAGTTCCGTGCCGCTCTCGAGTGATTCACTAAAATATACACCTTCGGCCGAGTGTTGAGTGATCTCCCGTGAGGTATGTGAACTTGTATATAAATGGAATTTTAATAAGGCATGCTATGCCCAAATAAGTAATTCATCTTATGAAACGTTCAAAATAAATCATAACGAATAGGATTGTAAATAAATAAAAATAAAACCTATAAAAACCTTGGATTCCCGACACTCTAGGACAAGCTAAAAAACTTCTCTTCTACCTATTCCATTTGGGAGTGTAAGCCACATTTAAAGAGTTTTGCTTGAGGACAAGCAAAAGTTCAAGTGTGGGGGTATTTGATGTGTGTAAAAAGCAACATATAAATCACATCAATTAGGGCATAAAACTAACCCTTTTTAAGTACTAATGTTGGAAAAAGAGTGTTTTTGTCTTCCTTTTGTATTTTCAGGATGAAATGAGCTCAAAATCACAAAAGAAGCAAAAAGACAACTAATTCTACCATAAATACAAGAAAAGGAACAAAAGTGGACTGCCCGGACCCTCAACGGCACCTCCCAAGGCAAAGGAGAAGAAACAGAGTCTGAACACGCCCCGTGTCCAGCGAACACGGGGGCGTGCCCAGGAAGCAGCAGAAAAGACAAACCAGTAGAAGCTTCCATTGCCCACCACGGGGCCGTGTCCAGCGAGCACGGGGGCGTGGTGAAAGTACAGCAGGCGCATTAATTGTAATTCGCAATTACAATTAATGAAGTGAGAGAATGTCAGACGGGCACGGGGCCGTGTCCAGTGGACACGGGGCCGTGTCCAGCCTTCTGTTCAGCCTATAAATAGAGGAGCTTGGCTTCATTCTCTCTCATCCCTTGGCACACCACCTCTCTCACACTTCATCCACCACCCACCACCACCATAACACCATCATCCACCACCATCATCCATTGTCCATCGTAGAGTGTGTGAGTCGTCTCGGGATCCAAGATTGATCGTAAGAGTTCTTGACAATCAAGGCCATGTTTGCCTAAGTCTCTTACATCACTTGGTGAAGACAAGTGTTTAGTATAATACTTTTTATTTTTAATCTTTTGCACTTTTTATTTGGTTTTGTATTAATGACTTTAATAACTAGTTACTTATGTTGAAGGTGATCTTTCCTTATCGTTTGTCCGTGGTGTCTTGGCATTATTTTACTGTCTATATAAAATAAAAGATTTTCACCATTCATATCTCCACGGTCTATATGGAGGTATGTTGGCTACCTGGTCGGGGGTTAAGGGAACGGTTTGGTAAGGGTCTTGCCCTTGTTCAGCGTTTAGAGGTCCTGCTTGGGACCTGGGTCAAATTTAGTAGGATCTCCTTCAATGCCCATAGGTATTGGATGGCGGGGATCCAAACTCTTTGACCCCCTCATAAGTTAACTACTATTAATACTATAACCCGGCTATTTAGGACTGTATCCCTGCTGACTCAGACTACTTAGCCGAGGGTAACGTCACCGCCAAAAGCGGGGCCTACCACAATTTGCATTAATAACTTAATTCATTATCTTTCAATAATCCGACCCTTTAGGATTGTATCCTTGCTGACTCAAACTACTGGGTTGAGGGTAACGTCGCCTTCAAAAGAGGGGCCTACTACAATAACTAAGATAATCTCTTAAACAAGTGCAAAAGTGCGAAAATAATCAAAGGTTATACTAATACACGTGTCGGATCCAAGTGATTCATCTTGTCTATCTGTTTTTAATTTATTTTTATTTTCAGCATTTAGTTAGTTTTTATTTTTCTTAGTTTAAAACATTTTTTCTCACTTTTTGATTTGATTAGACGTTGAGGATAAACCGGTATTAAAAGCTCTTGTGTCCTTGGACGACCTCGGTATCTTACCAACACTATACTACGTCCACGATGGGTGCACTTGCCCATATGTGTGTTTAGTGTTAGTGAATATCGTGTTTTATAAATTTAAAACTTGGCTAAAAGTGTAAAAAGGGGCTTAAATATACATCAAAATTATATTACACTATACGCACATCACTTAGTCAGTCTATCAACTATCACCCAAATAGTATCATTTCCCTTCTGCGTCTTAGGAAACTTGGTGATGAAATCCATCGTCACCATCTCCCATTTCCAACTGGGAATTTCAGGATGTTGTAGCAATCCTGACGGTTTCTGATGCTCAGCCTTGACTTGAGCAGATGTCAGACATTTAGCCACATGGGTGACTATAGACTTTTTCAAGCCTATCCACCAATAATTTGCCTTTACATCCTGGTACATCTTATCCGCTCCAGGATAAACGGAATATCTGGAATTGTGGGTGTAACATTTGTGCTTGTAATCGTTGTGAACAGTTCAGTTATCAATAAAACAATGTTATTTGATCCTAATGTTTTTTGGGTTGTGTTTTACATTTTTCATGTTTTGACTTTTGTTTAAATTTCAAACTCTACATCGCTTTCTAGAGAATTATACGCAAACTGGTGCGTAAACGTACTCAGCTTATTGCGACAAATACTCCGGAACATCAACATATACTCAACATACCTTAAATAACCTTTACATAACTTAGAAATAAGTTTTGAAGGCTTTGGTATAGCAAAAACAAGTTAATTCGCTTACAGGGACTAAACTTGACAAACTGCGAAAGTATGCCAATTTGAACCGTAACGAACATTCCGAGACATGTCCATAAGTTAAACATACCATAAATATCCTTTACATAGCTTAGAAATAGGCTTTGAGGGGTTTGGTATGCTAAAATAAACTTTTGGATCATTCAGGGACTAAAAGTGTCAAAAAGTGCACAAGTTTGCACTTTCGCGCATAACTTACGTTCTGAATACATCCGGACATCCAAAAATTTATGTAAGCATCCTAATATTATTCCTTAGTGTTTGGCATGAGAAAAATCCATTCGTCGCGTCATTTGGATCGTTTTTCGCGCTTATGCGCATTCCGTCGTAATTAAGCGAACATCGCGATCGTACGGCCAAACGAACCAACATCCGGCATATTTCTGAGCATATTTCATGTCCACAAAGTTTAGGCATCATTTTAGGGCCTTAAAGTTGGCTTTACGGGCCTTAGAAGTGTCGGAAATGACTTAAATACGCAACAGGGACCAAAGCTGCCAATTCTGAAAATATGTGCAGATCAGACGGGGCCAGGCGGCCCGCGTGAGTTTGGCCTGCATATTGAGGCGGGCCGCGTGGGACTATCAGACCAGATTCAATGTTGAATCCACTTGCAGTTGGCCTTTCGTTCGTTCAAGGGGCAATGCCCTTTCACCCAATCAAGAGCCAAGGGCCATTTTCAGTAACCACAACATTTTGACAAGTGGACGCTCAAGATCGTGGCACGAAAATCAAGAAACGATCCTAACGGCTCTACTTTTCCTATAAATACCCCCCCTTGTTGCTAAAAACTCACACAATCTGATCAAAATGCTCTAAGTTGATGCCATTGTTTCATACCTGAGCTCTTTGATCTAGATTAGCATTCGGGGACCCTCCGTAAGTCTTCTTTCGTTCTTTTATTCGCTTTTCGAGTCCGAAAGTCAACGTTTTGTTGACTTTCTGCATTGACCAGCCTATGGTCAACATGAAGTTCATTAGAACTTCATAACGTGAGCGTGATCACGATGGTTATAGTCCGTAGTGACTATACCTACTGATTACCACGTTATCTAGGCTCAGTGACGAGTCGTAGTTTCGGCCAAAATGTGCATTCTTGCATATTTTGTAACCAAACGACTCGTGAGCATCAAAGCCGTTTGTTTTGACGCCAAACCTGTTTTCTAAGCTTAGTTAAGCATGTTCTAACATGCTTAGCTCGTCACTTTTAGTTTAGTGCTTATATAGGGTCGTAAGGTAAGCGATCTAAACCATCGCTTATACTTTCAAACCCGACCCATTTGGTCGATCATTAGGATCCGACCAAACACATTAGGTGACCATAGCTATAACCTTCCGAGGTTATGCCTTGTGGTCACGATGTTAGGCGTTCCAGACGCGTTCTACGCGAACGACGCGTAAGGTAGCATAAGCTACCTAAACGGGTCGTAATGGGTCGCAAGCACTTAGGTTAAGTTTCATTTTAGTATGTAGGCTTCGTTAAACCATATTACACGAGTCTCCATACTCGTATGGTTTACGAACCCGCATACTATCCGATCCTTCCGATTTGGTCCGGTATATTAACATAGCTACCTATTAGGTGCCGTTTGATATCCCGTGATCTTTAGCATTACCTGGTTATTACACAAGAACTCCAAAGCAATCTCAGGTGAGTACATAGAACCCCATTTTCTACTGTTTTACAAACTGTTTTGGGGTGAAACACATGTGCCTATCTGTTACATTCATGCTTTCCATGTTTTCACATCATATGCCTGCTATGTTGTTAGTACATTATAGTACACGATTTCATTACATTTCATGCTATGTATGCCCATTGTGTGCGTACTTAGTACATTGATTTACATTACATTCCTGTTGCATATGTTTACTCAGCATATGGACACATTGATTTACATGAACATTTCTGTTGCATATGTTTACTCAGCATATGGACACATTGATTTACATGAACATTTCTGTTGCATATGTTTACTCAGCATATGGACACATTGATTTACATGAACATTTCTGTTGCATATGTTTATTCAGCATATGGACACATTGATTTACATGAACATTTCTGTTGCATATGTTTACTCAGCATATGGACACATTGATTTACATGAACATTTCTGTTGCATATGTTTACTCAGCATATGGACACATTGATTTACATGAACATTTCTGTTGCATATGTTTACTCAGCATATGGACACATTGATTTACATGAACATTTCTGCTTCGTATGTTTACTTAGCATACTTAGTACAATTGTTTACATCACATGCCTTCACTTTGTTATGACATTTGGTTTATTTAACATGGGACAATACATTCATTAAAATTAGCTACGCCGTTCGTTAGTAGGTAGTGGTACCATAGGAATTGACAACTCCCATTCCTGAAGTCCTGGGTTTGATAGGATTGTAAGGAATGACCGAATTCGATATACATAACTTAGATAAACCTTTAATTTGTTTAAGGGTTTATCGCCACAGTCTCAAGGCTTGGATGTATGCATATTTCACAATACCGCATAAATGTTAATATCAATAGAGCATGCATTTTTTTTCCACTGAACATAACGTTGATTTAAACCACGTTTTACTTCAACGACTTGTTTTGTGCATTTTACATATGGTTTAAGTTGATACATTTCGCTTACCGTACATGATACATTTTGGGATACACATTACATGATTTACATTGAACATAAACACGTTGACATTGACATACACATTTGGTGGTTTACATTGAACATAGACATTGGACATGATTTACACAATAACACTTGACAATTGAGTTATACAAGAACAATCTTACATGGTGGATGGTTTGGGTAAATGGTTTGAGTAACGTGGAGTATGTAATATGATGCAAACATGGTGGATACGCCGCTGGTACTTCCTATATATAAATGTTTGTATAATATTACATATCTTGGCGTTATCTAAATCATTTCAGTTTAGACATATAACATTTTATACAAATAACATACTTTTCATAAAACATTGTCTTACAAAACAACTTATCTTATTCAACTCATTTTACTAGGTTATTCATTTAACCTTACATTTATCTATACATATCATCTGATATTATCATTTTTCAAATGGTTTACAAAGCGAGACAAATTACAAGGTTCATGACTGACTGTTATTAAACATTTCTTTAAAACTCAAGTCATGAATCCCACTTTCACAAAACCTATGTATCTCACAGGCATTTTTATGCTGACGTACCTACTTTCACATGTGTTTTCAGGAGTTGTTCCATAAGATGTTGATCACGATACTAGGGCGGACATGTGCCTTAGAGACTAAAAGTGAAGATAGAACTAGTATAACTATGTTTTGAATTCTGTACTTCTTTTTAAGACAATGTAACACCCGTGTTTGATAAATAAAATGTAACTTTAATTTCCATGGTTGTATAACAATTAATTCTGTCAACAACACTCCCCGACGTTTTCCGCCGCGGTTGCATGTTATACGCGGTCGGGGTGTGACAGTGGGCTTCCTGAAGGATGACGTCACGAAGTCCTCCATAAACAGGAACCCATATTCTTCCATTTAATCTCAGGATTCCGTCCTTGCCATAGGATAACTGTTCTTCAGTTACTCCTAGTTTTTCGTTAGGATAGTTAGCTTCTGACACAGCTTCCTTCTGTGCAGCTAACAACCTTTCATTCAGACTATTCTTGATTTCAATGCTTTTGGCATTGATTCTTATTGGCTTCACTCTTTCATTCAGACTACATTAGCCTTGCCCGGATGGTATCTTATTTCACAATCATAATCATTCAGAGTTTCCATCCAACGTCGCTGCCTCATGTTCAAATCCTTCTGATTGAACAGATGCTGAAGGCTCTTGTGATCAGAATAGATCACACATTTAGTTCCATATAAATAATGTCTCCACAGTTTTAATGCAAATACAACAACACCCAGCTCCAAGTCATGGGTGGTGTAATTCTTTTCATACACTTTTAATTGTCGTGAAGCGTGGGCAACGACCTTGCCTTTTTGCATTAGCACACAACCCATCCCGGTGTGTGATGCATCACAATAGACTACGAACTCTTCAATTCCTTCAGGTAATGTCAACACTGGTGCGTTACTTAACTTTTGCTTCAAAATGTCAAATGACTCTTGCTGCTTAGGTCCCCAATTGAACTTGCTATTCTTGCGAGTCAGCAAGGTCAGGGGTGCTGCAATTCTTGAGAAATTTTCAATGAAGCGTCTGTAGTATCCTGCTAGACCTAGGAAACTACGAATCTGCGTAGGCGTCTTCGGCTCCTGCCAATTCATGAAAGCTTCAACTTTAGCGGGATCCACTTGAATACCACGCTCACTGACTACATGTCCAAGGAATTGGACTTCTCGTAGCCAAAATTCACATTTAGAAAATTTTGCATAGAGCTTTTCTTGATGAAGCAATTTAAGGATACATCGAAGATGCTTCTCATGGTCAGCTTGACTTTTCGAGTATATGAGAATGTCATCGATGAAGACGATAACGAATTTATCCAAATAAGGCTTGCAAACGCGATTCATGAGATCCATGAACGCGGCAGGTGCATTAGTGAGCCCAAAAGGCATCACTAGGAACTCGTAGTGACCATAACGAGTCCTAAATGCAGTTTTGTGCACATCTTCCTCCTTGACCTTCAATTGATGGTAGCCTGACCTTAAATCAATTTTGGAAAAGTAGCTTGCTCCTTGTAATTGATCGAACAGATCGTCGATCCTGGGCAAAGGATACCTATTCTTTATAGTGACCTTATTAAGCTCACGGTAATCGATGCACAAACGCATCGAACCATCTTTCTTTTTGACGAATAAGATTGGTGCTCCCCAAGGAGACGAGCTAGGTCTTATAAAACCTTTGGCTAGCAAATCATCTAGCTGCGTTCTCAATTCCTTCATTTCTGTTGGCGCCAATCTATATGGTGCTCTGGCAATAGGAGCTGCTCCTGGAATAATGTCGATTCTGAACTCCACTTGTCTATCTGGTGGCAAACCAGGTAGTTCTTCAGGGAAAACCTCAGGATACTCAGAAATAATGGGGATGTCTTCAATCTTGGGCTTCTGCTCATCAATGGTCACTTGTGCCATATAAATGACACAAACCTTCTTCAAACATTTGGATGCCTTTAGCATAGACACTTGCTCAGGCAATCCATGATGTGTATCTCCCTGAATGGTAAGTGGTTCTCCAGATGGAGTCTTGATCACCACTTGCTTCTTGTTGCATACTATCTGGGCTTGGTTATGCGATAACCAATCCATACCTAATACTACATCGAATCCGGCTAACTTAAAGGGTAATGGGGATAAAGGAAAAGAGTGGTTTCTAATGGATATGACACATCCATCTAACACAGTCGAGACTGTCTCCAAAGTCCCATCAGCTAATTCTACCTTATAATTTGCACTTAAGGCTTTAAAAGGCAATCTTAACAATTCACAAAACTTACTATCCACAAAAGATTTATCTGTTCCAGAATCAAACAATACTCTTGCGAAAACGTCATTAATGAGAAACGTACTGGTTATGACATTATCGTCCTGAATAGCTTCCTTTGCATCCATGCGGAAGACCCTTGCATTGGTCTTCTTTCCCTCTTCAGCTTTCTTCACCAGCTTTGGGCAGTTGGTCTTGATATGCCCTTTTTCATTGCAACTATAACAAGTTGCATCCTTTAGTTTCTTGCACTCAAAAGTCCTATGCTCAGAGGACTTACAGATCCCACACGCCTTCGGCTGGGATTTTTATTCATACCTGCACCTCCCGAAAGATCTTGCATTTGGGCCTATCACTCGATTGATCACCTTTCTTAAATCCTGACCCTTTTTTATGATCATGACCTCCCTTGAACTTCTTGCTTGACCGGCATGAATTATCATCTTCACGCTTCCTCTTCTCTGAGTCAGCATTTCTCAATGATCTCTGCCTCACTGCATCCTGGGTGAGAGACAGAGATATATCCGCTACAGATCTGAAAGTAGCGGGCCGAGAGGCTTTCACGCTAGCTTTGATTTCTGGGACCAAACCCCCAATGAAACGCGCGATCCTCTTGGGTTCCGGGGTTACCAGGTATGGAACCAATCTGGACAGGGTGTTGAAACTTGTAAGGTATGCCTGGCAATCCAGGTTCTTCATGACCAACGATAGGAAATCAGATTCTATCCTCTCAACCTCATGCTGAGGGCAGTAGTTTTCTTTGATAAGAGCAACAAATTGCTCCCATGACATGTTGTACAAAGCAACTTTTCCAGAGGCTTGAACCAAAGACCTCCACCACGCTAGGGCTTCACCCTTGAATGACTGGGATGCAAACTTTACCATATCCCTCTCAGGACAACCACTAATGTCCACAACAGTGTCCATTTCATCTAGCCAGGTCATACAATCCACAACTCCCTTCTCCCCAGTAAAATCTCGGGGCTTGCAGGATACGAAGTACTTATACATGCAACCCTTGACGCGAGGTGCATCATCAAACACTATCTTCTTAGGGTGAACACTGTTCTCATTTGATGAGTGACGATCGTCATCTCTCTTGGGTTTGGGCTGAACAGAGGGGGGTTTGCTATGAATCCCAGAATGAGATTTTGGCTTGGAGTGAGGTGTAGACAGAGTTCTACTTTGGGTCCCAGAGGACTCATTGTACTGTCTATCTAAAGCTTTTGTAACTGCATTATCCACTAATGCTTGAAGCTCCGCTCCAGTTAACTGTATTTTGGCATTTTCATGGTTTCCCCCTAGATGACTATTCACTTCATCTGACCCAGCCATGTAGCTTCAATTGCTACATATGGAATTAATGGGCAAGGTTATACTTAGGGTTTTTTTATAGTATTTTGTAATTTATTAACCAAGGTTTTAAATTGCCATTTTAGGTTAATTTGTTAAAATTTTATGATCTTTACCATTACCCTAAAAATATTTTTAATAATAGCACAAAAGGCCTAGTCACAAGGACAATTTAATTAAACCAGGACTTTACAGTATCCAGGTATTTAGGTTTGAATCATAGTTCATCACCATTTATTAACAGGGAGTCATAAGCTACCACTGTTTCTAGTCCCAGAGGACATTTAATTATTGCCCACAGGCACTTCGCTCCTAAGAGGCGGTTAAATAATTTAGGGAATTTAAAGATTAACCCCTTTTTAAAGGATGGCCTGTGTGACTTTATTGATTCACAGTTTGCCAAAACTGTTAACATACAAACAAATGTTAACAACAAGGGAATCTATTATGTGGGTTCTACC
The DNA here is from genome assembly GCF_002127325.2 of Helianthus annuus. Classification (NCBI taxonomy): domain Eukaryota; kingdom Viridiplantae; phylum Streptophyta; class Magnoliopsida; order Asterales; family Asteraceae; genus Helianthus; species Helianthus annuus. The sequence continues at coordinate 37,056,312 of NC_035444.2, read as the reverse complement.
ATCTTGGCCATGTCTGCAACAACATATAGGCTAGGTTTTCCCTCTAAGATTCCTTTAATAATTAACGCAGAATAGTCCTAAATTGAGATGTTAGTATGGATCTTAATCTATTTATGGAACTACCATCTTGGCCTTGTTTTATGATAACATATGGCTAGGTCTCTGTTCTTTTTAGATTTTACCATTTTAATATAATGGCAGATCTTTTAATTATTTTCATTTATTTCATGTTTTATACACATAATTAACAATAATAATTAAAATGAAAATTTAAACTAAAACATCTCATAAATTGTTTTAACAAATACAACATTTGCCCTAAACGGGACTTCTACGAAAATAGATGCCCACGCAGGGGCGGAAAACAAAACAAACCCACGCAGGGGTCAGCTAAAAAGACACGCCCACGCAGGGGTAGAATACAAAGTGACAAGCCCACGCAGGGGCCGAGTACTGAAGCAAAAAGTCCACGCAGGGACTTGATTACAACTAAAATAAATAAACAACAAAAGGTCTTCAATGACCCCTCCTTTTGGACTTCCCTTTAATCAAGTCTGATAATCCCTTGAAGAAGCCACGAGTGTTACTGCGCTCGGTTTGGATCTCCCGTTCACAGCGGTCCAATCTTTCAAGGACCTCTTGCTGGCGCTCAGGCGGGATCAACTGCGGCTGCGGCGGCTGGTACAGAGGTTGAGGAGGTGGTGGACGCTGGTACCCATAAGTCGGGTAACCAGTGGTCCAAAGACCACCATAAGGTCCCTCCGGGTGACTAGCATTGTAGTCCCATGCCTCCTGGTATGGGTCCACACTAGCATAGTTGTAATGGGTATGCGCCGGCTGCTCAAAGGTGTTATACGCCGCTGAACCGGCGTATGCAGGGATTAGGTTATCAAAACCCAACGGAGGTGCCATAGGCACTGAGTTGACCTCTGGAATGGGGTTTGATGGACCCCCCATTTGCGGGTCTTCTTCCTCCTGGAGTGGCGGATAAAGACTGCCACTCGAGGGCTAAGGAGTGCTGATGCAGACTCCTCCCCGCGCAGACATCCATGCGTTCGACCTTCTCCGCCTCGGTGGCTCCGGAGGCGGCTGTTGCTCCACTGGTGGTGGTGGTGGTGGCGGCGTGACTGCCACAAATCGAGAATCCTCGGAAGGATCCTGCTGCTGTTGCTGCTGGTAAGGCGACGAGTGTTCGGACGAGGTGAAATACCAGTCCCACTATTTGAACCTCTCCTGATAAGTGTCGGGACCACGATAAGGTGATCCGTGAAAGGATGACCCGTCAGAGATTTCAATCGGGTGGTTTGGTGTTCCGGACGCAGGCTCCACGGGATCCGTATCTTCATCCATATCGTCAGCATGGTCACCTGAGAAATGATCCTCAGGTCCTAGTGGGTTAAAACCCACGGGTTCTGGAAAGATATTAGCCGGGTTGAACCGGCTCTGGAAGACTGGGGTTGGGTCGCCATACGAATGGTGAGAATTCGATCTTTGTAAAGGTATGAATGAAGGTGGCTGGTTATTGGGCTCATTTTCCGAATGGGGCCCGAAAGAATGCAAGTATGAGGGCTGTTGGTGCACTACATCTGTCGACTTCGTCTTGGATCGAGTCTTAGCATTAGAGTGTTAGATTAGGGCACATTTTACGAGAAAACAGAATATTATATGTGTGTTTAGAGTTAGGTTCGCTTATAGTGACATAGGTAGAGGTCCGCTTATATGTCATCTAATAGATCCGCTTATTTGTCACTTGTGAGGTTCGTTTATATGTACAATGTAGGTCCGCTTATTCGGACATGTACATTGAAGCGGATCTCCAGGCCCTATAAATAGCCTCATAAGCGAAACCATTTGAATAGGTCTTGAAAACTGTACCGAAGTGCTGCCGGTCCAGGATTTGAAAGTAAACTGTCAGAAATCAATGCAAATAGAAGTTTAAAGTGATTTGCAAGCTATTTCTACGTTGATTACTTGTTTTCCGCACCTGTAGTTAACAAAAACTCCTCTGAACGACTCATTCGGGTCGAGACACGATCCTACAAGTGGTATCAGAGCATCAGGAGGAGGAGTTCTGCAGAGAATAGCTGGAATTCATCAAGTTTTTCTTTCTTCTACACTTTCTTTCTTCAGTTCAGAAAGTTCCACCAGTCAAAATCAGCTCAAAATTTCAAAGATTGTGCGTAACAGTATATAGACAACCCTTGAAAGTTTGATGTTAAAATTCACATTAAAAATGGGTCAAATTAGCTTCCGAGTTAGTTCCGCTTATACGGACAATCAAGTAGTTTCGCTATTGTGACCAGATAGCTCCGCTTATAGATACATTTTATCAAGTAGATCCGCTTCAAAGAACATGGTAGTTCCGCTTATTGTTACACTTTTCAGAGAGTTCCGCTTGTCTGAACCAAGTAGGCCTGCTTGGTTGACCATTAATTAGTTCCGCTTGGTTGAACATCAAGTAGGTCCGCTTCAGTGAACAACATTCAGGTCCGCTCTTGTGATCATCCAGTGGTTCGCTTATACTGACTTAGTGGTTCCGCTTATTTGGTTTACTAGTTCCGCTTGTGTGTTCTCAGCAGTTTCGCTTTTGTGAACAGTTTCGCTTTTGTGAACATAGGGTTCCGCTTATAAGGGCTGTTGTGAAAATTGTTAAAAATTTGAATATGGACGAGGAATTTTTCAATGCATTCGCTACTCTGGTTACACCGATCACTGTTGCTCAAACCACAATGCTTGAAAACGAAACGGGAACAATGCAGAAACCACCCAAACTATTGAACATTGAAGAATATAAAGGATGGGAGGATCGTTTCGAGAACTGGGTACAAGCGAATTATCTTTATGCATGGGAGTGTGTGGAAACGAAGTATGTGAGACCACTAAATGATGATGAAGAGGAAGTGGCGATTAAGGACATGAGTGCCGATGACAAAAAGAAGTACAAAAATGAGAAAATGATGCTAAGTCTGCTACAACAAGCTGTGAAGGAAGATATTATGGTATTGGTACAACACAACGGAAGTTCATACTCAATCTGGAAAGCTTTACGTTCAAAGTTTGTGGGTAGTCAGGAAATGGTGAAGAATAAAAAGTCGCTTTTGAAAAAAGAGTTTGATTTGCTTATAGGATTGAAGAATGAGAGTACAAAGCAAATCACTGAAAGATATTGTAATCTGTTGGTGAACATGAAAAGATTAAGCATCAACAAAGACAATGAAGAGTTAATTGAAAAGCTTGCTGATGCTTTACCACATGAAACGTGGGGAACTTATCTGATGATGCTCAGGAACAAAAAGGGTTTTAGTACATTAACTTTGAGCAAATTCATTGAAAAATTGGAAGCTCAAGAAATGGAACAAAGAAAGATTGTTAGAATGAAGGATTTTGATGGTGAACAGGATATTGGATTGTATTACAAAACAGGAGTGAACGAGAAATTTTCAAATCTATCTCCAAAAATTGAAACCGCTTACAACGCCAAGAATGTTTCTGGAAGTTCATCATCAGGATCAAACAGCAAAACCAGTTTCACATCATTTCCATCTTTTGATCCAAACATTTCAGCAACAAAAAATGGGAAGAAACTTCAGTGCAATATTGTATTAAATCTTGAAAATGATCAAGATTATTCTGAGGAGGTTGCTAAAAACCAAATGTCTTTGTTAGGAATGGTCTTAGAGTCTTACAGTTGTTTTGTTGCAAGTCGTATCGGGAATCCAATGCTAACCAAGGAAGATTACGACCAGATAGATGCTGAAGAGATGGAGCTAATGGACATAAAGTGGTGTTTGGCTAGCGTGTTACGAAGAGCTGAGAAATTCAAGCAGATCACGGGGAGAGATGATCTTCGTGAGGCTAATGTTTCTACTTTAGGTTTCGACAAATCTAAAGTCACTTGTTTTCGTTGCAGGGAGAAAGGACACTTCAAGAGGGAGTGCACTAACCGCGAAGCAAGTGGAGCTCAGAATCCTTTCAACAACAACAATGATTATTATCGAAAAGCCATCTACGATCAAGTAGCTCAACAACCATCTCAACAGAATCAACATCAAGCACAAACTGCACATGGAAGACCTATAATTGAAGATTCTGGAAAAAGAGCTTGTGTAGGTAATCAAGATTGTTTGAAGAGAAAGGATGGTAGTGCCTTGGTAATTGATCAAGACGATGAAAAGTTACCCGAGGGATTTAGCTGGGAAAATTTTTCTTGGGATAACTACATTCCTGATCAAGATAAAGCTTACACAGCTTTTGTTGCCAAAGTTGAAGAAGAAAGTAATGATGATACTGAGTACTATGCTAAACAGATGGCAAAACATTTGAAGATGTTAGCTGAAAGTGACAGTGAGGATGAGAAGGCAAAGAAGAAAAAGAAGAAGGTGAAAACACCGGTGAGCAGTGATGATGAAACAACTCCGGTGATTCGAAAGAAAGTGAAAGTTCCAGAGTTCAAGATTGATGAAGAAGCTGTTGCTAAGACGAGTCCAATAATTTGTGAAAATTGTGAAGTTGTAAAGAAAAAAAATAGTTCTTTGATTCACAATATGAACAAATTAAAGGAATCTTATGATGTGCTCAACAAAGCGATGAACATGTACAATAACACAAGTGAAGAGCAAGCAACTACGATGAAGACACTTCAAGGAGCATTCATGGTGAAACAAAAAGTTGTGAACAACTATATTGAGAAGTGTGGTGAACTCGAACAGAAACTTGAACTTCAAAGAATTGAAACTGAAAGAGTTAACCGTTTATTGAAAAGTTACTCATGTTCGTCTTATGTCATTGACAGGATTTATCCGATGGCTGAAAGCTTGAAGGCATTTGAAGACAATGAAGTAACTGAAGAAAAGAAAGTTTCTGAAGAGAAGGTTGAAGAAAAGACTCCAGAGAAAAAGACCAAAAGGAAGAATGACACTGAAAAGACGTAATCTGGTAAGAAACAAGGTGTCAGTTACAACAGATGTCCACCTCCGTTGGAAAACGGATATCTTGCTAGAAATCCAAATGATGAAAGAGTCAAAAAGGCAACAAATTTACAGTGGGAGTCGGAGTCGTCAGTAAACTTTCCAGATAGTATTGATGTCGTGTTTACATCGTCTGACACTAATCAACAGTCTCAATTAATGAAGAAAGTCGTGGATCATGTGTTAGAAAACGATGAGATAGAAGAGTCAAAGTCGGAGTTTGCATCAGAGTCCAAATCTGGGTCAAGCACTCCGTGTCAAACAGAAAAACAGGACAAAATAGTTTATGATAGAAAATTTCTGTTATTAAAATCTGATTTGGATGATGGATTGTTTAAAGTTGTTTACACTTTGAATGATTCTGACAAATTATATTCTGATGAAGAATTTCCAATAAGAGGTGTCAAAACTGACCTGATAAAAAAGGTTTTTAAACTCACAGAAATTAATATTTCTGAAATAAAAGATTTATGTCTTAATGAAAAACCTAAAAAATACACCTCAAGAGTACAACAAAGATTAAACAAGAAAAAGAATTACAGTTCTGGTTCAAGTTTTCAAAAGAAATCAAACCATAACGGCAATTTCAAAAAGAAAGGCTTAGGTTTTACTCCTACAGAAAAACAGAAAAATGAAAAATATGTTCGTGATTTTAAATCAAAAGTGACATTTGTTTCAGGGAGTTCATCTGAAGAAGAAGATAAGAAAGACTTCTGGAGGCAGTCAAACAATGAGTTCCTTGCAAAGAAGCAAGATGAGTTGAAGAAGATGGCTGAGCAGAAGAAAGATACGAGAACCTGTTTCCAATGCAACACTGTTGGACATATTGCCAGAGATTGTTCTAAGGCAATAAATTCAAAACAGGGAGTATCGTAAACTCAAGGAAAGAGTAGTTGAGTTCGAACCACCAATTGATAGAACAAAATTGTTCCAAGATTCTATATTTGAAATTGGTGAGAGTTCGAACAAGTTTTACAAGAAGAAAGCTAAATCTGACAACCAGAAATGGGTTGTTAAGAGAGTTGGTGAAAGCTCTAGCGATGATTCTGATAGGTCAAAATCAGAGGAGCTATCTTCTGGCGATGAAACTGATTCCAAAAAGTCAGTTGAGCCACAAATTGTTTCAAAAAGTGAAGCTGTTTTAAAAGATGAAAAATCAGTTCCGATTGTGAATGATGAGGATTTTCCATTACTTCGAGCTGAAAATTATAAAAAGAAAATTGGTAAAGTTGAAATTTCTAACCAATTTTATAATGATAAACAGGAATTTGATGCTGAGAAGGTCTTTAACCCCAAAGTTCAACATATCTTTGGTAAGATGATTGATCGAAAAGTCAAAGGGGTTAAGGAATTTTATGAGAAGAAGAGGAAAGGTAAGAAACCGAGTGATGGTGACTCGGTGAAACCCAAGGCTGGTCAGGTTTGGGTGGATATTTTCTTCGACTAAAAACCTGACTTGCCAGAGCTCCCAGATTGGTAAGCGTGGAGCATGAATCGGCATCTTTCTTGAGTTTTATTCGGTAATGTCAATCATACAAACGGTAAAAAGGTTTGTTTGTGTTTGTTGTACAAGTGTTTAGAAGATTTGATTGCGCATTCTAGTATATGGTAAATCAAGGACATTAATTGGTACTTGTATTTTCCTACAAGTGATTGAGAGTCAAGATGATGAACCATATCACCGTCCCTATAAGTGGTAAAATCAATCAAACTTATTTTCCGGAAAAACCATTTTGATTAAGACAAACTTAAGTGTTTTGAAATCTAAATGGGAAAATAGTTTGTTGATAGGAGGAATTCTGATTGTTTATGCCAAGTTAATGGCGATTTGAAGTAATTTGATATCAGTTGTTATATTTCTGTACAGTTGGTTTTGAATTTACTTCAAGTGGGTCAAGAGCTTAGTTTGTTTTCATATTTTATTTAATGTGTTTGCATTTTAGGGGGAGTAGAAAATTTCAGAAAATCCAAAAACATTAGAAAATTTGAAAAAGCCAAAAACATGATAAAACTGAAAAATGAGGTCTTGTTGCATAAAAGAGGAAATGATAGTACATCAGTGGACTATCACAGCACGCTAAAGATTTGAAAAGATAAAAGTGATAAACAATCTTACTGCGGATGTGTCAGTAGATTTTTGCACATTTAATAAATTGAAACGAGATATAAATCTAAATTCAAACTTGCTTAATTTGTGGGTAACTATTCTTGGATATATGGGTAACCCCCGAAATCTTGTTTGAAAGGTCCCTCTTTCTGAGATACTAGGTGACGTGATGTCGTGGTCACAATCAAATTTAATCCAATTACTACTAAATAGATAGTGGCAAGTGGGTATCGAACACAGGGAGTTTGTGGAATATGTGCTATTTATATTGTTTATCTAAGTTAACTAAATTAAGCTAATTGCAATAAAATAAAGTTCAAGAGTTGGTTTGATTGATTGAGTTTTAAAAAACTAAATTACTATTCTAATTGCAAAATGAAAGTGTTGGTTGTAAACAATTTAGAGACAAATGATCATCTTTAGTTTCCGGTTTGCTTTGACATTTATGCTATCATTCCACTAGAAAGAACTACATAGACATAGCTCATGTGTGATTACTTGTAGTGATGAAAGGGAACTAAGTACTCAGATTCCTAGAACGTGAGGTTATTACCCGATGATCAACTAACCCTTACCCAAGTCTAATTTTACCCATGATATCTCGATTGCCAACGGCACCAAGAACGTATGATTTCAAACTAGATTAATATAAGAATCAACAATTTACAACAAAGCAATCACACACCATAACAAACAAATCATAAAGATAAAGATTGTTATTCTAGAAATTAGGAAATCAAAGCATAAAGTCTTACAAACCTTCAACTAAAGACAATCATAACAAGTTTAGCCACTCATGGCTTTAACAAACATCATAACAAAGTCTTGATCTTCCAAATAAGTTAGAAACATAAGAACAATGATTAAAGATATCTTCAAGCTCCCAAGAACAACCAAAAATCGTCTCTAATTGTTGTGTAACTGAATGGGATTGATTAGAGGTGAAAGGGCATCATAAATCCGCATTAATAGGTAGAAGTTACACATTTACGTAGGTCAGCGCCGTAAGCTACGGTGGCCACCGTAGCTTACGGTGGTTTGGAATGGCTTATGGTGGCTTTAAACTGTCATACGGTGACAAAAAGTGCCAGTCGGCGCCGTAAGCTACGGCCCTTGCCGTAGCTTACGGCAGGCTTCAGCATGAAAACTTGTTTTCAGCATAACTTTTTTCGTTTCAACTCCGTTTTCGCCTACGTTCTCGTAATTTCGCCCTCTATCATGCTATCCTCTTAATTCTTCAATTCCAAAAATTGATTTTTTTCATTGATGCTCCAAATCACTTCCCTTTTAAGCTCTATTTGCACCTGCACGTCCAAACAACTAGTAGTTACCAAGTTCAAACAATTAAACGTGTAAAGCATGGGATTTAAATCTTTTTAAGGCACTTAAGGGTTGTCCTACGGACCACCCGTCACATCCCCACACTTACCCGTTGCTTGTCCCAAGCAACTCATTCACTAACCAATTCAAAACCACAAGCGATCAACATGCAAACCAAGCTAAAATGTACCGTTCTTTTACTAACTTTTTATCAAACCACAAGACACACCCCTCACAAAAACTCTCGGTGACAAGTAATATTAGCAACATTATGCTAACACGCTCAATGCAAGTGTGTGATTGTGCGACAATAAGCTTGTATACAAATCAAGTTTCCTCCTATCAAATACCTAGAATGCTTATGAATCAAAAGGACTTACGGGTTATAACGGGGCTATGTGTAAAGGTAGGAAAATGGTGGGATATATATGCAAGAGCTGTTTTGATTTGACCCGGTTTTTATTTCTACTACTAAACAAAGCAAACATCAACTATATACACAACTTCTTCAACATTCTCAACTACTATTGCAACTAAATACTTCTTTTTTTTTGTATTTTTCTCATATTTTTCTCTTTCTTTTTTTTTCTTTTCTTTCTTTTTTTTTCATTCACATCAAACTCAACAATATATACGAGAACATCATTACTACATACTAAATCTCCTAAACCGAGTCATCTCAAAAGGTAAAATTTTGTAGGAAATAGGTTTGGGTCACAACCGAATGGTATAAGGCTCAAACATGGCTTTCTAAGGACCAAACCCCCACCCCTCACAATACCAAGCTCATATATGTAAAGTATGAGGTCCAACCCACCAATCCCACACTCATACTCAACAAGACAAGGTTACCTAAAAGCCCCTTATCATTTTCAAAAGCATGCTAACTCTAGGATTTAACAAGAATTCGTACACAAGTTCTATTAACACAAAACACACACCGCCACTCAAAACAAAGAACTATCTATAATAATCATATGTGGCTCAAATTCTCACCAAGAATAGACTAGGAATGGGTATCGGTGTGTCAAGTGGCACAATATCAAGTTTTCAAATTTTTACACTTTTTGCTTGGATTTTACAAAAAAAAAAAAAAATTAATTCTCAAAAATTCCCCCCATCCCCACACTTGGGATACATTGTCCCAATGTATGGTTTTGAGGGAAAGATCGCTTTCAACAAAAACACCAACATTTGCTTTACATCTCGAACCCCAAATTTCTTTTTTTTTTTATTTTTTATTTTATCAACTAATACCAATATTTTAATACTAAAGAACATAACAAGACTAAGGAAAGAGTACATTGACCTGGTGAAGTTTGACACAACAGATGTTGTAGATAATCCGACTTCCTATCATCACCTTCACACAACTCTCCGCACATCTTCCCCACACTTATCTAAAAACACCTTGGGTTGCCTCCCAAGCAGCGCTAAAGTTTAGGTCTTCAGCCCGACCGTACCTGATATGTCTCAAGGTGGTCTCAATGCACATTTACCTTTTTCGTTGCTGATGTAAGCACGGTGTTTGATTCTTCTATTGTGTGTGTGCTTTGTCACGTCCCATCTTTCTTTGCAAAATTCTTTAAATCCACATTTTCCTACCGAATTTCCAACAAATGCTCGGTAGTTTACTCTACACTTCACTACTTCGTTTTCTGTGCCCAACAAATCCAAACTCTCCCATAAACATAACTTATGAATGAAATCTCCCACATCATGAAGTGCCACCTTCCTAGTTTCTAAACATGCATCCTTAACACTCTTGGTTTCTATAACCACCACAGTCGGAGAGTTGTAATCAACTTTGATTGGTTCATCAAGTAAAAGGCCCTCAACTTTGCTCTCCATAGGTGGTTCCTCCACAATAATTTCAATTGTATATTCCTCATTTGGCCCTAATAATTCAGTTTCAAGTTCGGGAGGACTCACAACCTTTTCTTCTACATCACCCATAGGTGTCATTTGTTCAATCTGCACATATATCCAGTGTTGTTTTGCTTGACGTTTTTCCAATATCGACGTCCCTGGCCTCATCTCTTTCACCTCTTTTGGTAACAAATCATATTTCCATTCCAAAAGTTCTACTCGTTCTTCCATTGACAAATGAGGTTTTATTAATTCTTTTTCAACATGAACCATGTGTCTCTTTCTCATCATCTCGTCAAGACTTTCAGATTTATGTGACTGATAGTGCAAAGTAGGTTGTTGGGTTACCCATTCATAACCATACTGATCAAATGTATACTGAGCATGATAATAGTCTTGATCGTACATCTGAGGGCCTTCATATGAAAGTTGGGAATATTCATAATAATCACCGTAATCGTACTTCTCTTGGTAACTCATTTTTTTAATCCCCTTAATGTTCGCTCAATTTCCGGATCAAACGCCAATGGTGATAGCTTGTGAGAGCTCCTAGTACGCATGCACCTATCAATACCTGCACACTAACACACCCAGCGTAAACCAGAAAAATAACAAACTTAAAAAGAAAAAAAAATAACACACGTTGCGCACTACTCCCCGGCAACGGCGCCAAAATTTGACGTGATGTCGTGGTCACAATCAAATTTAATCCAATTACTACTAAATAGATAGTGGCAAGTGGGTATCGAACACAGGGAGTTTGTGGAATATGTGCTATTTCAATTGTTTATGTAAGTTAACTAAATTAAGCTAATTGCAATAAAATAAAGTTAAGAGTTGGTTTGATTGATTGAGTTTTAAAAAACTAAATTACTATTCTAATTGCAAAATGAAAGTGTTGGTTGTAAACAATTTAGAGACAAATGATCATCTTTAGTTTCCGGTTTGCTTTGACATTTATGCTATCATTCCACTAGAAAGAACTACATAGACATAGCTCATGTGTGATTACTTGTAGTGATGAAAGGGAACTAAGTACTCAGATTCCTAGAACGTGAGGTTGTTACCCGATGATCAATTAACCCTTACCCAAGTCTAATTTTACCCATGATATCTCGATTGCCAACGGCACCAAGAACGTATGATTTCAAACTAGATTAACATAAGAATCAACAATTTACAACAAAGCAATCACACACCATAACAAACAAATCATAAAGATAAAGATTGTTATTCTAGAAATTAGGAAATCAAAGCATAAAGTCTTACAAACCTTCAACTAAAGACAATCATAACAAGTTTAGCCACTCATGGCTTTAACAAACATCATAACAAAGTCTTGATCTTCCAAATAAGTTAGAAACATAAGAACAATGATTAAAGATGTCTTCAAGCTCCCAAGAACAACCAAAAATCGTCTCTAATTGTTGTGTAACCGAATGGGATTGATTAGAGGTGAAAGGGCATCATAAATCCGTATTAAAAGGTGGAAGTTACACATTTACGTAGGTCAGTGCCGTAAGCTACGGTGGCCACCGTAGCTTACGGTGGCTTGGAATGGCTTACGGTGGCTTTAAACTGTCATACGGTGACAAAAAGTGCCAGTCGGCGCCGTAAGCTACGGCCCTTGCCGTAGCTTACGGTAGGCTTCAGCATGAAAACTTGTTTTCAGCATAACTTTTTCGTTTCAACTCCGTTTTCTTCACCGTTTTCGCCTACGTTCTCGTAATTTCGCCCTCTATCATGCTATCCTCTTAATTCTTCAATTCCAAAAATTGATTTTTTCATTGATGCTCCAAATCACTTCCCTTTTAAGCTCTATTTGCACCTGCACGTCCAAACAACTAGTAGTTACCAAGTTCAAACAATTAAACGTGTAAAGCATGGGATTTTTATCTTTTTAAGGCACTTAAGGGTTGTCCTACGGACCACCCGTCACTAGGTCTTTATACTCAGTGATATCTGGGGTATTATTCCGGGACTTCTGCTGTATGGAAGTACTGACCTAGTCCCTGAATAATACTTTCTGCAAAAACTTTGAAATATAAGCTCGCCCTCAGCAATTTGATTAAACAATAAAATTGATAATCTTTGTTGTTGTAATAAAAGATCCTCTAAAGGGGACCCACCAAAAGTCGAAGCCGTCATCTCTCTGTGTATACGGAAGTATCGACCTGAGCTCTAACGACCCTCGCATATAACCCCTTTACAGATATCATCTGTAGTATACTCACCTGTAAGACTGAACATTGGGATCTGGATACAGGAGTATATTAGAGTGGAGTGATACACAATTAAGTTTAAGTTTCTAAAACATTAATATCGTATCTCGAATCGATTGAAATTTGCGTGAAAATTTAAAGTGGATCAATATACTGACAATCTAGGTAAATTGTTTAGAACTTAGAATGTTTAAAGCTTAACGGTGTTGGTGACATGTCTCATAAAACTGATATGATCCTTTTGCACAAACTCTCAAAATATTGTCTGTAAATATTTCATTTCTGCATTTACTTTCCTTCAGAAAATTCAAAAAGATTTTTGGTGTGTTTTAGCATAACTTTTGAAAAACTCAAAAAGATTTTCGACGACTGATATTGAAGAACAGATTTTCAAAATTCTAAGTGCTGAACATGATGAACATATGGTTTGGGAGAGTGTGTTGTTTTGATAAGAAACATGATACAATTTCAAGTGGTTCATCAGGATCTAGTTGGTTGATGTGTTTGTGATAATTTATATGCTTAAAAGTTTATCATAAAATCTATGTTTGTGGTAGGATTTTATGCAGGAAGAGTCAATATTTGAGGGGGAGTGCTTGTTGGAGATGAAGATCTTAAATGATGTCAACATACAAGAGAAGAAGTTTGTTGGTGATAAAAGAGAAAGAAATGAAGATAGAGAGAGAGAAGCCCAGAGACTGATCAAGACTGAAGGTGTGAAGTCACGATATTGTCAAAGACTCGATGAACGACTCCGTCAACATCTGAGGGGGAGTTTGTTGGTGCACTACATCTGTCGACTTCGTCTTGGATTGAGTCTTAGCATTAGAGTGTTAGATTAGGGCACGTTTTACGAGAAAACAGAATATTGTATGTGTGTTTAGAGTTAGGTTCGCTTATAGTGACATAGGTAGAGGTCCGCTTATATGTCATCTAATAGATCCGCTTATTTGTCACTTGTGAGGTTCGCTTATACGTACAATGTAGGTCTGCTTATTCGGACATGTACATTGAAGCGGATCTCCAGGCCCTATAAATAGCCTCATAAGCGAAACCATTTGAATAGGTCTTGAAAACTGTACTGAAGTGCTGCCGGTCCAGGATTTGAAAGTAAAATGTCAGAAATCAATGCAAATAGAAGTTTAAAGTGATTTGCAAGCTATTTCTACGTTGATTACTTGTTTTCCGCACCTGTAGTTAACGAAAACTCCTCTGAACGACTCATTCGGGTCGAGACACGATCCTACAAGGGCGAAGAACTGAGAGAGACTGATCGCCTCCCAGGCTCAACATAGAGTCTCCACGGTTCTTGCGGGCTTGTACTCATAGTAATAGAGGGTGTTCGCCGGTGTGATGGTCCGGCCTCGTGATCATGACCCGTAACTGGGCCTTTGCCTCGTCCTCGTAGAAATCTCGGCGGCATTTTTAACCTGCAAACATGGTTAAGATAACGACCAACATATAAAAAAATAAAAATAAAAAGACCAAAATAAAACAAAACAAAACAGAGTTTGTCCTATGTTCGATGTCTAGACTTGGAACTCGAAGAATGTGCAATTCGTGCACTGAGATTAAACACAAAAAGGCTAGTGTTTAATTCACTCAGTGTTGGCTCTGATACCAACCTGTCACACCCCTAATCTCCACGTGTCACCGGTGGGCCCGGTGGGGGAGTATCGTGACGTAGTTGATATCATCATAGTCAAACAACACAAATTATAATGCACGGCGGAAGCAATAAAATAGATTTATTTCAACCAAACATAATGTAATATCCAAGTATCACATAGTAGCTGAAACAGATCCACAGGCATATCGAAATAAAAAGAAGAAAATTGTTCAACAGATAATGGCATCCAAGTTTGCGAGACTCTAACGATGCTAAGGAGTAGCCAGCCTATTTCGTGTAGAACCTGCACTTAATCTTTTTGGGGAAAATACGTCAGTTTACACTGGTAAATACAATTTAACTTTTTATAACTTGGGGATAATTAATCAAATCTAATCTTGTAAAAGAAATACATGTTCGTTATGCGTTCAGTCGCCCGGTTCGTGCCAGGTTTAAGGTTAACTGACACACCACATAGTATAAATCCGCGGCGGGAAGCCAACGGTTATACCTTAATAAATATGGACACATTGTCGGGTGTACGCCTACACCCGCGTGTCAAGGTCGTGGCCATTTCGTAAAATGATGCCAAGGATATCCGGGACATGGTCATTAAACTCCCAAAGGCGTAAAACAAACAAAACCAATTTTCAAACGGGTCACATTGATAATACCCAACTACTAGTGAGTTAGGGTCAATTGCCCGACCAAGCGGTATTTTATATACCGTACCCCAAGCCCGTATAGGGGAAATAAGTTAAAAGTATTTACCTGAGCAAGTATAAACCATAATAAGCAAATGCAAGTGTCTTTTACTGGTCCCCTATTCTGGAACGAAGGTTTAATAATAACCTATTAGAATCCTAACGGGTCTTTAATTTAGCCTAGGCTTAAACCGGTTAGTTTCAAAGAATAAATACGGTTTAATCGCGAGGAAGGTGAAAACCGGAATGAAATGTGATTTAGACCCAACAAGTTTGGAGACTTGTATAATGTGGGTAAACTAAACACATTCTGGATTTTAAGACAAAGATGATATGGTTTGACCCGTTTCGGCTTATATGTGTAAACTAGTTACTTAAGCCGATCCGAACACGAAAGTGCGTAACGGGTAACCATATAATTCATATACAAGTTTCCTGAGATAATATGCACCAAATATGTTGCGATATCAGTAAGATATGTCCTATTATGCCCCAAATGATTTTAAACTCAAATTACGCCTCATAAGGGCATTTTGGTCATTTAAAAGGGTATAAAAGAGTTAAACTAGCAATCTGAGTTATATATCTGAATAAATCAGTAAATATACTTAGTTTACTATGTTATAACAGTATAGTATCAATTTTATGCGAATTTCATAAGTTATAACCATTCTATGCACCGAAAGGGCATTTTGGTAATTTCACATAAGCCTAAAAAGGTCAAAACTGGAAATCTGAGTTTCAAACTTTAGTTTACTGTTATAATATAGAATTTACTATATATATCAGTAGGTATTGACTCTTATATATATAAACTAGTTTTGACATATACTATGTCGTAAAAATGCCTAAAAGGCGATTTGGAGCCAAATTCCGGGTTTTAATAGAAAAGCTGAAATTTTTATAATTCCAAAAGGCTCAAAATAATATAATTATCATAATAAATCAGTAGAAAAAGGTTTGAGGTCAAAAGGTTTTATAAAACTCATTTTATAGCCAAAAAGGGCATAATTGGCAATTACCGAAACAAGTTTAGAACTCTAAGTTATGCTCAGCCTAAAAATAAATAAAAATCTTTAAAAATCCCAAAATATTATTATATATCAGTAGGTAAAAAGTTTTGATATAAAATTTGGGTTTAGATAGGCTATATACTAATTATGCTAATTAATTATTAAGGAAGCTTCTCATTTCGCTAATGAGCATAACTCTTAATCTAGACCTCAAACTGATGTCAAACTTTAGGCACAAATTTATAATTCAGTAATTAAGATGTCTACCCTTTTATATTTTCAAAAATCACATTTTATGGACATATGGGCGTAATGGTCAACATATGGGCATTTAACGGAAACATGTATGTGAATAGGATATCTAATGAACCAAGTTGTATAATCATAGGGGATTATACTAACATGTTACTAGGTCCAATAGAAGCTCTAAGGCAATCCTAAACTTGGCTAAAATGGGTCAGAACTGAAAGTCAAAGCGAAAGTCAAACTATGCGACTTTCGGTTCCAAACCGGGTCTAAATAGAAAATTGCCGAGTTGAACATGTTGGGACATGTTCTTACATTAGTTACCAAGTTATATTAATGATTAAACAGGTTGCATGTATCCTACATTGCTAATTATGAGTTAATTTGGATTTAAGCATTCTGTTGACTTTTTAAAGTGTACTTTGACTCGACAATTAACATGGTTAGAGTGGGAATCTGGAAATACCCTTTTAAGGGTTTGATACCCACATAATTACCTACTTATAGGCATTTTTAATTCAAGATTTAACTGAGTAATTATGGACTAATCTCGAAGTCAAACCTTAATTACGATGGTTTGACTTTTAGCTAATTAACTAAGCTAAAATGGATTAAGGAGGTTAACGACACTTACAAGAGTCCTAAGAAGGTTTATGGAGCCTAAGAAAACTTGATAGCTGTCCAGGAGCTCCAGAAGTGAAGATACAAATGAATGACCAAATGGTCACAACTCATGTCCCTTTTATAGTGCACCAAATGAGTTTAAGATCAAGACATGCAAGTCTACAATTGTTGTGTGATCACCCCAGGTGTCCCTAGAGGATAAATACTTGCTAGCAAGACCCTTGTTTCAAAAACCACCATTTTAAGTCGGTGCAACAGGCTGAACAGGCAGCTGTCCAAAACCTGCTGCCAGCGACAGCCTTACGGACCGTAAGCTTAAGGCCTTGCGGTCCGTAAGCTCCTCTTGCGGACCGTATGCTGAAACAGTTACGGTCCGTAACCGACCTTTGCTGAAATCGCCCAGGTACCCCTTTTACGGACCGTAAGCCATGACCTTTACGGTCCGTAACCGATGGTCAGAGGATATAAACTTGTAAACTTTCAAGCCTTGACCATGCAATCACACAAGTCCTAATCCATGACATCTTCTTCAGTTGTGGGACCTTCTTGCTCAGCCATTGCATGCTTGAATGATTCTTACATGTCCCCCTATCAATTTGGATTCTTGTGGGATTTTTTTAAAGTGACGGAAATTACAAGAAAGTCTTGAATCCTCATAATAGTTGAACAAGTTATATTAACAACTCCCAACTCTCATTAGATTAGGATTAAAAATCAGAATTTCTTGTAGTAACATTAT
The DNA here is from genome assembly GCF_002127325.2 of Helianthus annuus. NCBI lineage: Eukaryota > Viridiplantae > Streptophyta > Magnoliopsida > Asterales > Asteraceae > Helianthus > Helianthus annuus. The sequence goes on along the minus strand of NC_035444.2, from coordinate 37,038,892 downwards.
TAATAGTCCAACCTCCGTATAAAAGATGGAATCTTATTTATTTAGAAACAACCGGTTAATATATAAGATGTTTATCAAACAATTTAAGGATCTTGGGATTTATAAATTTGGGTCGTTCAGAGGTGTTTTAATAATATGACACCCCTTTTTAAAAATCCTACCATACATCTCTTTATTTGATCCGGGTTCCTGACATGTTTGTCCCACATGACACGTGTCTTTATTTTATTGGACGGGAATTTTCGAGGTGTTACATTAATACTATTCAGTTTAATGATACATCCCATACCGTATCCCAAATAATACAATATATTATTACAGATAACAACTAGTCAATTAATCCTGTTCCGACAACTCAGATTTAATAAAAACATAAATAAATATTGTTCAATTGCTCCTAAAGACCCAGTCTGACAAGATCTACTGACAATTATGCACTAGACGCTTGTTCTTGACAGACAACTATTTGTTGGGGGCCTCTAGAACTTTATTCTAGCCTCGCTTTCCTAGCAAGCAAACATCTTATGCACCTGTCACATACGTTAAAATAAAGTCAATACATATAATGTAAAGGTGAGCATACAAGTTTGATAATAGCATAATAGAGTTCGAATAGTTTACGTATAACCAGCACGTACACAAAGGAAAACGAAGCATGCTAATTATCGACATGGATCTATGGATACCAACGACTGGGGGTTGACTGTCCGAGACAGTTAGCAATACACGATTACCATCGTAATCCATGCAAGTAATTGTCCTTAACAACCCCCGTGTGAACGAGTGCTGAGTCCAAACTATAGTACTACGTTGCTAAGGCAGGTAGACAGCATTCCACGTGTAAACATAACAACAAGCATTCATTTAGTCACGTAATACATGCGAATCGATTAGCGTTCAAATAGTTGCGTTGTGTGTTCGAATGTGATTTAGATAAGTAATGTATGTAACACCCAAAAGTGCTAAAGCAAAAAGGGTTCGAGTATACTCACAGTGATCTTGTCAGACTGGGTCTTTAGGAGCAATTGAATAGGGTTAGCCTGAATAGTTCGATGGTACAATGATGAGTAACACGGAAATGGAAACAAGTGACAATGGGTCGAACAGCCTGGTCGATCGAACAGTGGGTTCGATCGGACGACTGGTTCGAACGACTGGACAATCCGATCGGACAACCTATTCGATCGGGCGGCAGGCTCGATCGGTTAGACTGTTCAAGTGAATTGTTTCTTCCTTTGTGTAGGATGTGTTTGTGTATGATGGTTTGAACTTTTGAAGTTTTTGTTGCAGTATTTGAAAACATTGAAGTATTCCTACCTTTCAGGTCGGTCGATCGAACGGTTCGTTCGATCGGTCGGCTTATCCGATCGGTTAGACACTTCAGTAGCAAGTCCTCAGTAGGTGGTCACCTAATCGGACAGCATGTCCGATCGGATGGCACTCTAAGGCTTGTCGGGTTGAAAATCGATTAAGTTTTGAAGTACAATATCTCATGACACAAACAGTAATGTTATCAAACCATGGTTCGATCGGAAATTACTTCGTTCAATACCATACTTCATGAATTTGTCAGATGTGGGGCCATATGCTAGCCGATCGGCTGGCCTGATTGATCGGCTGATCTGTCCGATCGGTTGGGCTGTTCGTTCGGACAGCCTAACCGATCGGTCAGCATCCTGACCTGGTCGGCCTGTCGTCTAACACTTGGCTTGTTTTGATTATTTGACATTATATTGAAGTAGTTTGACAACGAGTTGAACCATGTAACCTTCGTTCCTACTTGTTTCCCCTGCTCGGACATGAATCACCCAAGTCCGGCCAGTGAGCTGGTTCGGAACGGCAGTTTGATGTTTAACCCGGAGTTGGTGAACCTCGTAGATAGAATCCGAATCTTGAATCTCCCATCCATTAGAATGTTTGGCGAGTTGACTCAAGCTCCGTTTCTACCAGCTTGACGGTATTGAGTGTAAAAGAGTTGAAAGAAAGTTGGAAAACCCGTCTTTCAATCTTTCACACCGTGAAATGTTTAGATCCAAGATAGATCTTCGTTCATTAATGTGGAAATCGGCTAGATCTAAGTGATTCTTGGTGGAATGAAGCCAAAACATGAAGTTCTTGAAGAACACCATGATGACATCATCCTAGAACACTTAGATCTTGATGATTTCACGGTTAGAATACAAGATTTGAAAGATAGAAAGGTGTAGAAGTGTGTATTGATAAAAAACGTACAAGATTTGGAGTGAAAACTTACCGGAATCGGAAGAAATCTTGAGAAAAGAAGAGGAGCACGAGCTGGTCGGTCAGAGCTTTCCAAAAGTGGAAAGAATGACAATGACAGGGCTATTTATAGGCTCCAAAAGAAGAAAGGGCTGGCCGATCGGCCGGGTATCCCGATCGGACAGCCTGCTCGATCAGACGGCCGGTCCGATCGGCTGGGCTTGTTCAGTCGGCGGAAACCTGTTCGATCTGCAACGTGTTTTGAGCGTTTGGGCGACGATTTCTGAATGGAGGATGATTCGAATACAATAGAGTTTCCTATTTAAATTACTTTCTGAATGGAGGATGATTCGAATGCAATTGTTCGATTGAGTTTCGGGTTTCGATTTGATTCGATTGCCACACACATAACATAAAGTAAACACGCACAAGTAACACATAAGGCACACACACACGTATAGCAACACCAAAGTTCGCATAATTCGAGTTCGATAATGATTCGGTTAGCTTGGTTATCGATTGATTAACTTTATCGCATCGTTACTTCCTGCTATTCAAGGTCGTTAAACAATTGCATTGATTAAACATTCGACTATCTTGATTAGACAACACTTACTCCACATAATACAAAATTTAAAATAGACTAATTACAGTCAAAAGTCAACCTTTGACTTTGACTTTGACATTCGATAACACGGGGTGTTACAGCGAAATTTATCAGTTATAACCAAACTATGCACCGTAGGGGCATTTTGGTAATTTCACATAAGTTTTAAAGGTTAAATTTGGATATCTGAGTTAAAAAATTTTTCTTACTGTTAAAGTATAAAAATTTACTTAAAACATCAGTAGGTATTAAGTCTTATATGCCAAAAATAGTTTTAACCCATACTATGCGTTTAAAACGCGTAAAAGTCGGTTTTAAGCGATTTTCGGGTTATAATAGGAAATCTGAGTTTTTGATCACTTTATAAAGTTCAAAATACTTTATTTATTATATAAAATCAGTAGCAAAAAGTTCGGTGTCAAAATGTTATGTAAAATTCATTTTATTAGTAAAAAGGGTATAATCGACAATTACTGAATTAAAGCAAGAACCCAATGTTATGCTCAACTTAAAAATAAATAAAAATCTTTAAAAATCCCGATATATTATATTAAATCAGTGGGTAAAAGGTTTGGTGTAAAAATTTGAGTTTAAATAGGCTTTATGCCAAATATGCCGTTTAATTAATAAAAAAGCTTTCAATTTACGCTATTGAGCATAACTCCTAATCTAGACCTCAAACTGATGTCAAATTTTTAGGACATATTTATAAATCAGTAATAAAGGTTTTTATCCTCTCACATTTTCAAAAATCTCGCTTTAAGGTCAAAAGGGCATAATGGTCAACTTTTAGGCGTATAACGGAAACATGTAAATGAATCGGATAAATTAGGAACCAAGTTGTATAATTTCAGTGGGTTATACAAACCTATAACCTGGTCCTAATGGAACTCTAAAGCATGTCTAAACTAAGTTAAATCGGGTCAGAACTGAAAGTCAAAGCAAAAGTCTACTTTTGCGACTTTTGGTTCCGAACCGAGCCTAAACTCAAAATTGTCGGATTGAACATGCTTAGACATGTTCTTACATTAATTACCAAGTTATATAAGTGTCAAAACATGTTTCATAGCTTCTACATTGCTAATTATGTATTTTTTTGCAAAATAGCTTTCTGTTGACTTTTTATAATTAAGTTTGACCCGGCAAATGACCTAGTTAGAGTGGAAATCAGAGGGTGCCCTTTTAAGGGTTTATTACCCACATAATTACCAACTCATAGCCTCTTTCAATTCGAAAAATGACTGGACCATTAGTGATTAATCACTAAGTCAAGGCTTAATTACGACGACCTTGACTTTTGGTCATTATACTAATAAAACTTGAATTAGGAAGGCTAAGAACACTCACAATGGTCCTTAGCACGAATTAGGAGTTGATGGAAGCATGCTTGAAGTCCAGAGAGCTCTAGAGAGTGTATGAGAATGATTTTTAAATGAGCAAGAAAAATGTTGCAACCTCAAGTTCTTATATAGTGATTTTAATTGCATAAGATCATTACACACAAGTCTACAAGTGATCTCTGATGAATCCTAGGTGTCCCTATGTATGAAATACCACGGGTGCAGCCCCTGAATTCGAAAACCATGCAACTAAGGCGGTGGAACTGGCTGGAACAGGCATCTGTCCATTTTCACTGCCAGCGACATCCTTGCGGACCGTAAGCAAAAATTCATACGGTCCGCATCCATCACTTACGGACCGTAAGCCCAATCTGATGCGGTCCGCAACCAACCCTGAACTGACTTACCCAGTTACAGTCCTTGCGGACCGTAAGCCTAGGCTCATACGGTCCGCATCCGTTGACCAGAAGACAAAAATTTTTAAACTTTTAGGCTTTGACCATGCAACATTTATAACTTCGAATCTCATGCCTTTTTCCAGTAGAGTAGAGGGGACCATGTAATCAGACCTTGCATGCTTTTGAAAGAGATGCCATGCACTTAAATGTTCTTGGACTTATTGAAGAAGGTTTTTGAATGAGAATTATCGTAATTTCAGATAGGATCCATTCTTTGCAAATTGAATTATATCATCACATTAGTTAACCGGATTTGAATATATATATATCAGATGTTTATAAAACATATTAAGGTTTGGAATTTATAAGAAGGTCACCCAGAGGTATTAATTAACATGTTGACACTTCTTAATCCTACCATATATCTTTCAACTTAATCCGAGTTTATATCACGTTTACCTTCCATGACACGTGTCTTTATAATATTGGTCGTGATTTTACGAGGTGTTACAACAAACCAGAAAACCCGATTGAAAATATCTCGAGTGTCAATTTAGAAGCGGAACAAATTTCATGTAGTCTAATATGAAATCTACCAAGTGTTTTTATGTTTTGTTTTTCATTTTCAGATGTTATGTTTGACCTAGACGTATGAATAACGGTTTATTTTATATTTGAACTTTATTTTTGGTGTTAATATAATTGACCATATAAATCAAAATAAAGTTAATATCGCTGAATTTACAAGTCAATTGAAGTTATATAAGTTAATATCCTAAAGTTGCAATAAATAGATATTGCAGTTAGATATAGTCAAGCTGAAATTAAAAAATATTGCAGTTATTAACTGGATATTAAACTAATAATTTGTATTTTCTTAGTTAAAAAGTAATAAAGCAATAAACTTTAAAGCTAAACTAAAAAACTGAACTTACTATAATCTAAATTTAATAAAGATATAAACTCTTGACATCCTATTATTTATAAAAACTGTTTTTAAAATTTTATACAAATATAATTTTTTATATATAAAAACCAAATTTAACAATTAAAGTTAAAGGTGTAAAACGTACTTATGAGTCAACTACTATTTTTTATTTTTATAAAAACAAAAATTTTAAACTTAAAGTTTATTGGATGAGTACCATGTGGATATTTAAAAAAAAGTTAATTTTTTTTTGAACGACAAATTTGGATCACTAACGGACCACTGGAGTATCATCGTGCCACCCGCGGAGCCACCCGATCATATCCACCTCCACTAGGCATAATGCCTATACACCAATCCAGTGGGAAACCCAATAAATATGGTAAAAAACCCCCTTGTGGGAATCGAACCCAGGACCTATTGGTCCCGAAGCCTTATCCCATCCCTAAGATGCCACTAAGCTACAAAGCCATAGGCTTTAAAAAAAGTTATAACTTTAAATAATAAAATTATAAACTTTATCATTTAAACAACAAAATAAACTTACTTTACAACTATAAAAACTTATCTTTTATTTTTTGTCATTTGATTATTATTTTTTAACAAAAAACAAAACTTTACATGTGTAAAACAGTTTTTTACTTTATTTATAAACAAAACATTTTGTTTTTATAAAAAATATTTTTTATAAACATTTTTATAACAAGTAATATAAATAAAATAGTCCAGAAATTTACAATATTTACTATATAAATGCTAATTTGTGTTGCAAATTTTTGGAAATTATAAGTTCAACTATTTTATTGTAAATAATATTAGTCAGTTCTAAAAGAATTAGATACATAGTAGATTGTGTTGCATATTTTTAGGGATTATAAGTTAAAAAGAGACTCATATAGATAAGATTAATTAGGAACTAAAAATTTGAACTTAGTATGATATAAAGTTAATAAACATATAAACTCTTAACATCCTATTTTTTTATAAAAAAATTGAAATTTTATAAAAATATAAATTTTTTACATCTGTAACAAACCAAAATTTAACAATTTAAGTTAAAGCTCTAAAACGTACTTATGAGTCAAATACTTTTTTTTTATTAAAAAAACAAAAATTTTAAACTTAAAATTTATTGGATAAATACTACGTGGATATTTAGAAAAAGTTATGAACTTTAAAAAAAATAAAATTATACTTTATAATTTAACCAATAAAATAAACATACTTTACAATTATTACAACTTATCTTTTTTTTTAATCTTTTGATTATTAGTTTTTATAAAAAAGTAATATTTTTTGTTTTTTTATTATTAATTTTTATATTAAAAACAAAACTTTAGCATATGTGTAACACTTATGACATATATCTACCACAATAATGTTATCATAAATATTATACGAATAAGAAAAATAGTAGAAACGAGTGCTGCAATGAAAAAGTGTCGCACCCGCCGCATCACACGTACACCCTACTAGTTGTATTACTGAGGACAATTGGGGTATGATTAAGATCTTTAAAAAATGGCGAATTGATTTATTATTATATTACTAAGGACAAATGGGGTAATTTTATAATTGAGAAAACATACTATAACTAAACAAAACCAACAAGAAACGTAAGGGTTCCAAACAAAACAAAAAATAAAGACCAAAATCAGAAATCCAAAATACATTATGTAATCCGGTTGGAGTTCAATTATCTTAAATGAAGTTTGCTTATCGTTTATGTCATGCCGTTGAGAGAACAATTGAGGAGACGACGATGTTTCGGTTTTTTGATGTCGATCACAATCCAAATAAGCATAATAATTAAGGTAGTTTTTATTAAGGTATAAACATACATGATGGAACGAGGTAGAATGATCATTATATAAACATACAATCCAAAGGTAGTTTTTATTAAGGTATAAACATACATGATGGAACGAGGTAGAATGATCATTATATAAAAATTCAATAAAGTTGGGTGTGTGTATATATATATAGAGGGAGAGAGAGAAAGTAAAATGCACGGATATTCTCTGTGGTTTGACAAAATTTCACATTTAGTACCCAACTTTTTGAAATTACACTCTTGGTCCCTGTGGTTTACTCAGATAGTCCTCTGAGTGGATGGAGGTTAGTTCAGTTAAGTACATGTAAAATGACTAAAATACCCTTAATGAATAACTAAGCACAACCATCAACTTATTCAAACAAATTCAATAAAAAGAAACAAGAAAACACATTTTTCTCATGAAAACCTTACTTGGAGCCAACAGTGGTTTACGACTATTGTCACCACTGGGTAAGAAACAAAGCAGAGTTGAAGGGCTTTTCTCCAATTGACTTAACAAATTTGATTTTAAATCCAACACAGATTGTTTCGTCTTCAAATCCCATGTGAAAGTGTAGCGACTAACCAACTCCAATTTCGGCCACGAGTTGGAGAGATTGAGTAAAATTGCGCGACTTCAACCTCGTATTCTGTCAAAAGTTTACACCCACCCTCTTTCATTGCAATAATAATATTGAAGATTAAGATTCATTTAAAAGCCTATTGACGTTGTGTAAAATTGCCTCGGAGCCACCCGACACGCCGAACCTAAACTGAAAATCATTAAGGTACTTGGTCATTTCTTTACCAATACCCTTCATAGCAACTTTGGAAACCAAACGCTTCCATATAGTACCCACTCCAATAGGTCTAATCTCGTTGTCGAGTTTTAAGAGCGGCGTAAGGGGATCAAACGCAACAAACTCTGCCAAACCCGACGGGCATCCCCCCCCCCCCCAAATTGATAAGTTGACTACTGCAGTAATAGCGGATAAGCGATCAGTGGTCATAGCATACACCTCTCCACATAAAGCATCCAAAATGTGTTGTACCCTCAAGCCATCCCTCCCACACGAGGTTCCTTTAGGAAACGATTTAATACAACCAAGGTCACTATCCACCTCTGCTACAAGGGGATGCTCAGGATATATAGTACTGGCATAGATGGAGGTTCCTTGTACGAGTGTTTAGGCTCCACAGCCTGCATGGCATTACTGTTGTATTGAGCAACACCAGATGAACAAACACCTACATTGCAGCTGTAAAGTGGCTATCTACAACCTTTCGAAAACACTGCCTAACATTGGTGTTACTAACAGTACTCTCATCAGGATTATCAACACCTCCTTGACCTATAGATGTCAAAACATGACTATCTAATATACTGTTAACTAATATGATAATACCATCTTCTTTCCCTCATGTGGCTAAAGAATTCAGGATTGATCTTTGTTGCAATGTCTTCCTATTTCTAAATCTGCTTTCTTCCCTATTTTTTGGCCTGTGACCACTTGCAAAGTGTAACTAGGAAGAAGAAACAACCTAAGCCACATTTCAACGGATTTGGGTTAGGCAACCACTCTATAAAGAGTGATTTTCAACGCTTGAGAGAAAGCCAAACAACAACCATGAGGGATTCTCTTCGTGATGACAATGGGTGTTTAAGTTAGTAAATTTGGTGAAGAAGCTCACTTTAACTTGTTTGTGGTTTGAGTAGCTCAATCAACCCATTTTTAACAATAAAAATCACTTTAATTGACTCCTATTCTTATGGAATGGACGTTGATTGTGTGGTGTATATCTTGTATATTTGGTCTAACTAGACATACGCAAAGCAAAAAAAAATTAAAAGATGCTAAGTTTTATATGTTCATTTGTTTGCATTGGCATAATCGAGATAGAGGAGCATTAACATGTGTTGGCGATTATAATTACAGGAAATGGACTAATGTGCTTATTTATTAGGTGATACATTCGTGGAAGTCAAATTATTCTTCGTCTTCACAAAATAAATCATCAATGTTGTGTCTTCAATCAATAATGCTACACTATATTTTCTGAAATATTAGTTTTTCGTTTTTCAGTTGTACTTATTTAAAAAATAGTGAAGTTATTCCCAAACTAATAATTAGAGAAACAAAAAAACCTAGTCTGGTCAAAAGAGAAGTATTAAAAATTTTCAGGAATCATTTTTCTGAGAAGTATGTGACAAGACCGAAATTACTGTGTGATAATTTGAAGGTAGTTCCTATTGAGGATGCTAGAAGTCTAGTTCGAGAATTCACTAAGGAGGAGATAAGGGAGGCGGTCTTTGAATGTGGTTCGGATAGAGCTCCGGGGCCAGACGGTTTTAATTTTTACTTTATAAAGCAATTTTGGAATGTGTTAGAAGACGATTTTGCCAACATGTTCAGTAGCTATTTTGAGACGGGAGAGATCAGTAGAGGTTGCAGTACTTCGTTTATAACGTTGATCCCGAAGACCTCATCTCCTGTTGGTTTAAAGGACTATAGGCCGATCACTTTGGTGGGAGTAATTGTTGAAATATCAGTATAAATGTGCTGCTATTTTTATGTGGCTGGCTAGTTCTAATATCTCTTGCTTTTATTTTTTGTGAGGTTTGGCTCGTGCTTGCTCGTTGGGCCGCTCCCCTATGTTTGTCACTGGCCTGCTTCTTCATGGGCTCCTCTCCTTGGGCTCCAGCTGTCGGTATATGCTAGGGTTGTTTCCCCCTTTTTAAGGGAGTGGTTGGTGGCTGCTTATGACTCACCGAGCATTTCAGCTCTCTACTACTTCTTGGTGTTTTTCATCTATCTCATCCTTCTCACAAGTAAAATACGTGAGGAATCTTGAAGCTTTTAGCATTTCTGTTTGTTCTTGTTGAACCTCTTGTATCACCAGTCAATCTGTGATGACTGGATGACTGCTTCGCTGTAATCGTTTGTTGATTTGAATAAAGTGGTGCTGTGCTTTTTATTATAAGTTTGTGACAGTAATTAGTAAAATTATTTCAAAAGTTATGGCTTCTAGAGTGAAGGAAACGATGGGGAAGATAATATTGGAGTCTCAGACGGCTTTCCTTAAAAACAAGTTTATCTTGGATGGCCCACTTATTATTAACGAGCTATATGGGTGGATAAAGAAGACAGAGAGAAAAGGTTTTTTGCTGAAAATTGACTTTGAAAAGGCTTATGACAACGTCAATTGGGGTTTTCTTTTATCGATTATGAGTCACATGGGGTTTCCTAGCAGATGGTGTCTTTGGATTAAAGGGATCCTTAATTCTTCTAGATCAGCGGTGTTAGTCAATGGATCTCCAACGTTTGAGTTTCAATGCCAGAAAGGGGTTAGACAGGGAGACCCTTTGTCCCCGTTTTTGTTTCTTATTGTCATGGAGGCGTTCTCGTGTTTAATCATAAAGGCTTGTGATATGGGGGAATTAAAAGATCTCAGAAGTTTATGCGGAAACCTTCCTATTTCCCATTTTCTTTATGCAGATGATGCTGTGATTTTAGGTGAATGGTCGAGAGAAAATATAGAGAAAACGGCGAGGTTATTAAGGGTTTTTCATATCTGGCAGGTTTGAAAATTAATATTAAGAAATCATTCTTGTTTGGTATTGGAGTAGGCAATGAAGAGGTGGTCGGGATGGCTAATTTATTGGGTTGCAGGAATGGAGAGTTCCCCTTTGAATATTTGGGGGTTAAAGTGGGGGCGAACATGAACAAGAGTCATCATTGGGATTCGGTGATAGACACGGTTAAGAGTCGGCTTGCTTCGTGGAAGGCCAAGACGTTATCGATGAGATTAATCTTTGTTAAATCCGTTCTTTCTAGTCTTCCGGTGTACTATTTATCGATTTTTAAAGCTCCGGTTAAGGTGACTGATCAAATTGAAAGGCTGATGAGGAAGTTTTTACAGGCTTGATCCAGCGAAGTTAAGAAATTGAGTTGGGTCGCATGGGATGCTGTGACGAAGTCTAAAGATAATGGTGGATTGGTTATATTGAAACTAAGAGAAGTTAATTTCGCACTTTTAGTCAAATGGGTGTGGAGGTTTAAAAGTCAACCGAGTAGTGTTTGGCATATAGTTATGGAAGCGGTGCATGGGGGGAGGGGCAGGTGGGGTTTTTTACCGTTGAATCTCCGGTTCAAAGGGAGTTGGTTTTCTTTGGTTAAGGAGGTGGAGAAACGTCAGGTCAACGGAAAATCTTTCTTTGACTTGTTATCGGCTAAGGTAAGGAATGGGTTGACAGTGAAGTTCTGGTCTGACAACTGGGTGGGCTTGACGGTTTTAAAAGACAGGTGGCCTAAACTTTATTGTTTGGAGAAAGATAAACAATGTGTTGTGGCGGATAGGTTGATATGGGATGGCAGTATGTGGAGGTTCACGCCGAATTGGAAGCATGGTTTATCTACTGTTGAGGAGATTTCAGAGATGCAAGACGTTGATTTCCTCCTTAATAATAGCTCTTTATCTAGCGAAGTTGATCGATGGTTCTGGGGAGAAGATGGTAACGAGCCAATGTCGGTCGCTTCGGTGAAAAAGTGGATTAGGAAGGGTACAGAGGTTCTGAGGGATCACTCGATGATATGGGAGTCATGGGTTCCGAATAAGGTTAATCTATTTATTTGGAGAGCGGAAATGGATCGTATACCGACTAAAGAGGCGCTGATTCGAATACATGTTAATATTCAAGATGATTCTTGTGCTTTATGTAATTCAGCAACCGAAAATGTGATGCACTTGTTTACAGGGTGTTATTTTGCTTGTGGTGTTTGGTCGGCTGTGGGTATTTGGTGTGATATTGGGCCGGTCATGGCATTTGACTTTATTGATCTTCTGCATGTGCAAGACCAATCGCACAGAGGGAAGTGGGCTCAAAAAATTATTAGAGTTATAGTTTATATTACATGCTGGGTGGTGTGGAAGTTGAGGAATGAAAGAATATTTCAAGGGGCTAACCCGAAGGTGGTCGACGCGGTTGCTCGGATAAAATCCTGGCCGTTCCTATGGTTAAAAAATAGATCTAAATATACTTGTATAGAATGGAAAGACTGGGGTCGTAACCCTCTTTATATGTTGTAAGTGGTTTTGGTAGCGGTCCTTGTTTTGAGGGCTTACCCGGTTTTCTAATGAAGGTTACTTTTCAAAAAAAAAAAAAAAAACCAATAATTAGTGACGGAACTAGAACATTAACTCAGGGATATCAAAAAAAATTCACCGTGCAATCATACAATATTAAAAAAACAACAATGAATAAATAAGGTAAAACAAATGCCTAATAGATTTGTCCTCTTCTTTTTTTCATAGCTTGAAACCACCAACCCGATTTTCATTAATTTCTTCGTATTTCTTTTGAAAAAGTTCCCAATTAAAGATTGTTTTTTGGATTTTGGTTTCGTTATCACTTCAAAGAATTCAAGATTCAACAACAATCCCTAGTTTAACAACGAAAAAAATAAAAGTATAAACATACAAAATTACCAACTACCAAGAATACAACTAATCAAACAATCAATTAATCATACAAGAAAAGAAATAAAGAATACTCACAGCCAAATGCCACTAATGAGTATGTTCGATGATTGTTGTTGGACACCGACGACTGGACCTGTTCTTTAACCGAAAAAAAAAACAAAAGGTAAAGATTCTTGAACACATTAAACCTACGATCTAATCATGTATGTATAAACAATTAAACATTGATGAACACTTGAACACATTAACCTACGTTTGATATCAGCAAGCAGCGAGAGTGACTCTGTTCGATGTGCTGCTGCGACAATTGTTTTGTTTGACTGTTGTGACTTCCTTTGGACCGTCCTCTTCTGGTAATTTTGATATCCCCTGCTGTCAAATTGGACTCGACGTTTGATATCCCTGCTGCTAATCTAATGTGCCGTCCATTCAATCTTCAAAGGCTGGGCTAGTTATTTAGACTTATTATTTAGTTTTTAATTGTGCTTATTATTGGTTAGTATTATCATCACCAGCTGGGTTTATCACATAAAAAACCCACTGCTTCTTAGGCGGTACCAAGAGACAGAGTGCGCGACGGAGGGAGGGAGAGTGAGAGAGAGCGACCGAGACAGAGTAAGATAGAGTAAAAACCGAAAACGAAGAATCTTCTCATTCGTTCAATTAGATCGATGAATACTAAGTAAACTATTCATTCATTTTATATTTGCTTATGAATAAATAAATAAATAAAGAAATGTTATATATATATAACTTTAATTATACAGTTAAAAAATTAAATGTTATATTCTTTCATTTGTGAGTTAATATCAAACGAACAAATACAAACAGACCCTCATTCAAATTCGTTCGATATCGATGTTACAACCCTAAAAACTTCACGACAAATTATAAAGAAAGTACAACAAATTTAGAGTTAAATCTCATTTTAGTTATGTGGTTTGAGTCATTTTATATGTTTAGTTCAAAAGTTTCATTTTTCGCATGTAGGTATAAAAAGGTTTCACCGTAGCCATTTTAGTCCAGTAGGTCAACTTCATTCATTATTTCTATTAACGAGAATGACAACTCGGTCATTTTATATGACCGAATTTCCTTTCTAGTTAATAGAATTACATATAAAATGTCTGAATTGCCCTTCTCGTTAATTAAAAATGGATGAAGCTGACCCAGTTAACTAAAATGGCAACGGTGAAACATTTTTAAACTCACAGACAAAAAATGAAACCTCTGAAATAAACTGACAAAATGACCCAAATCACATAGACTAAAATGACATTTAACTCACTAATTTATATACAAACAAAGAGATTAAACAAATGTCACCATTTTCTTACCTTTTTCCATCAACTCAAATACCATAAACAAAACAAACGCAAACGTTAAAAAAGGTGACATCAGCTTTCCATAGCCTTATAAATAACAACAAAACAAGGTAGTATGGCCCTCGGGTTGTAAACATACAACTCCTCAATGTTCGAGTATGACCCGGGATGCCCGGATATCGAATCATACGCGCCACCATCATCCACCGGCGCGTTATCCTCCACGCGCTTCACTTTCCCGGCGATTACCCGACACACCAGCATGGCCCTAAGTTCACGCGCCCCACGCGCCAGCGAATCATGTGCCCTGCCACTACTCGCGGTGGTGCACACCCCTTTGCGGACACCGTCACCGGCTTTCGGCGTTTGAAAACCATGGCGGATGACGGTGCAAACGCCGCAGCCGGGGATGGAGGCGCATAAGCTGGATGACCCGTGTGAGCCGAGAGGGCAGCCGAGTGTGGTGCAGTGGAAGCGGAGGAGCTCGTTGCCGTCGGCGGCGCAGCGGGTGGCGGTTGCGGTGGCGCGTGTCTTGACTGCGTCTCGGTATTCTTCGAAACGTTGGATGGTACGACGAGTGTTGTTGATTTTTAGGATCCGCTCGATGGTGAAGATCGGATGGTCCTTGTTTTGCCAGCTGGATTTGAATATTATTTCCACTATGTTTCGACCCGAATCTTCTAGTCCAAGCTCCGACACTATGAAACCAAATTGAATAAAACCAAATGAAATAATTTACATAAATGGTCCTTACAAATAAGGAATGCACCTTATTATTTACACCTTCTAAGGCTATGTGTTGTCGAGTACGAAACGAAGGCACCAAAAGCAGCGATGTTGGTACTTTGAGTGCAGCAAGCCGCCACACACGGGTGCAAACGTTGGCATGGGGCGAAAGTTGTGTAAATTTCGTTTTTATAAATATTAAATAATGTATAACTCAATCATTTAGAATCGCGTCAACCTAACACCACATTTCATATTTTACATCTCCATAATACATGTAGAGGGGTGTGAAAGATACCCCCCCCCCCTCCTGCTCCGCAACACATAGTCTAATTGTGACAAATGTTCAAAATGATAAAAGCTAATTTTCTTTAAGGAGAAGAAGTTAGTTTGTAACACATACGACGTTTAACGTTGTAGTGTACAAATCGTTTCGTAACATTTTATGATTTGCCGCAATGTAGCGCTTCAAAAATCGAATATTCAACGGTTATGTTGAACAAACAGATATGTTGTGTTACACAGAACGCGTGCACATGAAATTCTGAATCATTCCAAGTTTCATTTAATATGAGTTGTAGGGGAACGACATCGACATTTCAATGAACAAATATTCCTTTTGCCTTAGAAAGAAGGCAAAATATCAATACAAATGGTCCCAAAGCCAAAAGAAAGTGGTAACATGATAAAAAATAAAGGCACACACTTGTCTAAGAAAAAGGACACAAAAGTCACCTTCACATATATAGAGGGACCAAAAAAATGAGTTCGGATAATGCAGAAAAAATGGAGAAAAATAATAGCACATAATTCATTTATACAAAGTGATTGGTATATTTAACTAGAGAGGATTAGAGTGTGATAACTCTAATATATGGTGGTTATATTTTTTTACTTAATATTATTAAAATTATGATTTTGTATTAAACAACCCTCTAACATCTAATTTTTTAATAGTATTTGAAACTAACCCAATGCCTGAGTAAGCCTTCTTAAGACGGGATGTCAAACGTCTATACTAATTTTGACGCTCTAGACCTGACTTAACACCATCAAGGAGGAAACCTACCCGTATAGGAAAATCCTTAATAGACAGGTTTTGAACTTGAGACTTTTAGAGATCTTACTCCTTAACTATCACTCCATCTATCACTCCATGTCATTAGACTAGAAGGCCCTTAGCTCTAACATCTACTTCACATTTAGCTCTTACACTTCTTTACATAAAATTTATATTAAACAACCCTCTAACATCTACCATCCTCCAAAAAAAAACCCAACTATTTCAAGTATGATCTCTTTTACAAATTTGTATAAAATAAATAAATAAAAGAAATCAAAATAAAAAAAATATACCAGCATGCTTAACAGCTTGATGATGTTCCAAGCTTTCCACTTTAGGAAACACTTCTCCACATTCTGAACATAAACAAATTGTACTTCTTGGAGTCGCACTTCTACATAAATAAATCAATTAATTTAAGTTTAAAAAAATAATAACAAAATAAAAAAATATAGATAAAAAAAGAAGCTAAAATAACCTTGCAGGATCAACAATAGCATGACATTCATAACACCCAGAAAGCTTTCTCAACTGCATGCCTCTAGAAGCTGACGTGTAACCCCCATGACCATTGGATCTAGCCGACCCGGTCAAAGATCTAGTACCACCGGAAGAAGAAGAAGATGATTTACTCAACTGTTTCTTCCTTCTAAGTAAGCCGGAATCTTGACCGCCGGTGCTACTTTCCGGCGAGTTATCAGCCCTATGACCAACCTTAGTGTTCCCATTAGCAACATCCTTAAAACTACATATTGAGCTACAAGAACTCAACTTTGAATACCCATTAGGGTTTCTGACCGGGTCTTGGTGGGTCTTTTGACCCGACCCGGTAACCTGAGTAACATCCATCTGCTTGCACTTTAAAAGGTTCTTGATTTGGTCCCATGAGGATGGGTGGTGGTGTTGTTGTTTGAGTTTAGGGTTTTGTGGGTGGTGTTTTCTTCTACGCTTTGTGGGTTGTACCTTGTGGGTTTCAGAAGGTGAGAGTTTGAGCACTGCCATTAATGGAGACTGCAAGAATGTGTTGCAGGGATGAAGTGATGGTTAAGTGTTCATGGGAGAGAGAAGATGCCTTTGAAAGATGTTTTGCTTCTTTTAAGGAAGAGTGGATCTGAGGTAAATTTGAGGGGAAAAGGGGGTGGTGGAGCTTAATATTTTAACCTTTTTTTTTTTAAATTTACTTTTTTGTTTAATATTTCATTAAGATAATTTTTTTAAGGTAAAAAAAACTTAAGGGTGAAGGGTATGGTTCAATCACTTTAGGGTGTTTGAGTTATTCTCTAGCCAATAATATTATGTCATGTCAAGTCCCTATTTCACTCCCCATTTTGCACTTAATCAGAATGTATGGTTCAAACACCTAGAGAGTGGTAAAGAATTAAAAAAAATGGTAATTGGTTGAAAGGGGTTGGGACCCACCATTAAACTTCCTCCCTCCTCTTCCCGCATCGGTGACTATACAGCGAAAACATTCAAACAATCGGTGACCCAAACAAGTGGAGGTGGTTCACCGACCGGTGAAAGTAGTCACCGAAGCCATTCAAACAATCCATACCGACTACCCTAAAATGTATCTGTATTCACCGTTTGGCTTGAACACTCGATCTCATGAAAAGGGACATTATTTTACAAACTTTGATAGAGCCATGTCAAAGGCCTTCGGTAAATTGTTGTTTTGGTATATACTTATACTAATACAAAGGTGAGAGAATCATCTAGTTCCGCTAGTAAACACAAATGGATTAAATATCTTTAATCAACCAATGATACAATAAAGAATAATATAGATCTACTACAGAAGATGGTTAGTATAAAAGTAAAAATACATGAGTACCAGATAGGGATGTTGTGTTTACCTTATAAATACATTTCTATAACTGGTTGTGTTTCAAATTAAAATATAGCTAAATTAGATATTTATATTTTTCATAAATAGCGAGGATTGCGGCCTTAGAAAACTACATTCAATATAATACTACAAACCTATAAAAATTACTGATGCAAGTCTGCAACAGATATTATACTAACACCGGCTAGCAAGGAGCTGGGCCAAAACATTACGAAACCCGAACCATGTTATTAGGCTAAAGGGTGTAGTCATGACCCTTTACATAGGCGTTACCATGTTACTCACCTCTAATTCACCATAAAAAACCATCACCCTAAAGGTTTCGTCATAACCCAAACCATTATCCCCTTTATCATTTTAATATATTTTTGTCTCAAAATTTTCAAATGTAAGGGTCGTGGTAATCTTGGTTCAATCCACGCCAACCACCATCAATCAAGGAGGGGGTGGGGAGACCGGGCCCCGAGCCGTCGTCCACCAGGCCCTTCCTCAAACCCGGCCCTATCTCCTTTTCCAAAGGCAATGTAGAGACAAATTTCCAATTCCACCTCTGCTGCGCAGACTGATCTGCACTAATAATTGGCCTAGTTTATACGGTCAGTAACTCGGCAATCTTTCTTCTTTTCGTTCCTGAGGGTGGAGGGAGTGGTCAATCACTCCCCATTTTCACTATCCAATAATCTTATGCCATGTCAAGTACTCAATCCACTCTCCATTTTCCACTCAAACACTAGCAATGGTCAAACAACCACTCAATTTAAAAAAAATGTGATTGGTTGGTTAATGAGGACCCACCAATAAGTCAATAACCCCCTGTCCCTCCCACCTCTCTCCTCTTCAAAGACTCGGTGAGTACACACCGATTTGGACACTCACCGCTCACCGCTCCAACCCGGCACCCCTTCCCCATGTGGCAACCCAACTCCCCGCATCCACTCCCCGATACCACTCCGTCCCCCCTGAATAAGCATGGAAAAATACCTTTTAAGGCCTAACCCCGCACCAACTATGAAGCCAAAATCTGGCTAGAACTTAAACCTTACATGTGAAAGTCTTCCTCAGTCTGTTAGAAGAGTGTATAGCAACAATCGATTGTGAATAATAGTGGTTAATTTAAGGCATATAAGGTGCCTATACCAAGGGCCCCCTCTCTGTTCTTTGCTGCCAAAATTTTGTTCCTAACCACCCAAACCATTTTTTGTTTGTTGTTTCAGTCCCCCAAAGGAACGCTCTTTAATCCGTTCCATTTCCTCAATAACTAGTATTCAGGCCTCACGCGGTTGCGATGGGGGGCATAAACTGTGCCAAATTGTATCAATGCTACGTCACTGCCAGTGACCAACAATGTCGAAAAAATTGGCAAAAATAAAATAACAAAAAAGGAGAAAATAACACCGAACGAAAAACAAGTTTAAAATCGTTGAACCATCATTCACATTGCGTCGTGTTAATTCGAAAAACTTAAACTAAAACGTAAAACATAGAAAAAAATAACTAAGTCGATCTAGGATCCCGGTCGTTGTGACGAACCGGTCAAACATGGAAATAAAGACGCATTGCGGCGGACCTGTCAAATGGGAAAAAATAGACGAAAAAACATTGAACCCAAACGCATGTTGCGGCGTATTCACTCGTAAAATTTAGAACGAAACGTAAAACGAAAAACTTGTAAAAGATAAAAGTATAAGGGATCAAAATTGAAAATAAAAAAAAGTGTTGGGATTAATTTACAAAGTTGAAAAGGTTTGGATGAAAGTACAAAAAAAATCAAAGAGCTTAAATGCAAAAAAATGAAAACCGATTGGCTGGCTAGAAGTGAAAAGTCAATTTTTTTTTTTTTTTTGAAAAACTCCCTATACTTTGAGTACAAGTCCAAAAAACACCAAGATGTTAGTAATTGAAAATAGAGTAAACTGCCATTTTGTCCCTGTGGTTTGGGCACTTTTGCCATTTTAGTCCAAATCTCAAATTTTTTACATCTGGGTCCCTGTGGTTTGCATTTTGTTGCCATTTTTGTCCAAAATCCAAAAACCCCATTTTTTGACTGTTAAAAGTTGCCTATTTTGTCCTGTAGTGCATGGGCATTTTGGTCATTTTTTAAATTGAAAACTAATTATTTTTTTAGCTCTATCTCTCTCTCTTATTAAAACCCAGATTATCAGCTCTCTTTCTCTCTCCCTCTCTCTCTTATTAAAACCCAGAGCTCTCTCTCTCTCTCTGTCTCTCTCTCTTCTCTCTCTCTCTCTATAGCACCACCACCGCCACCTCCTCCTCCCTCTCTCTCTAGAAAGAAATTCAGCAGCACACTGATTTGGGGAAGGAACTCTGATGACGGATCTGAGATTTGGGGAAGAAAGATGTGTGGATCTGAGGTGAAAACCACCATCATCGTCCAAAATCACCTTCACCGTCAAACCCACCGTCGTTGTTGCTGTTCGGACCTCCACCAGAACCATCTTGCACTAAATCAGAGGTGAAAACCACAAAATTCCATCACTAACGCCGTCGTGAGCGGCGGCGCCGTCTCCCGCCGTCACTATGCACCACCGGATCCTCTCTGCTTCGAATTCTTTCTCTCTTTGGTCGATCTAAGACACGGGTGGGGGTGTGGGAGGAGTGTTATGGGTTTTATTTGTGTGTATGAAGATGATCTTGTGCTGCAGGTAGAAATCGAGAGAGTGGAGGGTGGATTATGGGGTTAATGTACAGTTGAGTGTGAGATTGGAGTTGGAGATTTTGTATTTTTGTTAGATGATTTGTGTTGCAGACAATTGGGGGTGTTGCAGACAATTCGTGGTGGTGCTATAGAGAGAGAGAGAGAGAAGAGAGAGAGAGAGGGAGGAGGTGATGGTGCTATATAGAAAGAGAAAAACAGGAGATCTGGGATTAATTTCTCCGTCCAAGATGATGTTTGATCTGGGTTTTATTGCAATAAATGATGTTTGTTCTGGGTTTTGATGATGATGATGTTTGATCTGGGTTTTATTGCAAAAAAAAAATGAAATTTAAAAAATGATCAAAATACCCCTGCACTAAAGGACAAAATAATCAGTTTTCAACAGTCAAAATAGAGGGTTTTTGGATTTTAGACTAAAATGGCAACAAAATGCAAACCACAGGGACCCAGATGTAAAAAGTTTAAGATTTAGACTAAAATGGCAAAAGTGCCCAAACCACAGGAACCAAACAGTTTACTCTTGAAAATAGTGCTGCTACAGTTGGTGGCGAACTCGCTTATGTGTTTTGGAGCTTTAAACAATGACAAATATTATGTTGGCCCAACACTGATTTTATTAATGTAGCTCTACCCTCTATAGATTATCATTTATCTTATATAATTTGAATTATATTATTTTATATTATAAACTAAAATGTGAATTTTTGGGGAGAGGTGAGTATAATATATAAAGGAGAAAAATGCTCGGATAGTCCCTGTGGTTTCGCCTTTTTTCACCTATAGTCTCCAACTTTCTAAAATTACCTGAATAGTCCCCAACTTTTCATTTTTTGTTCCCGGATAGTCCCTGGGTCTAACTTCAGTTTGTTTTCTCTGTTAAGAGGGTGTGAAATGACAAAAATACCCTTTCCTTAAAAGGCCAAACCATAGGGACTATCCGGGCATCTTCCCCACTCTCACTCTCACCCACCCCACCCTCTTCATCTTCACCGCCTCCACCTTCTACCACCACCTCACCCCGCCGGAAAATCTCTACCACCTCTATTTCCAGATCAAACTTTGTGACAAAATTAATTCTCTTCTAGTAATAACTCAGAATCGATAATTTTGGCTTGCAAAACATAATGGAAGATAGCTACTGGTGCACGATTAACATACTTGATTTTGGTATGCAGTTATAGCCTATGATCTTCATGCTTGTTGTACACCAAAAGAATCTGCATTCTATAATATTGCAAGATATAGAACTATTGTCAAGAGGTGTATTGGAAGCAAACTATAAAAGCGATACAGACGAATTCTAGGTTCATTGTTTACAAGAAACATGGAAATGTGGCAATTATTGAAATAACATCTGGCAACGTTCCTAACCACACTCTAGATCCTTTCTGTTTTGGATCTCGGATCTCCGTTGTGTATTTTCCCCATGGTCTCCGCCGTATACCTATGTAATGTAGATCTGATTGAACCGGTTTCGGTACTGAATCGGAAGACCAGTGAGAGTTATTCTTCATTAGTGAGCTCGATTGAAGTGAATCTGGTACTATTAACAAATCGATTACGTCAGGGGTGGATTCGGTTTCGGAAGACCGTAATCAAGAGAAACAGGAAATCAAAGAAGGAGCTGGAACAATCACTCTGAGCTGTTTCCGACCAGTTTAGAAAGTGGGTGCGGCGGTGGAAGTGGCGGTGATGGTGGAGGGTGGAGGAGGGTGATGGTGGGTGGAGGTTGAAGATGAAGTGTGGTGGTGGGGTTTTATAAATAAAAATCAAGAAGATGCCCGGATAGTCCCTGTGGTTTAGCCTTTTTAAGGAAAGGGCATTTTTGTCATTTCACACCCTCTTAACAGAGAAAACAAACTAAAGTTAGACCCAGGGACTATCCGGGAACAAAAAATGAAAAGTTGGGGACTATTCAAGTAATTTTAGAAAGTTAGGGACTAAAGGTGAAAATAGGCGAAACCACAGGGACTATCCGAGCATTTTTCTCTATATAAAGATAAATTAATTTGCCACGTGGTGGAAAAGATTGTTTCCCCAATGCTCTCGGACGTGCATTAACCGTTTGTACGTTTAGTGCCTAATGCTTGCTTAGAAACTCCCAAAATGCCCATAACGTTGCATCTTTTTTTTTAAAAAAAGAAGTTTGTATGTTTAGTGTCTAATCGTTATTTTGAATATACTAAGCAACATTTATATGTTAGTACCATTCAGTCTAAATTTACTTTTAATTCATTCCTAATCGTAATTTACCTTTGACGACAATGTTTATAAATTGTAACTATTTCTTTTCTTTAAAAACAGTCTTTTAGTCAGTTTAGTCTTTCTTATTAAGTTAATCCTCCCATTTTATTTGATATAAGTGATGCCAGATTTAGTTCCGTTAAAAGCAAAATGTTAGAATTTTTTTTTTATGAATTATGTTATGTAAATGGTAACATCTTGGTTAAATTTCACATCGAGTGTTTACATTAGAGATATGTAAATATTAAATATAGTGGACATCAGGTATCACCAAGATGTTTTAGGCCATCCGGGGCACTCCACGGATAGGCTCCCGCGGCTTCAAATCCACGCCAGAACACCGCCGCCACCTCTAAGGATAGGCAAGGCAGGTTCGGTTAGCCAAGAGGGGTGCTAGTGAACGGGTTGAGTTGTTTGAGGTGGGTGTTGACTTTGAGATTGGTTGGGGCATTTGACTCTATTAATATTAAAAAAAAATAGTTTATGACATGGGTACGCGCCACCATTGTTTATTAGTTAATGAGTACTTTGCACTAAATTTGACGTGGCGAATGATGGTTGATCGAGGCTAGGATACTTACTCTTAAGTGTCCCTTCCTCCTTAGTCCTTACACGAATCAACTATAGCTGAGAGGAGAATCACAGAGTTAGATGTAAGTGAAATTGATTCAGGATTAATAAAATCTTGAAAAGTCTCCATCCAAACAACTATACATAAAGCTATGGGTTCGTATGAACAAACAATAAATGTATTGATAGAAAGGTACCTCAAGTAGTTGACATAACAATCTGTTAAATGAGCATTCAGTTAATGCGTTGTGTCACATTGAACTTCAAGTACTCTCATACTAAAAAAAGATCAAAGAGTATCACACACTTCGAGGCATACAAATGAGTGTTTGGACAAATCGGTTAACTGTTTTAGATTTTGACTAAATAAATATATGCCTTCCGTTTGGTAAAAATATATTTCGTAAACATTTCTAAAGTATATTGTTGAAGTAATGGTTACATTAACGTGTAGTTTTATAGGACAAAGAAATTATTGATAATGGTGGCACTTCTTTAACATAATCTAACGACCACCAAGTTAACATAATAGAATATTTGCTTAGTCTTTGAGAAAATATCAAAATTCAAACGTAATCACACTCGACTGTCAAGTTAAAGGCAAGTCGGGATGAAAATATTTTCAAGTTCAGATTGGATATTGAATCGATTATGCCGAATTTAGAAATAGGACGAAATTACAATTATTAATGAAATATTTGTAATTTTTATTTTATGTTTTGAAGATATATGGTACTCGACCCATCAACTCAGCTTGGGTATAACTCACATTGTCTATTCTTGGAGATCTAGACTGTGTTGGGTGCATGGGGGAGCCTATCTGGCGTGGAACAAAATGCAAAACTATGTGACTACCAATTAAAGAAGAGATGTCAACATCAAATTGATTATGCCCTAATGAGTTCGCACCTTGACAACGACAAATAACAATACCTAGGATATATACCAATGACCTCATGTAAAGGAGGGCATTCACTCTCTCACAACTCTCTCTCTTACATACTAGTTTTCTCGGTGATAAAGAGATTCTTATTCTCACACCAGAGATGGTCATAGGGAGAAGTCCCTTCTTGTAACAAGGTTAACAACGTCTTATTTTGCAAATCAAATCGGCGATCATACCTCATAGGTAGGTACTCAGATCTTTCTTCTGTTGAACTCAACATCCTAGTCCCAGTTGGAGTCGAGTTTTGTTTATTCATGTTTAGTATATGTTTGTGTTCCCACCTAATGTATCCAATGTCGTCAGGATGACCTTATCATTGAACATTGTAATCTTGTCACCCTTCAAATTTCTCCACTTGATCCTAGGTCGAGTTTTCCACTCCCCCTCATTCAGATTTTCTTTTATGATGATATATGCCACCAATAAACGATGTTGAGCCACTACTATCTCCCCTAGTATAACCTTGTAATCCCTCCACCATTGTCGATATCCTCGCCTAATCAAGAGATATTGAATTTGCGTGTTACACCCCCGCTTCTAAAAAGGAGGGGGAACATGATGTGTTTAGGATTCCCAAAGCCAAAGAGTGTAGAAGGCATGATTTAAGAGTAGTGAAGTTTATAAAAGGATAGAGTGGTTCTATTTTAGTTAAGGATCATGACATTAAGATATGATGACAAACCAGCTTCCAAAATATTTTCAATGATTAGAGAGCTTATAAACAAGTAAGTGAAAACCTCACTGCTCGGATATGACCACAAAATAACTGCTTTTGTCGGCGTATAACAAAGGGAGAGGTGCGGAAAACACTTAAGAAGATGGGAAAGGCTAAGACCGTTGGTTCGAACAACACACCGATTGAAGTGTGGAAGCTTCTAGGTGAGGATGGAGTTCAATGGCTAACTACTTTGTTTGATTTCATTTTCAAATCAGAAAACGTGTTAAATCAGTGGTGTAGTCTTGTAGTGCCTCTTCATAAGAAAAAATGGTGACACCCGATGTTGTGGGAATTACAGAGGAATGAAGCTCATAAACCATACTATGAAATTGTGGGAAAGGGTAATTGAAACTAGAATTTGAAGAGAAACTTAGGTTACGGTAAACCAATTTGGTTTCATGCCAGGGCGGTTAACCACAGTAATAATGTCACACCCCCAAAATACTACCCATGGGAAACCCTACTAGGCGTGTGACAAACCAATAATGAGCCACCAATCATATTGAACCAATCACAAGTTGTTAAATATAATCATCAGTTATTAATGAAAAGTGCCATCAATAAGTTTAAATGAAAACCAACATGTTCAGCGGAAGCAATTAATAAACCAAAGTTAAACCGTTTCGAAACCAATGTATAGTATTAATAATTCAAACACATGAATCCTTCCAGAAGACACATGACCACTCCAGCTACTCCAGACAGCAAGTTCCCAACTTCCAATATACCTAACGACCTGCGAGCATGCAACAAGTGTATCAGACAACGCTGGTGAGTTCATAGTTTTACAAAAACGTTGGTTACCAAGTGTTAAGTTAATCCATTGAATTTAATTCCTAAAGTAATGTTGAAAACAATGTTGATAATACCCCAATAAAAGACGGCTTCTGATTATTTGCCCTTTCTCCAATGCTCCTATCAAGCATTGGTCATGACTAGGTCATTAGTTGAACACCCATCCTCCCAGGAACGGGGTGAGGTTGCCAAACCTAAGTAGCGCTATTAACTAATACCATGTTACCTCCCCGGTAACCAAACAACACGGAGGGACTTTAAGGGTGATAGGAAGAGTATATTATCCAACATTCCCGTTTTTACCCAAAAGACTTATCCCTCCCCGTGATACCCACTGACTGTCCCAACCACCGGGATGCATGCTCAAGAGATGAACTCACCTTAGGTTTGCTCGGTATGTTTAGTTACGTGTTTACCGTTGACCGACCAACCCTAGAATGGTTATCATTATCCATCAGTTTTGTATTTCCAAATCATACATCCTTTATATGTAATATGCAAATAACACCACATATTGCCATGCTAGTTGTCACATTCATTCATACAATCCTACCTTTTAACATACATCATAAAGTCATGGAATAAACGTGTGGTTCACCTACTATTAAGTTACACGGCCCATTAGTCCATGTTAACAGTTCTTAACCTCTATCATGCAAGTATGTTTCACAATAATTCAAAGCCCGATTCAAGTGTACAGCAAGTGTGTGTGTGACCCCAAATTATTCATGTGTATCTAAATAAGGCTTGGTGTGATCCAATAGGGTGTGGCGGCCCACACCTGGTGTACAACCACCCATTTGCACGGCCCAAATGCTATAATAGGCCCAACTGAAGTGTAAATCCCCAAGGCAGCGTGCAACAACAGTAAAGCCTGCAACTATGGTTTAGGTGTATGTTTCGCAAATGGGGGTAATGTAAATTGTACAGTGCTCTAAGTCATGGCATTAAATTACATCTCACTATCCCATAAACACCCACCATCCTTAACCAATAATCATTTATTAAACATATCATCTATCACATACCTAATTATCATGAAATTGACATTCCATAATCTGATCATCCATCGATCCTACTGTGTGCATGCACCGTCCCTACTGTCAACATATCTTCCTAATCAACGATATTATAATTACAAGCAGGCTAATACATAACACAATTCAATCATGATCATCCAAGAATTACCACAAGTATTAATACACCAACCAACAAGAACGTGTCAACATCAACACAAAGTAACAGATTACCCTAATTCGATTAATTGCATGAGATCAGATAAGTAATCAAAAACAACCATAATTGTTAATCAAATCGCTCACATATGCATGCAGCTCACATATGCATGCAATCTTATTAAGCCTAATCCGCACGTAACACGATGTAACACCCCGAAAATGGGTTTGGTGATCAAACCACATTAGCACTAAAAGACGGGTAAAGTACCGTTAGTGGTAAAATTTACCCGATAAATATTAGGATTTAAATAATTAATCCTAATGTTAAATAAAAAGTGAATAAAAGCTTTTAAGGTAATAAAATGGATAAAAGGCTCGAGTTAACAGGACCTAAAATAAACTTAGTCATAAATATTCCCGAACCCGCTAAGTTAACTAGGAATATTAAACCTAGTTAATAAGTGGGAATATTATTGAAAATAATTAGGTTGTGACCTAATTAATAACTAACCAAACACGAGGGACCAAAGCCGGGTAACTTGAAAAAGGAATTATAAACTTAAAAATAAAACACAACACACACACAAGAGTGTGTGTGCGTGCGTGAGAATGGCCAGGAGAAGCTCCTAGAGAGCTCAAACCCTAGAATCAACAAATTCACCAAATTGGAGCTCGAATCAAGACCCAAATCGATGCATGAACACATATAAATGATCACCTAGTCGTGGGAATCACAAGGTATGTCGAATTTTAAGATTTGGTGATACTTTGAGATTATGATGAACAATCATAATCGAAATTCTGGAATGAATATTGAATCTATGAGTGCTATTGTGTTGAAATCTTTGTTTAGAAACAAACCCTAGTTGAAAACTTGGAGAATTGGTGTTAAAACTAGGGATTTGATAATTAACCTATTATGTGCTAAGTGGGTTTTGATTATGTAGTGAAGATGATGGTTTACACATGTTTAAAATCATCATAGTTGCTAGTAGAAACAAGATACTTGAACAATTTGCAAGTTTGGGTGTTAAACTTACATGACTTGAGATGGGTTTTTATGATATGATGATGTTAATGTCAAACTTGTGATTAGAATCATCATATTAGTTAGTAAGACAAACTACTTGAACAATTTAGGTGTTTGGGTACATAAATCATATTTACCATGAAATGGGTTGTTATATGATATAAAAGAATTGATGTTAAGATCGTGATATAGATGCTTGAAATCATGTTATTTAGTTGTAAAATGTATAAAAACAATGTATGCACATTAGGTGTTTGTTAAAATGCCTAAATGAAAACTAAAGTGTTGAAATTAGAGTGAAAATGTGCAATGAATAAGTGGATAAGTCGATTGACCTTAAAAAGTCAAATCGACCAAGTGTATGATCGGATGGTAAATTCGATATAAGAAGAGTAGGATGGAATAGTCATAAATGATTATGACTAACCTAACCATCTTACAATTACAATGATAGTTTGACGCTTGGCAAGCTAGGTGAAGGCTTGGGGAATGAAGCGGGTCAAACGAAGCAAGAATGACGGAAAAGCATAATTTGGATGCAAGGTAAGTATAGCTTACACTAGTCTTAAATTGTGGAATATTTTCTCATCATATAAATTATGAATGAGATATCTAAACAATTGAAATATGATGTTCCGTCGTGTAGTCGAACGGAACAAGACAATCAAAGATGAGAGAAACCGTAATAATGGTTAAAAAGAAGTAAATCGATAATTCGGTCATATTATGTCGAAAGTAATAAATGGTTTATATGTTAAAATGACCGTACGGTGTTAAACGGAACGAGTCATGTAGAGGAGATGATAAATATCATCTCGCAAAGATAAATGGTCATTTCGGCCAAACGGGTCAAAAGGTGTAGACAACACCTTTTGACTATATAGACTAATGATTCTTTGTCGAGTTATATGCTTACAGGAATAAATATCCAATGGATATTCGCATCGTTCTTAATTAGCGAATATAAAGCAAGGTATTAAAACCGGGTTAATAAGTTGATCCGGACCAGGTATGTATAATAGATCAACTCCTCATTTAGAACTTGGAGATCTATGAGATTTAGGCAAAGAAAAAGGGATATTCGGCTACCTTAAAAGGTAAACCGAAGGATTTAAATTATAGACAGAGTGTTTTGAAAACAAGAATTGGTTAAAAAAATTAGATTTTGGGCGTACATGGCTTAAGCAAGTCCTTCGTTGTAAAAGAAGGGTTAAAAATGACCAAAACGCCCTTGTAAGCAAAATTAATCAAACAACCCTTAGAAGTCGCTTGGAAACGAGTTTATTAATCAAGATTAATACTTAGAATAAGTATAATAGCGTAAGATTTAAATCTTTGGTCAAAAGACTCTATATGAGTCTTTGCTGTAAATTGATAATCCGAAGGCTAAAACTCAGATTAGATAGATCGTCACATTGAAACCATCACAAATATAGATGTGATGGAAAGTCATTTGATAACTAATGTGGAATTAAAATGCTAGAAAGAAATGGGTGTGAGTTATGCGTAAAAGTGCATAAATGTCCTTAACGGGTCAAAATAAGCCCTTGAGTATAAGAGGGTTTAAAATGCGTAGGAAACCCGTGGTTTGAGCCAAATATGATAGACGATATAGAACTTAGAAGGTTCACGAGAATTTGGGATCAAACAAATAAGTTTGTTTGATAAATACATGAATGGGTTAAAATGGGTAAATTCTAGTTTAAGCCAAAAGCTTAAAACTCTATAAATTTGTTAATCCGGAAGCCGGATTTTAAATCCATTTGATGGAGAATCACATTACAAACACGTAGGAAGAAACGGTAGGTCAAACGGATAAGCGGATTGAAAGATACGAAAGTTTTCGTGTCAAATAACGGCAAAATGGAAAGGTTGGATGCAGGGGCCACCGTAACTTACGGTGCCACCGTAAGTTACGATGGAGCTGAAAATGTTACGGTGAAACACCCCTGAGTTACGGTGGGGGAATAACCTTACAGAGGCCACCGTAACTTACGGTGACACCGTAAGTTACGGTGGAGACCAAGTTGAAATTTTGTTTTGGAGATCAAGAGATTAACGTTGGAATTTCTCCTTTCATATTAGTTACCGGACTCGTTTAAATACGTTTTAATCCCAGTATGACTAAAGCATTTCATGTTTATGAAATGTAGGAATATTTTGGATGCCGATTGACGATCAAGCTCAATGAAGAACCGAACACGATAAAGACACATGCTTCCGCACATTGCCTCGTTGTAAATTTTTAACGGCGAACCTGATCACGTTATGGAGAATAACTTATGATTTGTAAAAGTTTTAATAAACCCGTATTTTTGTAGTATGTGTAGTCTTAACTACACATCTAATTGTTGGTATTTACATATAAAATTGCTTAATAGTAACTAGGGTGTTACACACGATCAAGTAGTTGAGGATTAAACAAACATGAACTCACTAACCAGAAGTCTGACGGATCACGATGCTATCTCGAACAGGGGGAGGGGGTTTTGCTACTGCCGTTTGCGATTCAAGGAAGAGGAGGTAGGGTTTGTAAATAAATTAACGTATTCATATAACCTTTCACGTAAACAAGTAATTGAGGAAAGGGCTGGGTTTGGTTTGGGCTTGCGAGACCGGGCCAAGGGTAACAAAGGTTTAAATAATCAAGCATATACAAGGAACGGTAAAACACGAGTTGTCACAAATCTCATTCGATCGAGTCACATGGTCAAATCAGTTTAAGTGTTTTGATATTCAAATAGTGTCGGCCCATATTAATAAGGTTCAACAAGTAATCACTTGATTCTTACATCATCAGCCCAATGCATGTGTAGTTTTGTCAGATCCATTAATTGCATAAATAATCAGTCCATGTGATTATAGATAAAAGGTCCAATTAGATTAGTTTGTTGTGAATTGTCAAGATCCAGTAATTCACATTTGCATGAGAAAAGTAATAAATGTGTCAGCCATTTATTTTGATCATTACTTTTGCATGAGTTATTTTGAATTGGTCCAAAAAAAACAATAATAACTACAAATCGGATCATCACATGAAGTTTTGAATGATGGTTACTTGATAAATAATTCTTTGTTAAATTTTCATATAGTTATCGGCCCAATAATCGATCTAAATAGAATGTTTTGGTCCATTAGCAATTAAGATAGATTGGTAGTGTCAAAGGAGTGAAATAATATCAAGATTGGTAAGTCAAGATGACTGTGATCAGTTAATCAAACATATACAATTAACAAACTCATAACAGTGGGCCGAAGACTAGCTTGTGTGTGGGCCGAAACAACCTGGGCCAAGGCCCCTTAGAGCGACGAAACATCATTACACAGTTACAAAATCATACGAGCGCAGAACGTAAAACACTTGGAAGAGAAATAACGAGGAGTTAAGATCATGAGGTTTAAACGTCACAAACTTTGAAAGTTCGGGTTGTCACAAATAATACACATTTTAAGGAGATTAATGGAAAAGTAGAAGGAGAAGAAACATGATCTTCATATGGTGTTCATTTATCTTGAGAAGGCATATGATAGTGTACCACACAGATTGACTTGGGATAGTTTGGAGGGTAGAAGTGTTCTAGGGAAATATATAGACATAATTAGGTATATATATCTTAGGACTGAAACTAGGGCCCATTCACTTGTACGGTATATGGATTTCTTCTTTATGGAGGTAAAACTACACCAAGGGTCTTCGTTGAATCCGTTTCTTTTTACGCTTGTCGTAGACGAGTTATCAAATTCTATTAAGGATACAATTCCCTAGTGCATGCTTCGGGTAATATTATGTTAGTGGTAGAAAGTAAACATAAGCTGAATGCATGATTAAAGGAGTGGTTAGTATCTTTAGAAAGAAGAGGTTTAAGGATTATTTTTTCTAAGACCAAGTACCTTTATTGTGATTTCATTGGCGTAGGAGATGACGAGAACACCTAGATCACCATTGAGGGTCAGGTGGTTCCGTAGGCACCTAAGTTCAAGTATTTAGGATTGTATGTACAAAGGGATGGGGAGATAGATAGTGACATAGCGCATCACGTCGAGGTTGGATGCTATATGTGGAGAGCAACCCCTGGGTATTGTTTAACAAGAGGTTCCCGACTAGATTAACAAGAAACTTTTATAGGGTTGTAGTAAGACCTACTATGTTATGCGTTATAGATTGTTGGGTCATTAAGAAGACACATGTGCGTAAGCTAGAGGTAGTAGAAATGAGGATGTTAAGGTGGATGTGTAGGTGTACTAGGTTAGATAAGATAAGAAATGAGGTCTTTAGGGAAATATTGGGGTGGCCAGTATATCAAATAAGACAAGATAAGATATGGGTGGTTGAGATGGTATGGGCACGTTAAGAGGATACAAGTGACGACCAGTGTTAGAACTGTGAAAACTATTACAGTGGAGGGGAGGAGGAGTGGAGGCACCAAAACTAACTTTGAGGAGTGGATTAGCCATGATTTGTTACACTTGAATATCTCTAAGGACTTAGTCGAGGATCGGAGTCCGTGAAGACGTAGAACTAAAGTTAAAAACGTTTAGGAGTAGGGTATGGTTTGTTCTTCTAGTCTTACCTTACAAGCTTAGCTTCTTAGTGTTTTTTGGGTGGTCTATGCATGTTATCGCATGTTTGCATGTCTCTTTCATATGGTACTTGTTCATGTTCATGTTATACGCTTTAGCAAAGATATAGTTTTTAGTGGCTATGTACATCCTAATTTGACTTTTATGTGTGGTTATGACTTTGGAGCTGGTGGTATCACTAGAAGCAGCTTCTCCATCTTTGGAGATAGAGGTAAAGCTTGAATACATCCCACTATCTTCAGACCCCGCTGATAGCTTCATACGAGTGGGATTCTCACCAATAGCTTCATTGTGAGTGGTATTCTACTGGGTATGTTGTTGCTGTTGGACTGTACGGTTAAAAAAATTAAACCAGTATTATTCAAATTATATTTTTTTAAACCAAATACAAAATTTAGTCATGGAGACTGTATAGTTACTTTAAGGCTATGTAGTGGAATAACTATAAAGTGTAAAAGTTACTGTTACGTCACTATCACATAGACGTTGGGCTATAACTAAGCGCTGTAACTAAACTACATATAACTCGAGTTATTATATGTAGTTAAAGCATAGAACAAAATGGTAAATCGTGGTTATTTATCACTTTACGTAACAAAACATTTGTGGTGGTATATATTTTCTAGCGCCTTGCTATATTTTTTGGATGAATTTATTCACCGTTCAACTTTTTTTTTCCTTACAACGCTGAATAGTGTTCTTTGCAATCAACTCCAGCCCAATAGCCCACCTCCTGCTACTTGGACTTCAGACGGGCTTTCTTTGTGGACTTATATGTTAAGTTGAGCCTATCATGTGGGCTAAGTATGAGGGTATAGCCCAGTCATTTTTGTCACCCTTTTAACGAATGTATATATATTTAAAAAGAAAAATACTTTAAATAGAAAATAAAACAGAAATATAAAATTTATGTGCATGACAAATCTCTATACACGCATGCAAAGCCTAAAAAAAAGAGATCATAATTTGAATAAGTAATACAACAAAAAGATAAATGATTATAGTTTTAAAATTTTAATCATATATAAAATAGATAAGTTTCGGATACTAAAAGTTACCCAACCTCTATATTAAAAATAGTTATCATCAAAATTCTTGGAAAATAATTACTGATAATAGATGTTTATAAGCAGGGGCGGATCTACTTGGGATCCAGGGGTTGCCCGGGATACCCCTCAACTTTCGTCGCGAAGTACAATTTTTGTTGCAATTTTTTTATAATCTCCGATTTATGTATCGCGGATACCCCTAAGTAATATTAAGATAGCTCTAAATATAGATGAAGACGAGACGAACCAAAATTTTCGGAAACGAAATTTCCAGTCCACAAAAAGTTGCAGAAGATACAAGGTGAAGAAGATGAAGTTGTTATTATAATTAAGCATTGGAAAGATAAATGAAAGGTAAAGCAAGTCTACAAGTCTACAATTAAAAAGCTAGAGTCAATAGTCAAACTATTTAATTTGTTTATTTACTTTTCAATTAATATTTACTTTACTTCAGTTAAACATTATCAGATTCTGTTTGTTTTTTTTATGATATATTTTTGTTAGTTAGTTTGTTTGTTTATCATTTTATTATTAAGTATTAAATTTATTTTATATTTAAGTATCAAATTTACTTTATCAATAATTTTCGGTTTTTTCTCGTTGAATATATGATTATACAAACTAAATTTTATATATAAAACTTTTA
This sequence comes from Helianthus annuus, assembly GCF_002127325.2. NCBI lineage: Eukaryota > Viridiplantae > Streptophyta > Magnoliopsida > Asterales > Asteraceae > Helianthus > Helianthus annuus. The sequence goes on along the minus strand of NC_035444.2, from coordinate 37,004,705 downwards.
AATAACATTTGAAGTTTTATAAAAAAATATTTGATAACATTCGTGTTTGTGTTTGGTACACCAATTAATAAAAAAATAAAACTCAACATATGCTTCAGAATATAAAAATAAAATTATATATCGATAATATAATTAAATAGTTTTCGTTCTCACACTTTGTTAGAGAATAATACTCTATTATAGAGTATGGATTATAAAAAGTTAATTTTACTTTTGAAAATAGTTTCACAACGCACATCAAAATGTTATATCTTATCTCAAAATGTTATATGTATACCTAATTAATACGTAATTTCAGTTATATCTTATCTCAAAATGTTATATTGTAATTTCTAAATCCTATTACTAACAATTAATAATTTTTATTATAAATACATGTGTCTGTAACCTAGTAAATATATATATATATATATATATATATATATATATATATAAGCCCATTTTTGCTAGCCGCTCAAGGCCTCTAAGGGCTCTCGAATTCTCAGGCAGGTCCCTGGGCTAAATAAAATTTAAGGGTTCATTTTTACTACCCGCATCTGGCTCTTGAATTCTCAAGAATAGTCCTCGATAAAAAAAAATAGGGATACCCCTGAATTTCTCTTCTAGTTCCGCCACTGTTTATAAGTGGTTAAAATACCAAAGGTGGGACTGTGGCGGTTGTTAGCGGATTACCAAGGGCCGTGGTGGTTCGTTTGGTGGTCTATGTGGCCGGACTAACAGTGGTGTGATTTCTAAAGAGAGACAAGGTGGTCTAGCATGCGGGTGCACTTAAGGTGTGACCTGAGGTATTTTGGTTGAACCAAGGATGTTTTAGACACGGTGGTGATTGATCAGGGATGACAACCAGACAGAAGGTGGTGGTAGCTAGAGGAGGCCATACGTTGATTGTGTTTGTGTGGCAGTTTGGGCTTAAATGGACCCGAATATCGTCTTAAACAATCTAGGTGAGTTTCATGTTTCCTCGTTTAAATATTCTTTATTGTTTTGGGGTTGCACTGGTACACGTTTATTAAATATAAATATATGTTATAACGGTTAATGTATTTGTAGATAATGGTTAACGTTTTGATGATTTATCTAAAACTGAACGAATGATTTAAATAATATGAATTCCATGTCCACGTTCTTAAGGTTTTCAAATGATTTTAAGTGTTTTGGGCTGATCATGCATTCAATAAAGAACGGTTTTACCAAGGTTATTGGTTTATTTTACAATCGGTAATAAACTAATCCGGGAATTAATGTGATACCGCGGGTTTATGGCTGTTTTGTCAAAAAGGGTTTATGTGGTGATATTTTAGGTGATGGATTAGTTTAGCTACATGCTAGCTTTATACACGTACTAGGTTATATCCCGTGAGCTTCACGGGTTATGGGTTGTGTTAAAAAAATATATATCTATAAAAGTATTTTTTTTGTATGATTTATAACCTGATATATCTCCATGCTAAGACCCATATTTGACAAACCTTACCAAAAAGAAAGAAAAAAACAAAACAGAAATTAAATTACTTAGGGCATTTACTTCAATATGGCAATAAGTAATAGAAATTGCATGGGTTACGCAACATCAAATACTTGTATATATAATTTATAAGTTTGTTATATAATATTTTTTGTAACTAACTTTTTTTAATTAAGAAATAGAGTACAAAAGGGTGAAGATTATTAATAGAGTAAATGTAACCAAATAACACCTTTAGAGTATTGTCAAACAAATATATAGAGAGAGGGATGATGAACATGGTAATTAAGAATCTTTATAATGTCTAAATAACAATAATCAGTTTGAAATAAACTATTTATAATTAAGAAAGCTCAAACACCCCATAGAAAGTTGATAGAATATCTTGAATTCATCATAATATACAACAGAATTTACACATGAAAGTCCATAGCTATTAGCCTTCCATTACATGTTTTCGTATCTATCCAACAAATATATGAATTTATAAGCTTGCCAATCCCTTTAGATTCATTCAACACCTCTGAACCGATACCAAAACCAACAATGGGTTATATTGACTTGGTAATTTAGGATCATTTCATTATTAGTAACGTTGTAATTTTGTGGCTTCAACAAAATTTGATCGACACTTTGATACGAATGTTGGGTTTGACTAAAAAGTCAAAGTTTACATCTTTTATGGAATTAGGTTTATATAAGAATTCCTGATCATTGATCCAAAAAAGGGCTTCCTTTTTAGCAAGAACAAAAAGCCACCTACCAAGGAATGTAATAAGAAGCCAAGACCTTGACTATTCATTCGGATGGGAATCTTAAAAGTAGATAACCTGAAATAACCCCAGCTACATTAAATTAAAAACAAAATGAAACATAACGCTGCATTAATCACTTGTAAAAAATAATTACGAAATGTGTATGATAGTAAAAAAATAAATAAATCTCAGTGGAAGAACTAAGTGATTGAGCATTCATTATATTCTGGTAAGACTAAACCCGCGTAGGGAGAACATTTATTATAAAAACTCGATACGGTTCAGCCGGGGATGTTGCACGTGTACATTTGCAACTTGACTTCTTACCGGTATAGTGTCCAATTTAGATGGCTAATAGACCTAAGAAATAATCAAATAAGGACTGCAATAGCACCTTTGCCGTCTCTTATGTGGCGTTTTATTAGACGGCCATCTCCTAGTACATCCCGTACCTGTAAAACGATATACAAGTGGAAATATACCAGAATTAGCGTTCAAATGAAAAGATGCATGCTTCCAACTAAGAAAGAAAAAAACATTTGCGGACTTGAATAAAATGGATAAGGTCCACTTCAAAGTGAACTTCTTCGATACCTTATACATAAGGTATCAGAGGGGTTTGACTTAAGTACTGACTTGTTACATAAATCACTGCTTTCTCTCCCGTGACATTGTTCCGATACCCATTTCAAGACCTTTAGGTACCTAACATAGCAATATGAAGAACACCGTAATGGCTATGAGTGGGATTTTAATGGCTTGTTAATTCAATTTGATGCAACAGGTAGGCTAAAGTCGTATGAAATGCATGTGAGAAAGGACTTGATTCCTTAATGTAAAGGCATCCAGATAAGCAAGTAAAGAACAAACCTCACTGATGTTAAGAATATTCATAAGCTGATTTCGGTAATCCAATGCATTATCCGGCTCAATCTCCTGGCTAACAATGGACATTACAGAAGGAAGAAACCCCTGAAACCTCATATCTGCAGTCATTGTAACAAAAATCAGCCACTCAAATACTAACCATTCACAGGCTCAACATTATAAGCTTACCATTAATAACGGATAAAAGAATCCACTCACACTGCCACAGAAACTCATAATGTAGACTCCGAGTCATTAAACAAAAGTACCAGTTTGATCTTTCTTTGATAAATAATCTTAAGAAATCAGTTGGAAACTTGCAGGCCAAACACCACCCACTTTATCCTCATTGAAAATCACCCACTTCCTTCTTTTGTACATATATGCAACATAGTGCCCACATTGGGTTAAGGTTCCCATGTGACTCACCAGCCCAATCTTACTATTCTCCATCTAATCTTTCTAAAAGTATATACAAAATAAGTATGAAAAACTAATGCCCATCTCCATCAGATAAAAAAAGAGCAATGTTTAAAAAACTGGTTTTTAAATCGTACCGGGTTAGACTCAGAAATGGTTTAACCTTGTGGTTAAAAAAGCGCGCTTAAAGCGAGCGTGAAGCGCTGGAAAAAACGCTTTTTTTGGGTCTGAAGCGTTACATTACGTGAAGCGAGCTTTAAGCGGCGAAGCGATGAAGTTGTGAAGCGACACTCCAGCCAATCAGATCACCATTTGGGCCATTTTTTAAGCCCAACAGTCTTTACAAGGTACATATCGACCTTATATCGACGATATAGCGACTTTGTGAAATCCGGCGACAAATTCCGGCGACGGAGTTGCTTTCAGCCGGAAACCAGGAAGAAGGGGAAGAAGAAGAAGAAGAGAGATGCTGAGAGCGGCTACGTATCTGTCTTTTAGGCTTTTAGGGTTTTTATAAGTTAAGGTTTTTAAACATTTAACCCCTCTATCTTTCATTAGTTTACATTCAGTCCCTGAAACTTCTAACTTTTTACTTAAAAAGTGTAAAGATAGTTTGTCTATTTAAAAATTTAACTCCCTCTATCTTCAGTAGTTTACATTTGGTCCTTAAACTTTTTAATTTATGCATAAAAGTACAAATTAACATTATAAAATACATATATATAATATGGATAGCTATTTTTTATACATATATATAAAATTAACATTATATATAATTATATATAATATGGAGCGCTTCGTATATGTGAAGCTCTCGCTTCGCGCTTGAAGCTTCGCTTAAAGCTTTTGGAACCAAAACGCTTCGGAGCGCTTCGCGCTTTTTTAAACCAAGGTTTAACCGGGTTATACCGGATGGTTCGACCGGGTTGACTAATTTACCCAATAAATCCATAAAATACAATTTTTACTCAAGAAATAATCCAAAACTACCTATTTTTATAATAAAAAATATTCTAAAGTTAATCTATAATAAAAAAATCATCACAAATTTCACTATTTATACCTTTTTTTGGGCGCTAAGTTTTACTAAGAAGGTAATTCGACACATTTTTTTGGCCCATGAAAGATTAAAATTCCAAATTTTAACCTTTGACCCGATATCGGTATACCGGTTTAACCGAATTTACCTGCGGTACAACTTCTGTCGTTCTGATAAGGGCCCGATTAAAGTTTATACGAGAAGAAGGAAACGGGCCACAGCTGCCCATATGGAAAAACTGAATTATGTTTTTGGGCTTAAGCTGGATCCACTTGGTCAGGGAGTTGGCAGTAATTGGAAGAGTGGGGAGCAGTTACTATGCCTATTATTAGCGAGAAAATGAAGGGTTGAAGAGCTGTTCCTATGCCTACTTTATGGAGCAGTTTCTAAGTGTCATGTCTATTAAAGCAGGCTTTTTATTTTCAAGTGGTTCATCCTTGTTTTTCATTATCAAAGTATTGTGTATTTGGAGACATTGCCCCTCTAGAATCGGGCTGTTTACTTCAGTTCAAATAAAGTTTCCTGTTTGAATTATAGATCTTATCATTTGGTTCCATTGCCGGGAAACGAAAGATGGTTCAAACCCGGAGCACTTCTGATGGCAGCAGCTCAAACCCAGACCAAATTGCTGCTCAACTGGCTGCCATTGCTGCAAAATTAGAGTCCATTGATTCAATGAAGGAAGACATTGCAGCCTTGAAAGGAGACCGGTCTAAAGGCAGTATCTTTGATGAAGGGGAGAGCTCGTGGAAGGGACGAGTCGGATACAAACCCTACAACAAAATTGATTTTCCTATTTTTAATGGAGGGGATCCATGTGGGTGGGTATTAAAGGCTGAAAAATATTTTCGGTATTATAAGATACCAGATGAGGAGAAGGTAGAAATAGCATCTATGCACCTAGAGGGAGATGCCTTAGACCTCTATTCCTGGCTTTCGGATGATCATACTTTGACTTTCTGGGAAGAGTTAGTGCAAACCTTCACCAAAAACTTCGGTCCAGCCGAGTTTCAAAATCCAGATGAATACCTGTGCAGTATAAAACAAACTGCATCGGTACAGGAATACCGTCAAGAATTTGCCAGGCGATCTTCACGGGTTTCAAACTGGCCAGACCACTGTTTCTTAGGGGTTAACGGGTTGAAGGAAGAATTAAAGGCTGATGTGAGAATACACAAACCACGTACCGTTTACAACGCTATGAGTCTTGCTTTGGAATTTGAGTCTAAATCAAACAAGCATCGACCCGGAAAGAGTTCTATTGGGGAACCAAATTCCAAACCACCACCACTTGATTCTAAAACCATTACCTCTTACAACTCTCAACCCTCTAACCAACCAAAAACTCCATTTAGAATTTCAGACACCGAAAAACAAAATCGTTATTTAAGGGGTGAATGCTTCAGGTGTGGGGAGAAATATGGTCCAGGACATAGATGTAAAGCGGGTACACTAAAAATGTTAGAAGCCGAAGAGGACTTAGTGGAGCAGCAAGAAACTGAAATAACTAATTCTGATGAGACACAAGAGGAGACAACAGAGATCAGTTTACATGCTATCCTCGGGAAATCGCATCCAACAACGATGAAAGTCCATGGTATGTTGAATTTTGCAGAGGTTTTAATTTTAATTGATGGGGGTTCCACCCATAATTTTATCTCAGATTGTTTGGTGAAAGAGCTAAAACTTGAGACCCAACCGATACCACCTTTCGGGGTTCAAATCGGTATTGGTGATGTAATCCGATGTGATCAGATTTGCAAAAGTCTTTCTGTACAGGTTAATGATTTGAAGATTATTCAAGACTTTCACCCTTTTTCAATTGGAGGGGCTGATTTAGTTTTGGGCATTCAGTGGCTAGCTACCTTGAATACGGTTCAAGCAAATTGGAAAGAATTATTTATGATTTTCACTATTGATGGTAAACGATACAAGCTGAAAGGTATCGAAACGGGACCCCAAAAATCATCTAGTTTCCAACACTTGGCTATTGAACCAGTAAGCAACCCACAAATTCCAACTCCACTACAACCTATTATCAACCAATACTCCACTGGTTTTGATGAACCCAAAACCCTACCACCTGTTAGAACCCAAACCCACTCAATCCACCTAATTCCCAACGCACCACCACCCAATATCCGACCCTACCGATACCCTCATTCGCAAAAAACCGAAATAGAGAAACAAGTCAACCAACTTTTGACAGCCGGGTTTATTCAATCAAGTACTAGCCCATTTTCGAGTCCGGTCTTGTTAGTAAAAAAGAAAGATAATACATGGAGAATGTGTGTCGATTATCGAGCCCTTAACAAGATAACGGTAGCCGACAAGTACCCCATTCCGAATATCGACGAGTTACTGGATGAATTGTATGGTGCAACGGTATTTTCTAAACTTGATTTACGATCTGGGTATTACCAAATTAGAGTGACTGCTCAAGATGTTGCAAAAACGGCTTTTCGTACTCATTCGGGGCATTACGAGTTCAAGGTTATGCCGTTTGGGTTGACGAATGCGCCTTCCACTTTTCAAGCTATTATGAACGATTTATTTCGTCCCTTTTTACGTCGCTTCATACTTGTATTTTTTGACGATATCTTGATTTACAGCCATACCATGGAGCAACACCGATCTCATTTGGAACAGGCCTTAAAGTTACTATACGACAATCAATTTTTCGCTAAGATGTCGAAGTGTTGTTTCGGGCAGCCACAAGTGGTGTTTCTCGGGCATGTGGTTAATTCGAAAGGTGTTAAAGTTGAAGACGAAAAGATTTCAGCAGTGCAATCTTGGCCAATACCTTCAACAGTCAAGGAAGTAAGAGGGTTCCTTGGTCTAACGGGATACTATAGACGTTTCGTTAGGAACTATGGCTTGATAGCACGACCCCTCACAGCGTTGACTAAGAAAGATGGTTTTGTGTGGTCAAAAGAAGCCCTAAATTCCTTTAATGAATTAAAAGAAGCATTGTTGTCCACACCTGTTTTGAGGTTACCCGACTTCTCACAACCATTTGTCGTCGAATGTGACGCTTCTTCTGATGGTGTAGGGGCTATATTGTCTCAAGCAGATCACCCCGTGGCCTATTTTAGCAAGGGATTTTCTCCTGCTAATCGATGCAAATCAGCTTATGACCGGGAGCTGTTGGCTTTAGTATTGGCGGTACAAAAGTGGAGTCATTACCTGCTTGGTCGACATTTTCTCATCCGTACCGATCATTACACCTTGAAGTTCTTACTTGAGCAGCGAATTACAACTACCGAGCAGCAGCGTTTACTATTGAAACTTATGCCTTATGACTTCTCGATTATTCACAAAGCAGGGAAAGAGAATAGAGGAGCGGATGCCTTATCTCGCCGACCCCATTCTGGTGAGTTATTGACACTAATGGTACCCTATTGTGTAGAGGTGGCTGGCATCAAACTGGGACTCCAAAATGACCCAGTTACCAGCAATATAGTCAACAAACTACAAGCTGATCCATCATCGGTTGCTGGCTTCTCCATCATTGATCAGTTTTTATTCTACAAAGGACGCTTAGTGATACCAGAGATACCTGATCTCAAGCAGAAGTTGTTACAGGAGGCACATGACACCCCGATTGGAGGTCATGGGGGATTTTTAAAGACTCTTAAGCGTATTTCAGCCAGGTACTTTTGGCCTAAACTGAAACAAGATGTTCGAAATTTTGTGCAACAATGTGTAATCTGTCAACAACAGAAATACCAAACATTGTCTCCTGCTGGACTACTTCAGCCCTTACCCATTCCCAATCAGATTTGGGAAGACCTCTCAATGGACTTTATAGTCGGTTTACCTCCTTCAGGTCGTTATGATACTATTTTAGTGGTGGTCGATCGTTTGAGCAAATATGCTCATTTTCTTTGCCTCTCGCATCCTTTCACTGCAAAAGGGGTGGCTGCAATTTTTTGTAAAGAGATAATTCGGTTGCATGGTTTTCCACGATCCATTGTATCTGACCGGGACGTGATTTTTCTCAGCCATTTTTGGCAGGAATTATTTCGTTTGAGCCAAACTAAGCTCCAATTGAGTACAAGTTACCATCCCCAAACGGATGGGCAAACCGAAGTTCTGAACCGTTGTCTTGAAGCCTATTTACGGTGTTTTGCTAGTGAACAACCTACCAAATGGACTACTTATTTACCATGGGCTGAATATTCGCATAACACCGGGTATCATACCGCAACAAGCACCACTCCTTTCACCGTCGTCTATGGCAGGGAGCCCCCTTGTTTATTCCCTTATGTGATGGGGGAGACTAAAAATCCAGAATTGGAGCAGCAGTTAATAGACCGGGATGATATGCTAAGGCTTCTTAGAAACAATCTAAAAAAGGCCCAAGATCGGATGAAGAATCAAGCCAACCACAAACGACGAGATCTGACATTTCAGGTTGGTGATTTTGTTTTCCTAAAAATTCAACCCTATCGTCAGAAGAGTTTAGCCAAACATCGTTATGAAAAACTTTCTCCACGCTTTTTCGGTCCATATCGTATTAAACGGGCAGTGGGTCCTGTTGTATATGAACTGGAACTTCCACCTACTGCTAGAATTCACCCAGTGTTCCATGTGTCCATGCTTAAACCCGCCCATGGATCGTTCTCTTCTGAGCAGCAACCTCCATTACCCATCACTAAAGATTGGGAAATTGACTTGCAACCAAATTATATTATAGCTCATCGTTGGGTTTCCGAAGCTGACCATTTGGTTCTAGAATTGCTGGTATCTTGGTGTAATCGCCCAGTGGAAGAAGCAACCTGGGAATCCTATGATCTATTGGCAGAACAATTCTCGACATTCCGCCTTGAGGACAAGGCGTTTTACCGAGAGGGAAGTAATGATAAGGGCCCAATTAAAGTTTATACGAGAAGAAGGAAACGGGCCACAGCTGCCCATATGGAAAAACTGAATTATGTTTTTGGGCTTAAGCTGGATCCACTTGGTCAGGGAGTTGGCAGTAAATTGGAAGAGTGGGGAGCAGTTACTATGCCTATTATTAGCGAGAAAATGAAGGGTTGAAGAGTTGTTCCTATGCCTACTTTATGGAGCAGTTTCTAAGTGTCATGTCTATTAAAGCAGGCTTTTTATTTTCAAGTGGTTCATCCTTGTTTTTCATTATCAAAGTATTGTGTATTTGGAGACATTGCCCCTCTCGAATCGGGCTGTTTACTTCAGTTCAAATAAAGTTTCCTGTTTGAATTATAGATCTTATCACGTTCCCTCAATTTACCGGCATGATTCGTGCCGACCAAGATTCTGGCATCCGGTTTAACTGGTTCAACCGGCCGGTATAAACCGGTTTTTAAAACATTGAAAAAGAGTAACATACGTGATGTGGTTAGTATTTCAGGCATGGTTGTAAAAGTCCCGACTAGGCTCCGAGTACTCCCCGAGTACTCGCTACAAGGTAGGTTGCCGAAGCACGAGTACTCTTCTCCCAGGCCAATTACTCCCCGAGTACTCCCGAATACTCCCGAGTACCTCCCGAGTACTCCCGAATCCGACTAGGGAGCGCCTAGCGACTTTTGCAACCATGATTTCAGGTGCCACCAAAGAATTCCGGCTACTCACTGCACAAGATGTGGTTAGTATTTCAACAATACCTTTTTCTTACGAAGTTTTTATAAAAATACATACATAGACGCCATGATGGAATGCTTATCATTACCTTGCATCGATTGTCTCAAGCAGTTTATTCTTTTTACTCAGAACCTGAGAGATCAAAATAAAAGAAAAATGTATCACACAACAAAGTAATACAGTAAACTTTTGATTCTTATTTAAAACGTACAACATGGAAAAATACACCATGCATACATGAATCTTTGCGACCGTTTGGGGATCTAGAAATCACGTCACAGTACTCCAGAGCAGTCTAAAACCAGGACCCGCATTGATTATATACATTTGATGGAGTGTCTGAACAGATAAAGAGTTAGTCATAAATATAAACAGAACATGATAAACTTTCATTTGCAAACCAATTAATCTTACTTCTGGATAATTGTCTCCATCAATTTTCTATAGCCGCGAGTTACGAGTTCACGAGCACTCTTACCAAAGTTCTTCAGCCCCTGAAATATTCAAAATGGAAATAAGATGTAAATATTGATCATTGATAATGCATACATTAGGATCCATGGTTGTAACTTGCATGAGGAGTTTATTAGGATCAACCTTCTTTATCCACTCCATGAATACCATGAGGATAATACTTCAATACTTCATTCAACTCAGGAAAATCAAAGTTCTGACTATATTAGATCTAGCAAAAGAAATATTAATTTTCATGCTAGATCACAAACACATAGAAGTTTAGAAAACGCATACAAAATTGTATATAATTAAATCACCTCGATAATCATGTCAGCGCCAAATTCCTTTCTCCATTGAATCATATCAACCCACATTATCTTTGCCTTTTCGATGTCAAATTTCCGAGCTTTTAGAAACCTCAACATCACGATCATTTACCTTCTGTTAAATGTCGATAGAACTATTGAAGCCTTGATGAAAAAACCCTAGCCGCCACCTCCCTTTCCCTCTTTTTAACAGATTTCAAAACATGTTACATGTTAATAAGTAGAGGGACTCATTTTGTAATAAATGATAAGTCAAGGATTAGATTGTAAAGAGTTAGTTAGTCATTTGTGATACTGTTAAATAGTTAGTAACGATTTGTAACAGATCATCTTGATAATGAATTGATTTCGATTTCCCTCTTTACGATTCTCTTCAGTTTTTATCATAACATTGGTATCAAAGCTACCGATTCTCATCGGAGCTCGTTTTTTTTTTCGTTCAAACTCTGATCATCGTTCCGACCAATCGATTATTGTTGATCGATTCCTTCAATTCCGTTCAATTCTACTCTGGATTAATCATCGTTCGAGCAATTCCTTCATTCAATTGTCCGTTTGAATTCTAATTCGTTGTAGCTGATTGATCATCGCCTGTGTAGATTTAACTGGAGTCTCCCCCTTTGTCGGGCTCAAGGACAAGGGCTTTGTCGTAGGGCAAGCGGTGCTCAAGGCAGAGGCGAGCAAAGTGGCAAAACATGAGAAAGCCTGCCTGGAGAATCAACATGTGTTTGTCCCGTTTGCGTTTGATACCTTTGGTGGTCTCGCTCCTGACGCTGTGCGACTTTTGAATCGGGTTCAAAAAGTCGTTAATAGTAATTCTTCGTCGCTAAAGGTTTCAAACTTTGTATTTAGTAGAATTGGTTTTTCTATTCAAAAGGGGGTGGCGGCGCAACTTGTTGCCCGACTACCTGCCATTGCTTTGTAATTGCCTTTTTTCGTGTGGAATGATAATGCATATTTGCAATTAAAAAAAATCCAACTTCAACTATTACTTCCCCAAAATTTGACCTAATTGACGAACATGGCTACCAGACATTAAGAAATGGAGAAATTGGAAAAATTAGCACAGTCTAATGCATCTTTAATCGAAGGACAACAAGCTTTATTGGATCAAAATTCTGAAGCAATCAAAATGTTACAGATCAGTATGACAACTTTAGTGACTCAAATGGCAGAAATCAACAACAAATTGAGCCATGAAAGAAATGTTAATCATGAATAAAGATTGGTACGAACAGGAAGGTTAGACTTTCCCAAATTTGATGGTACTGAAGTGGAGGGTTGGATCATTCGTTGTAATCATTTTTTACAGTGGATAGAACTCCTGATAATGCCAAAGTGCATTATGCTGTTATCAACCTTGAAGGTGTTGCTTTAGATGGCACCAAGGGTATGTGGATAGTCAAAACAGAGGTGTGAGTGACATCACATGGGATGAGTATTCCAGATCTGCTGTTGCTCGTTTTTCAGAAAGATTATCTGAAGATGCTATGGAAGAATTAAAAAACCTTCATCAAACAGGTTCACTCTCTGATTACACTAAAGAATTTGATACTTTGCTCAACAGGGTTAGGTTGATTGATGAATATGCATCTAGCCTTTATGTGGGGGGGTTGAAACCTGAGATCAAATGCTTAGTTAAGATTTTTAAACCTAAAACCATGAGAGATGCTGTGACTATGGCTAAACAACAAACGGTAGTATATACTACTCTTTTTGGGGATAAAGATGTTAAGAAGACCCTTAACACTGGTACTTCCCTTAATGCCAATAAAATGACTCCTTCTATTTTCAATAAAGGGCAGTCAAGTAACAATTTTCCCCTGTTACCAACACCACCAGTCACTAAAATGAATAAGAATGTTAAGAAGGTGCCTGCTAAGGTAGCTGAAGAGAAGAGGGCTAAGGGAGAATGTTTTTGGTGTAATGAAAAATACAGCCCAACCCATAATTGCAAATTTAAACATCTATACAATTTGGAAATTCATGATGATGAGGAAATGGGAGATATAGAGGGTTATGAGCATGTAGAGGAAACTGAATCAGGGGCCCAAATTTCAGTTTATGCTTTGACTGGGGTTACCTCTTTATCCACTATGAGGGTAATTGGGACTATTGGCACTAGACAGATACAAATTTTAATTGACTCTGGCTCCACTCATAACTTTGTCAGTTCAAGATTAGCTAATAAATTGAACTGTCCAACCAGAGAAGTCTCTTTAATGAAGGTGTTAGTAGCTAATGGTAAGGAGTTGGATTGTCACCTACTTTGTCAAGATTTTCAGTGGTTAATGCAGGGAGTCTGGTTTACGACTGATGTGTTGTTGTTACCTTTGGATAACTATGACATGGTACTCGGTATACAATGGTTACAATCTCTGGATGACATTGTATGGAATTTTAAGAACTTGACAATGCAATTTAAATTTGACTCCAAAGTGGTAGAATTGAAAGGGATTAGTAACAATGCTTTGTCCTTATGTTATTTAGAAAAGCTGTCTCAAATGCTTTCTACAGACACTTCTGTGACTAGTCTACAGCTCTTTAGTATGCAGAATAGTGATAAGGGTTCATTTAAACATCAGCCCCAAGTGGATGTCTCCACATTTAATACTGAAATCAATGATTTGTTGGATCAGTATAAGGATGTGTTTAGTACTCCTAAAGGACTCTCACCTGATAGGAGCTGTAACCACAGAATTCAGCTACATGATGAGTCTGTTACTATCAACCAAAAAGCCTATAGGTATCCAGTGGGTCAAAAAGATATAATAGAAAAAATGGTACAAGAGATGTTGGATATGGGTATCATCAGACAAAGTGTGAGCTCCTTTGCTTCGCCAGTTGTGTTAGTAAAGAAAAAAGATGGAAGTTGGAGATTGTGTATAGACTATAGGAAGCTGAATGATCAAACTGTGAAGAACAGGTTCCCAATACCACTAATTGAAGAATTATTAGAGGAATTAGGGGGTGCTGTGATTTTTTCTAAGTTGGACTTAAGGTCTGGATACCATCAAATCCGAATGTTTGAAGATGACATACACAAAACTGCTTTCAGGACCCATCAAGGCCTTTTTGAGTTCTTAGTTCTTCCTTTTGGACTCACTAATGCTCCTGCAACTTTTCAAAGCCTAATGAATTCTGTGTTTCAGAAGTTACTACGGAAATCTGTGTTGATCTTCTTTGATGATGTTTTGGTATATAGTAAAAATGTTCAACAGCATGTAGAAGACTTAAGAGTGGTTTTACAATTATTCAGAGAAAATCAACTATATGCTAAGAAATCAAAATGCAGTTTTGGGGGTGCTCAAGTAGAATACTTGGGTCATGTCATTTCTCAGCATGGAGTGGCTACTGATCCCACAAAAGTTGAAGCAGTCAAAACATGGCCAATTCCTACTAATGTCAAACAATTGAAAGGGTTTTTAGGGCTTACTGGCTATTATAGAAGGTTTGTTTCAGGCTATGGCACAATAGCTAAACCATTAACTAAGTTGCTCCAAAAGGATGCATTTGTATGGTCTGAAGAATCTCAGTTAGCTTTTGATACCTTGAAGCAAGCAATGATTCAAGCACCTGTTTTAGCCCTACCAGATTGGTCTCAAGAGTTCATTATAGAAACTGATGCAAGTTATAAAGGGCTGGGAGCTGTCTTGATGCAAAATAAGCATCCAATTGCTTATGTAAGTAAAGCTCTTTCAGCAAGGCAATGTGCATTATCAGTATATGGGAAGGAATTGTTGGCTATACTATTAACTGTGAAGCATTGGCATCAGTATTTGATATTGAAGCATTTCACTATTCGAACTGATCAGAAAAGCCTGAAGCATTTATTAGAACAGAAGATCACCACCCCTGTCCAACACACTTGGTTAAGCAAGTTGATGGGGTATGACTATGACATTGTATACAAAAAAGGAGTGGACAACAATGTGGCTGATGCTCTCTCCAGAGTTCATAGTTCCACTATTTTTTCTTTGACAATTTCTTCTTATGATCCATTATTACTGAATAGAATCAAAGATCATTGGTCTAATGATTTACAAGCCCAACAGTTAATTCATAGATTGAGCCAAGGAGAAATTATCAAACACATGAAGTGGGATGGGGTATTATTAACCGGGAAGTCCAAGCTTTGGATTGGGAATCAAGAAGATTAAAGAAGGGATATTCTGTCACTATGTCATTCTTCAGCTGTAGGTGGTCATTCTGGCATACAACCCACTATTCAGAAGTTCAAGCAATTATTCTATTGGAAGAGGGCTGACAAAGACATTAAGAAATGGGTTAAATTTTGTGTTATATGTCTACAAGCCAAGTATGAAGCTGTTGCAACTCCGGGGTTATTGAATCAACTTCCTGTACCACAATTCATATTTACTGACATCTCAATGGATTTCATCAGTGGCTTGCCAAAATCTGAGGGTAAGGATTGTATCTTAGTGGTAGGTGATAGATTAACTAAATATGCACATTTCATAGCCCTCAAACATCCATTCACGGTAGTTAAAATGTCACACCCCGATTTCCACGTGTCTCACCGGTGGGCCCGGTGGGGGATTACCGTGACGTAGTTGGCAACAATATAGTCAAACCACACAATATATGAATGCACAGCGGAAGCATAAAGATAATTATATTTCAACCATTGTTTGTAATATTAATGTATTACGAATAGTCGAAAAGTATCCACAGGGGATCAAATAAAATATGAGTATTGTTCAACAGACGTAGGCATCTTAAGCTTGCGAGACTCTTTATTGATGCTAAGGAGAAATAGCCAGCCAATTACTCTTAGTACCTGCATTTAATCTTTTTGGGAAAATACGTCAGTTTACACTGGTAAATACATTCAACCGACACTTTTGTAAAATGTTTATTAAAATTGATTTGAATGCACAAGGCACAAACTCTTTTATAACTTGGGAGAATTATTTAAATTTATAATCTTGTTAACGTATTACATGTTCCTTATGCATTCAGTAGCCCGGATCTTGTCCGGGTTAAAGATTAATAGACACACCACATCAACTATTTATGCACTGACGAGTGTACGCCTACACTCCGCGCTTAGGTCGTGGCCATTTCGTAAAATGTTGCCAGGGATATCCGGGACATGGTCATTAACCCCCTAAAGGCTTTAAGTAACAAGACTGTTTAAACGAGCCGATCAAATTTATTCAATTACCCACTCAATGGTGGAGAATTTGATGCCCGATCAAGCGGTATGCTATATACCGTAACCCAAGCCCGTATAACGGAAAATAAGTTAAAAGTATTTACCTTTGCAAGTATAAATCCTTAATCGAATAAATTGCAAATAGCTTTTACTGGTCTCCTATTCTGGAACGAAGGTTTAAAATAACCTATTAGAATCCTAACGGGTCTTTAATTTAGCCGTAGCTTAGACCGGTCAGTTACAAAGGATAGTTACGGTTTAATCGCGTGAAAGGCGAAAACCGGGAATGGAATGTGATTTGGACCCAACAAGTTTGAAGACTTGTTTTATATGGGTATAATAACCACACTTTGGATTTTGGGGTCAAAACAATATGGTTTGACCCGTTTCGGCTAGTTTATGTAAACTAGTTACATAAGCTGAACCGTGCGCGCAAAAAGGCGTAACGGGTAACCGTAAGAGTCCTACACTGGTTTCCTAAGTCAATATGCTTTAAAGAGGTTGTGGAATTAGTAGGATACCTTCCATAATGCCCGTAACGAGTTTAAGTTCATATTATGCCCCGTAGGGGTATTTTGGTCTTTTTAAAGATAATAAAAGAGGTTTCTGAGTTCTACAGGAAATCTGAGTTTCCCGAACAGTTTATAAAGTCCAAAATACTTTATTTATTATTTAAAATCAGTAGCAATTGGAATCGGGTCAAAAGACCTTGTAGAACTCAAGTTATGGCCGAAAAGGGTATATTCGGTATTTACCGAACCGTTGCCATAACCGCAGGTTATGAGCAGGTTAAAAATAATTAAAAATCTTTAGAAATCACAAAATATTATTTTACATCAGTGTGTAAAAGGTTTGGTGTCGAAATCTGGGTTTAGATAGGCGTTATGCCAATTGCGCTATTTAATTACTAAAGTTTCCGTAATTTGCGCTATCTAGCATAACTCCTATTCTGGACCTCGGATTGACGTGAAATTTTTAGGGACATGCTTAGAAATCAGTAACTAAGGTTATGGTCCTTTCACATGTCCGAAATTCTCGTTTTAAATGAAAAAGGGCGTTACGGTCAACTTTTAAGCATTTAACAGAAATGTATAAAAGACTCGGACAAACAACGAACCGGTCACAGAGGGTTATACCATCATGTAACCTGGTCCTAAGAGAGTCCTAAGGCATATCTAAATCATAATTTAACGGGTCAGAACTGAAGTCAAAGCAAAAGTCAAAGTTTTGCGACTTTCGGCTCCGAACCGGGTCAAAACAGTAAATGGTCGGATCAAACAAGCTTAGACTAGTTAATATACCTATTATCATGTTTTATGAGTGTTAAAACAGGTTACACACCATCTACATTACTGATTATGCATGAAATCACAAAATAGCGTTTCTTTTGACTTTTTCTAAGCACGTTTGACTCGACATTCGGACTAGTTAGAGTGGGAATCAGAGGGTGCCCTTTTAATGCTTTAATGCCCACATGATTACCAACATATAACTACTTTTGATTCGACAAACCACTGGACCATTTGTGATTTATCGCCAAGTCAACCGTTAATTACAACGGATTGACTTTTAGGCTATAACTAAGCAAAAACTAAGCCACAAAAGGTTGGGCATACTTACAGAAGCTTGGTGCACGACTAGGGATGTTAGAAGAATGCTTGAGAGCTCCAGAGATGATCAAGAGAGCAGGTTTGAGGTTTGTTTCAATTGTGTGCAATGCATTGCCTTTTATAGTGAAAGTTCATGCACAAGATCATTACAACTCATCCTATAATTGCTCATGGATGATCAGCAGGTGTCCCTGAGTGCTAGGGGACATGTAGGGGGCGCCCATGCTTCAATTAATGCATCCAAGATCGTTCACAAGCTCAAACAGTGAATCTGCCCATGTTTACTGCATCTGGGGCTCCCACGCGGCCCGCATTAAGGATCAAGCAACTCAGACGCGTGCCGCCTAAATCCTTAAGTCAGTAAACGAATCTGCAGGTGGCGCGCGGCCCGCATTAAATCATGCGTATCTTCCACGCGGCCCGCATTAGACTTGATTTTCAAGATTTTCATATCTTTTGTAATCATTAACCTGACCTTTCGGTTTCGAAGGGGTAACTTTGCGATTTGGCCCTCGATTATTTACGAATAAGGGCCTCGTGACTTTTACCCGTGCCGTTAAGCCCTCGGTTAGTTTAATTACTATCCGAAAAGCCTTAACTTTTATTGTTGACGCTTTTAACCCCTCGCATATGAATTTGATCATAACTTTCTCGTTTTAAAACGGAACTTCGCGAAATTTATATCGTATATTCTACTGAGCGTATTTTACTGTTACAAAGTCTCGGGTTCGTCAAAGGGTCACTCAGAGGTATAAATTAAACATGTTGACACAATTAACCCCTGTAGTTTGTAATCTCTCACTTTCTTTCGCGTTTCGCTCCGTACGATCCATGATTTATTCGTTTGAAGGTACGAGCATCATTTAGGGCTACTATACAGTATATTTACCCCTCGTTGACATTTTTAACCCTCAAATTTACATACTTTCAAGGTTAGTCAACTTTAGTCCTTTATTTAGTATTTAATACCACGTGTAAACCCATGACACGTGTCAACACATTATTGGACACAAAATTTCGAGGTGTTACATCCTCACCCCCTTAAAATAAATCTCGACCCGAGATTTACTGAAACAAATAAGGGTATTTTTCTTTCATCATGGATTCAACCTCCCACGTGAATTCGGGACCTCTACGGGCATCCCATTTAACCTTAACAATAGGTAAATGCTTCCTTCGAAGCTTCTTTACCTGTCGATCTTCAATCGACAAAGGTTTTTCCACAAATTTTAAGCTCTCATCTATGTGCACATCTGTATGTGGTATCACCAATGATTCATCAGCGAAGCACTTCTTTAGATTGCAGATGTGGAACACATTGTGAATTCCACTGAGCTCTTCAGGTAAGTTTAACTTATAGGCAACTGACCCGACACGTTCGATAACCTCGAAAGGTCCTATGTATCTCGGGCTTAGCTTGCCTTTCTTACCAAAACGCATCACTCCCTTCCAGGGTGATACTTTAAGCAACACTTTATCACCTACTTCGAAGTGAAAATCTTTACGCTTTGGATCTGCGTAACTTTTCTGCCTATCTCGGGCAGCCTTGAGACGGTCTCGAATATGGACAATCTTGTCCGTCGTTTCGAAGACTATCTCTGGTCCTAATAATTGGACATCTCCAACCTCCGCCCAACAAATGGGCGATCTACACTTTCTACCGTATAATGCCTCGAAGGGCGCAGCCTTAATGCTGGTATGGTAGCTATTGTTGTAGGAGAATTCGATTAATGGTAGGTTCTTATCCCAACTACCACCCAAATCGATCGCACATGCACGTAGCATGTCTTCCGACGTCTGAATAGTACGCTCACTCTGACCGTCTGTCTGAGGATGGTAAGCCGTACTGAAATTCAAACGTGTGCCCAAAGATTGCTGGAAACTTTTCCAAAAATGCGACGTGTATCTAGTATCTCTATCAGAGATAATAGACACAAGTATGCCATGTAAGGCTACAATCTTATCAACGTATAACTGGGCTAACATGTCGGAGCTGTAAGTCTCCTTGATGGGTAAGAAATGTGCTGACTTAGTCAGTCTATCAACTATAACCCATATTGTATCATTTCCTTTCCTCGTCTTGGGTAACTTGGTAATAAAATCCATAGTTACACATTCCCACTTCCATTCGGGAAGTTCAGGCTGTTGTAGCAAGCCTGACGGCTTTTGATGCTCAGCTTTGACTTGCGTACAAGTCAAGCATTTGGCTACATAAGCGGCTACAGACTTTTTCAAGCCTATCCACCAATAATTTGCCTTTAGATCCTGATACATCTTATCAGCTCAAGGATGAACGGAGTATTTAGAACTATGGGCTTCCTGGAGGATGACATCTCGAAGTCCTCCGTAAATTGGAACCCATATTCGTCCATTTAATCGTAAAATTCCGTCCTTGCTAAGAGTTAACTGCTCCTCAGTTACTCCTAGCTTTTCTTTAGGATAGTTAGCTTCCAACACAGCTTCCCTCTGTGCAGCTAACAACCTTTCAATCAAATCATTCTTCACTTCAATGCTCTTGGCATTGATTCGGATGGGTTTCACCCTTTCCTTTCGACTCAGGGCATCAGCGACTACATTCGCCTTGCCGGGATGATATCTGATTTCACAATCATAATCATTTAAGGTCTCCATCCAACGGCGCTGCCTCATGTTTAAATCCTTCTGATTAAACAGATGTTGAAGGCTCTTATGATCAGAATAGATCACAAACTTGATACCATACAGATAATGCCTCCACAGTTTTAGTGCGAACACAACGGCACCCAACTCCAAGTCATGGGTGGTGTAATTCTTTTCATGCACCTTTAACTGTCTTGAAGCATAGACAATAACCTTGCCTTTCTGCATAAGCACACATCCCATGCCAGTGTGTGATGCGTCGCAGTAAACTACGAACTCTTCGGTACCTTCAGGCAATGTCAGTAATGGAGCGTTGCTCAACTTTTGTTTCAAAATATCAAAGGACTCTTGCTGCTTAGGGCCCCAAACGAACTTTACTTTCTTCTTGGTCAAGGAAGTTAAGGGCGCAGCAATCCTTGAAAAATTTTCAATGAAATGCCTGTAATATCCTGCTAACCCCAGGAAACTACGAATCTCTGTAGGCGTCTTTGGCTCTTGCCAATTCACGACAGCTTCCACTTTAGCGGGATCCACCTGGATACCACGCTCGCTGACAACATGTCCAAGGAATTGGACTTCTCGAAGCCAGAATTCGCACTTAGAGAATTTGGCATAGAGTTTCTCATGATGCAGGAGTTTTAGAATACAGCGAAGGTGTTTCTCATGGTCAGCTTGGTTCTTCGAGTAGATAAGAATATCGTCGATGAAAACGATGACGAATTTGTCTAAGTACGGCTTGCAAACGCGATTCATGAGATCCATGAACGCGGCCGGTGCATTAGTGAGCCCAAAAGGCATCACTAGGAACTCATAATGACCATAACGAGTCCTAAATGCGGTTTTATGTACGTCTTCATTTCTGATTTTCAGTTGATGGTAGCCTGACCTCAAGTCAATCTTCGAGAAATAACTTGCCCCTTGTAACTGATCGAACAAATCGTCGATCCTCGGCAAAGGATACCTATTCTTTATCGTGACTTTATTAAGCTCGTGATAATCGATGCACAGACGCATCGATCCATCCTTCTTTTTGACAAACAAGACAGGTGCTCCCCAAGGAGATGAACTAGGTTTAATGAAACCTTTAGCTAGCAGTTCATCCAGTTGTGTCCTTAACTCCTTCATTTCGGTTGGTGCTAACCTGTAAGGTGCTCTAGCAACAGGTGCTGCTCCAGGGATGATATCAATCCTGAATTCCACTTGCCTATCTGGTGGCAAACCAGGTAGATCTTCAGGGAAAACTTCTGGGTATTCAGAAATGACGGGGATGTCTCCTATCTTCGGCTTAGGCTCATCAATAATCACTTGTGCCATGTAGATGACACAACCCTTCTTTAAACATTTTGAAGCTTTGAGCATAGTCACTTGCTCAGGCAGTCCATATTGGGTATCTCCCCGAATGGTAAGCGATTCACCAGACGGAGTCTTTATCACCACTTGCTTTCTGTTGTAGACGATTTGGGCCTGGTTGTGAGATAACCAGCCCATACCCAATACTATGTCAAAACCGGCCAATTTAAAGGGAAGTAGAGATAGAGGAAAAGAGTGGTTCTTAATGGATATCACACATCCATCTAACACAGTGGAGACGGTTTCTATGGTGCCATCTGCTAGCTCTACCTCATAATTCACATTTAAGGTTTTGACAGGCATATTTAGCAATTTGCAAAATTTATGATCTACGAAAGACTTATCAGCGCCTGAATCAAAAAGTACTCTTGCAAAGACATCATTTACAAGGAAAGTACCTGTGATCACGTTATCGTCTAGCACTGCTTCTTTCGCATCCATCCTGAAGACTCTTGCATTGGTCTTCTTGGCCTCTTCAGGCTTCTTGGCGTTTTTAGGGCAGTTGGTTCTAATGTGCCTTCTCATTGCAACTGTAGCAAGTTGCATCCTTTAGCTTTTTGCAATCCAAGGTCTTGTGGTCCTTGGACTTGCATATCCCGCAAGCAAATGACTTTGACTGAGTCTGCGAGTTTGATTCGAGTCTACACTTTCCAAAGTGATGTCTCTTGCAATTCTTGCACTTGGGCTTCTCACCAGATTGATGCCCATCTCTCCTTGACTCAGACCCTTTCTTGTTGTCACCGTTTCCACGGTGCTTCTTGCTCGACCTTCGCGAAGTATCCTCTTCATGTTTTCTCTTCTCAGCTTCCTTGTTCCTCAGCGATCTTTGTCTGACCGCATCCAGAGTGAGGGATAAAGAAATGTCAGCTGCAGATCTAAAGGTAGCTGGCCGAGAGGCCTTTACGCTTGCCTTAATCTCGGGGGCTAAACCACCGATAAAACGAGCTATCCTCTTTGGCTCCGGGGTTACCAGATACGGAACCAACTGGGACATTGTGTTGAAGCTCGTGAGGTAAGCTCGACAGTCAAGGTTTGTCATAACCAACGATAGAAAATCAGACTCTATCTTTTCAACCTCATGTTGAGGGCAGTAATTTTCTTTGATGAGAGAAATGAATTCCTCCCACGTCATGCTGTACAAAACAGCCTTCCCCGAGGCCTGAACCAACGACCTCCACCAAGCCAGGGCTTCGCCCTTGAATGATTGCGAAACAAACTTCACCACATCTTTCTCTGCACAACCACTGATGTCCACCACGGTGTCCATCTCGTCTAACCAAGTCATACAATCTACCGCGCCCTTCTCCCCAGTGAAGTCTCGGGGTTTGCAAGATACGAAATACTTGTAGGTGCAACCCCTGGCGCGAGATGCATCAGTAAACACTTTTTCCTTAGGACGAACACTGTTTTCATTGGATGAGTGTTTATCATCGTCCTTTTTAGGCTTAGACGGTGGTTTGCTGTGAGATTTTGAGTGGGTTTTTGGCTTTGAGTGCGGTGTAGATAAGGTTCTGCTCCGGGACTCGGTGTACTCTTCATACTGTCGATCCAAGGCTGCCTTAACAGCACCGTCGACAAGAGCTTTCAATTCCGCGCCCGTTAAATGAATCTGGGCGTTATCATTTTCATCTTCTTTTGAATGACTATTCACTTCATTTGGATCAGCCATTGTAACTTGAATCTGCTATAGAAGATAACGAAAAAGTTTTATTTAGGAGTTTATTATGGAATTGTCTTTTATGGCAATTCATTAACCATGGTAACAGAGACCATATCTGGTTAATTTGTTACTCACTTTTATTTAGGATTTGAATATAACTTATCCTAATTACAAACAATATTGTTAGTGGCATAAAAGCCTAGTCACAAGGACGTTTTTATAATATAAGCCGGGATTACAGAGAATCAAGGCATGTAGGTTTGAACCGTAGTCCTTTTACCTTTTCTGACAGGGAGTCATAGACTACAACTGCCTTTTATCTTATATGACAATAAATATGGTCCGTAGGCGCTACATCACTAATGGATGTTTAATAGGTTTGGCCCGTAGGCACTACATCGCTAATGGATGTTTAATAAGTTTGGCCCGTAGGCACTACATCGCTGATGGATGTTTAATAAGTTTGACCCGTAGGCACTACATCGCTAGTGGATGTTTAATAAATGATCTTCATTGACGACTTAACCCATGATTTATAAATCATTAATTTGGGCTTTGGAATCCTTAGAAGGATTCTTATATAAGAATGACGCGTGCGATTTTAACGAATCACATCTGCCAAGAACGTTAACATGTTTACAGAGGTTAACAGGGAATCTGAATCTTTTAATCAGGTCTTACCATCTTGGTCGGGTCTTATAATGACACCTGGCTAGGTTTCACTCTTAAGATTCTTTATTTAGGCAGATTAATTTAAAAAGGATGATTTTTGATTTATTTCATATATAATAACAACATGAAATTTCTAACATAACATTCCATTAATTATGATAATGATTACACGCTGCCCTAAACGGGACTTTTTAAATAAATAAATACCTACGCAGAGGTTTACAGAAAACAAGTCCACGTAGGGACCAAATACATAGATAGACGTCCTCATAGGGACTAAAAGATAAGTCCACACAGGGACCGAAATGCTATTATCCACGCAGGGACTAAACACGATAAATGTCCTCGCAGGGACTAAAATACTCAAAACAAATGTCCTCGCAGGGACTTGATTGTAATAGTAAATACAATAATAAATAAGGAGACTAATGATCTCGTTTCTTCCTCCCTTTTAGTAGGTTTGCTAGGCCCTTGAGGAATCCACGATTACTCTTACGTTCTTGTTCGAAGTCTCGTTCCACACGGTTTAAACGGTGGAGTATTTCTTCTTGCTCCGGTGGAGAAAAACGTGGCTGCTGCGACGGTTGTTGAACCGGAGGTCTAGGAGGTATTGGATACCCATGAGCTGAGTAATCTGGTCTCCAAGAAGTTCCATGGAGAGCATTGTAATTAACCGCTACCACGTATGGATCGGCATCATAGTTATAGTTGTAGTGCGTGTGAGTCGGCTGCTCAAACGGATTGTACGCGGTGGAACCGCCGTACGCTGGTATCGGATTGTCATATCCGAATGGTGGTGGAGGTGGTGCAACTGGTGCAGAATTCACCTCTGCAGGGTGACCAGAAGGTTCCCCTAACTGTGGTTCTTCAGGTACTGGCGGAAAGTGACTCGCACTCGAGTGGCGAGGGGTGCTGAAATGGAATTCCCCTCCTCGGGTGGACATCCGCGCGCCTGATCTCATTCGCCTTGGTGGATCAGGAGGTGCTTGTTGAACTGGTGGCGGTGGAGGCGGTGGCGTAACTGCCACGAACCGCGAATCCTCAGAAGGATCCTGTTGCTGCTGTTGGTCATGAGGTGAGAAATGATGTGAAGGTGTGAAGTACCAATCACATTGGTCAAACCTCGCCTCGTAGCTGTCGGGACCTTGATAGGGTGTTCCATGGAAGGATGACCCATTAGAGATCTCGATTGGATGGTTGGGAGTACCCCTTGCAGGCTCGACGGGATCTGTATCCTCGTCCATATCCACTGCATTATCTTCAGAAAAGTGATCCTCTGGTCCTAAAGGGTTATACCCTATTGGTTCTTGAACATAATCCGCCGGGTTGAACTGTCCTACGAAGAAAGGAGAAGGATCGCCATAAGAACGGTGTGAAGCTGAACGCTGGAGAGGTATAAATGATGGTTGAGGGTTATTGGGTTCATTTTCTGAGTTTGGTCCAAAAGAATGACGATATGAAGGTGTCGAACTGTGCGAGGTGGAATGTCTTGCAAGTTCGAAGAGGTTTTTTCTACGTCTCTGTGGTTCCTCACTCCTTGTACTGGAAGGAGCTCGCATGTTCGAAGGTTCGGCCTCGTGATCATTGTGAGTAGTGATCGGCCCTTTGCCTCTTCCTCCTCTTCCTCTTCTAATCGCTGGTGGCATATTTCCTGCTTTCAAAACTTTAAATCACAATACATAATAAAAGACAAACTGGAATAACAATTCGAATTTGTCCTATGTTCTTGTCTAGACTCAAGTATGTGCAATTGTGTCATTGAGATTAAACACTTAAGGATAGTGTTTAATTCACTCAACGTTGGCTCTGATACCAACCTGTCACACCCCGATTTCCACGTGTCTCACCGGTGGGCCCGGTGGGGGATTACCGTGACGTAGTTGGCAACAATATAGTCAAACCACACAATATATGAATGCACAGCGGAAGCATAAAGATAATTATATTTCAACCATTGTTTGTAATATCAATGTATTACGAATAGTCGAAAAGTATCCACAGGGGATCAAATAAAATATGAGTATTGTTCAACAGACGTAGGCATCTTAAGCTTGCGAGACTCTTTATTGATGCTAAGGAGAAATAGCCAGCCAATTACGCTTAGTACCTGCATTTAATCTTTTTGGGAAAATACGTCAGTTTACACTGGTAAATACATTCAACCGACACTTTTGTAAAATGTTTA
Source organism: Helianthus annuus (assembly GCF_002127325.2). Classification (NCBI taxonomy): domain Eukaryota; kingdom Viridiplantae; phylum Streptophyta; class Magnoliopsida; order Asterales; family Asteraceae; genus Helianthus; species Helianthus annuus. The sequence goes on along the minus strand of NC_035444.2, from coordinate 36,978,498 downwards.
TTAAAATTGATTTGAATGCACAAGGCACAAACTCTTTTATAACTTGGGAGAATTATTTAAATTTATAATCTTGTTAACGTATTACATGTTCCTTATGCGTTCAGTAGCCCGGATCTTGTCCGGGTTAAAGATTAATAGACACACCACATCAACTATTTATGCACTGACGAGTGTACGCCTACACTCCGCGCTTAGGTCGTGGCCATTTCGTAAAATGCTGCCAGGGATATCCGGGACATGGTCATTAACCCCCTAAAGGCTTTAAGTAACAAGACTGTTTAAACGAGCCGATCAAATTTATTCAATTACCCACTCAATGGTGGAGAATTTGATGCCCGATCAAGCGGTATGCTATATACCGTAACCCAAGCCCGTATAACGGAAAATAAGTTAAAAGTATTTACCTTTGCAAGTATAAATCCTTAATCGAATAAATTGCAAATAGCTTTTACTGGTCTCCTATTCTGGAACGAAGGTTTAAAATAACCTATTAGAATCCTAACGGGTCTTTAATTTAGCCGTAGCTTAGACCGGTCAGTTACAAAGGATACTTACGGTTTAATCGCGTGAAAGGCGAAAACCGGGAATGGAATGTGATTTGGACCCAACAAGTTTGAAGACTTGTTTTATATGGGTATAATAACCACACTTTGGATTTTGGGGTCAAAACAATATGGTTTGACCCGTTTCGGCTAGTTTATGTAAACTAGTTACATAAGCTGAACCGTGCGCGCAAAAAGGCGTAACAGGTAACCGTAAGAGTCCTACACTGGTTTCCTAAGTCAATATGCTTTAAAGAGGTTGTGGTATCAGTAGGATACCTTCCATAATGCCCGTAACGAGTTTAAGTTCATATTATGCCTCGTAGGGGTATTTTGGTCTTTTTAAAGATTATAAAAGAGGTTTCTGAGTTCTACAGGAAATCTGAGTTTCCCGAACAGTTTATAAAGTCCAAAATACTTTATTTATTATTTAAAATCAGTAGCAACTGGAATCGGGTCAAAAGACCTTGTAGAACTCAAGTTATGGCCGAAAAGGGTATATTCGGTATTTACCGAACTGTTGCCATAACCGCAGGTTATGAGCAGGTTAAAAATAATTAAAAATATTTAAAAATCCCAAAATATTATTTTACATCAGTGTGTAAAAGGTTTGGTGTCGAAATCTGGGTTTAGATAGGCGTTATGCCAATTACGCTATTTAATTACTAAAGTTTCCGTAATTTGCGCTATCTAGCATAACTCCTATTCTGGACCTCGGATTGAAGTGAAATTTTTAGGGACATGCTTAGAAATCAGTAACTAAGGTTATGGTCCTTTCACATGTCCGAAATTCTCGTTTTAAATTAAAAAGGGCGTTACGGTCAACTTTTAAGCATTTAACGGAAATGTGTAAAAGACTCGGACAAACAACGAACCGGTCACAGAGGGTTATACCATCATGTAACCTGGTCCTAAGAGAGTCCTAAGGCATATCTAAATCATACTTTAACGGGTCAGAACTGAAGTCAAAGCAAAAGTAAAAGTTTTGCGACTTTCGGCTCCGAACCGGGTCAAAACATTAAATGGTCGGATCAAACAAGCTTAGACTAGTTAATATACCTATTATCATGTTTTATGACTGTTAAAACATGTTACACACCATCTACATTACTGATTATGCATGAAATCGCAAAATAGCGTTTCTGTTGACTTTTTCTAAGCACGTTTGACTCGACATTCGGACTAGTTAGAGTGGGAATCAGAGAGTGCCCTTTTAGGGGTTTAATGCCCACATGATTACCAACATATAACTACTTTTGATTCGACAAACCACTGGACCATTTGTGATTTATCGCCAAGTCAACCGTTAATTACGACGGATTGACTTTTAGGCTATAACTAAGCAAAAACTAAGCCACAAAAGGTTGGGCATACTTACAGAAGCTTGGTGCACGACTAGGGATGTTAGAAGAATGCTTGAGAGCTCCAGAGATGATCAAGAGAGCAGGTTTGAGGTGTGTTTCAATTGTGTGCAATGCATTGCCTTTTATAGTGAAAGTTCATGCACAAGATCATTACAACTCATCCTATAATTGCTCATGGATGATCAGCAGGTGTCCCTGAGTGCTAGGGGACATGTAGGGGGCGCCCATGCTTCAATTAATGCATCCAAGATCGTTCAAAAGCTCAAACAGTGAATCTGCCCATGTTTACTGCATCTGGGGCTCCCACGCGGCCCGCATTAAGGATCAAGCAACTCAGACGCGGGCCGCCTGAATCCTTAAGTCAGTAAACGAATCTGCAGGTGGCGCGCGGCCCGCATTAAATCATGCATATCTTCCACGCGGCCCGCATTAGACTTGATTTTCAAGATTTTCATATCTTTTGTAATCATTAACCTGACCTTTCGGTTTCGAAGGGGTAACTTTGCGATTTGGCCCTCGATTATTTACGAATAAGGGCCTCGTGACTTTTACCCGTGCCGTTAAGCCCTCGGTTAGTTTAATTACTATCCGAAAAGCCTTAACTTTTATTGTTGACGCTTTTAACCCCTCGCATACGAATTTGATCATAACTTTCTCGTTTTAAAACGAAACTTCGCGGAATTTATATCGTATATTCTAGTGAGCGTATTTTACTGTTACAAAGTCTCGGGTTCGTCAAAGGGCCACTCAGAGGTATAAATTAAACATGTTGACACAATTAACCCCTGTAGTTTGTAATCTCTCACTTTCTTCCGCGTTTCACTCCGTACGATCCGTGATTTATTCGTTTGAAGGTACAAGCATCATTTAGGGCTACTATACAGTATATTTACCCCTCGTTGACATTTTTAACCCTCGAATTTACATACTTTCAAGGTTTGTCAACTTTAGTCCTTTATTTAGTATTTAATACCACGTGTAAACCCATGACACGTGTCAACACATTATTGGACACAAAATTTCGAGGTGTTACATAAAATTGCCCAAGTGATGTTAGACAATGTGTTCAAACTCCATGGTTGTCCACTAAATGTTGTTTCAGATAGGGATCCTATTTTTATGAGTTTGTTTTGCAAGGAATTTTTGAAACTTCAAGGTATTGATCAAGCTCTCTCAACAGCCTATCATCCTCAATCGGATGGTCAAACTGAAGTTTTGAATAGGTGCCTGGAGACATATCTTCGATGTATGGTTATGTCAGCTCCTGCAACTTGGTTTCAGTGGCTTTCATTGGCCGAGTGGTGGTATAATACCACCTGGCATTCTGCCATTAAGATGCCTCCATTTAAAGCCTTATATTGGATTGATCGTCCACTGCATCTTCCTTATATTCCCAGTATTTCATCTATTCATTCCATAGATGAATTGTTCAAAGGCAGAGATACTATGTTGGTTCTTTTAAAACAGTCATTGGAAAGGGCCATAAATCGCATGAAACAATTTGCTGATAATCATAGAAGTGAGTACAGTTTTGAGGAAGGGGATTGGGTTTATCTCAAACTCCAACCTTATGTGCAGACTTCACTGAGACTGCACAAATATTCCAAATTATCACCAAAATTTTATGGACCATTCCAGGTCATTAAAAAAATTGGTACAGCTGCTTACACTTTGGCCCTTCCTTCGGGTTCACAACTACATCCAACTTTTCATGTTTCTCTTTTAAAAAAGGCTCCTGCACCTGGTGATCAACCAATTTTTTTACCCCAGCAAAATAGTTCTGTGCTGCAACCTTGGGCCATTTTGGACAGGAAATTAGCTCGAAGTGGAAACCGGCCGATAGTTAAGTTTTTGGTGCAATGGAAAGATCTTCCCTCTCAAGATGCAACTTGGGAAGAAGCTGAATCTTTCATGACACAATTTCCTGATTTCAAGATTGATTCTTGAGGTTAAGAATCTTAAAGGAGGGAGTTTTGTTACATGTTAATAAGTAGAGGGACTTATTTTGTAATAAATGATAAGTCAAGGATTAGATTGTAAAGAGTTAGTTAGTCATTCGTGATACTGTTAAATAGTTAGTAACGATTTGTAACAGATCATCTTGATAATGAATTGATTTCGATTTCCCTCTTTACGATTCTCTTCAGTTCTTATCATAACAAAACACAAGTCGAAGGTGAAAATGAGACAATCTACGGAATCAAAAGGCTTAAAACACCATAGAAAAGAAGAATCAAAAAGCAACCAGCCATGGAGAATTGGATCTGGGTTTCCACACACAATCGTAGACAATCGGATCTTGAAGATGGAAAATTCATACTGCTTACAAAATTAGGGTTTATATGGATGTTAAAAAATGAAGATGAGAAAGATCGTACCTTGAATTAAAGACTAAAGATGAGAGAGACTGTACCTTGACATGAAGAAATTGGAGTTTGATTCGATTAGGGTTTTTGTGTGAATCGATTAGATAAGGGTTGTACCTTGAAGATAAAGGTCAGTGATTTGAAGGAGATGATGGATAAAGTATATCAATACCTGATTATAGTTCACCGAGAAGAATAGAAGGATGATGAAGTAGAACAACGAAGGGGAAAGAAGGTTTCAGGGTACAAAGAGAAGCGGCGATGGAAGAGATGCAGATCCAGAAACCCTTTGAGGGAGAATGAAGAAAGAGAAAAATGAGTTTAAATTGGAAATTTGAAATGAGTTACAGAGGCTAGAGCTGGGTGCCAAAAATTCTGACTTTGGTTTTTATAAAAAATAAACGAAAATTCCAGGAAATGACACGTAGGAGAGAGATAAGGGAGAGGGCTTGTAATGTTGACACGTGTCTTGCTAAAGTTTTCCTTTATTATATAGAAAGATAAGACTTAACTGTAACACTAATTCAATGAGCATGATAAATGATAAGGCGGGTAATTCGGGTATGGACGGGTAACGAGATTTTATGTAAGATTATGAAAATTTATTTGATTTTATGTAAATAGAACATATGATTCTATGTGGGTTTGGGGCTGTTTGGTAATGCTACAAATGACCAGGTTCTATAAAGACAATTAGCTAGTATTGTGGTGATTAATATATGTTTAACTGAAAACTTGAATAGGAAGTAGATGCATTGGGGCTTAGGAATGATTTTCTCGGCTTTATATATTTTTTATTTTCACAAGACATCGACCCATTTATATTGGGTTTTCTGGCTCTAGAGAAATTAGGAGGCAAAGGCCCATTAATAAGAAGGGCCAGTTCTCACATCTTGGCCCTATTGAAAGCTTAATAGGCAATTATTCAATTTTAGCCATATAAATCTTCTAGTGAAAGTGATTTGACGCCAACGAAGAACAATAAAAAAAATTTAGAGTAAACTGTCATTTTGATCCTTGAGTTTTGGTCACTTTTGACACTTTAGTTCAAAACTCAAATCTTTTAAATCTAGGTCCATGTGGTTTCACTTTCATTATCATTTTGGTCCAAAAATAAAATCAACTTATATCAGTCTAATAAAATCATGTTATTTTGTCATTTTTCTCAGAGGCAAAATGATCAATATAATTTTTTATTATAACACATTATTAATTAAATTAAATAACCATTTGACCTTGACCTCATAAAAGCTCAGATATCATCATCTTCCCCAAAAATCATCTTCTCCAAACCCTCCCAAAAATCAGGGATAGTGCAATATGATCGTAGAGAATCAGCTTCAACAACATCTCGAACATAGTGAACAGCACGTAAGTTTCCACCAATTTTCTCTGGAAATCTGAGTAAATGTATATCACATTGTAAGCATATAAACGGACAAGATTCACAACTTAGAAGAATGCAGAAAGAATAATCAATTTTTCTTAATGAAACATGCAATCCATAAGTTTTTTTAAGAATTACATATATGTAGTGCACCCTGTGGCAATTATGAGAGATCCAAATTTGAGCAGTTTTCCTGAATTTGCTGTCAATGTTTGTTTCTCTGCATCAATTGCTATCACTAGATCTTCAAAAATCATCTTCAATAAGCTTGGGAATTACACCTTAATCGTCTAATGTTACAGTCAACTCCCAAAAATCAGGGGTAGTGCAAGACAATCGTAGAACAGAGGGTTTGGGAGGGTTTGGAGAAGATGATTTTTGGGGAAGATGATAATATCTGAGCTTTTATGAGGTAAAGGTCAAAGGGTTATTTAATTTAATTAATAATGTGTTATAATAACATATATTGACCATTTTTCCCATGAGGAAAATGACAAAATAACAGGATTTTATTAGACAAATATCAGCTGATTTCACTTTTGTACCAAAATGGCAATAAAAGTGAAACCACAGGGACCCGGATTTAAAATGTTTGAGTTTTGGACTAAAGTATCATAAATGACCAAACATCAGGGACCAAAGTGGAAGTTTACTAAAAAAAATTAATTAGCTTTTGAGTTATTATATTCAACTTCTTTCATAAACATAAACATGTCATTTTCAGGTTGACCTAATTAGCATGTTTAATTATATATGACACCATACTAATTTGTTTAACACATTTTTTTACAATCCACCGACGTAATCAACACATTTACAACTTGATTACCATCCTAAAACCAATTTGAAACATTATCATCCTATAAATAAGCAAGTTGAATATGCATATATGTGTTGTAACATGTGCTTAGAGAGTTTTTCAAAAAAAAAACTAAAATTTTTCTTTTTCACCTTAAAGTTTTAATCTTTAACAATTTAAGTTTTAAGTTTAATCTTTGTTTCCTTTTTAACCCTAAATTTTTAATCTTTGACAATTTAAGTTTAAAGTTTTAATCTTTGGTAATTTAACCCTTTTGATTAATTTGATTTTTCACTTCTAATTCAAAAGTTTCCATCTTTTGCAATTTAACCACTTTGATTTTTTTTACTTATGTGCGGTACTCTTGGCTTTGGGGTTTTTCAAACAAAAAATGGTTATGCATATGGTTCTTAAAACCTTGGCTTTTGGGGGTTTTTTTAAAAAAATTGATTTTTTTTTACTTTTTACCCAAAAGTATTTCATAAATTACTTTTAATCCAAAACTATTTGTTTTTTTACTTTTAACATAAAACTTTTTATCTTTTGCAATCTATCCTCACAACTTTTTTTACTTTCAGCTTTGGTCCTTTATAGTTTTTGTTTTCCGCAAATTTTTCGCTTTATGCTTCGTTCTAAATTTTGTGACTTAACACATCGCAATGTGCGTCTTTGGTTTAACGTTTTTACGTGTCGTTCTAAATTTTACGAGTTAACACGACGCAACGTGCATGTGTGGGTGAAGGTTTTTACATCGTCTATTTTTTCCCGTTTGACAGGTTCAACATAACGTGTGCGCCTTAAATCGACTTAGTTATAACTAAAGAATCCCCGCCGCATTGCGGCAGGTCGTAATTCTAGTTTAGATAAATGGACTGTGTTCAAGCTATGTAAATTTAAATGTGTGGTTAGTGTAAAAGTTTTCCACAAAAAAATGTAGGTTGTTTTTGGGTTAAACAATTCGACTCACCAACGCAACACAATTACTTTATATATAAAAGCAGTGGCAAAGCTTGAGATTTCTGACTGGGTGGTCGAAAACGTATATACCTAATAAACTTATAAAACCGGGGGGTCGATAACATATATACCTAAAAAATTCTATACGAAAACTACATACCGGACACTACTGAGCTAAAAGTTCGGGAGGTCAGGCACCCCCCCGACCCCTACAAAGCAGCGCCCCTGTATAAAAGAAGAGAACGTTATTGGTGAAGCAATGCTAAAAGTATCCACTTTGGGTTCAAGTAGTTGTGTTCAAAACCGGATATCCGAAAATTTCGGATACCAGATTTCATTATCCGTATCCGAAATTTCGGATATCCAATAGGATAGTGAATCGGATATCCAAATATCCAATTTTTGTTTAATTTTTATTTTTTATTATTTTTTTATATTCGGAACCGTATATTTCGGATAGTTTCGGATATCCGAATATAAGTTTTCAGATATTTTTTGGATAGTTTCGGATATTTTTCGAATACTTCGAATATTTTCGGATATTCGGATATACTAAAAAAATAAAAATTAAATTTTCGGATATTTAGAATATCTGAAATATCTGAAAATTTTCAAAATCACTATCTGAATCCGAATTCGAAAAATCGGATATCCGAATTTTTGAATATTTCGGATTCGGATCTCGGATATTTCGGTTCGAATTTTCAGATACAGATAATTTTTTAACACCCCTAGTTTCAAGCCCCTTTTAGTCCACAACACAACACTACAATACATGCCACCTACTATGGATTCATGCTCATTCCACTCCACATTAGTACACCACCCACCCCATTCATTTTTTAATTACTACCCTTTATATTTTTCTTATTTTTTATAAACAAATTTAGATTAATAATTAAATAAATATAACAATAAATTTGAAAAAAAAATGAAAATTAAATTAAGTTAAATAAAATTTTATTATAATTCAAATAAGTTAATACATTAAATTTCGAACAACTTATAAAATAGGACAAATAAATTAAAATACGCAAATGAAAATATAAAAACTAATCTTCATCATCGGCATCTTCGACACACTCGACATTAATTGCTTCTGACCTTATTTTCCCCCTATTTGCAAGTTTCTGATCGAATGTTAGTGTCCATTCAGGTTGTTCAACACCTTCTTCGTAATGTTGACAAATAGCTCTCCCCTCGTCCTCCAATATCTTATTATGGAGTATGATGCAAGTGCACATAATTTCCCTTAATAAATGTCTTGCCCACGATCGTGCCGGTTGTGCAATGATACCCCATCTTTTTTTTTTCAACACTCAAAAGGCACGCTTAATATCCTTCCTAGTAGATTCTTGTTCTTGGTGAACTATTTTCGTTATTGGAAAATGAAAATGCCTTCACTAAAGTTGATCAGTGTGGGTAAATCAGATTGGTAAAATAGTAGTACCCATGCTCGTATAGAGTTCTATTAGCACAGAAAGGAGAGCCTGGTGCAACCCCATTAATCACGTCGTCAAATACAAGCGACTGCTCAATGACATTAATATTATTGTTTGCGTCGACCAATCCATAGTATACATACCATATCTTAAGATCATATGATGCCATATAAACATGAGTACTATAATCCAACAAGGGTTCTATGATCCAACAAAAGGCCTTATGCGGTGAATAAAATAAAGAAAATGCATACATTATCCCAAAAATACACATAGTATTTATTTTGTCTAAGTATAGTGAATGATATAGAGACACTTGTTTTGTTTTTTACGACAACGTACTGTGCAATGATAGTTGTACGTTTTCAGTTTAACAGACAAAACATGTGATGGACTTCTATGGCTGAGGTACCCTGAGGTACCCCCTCAGTACCTTGATGTATTACTTGTATTGGGCCCATTGTACACCTTGTGGTCCAGTGGTGGAAAGTGCTTGAATTTTTAAATGAGGTTCAGCTTCGATCTCCATTAACTACAAGTGAGGTGGTAAGGTTTACCCACTTTGGTGGGGTTTCTGACTGGGGTCACGGGTTCGAGCCTGGCGGTCGGGATTAAGTTTCCACGAGGTGCGAGGAAGGGCTCTGCACTGCACTCCCCTTCATTCGAACCCGGGTGGCTGTGCTTCCGATAAAAAGGGTTGAAGCGCAGTCGGTAGTGGGTTTCTAATCGATCTACACCTTTAAAAAACATATTTATTTACACTTTCTAAATTTATCATTCAAATTGTTATAATAGTCTTTATTCCCAAATGAGTAAAATACACGGATAGTTCATGTGGTTTTGTAAAATAACACCTATAGTCCCCAACTTTTGGAAATTACACCGGTGCTCTCTGTAGTTTGGCAGTTTGTTACTCGGATAGTCCCTAGAGTGTTATTTCCAAAAGTTTGTTACTCGGATAGTCCCTAGAGTTTTATTTCCAAAACTAACCGTCATCTACTGCATGGACTATCCGAGTAACAAACTGTCAAACCACAGTGAGCACCAGTGTAATTTCCAAAAGTTGGGGACTATAGGTGTTATTTTGCAAAACCACATGGATTATCCGTGCGTTTTACTCTTCCTACATACTATTTAATGAAAAACTTATACGTTTTAGTGGATGGGGTTTTTTTTTTAATTCTAATTGTGAACAATATGAGGGCTCAATCTCTATCTTCTATTGATTGATACAAAACCATATAAATAATGTACATAAGAGCCTATAAACTAGGAAAGAGAATAAACAATTGATTTACAATATTACACAAATAAATGTATATCTACGGTACGCTATTACCCCCCTTCAATCGAACAGGTGGGGGACCAACACGAAGCAGATTGCGAAATTTCTCAAATAGAGGCTTGGGAAGGCTCTTGGTAAAGATGTCCGCAACCTGGAGATTGGACGGAACGAATTTGGTATACAGCTTGCCGGACGACACTAATTCTCGAACAAAATGATAATCAATATCAATATGTTTGGCGCGTTTATGTGCGACGGGATTCTGACTAAGAAAAATGGCACTCTTATTGTCGCAAAGAAGTGTGGGACGAGCAGATGGGAGAGCATGTAATTCCCGCAAAAGATGAGTGATCCAGATGATCTCAGCCGCAGTGTTTGCCATAGCACGATATTCAGATTCACAGCTAGAACGAGACACAGTAGGCTGCTTCTTTGCACTCCACGAAACAAGATTTCCACCTAAATAAATCGAGTAGCCGTACGTGGATCGTCGCGTTTCAATACAACGTGCCCAGTCAGCATCAGAGTATCCCACTAAAGTAGGCGTGTCTGGCTTAGAAAAAGTCAATCCAAACGAAATAGTGCCTTTGACGTAACGAAGGATACGCTTGACGGACTGAAAATGAGAAACCGTAGGCGACTGCAGATGCTGACTTGCCTGATTAACAGCATAAGAGAGATCAGGACGTGTAATTGTAAGATACTGAAGGGCACCGACCAATGAACGATAGAGCGTGGGATCATGAAAAGAATCACCGCTGCTGTGAAAAATCTCTGTGGAAGCTAAGGGTGTGTCAACCGGCTTAGCATCCAATAAACCGGCACGAGCCAGAATGTCATGAGCATATTTTGCCTGGCTGAGGAAGATGGCACGATCAGAATAAGTAACCTCAAGACCCAAGAAATAACCAAGGGCCCCCAAATCTTTGACCGAGAATTCCTTGTGCAAGCTGGTGACAAAGGATTGAACGAGAACCGAATCACTGCCAGTAATAATAATATCGTCGACGTAGACCAGAAGATATACGATAGCAGTCCCCTTTCGAAAAATGAAGAGAGAGGTATCAGCATTGCTGCATACAAAACCTCGTGCAAGCAGAAAATTGCTCAGACGTTGAAACCAAGCCCGAGGTGCTTGCTTGAGACCGTAGAGAGCCTTATTGAGACGACATACATGATGAGGAAACCGTGAATCAACAAATCCTGTAGGTTGCTCCATATAAACAGTTTCAGTAAGATTGCCATTTAGGAAGGCATTTCGAACATCCAACTGACGAAGAGACCAGCCGTAAATAGTAGCAAGAGCAAGAACGACACGAACAGTTGAAGCCTTGACTACCGGACTGAAAGTATGAGAGAAATCAAGGCCAGGGACTTGAGTGAAGCCCTGAGCAACTAGACGAGCCTTGTACCTGTCAATGGAACCATCGGCTTTATACTTTGTCCGGAAAATCCATTTCGAACCAACCACATTTGAATCGGCGGGTCGTGGAACGAGAACCCAAGTCTTGTTAGTCCGTAAAGCGTGAAGTTCCTCTTCCATAGCCTTTACCCATTTTGTATGCTTTGCAGCTGATTTGTAACCGCGAGGATCCTGTGCTGCAAATAAAGCGTGATGTAAAGTACCTGAAAACAAGGAAAGATTAGCAAAATGTTTTGGCTTGTAAATTCCGTTCTTCGATCGAGTCCTCATAGGGTGTGATGGTACTGGCACAGAAGCGGATCCAGGAGCGGGTTGGGTGAGAGGAGTGGGTGATTGTGGGCTGGGTGGGATAGGTGGCAGAGGTGAGGTGGGCTGAATGACGGTGGAATTGGGCTGGTCAGCGGTGGGCTGGTCAACGGTGGAAGTAGGCTGGACAGGAGGAGAAGTGCGAGTAGGAGTTGGATCGGGCCGAGGGGTGTGTTGGGCCGGAAAGGAAGGGATGTGGAGGGGAGTGTCGGGCTGAGAAAGTTGGGCCGATGTGGATGTTTGGGCGGATGAGAGGTGTTGGGCCGAGGTGGAGGGGTGGGCGGATGGGGATTGTTGGGCCGATAGGAAGGGTTGGGCTGAGGTGAAGGTTGGGCTGACGGGTTGGTTGGGTGACAAGGAATGAGGACACAATGAGCATTGTGTCGAGGAAGGTGTAAGTGATGGAGAGCCGCTGGGAACACTGGGAACAGTGGGAATGGTGGGTGGGTTGGGTATGATTGGAGCAGGTAGGACTTCGTCAAAGTTTGAGAAGACCAAGGTGGCTTCATCAATAGGCGAGACTTTTTTGCTAAAAGGAAAAGTATCTTCATCAAATTGCGCGTGGCGTGTAACATAGACACGATGTGAGAGAGGGTCCAAGCATTTGTAGCCTTTATATTGTGCATCATAACCAACAAAAATGCATTCCGCACTACGCGGAGATAATTTATGTTTTGCATAATCCCGCAAATATGGAAACACACGACAACCAAAAATACGAAGATTTGAATACGTCGGAGTGCATCCATACAAGACTTCGTAGGGAGATTTGAAATCAAGTATAGAAGAAGGTAAGCGATTTATGATGAAGGTAGCCGAAGCAAAGGCATCGGTCCATAATGTAGCAGGAGCATGAGAGTTAAAAAGCATTGCAAGACCGGTTTCGGTGATGTGTCTGTGTTTACGTTCGGCACGTCCATTTTGTTCAGGAGTGTGGGGACATGAAAGACGATGATGAATTCCATGTTCACGAAAAAATTTTTGTACGCGATTATTAGTGAATTCAGTTCCACCATCACTCTGAAATGTTTTAACAGTGCATGACAATTGATTCTGAACAAACGGGACAAACACTAATAAGGCTTCATAAAAATCTGATTTTTGTTTAAGTGGATAAAACCACGTGAAACGAGAATGGTCATCAATAAATATGGCATAAAATCGATAACCATTCGTAGATGTAACAGGCGCAGGACCCCACAAATCACAATGTATTAAATCTAGAGCATGTAAAGAACGTTTAACATTTAAAGCAAATGGCAATCGATGAGACTTAGATAATTGACATGAAGAGCAAATACTAGGTTTTGGCAAAAGAGAAGTAACAAACAATGAACCATGTTTATGCAATCTAGAAATAATATCAAAAGACACGTGTCCTAAACGATCATGCCACTTTTCAAAAGACGCTTTAAGATGGTAATCCGAATAGGAGGCGATGAAAGCTTGATTTCCTTCGCGAAGAATGTAGAGTCCGTTTTCACATGTTCCCTTGGCTAGGATCTCCTTTGTGTGTCGATCCTGGATGTGAAAAGAATTATTAGAAAATAGGACATCTACAGGAGAATCGTGGGTAAGCTTACTAATAGAGAGAAGACGTTTAGTAAGATGGGGAACTACAAGAACATTTTTAAGATTTAGATTTTGAGAAAGAGATTTGGTGCCCTTGTTCGTAACAGGTAACGTATGACCGTTGCCGAAACGAACAAACTCATTTGTAGGAGAACCAAGATTGACATCAAGGTCCGAGACAAAAGGAGTCATATGGGCCGACGCACCTGTATCACCGGTCCAATCTGGATGATTTGCATCAGTGACATGACATTGAGCATGAAAGGCATGGGCGAGATTGGCATCAATGGGAGAAGCTTGTTTTGCAAAGCTTGCGAGATTTGGACAGGTGTTGGCATAATGACCATCGGTCCGGCATAATTGACAATGTGGTGGTCTTCTACCGCGACCACGACCTGCATTACGACCTCGACCCCTACCACGATTAAAAGAGTTAGAACCAGAGTTTGAGCGATTTGAGTTACCAGACCGAGATGAATTGGCAGTAAAAGCAACAGCGGGGGGCGTGTGACCGTGTAGCGATTGCATGAAAATTTCTTGGTTTTCAGTTTTAGCCAGGAGTTCGCGGAAAGAGGATGTGCCGAGCGCACGATGAGTAGTGGAGAAGTGCTCGTAAGTGGGTCCAAGTCCACACAGGAACCAGTGGCACTTGTCAGTTTCATCAACCGGATGGCCAATGGCGGCAAGTTGATCGCAAATAGCTTTGAATTTGCGACCAAATTCAGTGACGGTTGAAGAACCTTTTTGTAGAAGACGAAGGTTGTCGCGAAGGGTGTGCATACGATCAGTAGAACGATGACTGTACGCTGTTTCTAGGGCATGCCAGATTTGTCGGGCAGTGTGAAGGCCAATAACCTCCGACATCGCTTCTTCAGAGAGGGAGGATTGGAGTAGAAGGCAAACAGTTTGATCGTTTGCCATCCAGGCCGCATACTTCGGATTGGGGGAAGGTTTGGCAGGTGAGTCGGCTGTGGTAATAGTTTCAGCAGGAGGAGTTGTTGTGCCATCAACATGACCGAGCAGGTTTTGAGAGGAGAGAACAAGGGTAACATGTTGGCTCCAAGCAAGATAATTGGAGGAGGTGAGTTTGTGGGGAATAAAGTGAAGAAGAGAGTGAAGGGTGGTTGGAAGATTGAGTGAGGTGGAGTCTGCCATGGTGGCGGCGGCGGAAAGCAGGAAAGATAGGGTAGGGAAGGCCGAAAAAGTGAAGGAAGAAAGAGGGAAAAAGGATCGCCTTAGGCTGATACCATGTGAACAATATGAGGGCTCAATCTCTATCTTCTATTGATTGATACAAAACCATATAAATAATGTACATAAGAGCCTATAAACTAGGAAAGAGAATAAACAATTGATTTACAATATTACACAATTAAATGTATATCTACGGTACGCTATTACTAATCATATTTTACGACAAATTTGTATTCAAGACAATCTGTAATTCTGATCATATTTTAATTCTGATTTGGCGTCGAGTGGAAGGGAAAGAGTGATGAATCTCTTTGGTTTCCAAGGCGAAACTCCGTTCACACGGACCGTCCTTGGAGAACATGGAGAGCTGGTGAGGTTCGTCATAATTTTTGCAGTTGCTCGATGTGGAGGAGATACGGGTTTTGTGAGCCCTGACTTTGGATGCTGTAAAAGATTTAAAAAAAAAAAGAAAAATTACACGATTTGTCCTTTATCATTATACATTTTTCAGGCGGTGTCCTTTTCAATGAATTTTGATAGGTTTTGCTCTTTATAGAGAAAATTGTTGCACGTCTTGTCCTTTAGTCCTAACCTAGTTAGATTTTCTTGTTAAATCTGGTTACCCATGGGTATTTTAGTCTTTTTACCACTTTATTTAATATTATTCAAATAATAAAACAAAACATTTTAAAAAAATATTATTATTATTATTATTATTATTATATTTAACTATCTTTCTCTCTATATACTACACTCTCTCTCTCTCTCCACCACACTCTCTCTCACAGATCCCACCACCACCTCCGACCTCTCCCCACCCGCCATCCACCACCACAACCCACTAAATCCGGCAAATTGAAAAACTAAGTATTTGCCCCAAATTTTCTATTGAAAAACTGGATTAGGGCATGAAAAAGCATAAAAAATTTCACTTAATTACTAGGTTCTTCGCCGATCCCCATCTGGGTTTTGTGAGTGCACACAAGGTGTTTGTGAAATTGTCTTAAAGAACCAATCTCTGAAATACCTCACAAGATGTTTAATTTTCTTAACAAGGATTAATTTTCCTGATAATAGCATAAAATTTCCACTTAATTGCAAAGTTCTTGACGGATCCCTATCTGGGTTTTGTGAGTGCACACAGGGTGTTTGTGAAATTGTCTTAAAGAACAGATCTTTGATTTTTTAAGCCCTAAAGATGCAGTCAAGGTTAGTGACAATGGAGGAAGGCAAAGATCCCACCACAAACCCAATCAGAACAAATCAATCAAGGGTTTTTCCATCAATATTACTTAGATCAATGTTGTTTCTTTTAGTTGCAGGCATTGTGCTTTCGATTATTAGATTCGAATGTATCGAAATCTTGGTGTTGGGAGTACATTTCTAGAACACTACAAGCTTGTAATAAATATATGTTAATAAATATATGTTAAAACGTCCTCTGGGAAATCATCAGGTTTTTGAAACTTTTGAGGTTTCTACATCGTGGTTGCAGGTGGTGACATGGCGGTTGCAGGTGGTGGTGTTAAGAGGAAGAAGAGATTGAGGGGTGGGGGTGTTATATATCAGTATTTACAAAAATTGTCCTTTATATGTATAAAGACTAAACTACCCTCATGTGACTTGCACGTGACCAAATTTAACAAGAAAATCTAACTAGGTTAGGGTTAAAGGACAAAATGTGCAACAAAATTCCTTATAAAGGGCAAAACTTGTCAAAATTCGTTGAAAAGGACACCGTCTAAAACATGGTATAAAGATAAAGGACAAAACTTGTAATTTTTCCAAAAAAGACTAAAATAACGTGTCACAATTTTAAAATATTATTATATGGTCCAGAGTTGCTTTTTACTGTTTTTATAAGTTCTTTATATATATAAAAAGAACACATGGTTAGTAGACAAAAGATTCTATAAAATGTTTGGAAATTTGAGTAAATATAAAAATAGATTTTATTATTGTTCGAATGAATAATGTTAAAATATTATACATATTAATTAATTAAAATTAAAATTAAAACTTGTGATGAATAGTAGATCATAATTTTTAAATATTTATGTTTTATTTTTAATAATAAGTATTTTTATTTTTTATTGGTTATATTTTATTGATTATTTAATTTGCTTTTTAGTGTTAAGTTTTTACAAAAAAATAAATAAATAAATAAATCCGTGTCTATGTTTATTTATTTTTTTAACATTTCAAGTTATTTGCCCAAGCGTTGTGATGGTATGTTACCGCGTGCATTAGAGCGGAATCGGTTCGATTCGTTATTGTATCAAAACGATACATGCACTTGGTATAGAAATCAACACATGTTTTACATTGTCGAAACGATAAAAACAAACATCGGTACTAGCATCGATGTTGTTCGTACGACACCGATCGGTTTAAAGTGTCATGGTATCGGTAACATTATTGATGTTCGGTATGGTAGGGTAGCAATACGATGTCAGTTTATCGAAAAAAAAAACTATATAAATAAATTCCTAAACCGAAAATGATGTTCTTCGGTTGGTTACAATATTCTAGCGATACGGTGTCAAATAATCAGAAAGAAAATGCAATAAATAAATGTTGGTACCGATACAAATGTAGTTCAGTCGGTTCCGGTTCGGTTTGGTATGATTGCGACACAATATTCGTTAACCGTTATCAAAAAAATTTATATCGCAATGTTGAAAAAATAAATAAACATAAAACGCAAACCAATCGAATCGATATTAACTGAACAACATAGGTCCCGGTATCGATATTCATTTTTTGTTTTCTGTTTTCGAACGATGTAAGGTTTTCTCTGTTGATCACTATAGGCTATTGCAAGTACAAGTACCGTAACGAAACGAACAGATGCCAACCGAACTCTCAACGTAAAACGCGAAGGGAATCTCACTAGTATATATGAATTGAAAGAGCTGATGAACAGTGCTCTAAATCAAAAGCTCCAAACTAAAAAAAAAAACATTAATAATTGATGCCATTTATAAAAATCTTTTAATTTAATACATTATTCTATTAGATTATTATAATTATAATTATAATTATGTTTTTTATCCGATATAATATACGTTTGCTTAAAAAAATTAAATACGTAGCTGTGTTTGATTTAGTTTCAAGACATTCTTATATAAATTTTATTGAAACAAAGTTATATTTGAAATAGAGTATTTTTTGTGTAGTAGGCTAGATCAAGTGCCGACGTCATAGTTGCATCGTGACGAACAAAATGAATACCGACCGAACAAGTCGATACCTGTGTCGGTATATACTTAAAGTTTATACACTTTTAACCCATTTAGTGTTTATATAATTTGATTTTCCTTCGATAACGTTCAATACCTTTTTATATAAAGTTGAATACACAACTTTATTTTTTTTTCTTATTGTTACTTTATTAATTTTGTTGAAAAAGAATTTTTTTCTTATTAATACCGTGAGTCCGTGACAGATCGACCAGATACTGACATCAGTACAGATGTAGTTATTATTGGATTTTTTTTTCTCATCGTCCCTTTTTAACATTGTTGAACAAGATTCTTTTTTTCTTATTTTCAATATAAAACACATTCTTTTAGACATATCGTGACTTTAAATCAAGTGTTGGTGTCATACCGATACCGTAACGAATCAAACCGGTACCAATTGAATTCCTTTGTGTAACGAATCGAACCGATACCGACCAAGTTCCTGCCGCATCACGCGGGCAAATCCACCTAGTTCTTATAGTTATGCTCTCAAATTACACAAAATTAATAATCAATAACCCGTGTCAGGTTTTAAACTTATTTTTGAACGGCCAACAGAATCAATCCCGAGCACTCTCGGGGCACCCACTGGACAAACGGAGTACTCCGAGAGTAACCCGAGTCCACCACCAATTCCAGGGAAAACCCGGTAACCCACCCGCCCGTAGGCACGACAGTGAAATTAAGTTTCACAACCGCGAAGAAGAGAAAGAAACGACGTCACAACCGCGAACTAGGCAAGCGGCCATAAGCAGAGACCAAGAATGTAAGTTTATAATTGTATTTATAGATTTTTTTATCGCATTTATATATTTTGAATTACTAATTTATTTGTACGCTCACTTATTGTGTCGTTATTATATTTTTATTTGTTTGTACGTGTAGGACCCACGATAAATTGGTGGCCGATTACTTTGCTGACGAAGCGTTGTACACGACCGCGATGTTTAAATGTCGGTTACGAATGAGTCGTCGACTTTTCTTACGTTTAGCCGATGACGTGTCGAGGTTTGACCCCTTTTTTACATTACGATTCGATGCTAGAGGCAAAAGGGGTTTCATCACCTTACAGAATGCGCACTAGCAATTCGCCAGCTGGCTTACTGGGACGGTAGCCGATGCGTGGGACGAGTATTTAAAGATGTTCGAAAGAACTGCACGAGAATGTTTGTACAACTTTTGCAAATGTGTGGTAAAGCTGTATAGCAAGAAATATTTGCGAAAACCAAACGCCAATGAGGTCCAAAAATTGTATCAATTCCACGAAGAAAAACATTGGTTTTACAGGAATGCTCGGAAGCATTGATTGCATGCACTGGCCGTGGTAGAATTGCCCTAATGCATGGCGAGGTAAATTTATGCGAGACGATCATGGACATCTAAGGCTAGAGGGTGTGGGATAAAGCCCCTAGGGGCTTTTTCACGTCAGCGTCACGTCACGTCAACGTCAGACATGGGACTTTAAGTCCTCTTCCCTCACCTTGCAGGGTGTGGAATAAAGCCCCCAACAAAATTAAAAAAAAATTATTGGATGAAATGATGTGGGCCCCACCTACACACACCTTCTTCCTCGTTATCATGCTGGCAAAGGAAGCATGGCGCCCCGGTTTAACTTGCAGAGTATGGGTGGTGGCGTCGAGGGGGGGGGCACTATCGGCGGCGAGGTAGCGGGCTGGCGCCCTTCATACTCTCTGGCCTAATAATAATACTAGAGGCTACTGCATCACAAGATCTGTGAATTTGACATATTATTAATTTTAGTCTTTAATTTAATTTTACTAAATATATATTGCGTATTTATTTTTAAGTTATGTAATTTTTTTCTTTAAAAAAAAGGAAGCCTCATCCTTCACACCCTAGACTCATCCCTTGAGGCTCATCCTCCATACCCAATGATGTGAATGCTTACGTGAAGGTCTATCTCTTAAGGATGAGACTCCTCCATACCTAATAGCCATCGAGCCAAAAACTTTTACCACTCTACCAAAGCTCTAATAGCAAATAAATAAATAAAATACAATTTACTACATATACATTTTGAAGTTGAGGGAATAGTGCCAGGCAGCTTGCCTGACACTTCCCTATTGAACCAACCAATTTTTAATTTATTTTTATTTCTAACTTAAAATTTCAGTTTCGTCCTTTGCTTAAAATTACGTTTTCGCCCCTAGTTTAAATTAAAATTATATTTTTGTCCTGACTCAATATTTACGCTTTTGCCCTCCGTTCAAAAACCCACTTCTAATTCTATTCCCAGTTTAAATTTACGGTTTCGCCCTCCATCTAAAATTATGCTTTTGCCCCCCCTTCAAAATAAAAATATGTTTTGCCCCTAGCTCAAAATTACGATTTTGCCCCCAAGTCAAATTTACATTTTTGCCCACAGTTCAAAATAAAATTATATTTTTCCCCATAGCTCAAAATTATGATTTTGCCCTCAGTTTAAAATTATGATTTCGCCCCAGTTCAAAATATTTTTACGATTTTGCCCTCTGTTCAAAATTATGATTTTGCTCCCATTTCTAAAAATACGATTTCTCCCCCAGTTAACAATCATGATGTTGCCATCGTTTTACTTTTATTTTTTTTATTTTTTGCAAAACTATAGTACTGTTTTATTTTGCTTGGTTGACTCAATATAACTTTTATTGTGTCAAGCAGTTGTCTAACACTCGCTCATTGTTCCTGACAAATTAGTATTTACCCCAGCTCAAAATTACAGACATGACCTGTTATTGTTTTAATTTTTTTTTTAGCAAAACTATAGTAGTGTTTTCGTTTAATTGGTTGTCTCGATGTATTTTTTTAGATCGTGCTATAAGTAGTATGTACAAGTAACCTAAATACATGTATACATGTTATGAAACTAAGAAATAATTGATTTAATGCCTCGCAACGCGGGCGGGCATAGGTGTAATTTTTATTCGTCCAGGCATGCCTGGTACATGCTCATTTGTCCTGTAAAATTACAATTTTGCTCCCTGATTAAGATTATAGTCTTTCCATCGTTTTAGTTTTTTTTTTTTTTTTTAGTAAAAGTATCGTAGTGTTTTTGTTTTAATTGGTTGACTCGATAGATCCTGTTATGAGTAGTATGTACAAGTAACCGAAACACAAATAGTTATATAGGGTGGAGATACAATAGGAAGTTTATTTGGCTAGGAAGGATAGGAAGTGATCTTGACCATCCATTAAGTTAATCAAGGGCTAAGATTAAATCAGGGAAATTGAAAGGAAGAAAAGAGACGCGTGAGTTTGTTCAAGGGCATTCTAGTCAATCCAAGCCAATAGTTTCTCTCTCCTCCAATGCACCCCCATTTTTTAAACGTTAATAACTCTTTCATACGACATTATTTTTTTATAAAAATTGCACCAAAAAAACGAGCGTTTTTTTATCTTTAAAACGAGTATACTATTGCTATATTTTAAAAAAAAAATTTAAACCCAGTTGCGTAAAACGCAATACAAAAACAACGTAAAACGCAATGAAAAAAAAACCTAAAAAATGACATTTTTCTAAAACGCAATGCACCAAAAACACAAAGAAATAACTTATTTGTAAAACGCAATGGCTAGAAAACACATAGAAATGTCTTATTTGTAAAACGCAATGGCCAGAAAACACATAAAAAAGTGTTTTACCTAAAACGCAATGCACCAAAAACACAAAGAAATGACTTATTTGTAAAACGCAATGGCCAGAATACACTTAAAATGTCTGTTTTCTAAAACGCAATGGACTGAAAACACATAAAAAAGTGTTTTACCTAAAACGCAATGCACCAAAAACACAAAGAAATGTCTTATATGTAAAACGCAATGGCCAGAAAACACTTAAAAATGACTCATTCTAAAACGCAATGGACTGAAAACACCTAAAAATGTGTTTTACCTAAAACGCAATGACTAAAAACACTTAAAAATGTGTTTTTTTCTAAAACGCAATAGTCAGAAACCACATAAAACTCTCTTATTTCTAAAACGCAATGGACACATAAAACTGTCTGTCACTGTGAACTGTCTGAATTGTCTACGAATTACTGTCTTCGAAATGAGCTAATTTCTGGAAAATTAATTTTTCTGATGCGTTTTTAGTACAGCAATTTAATCAACCCCAGCCAGGGGCTCTGCCCCTTGGACCCCGCCAGGGGCTGCCGCCCCCGGACCCCCGCAAAGATCGTAAAACGCAATGACTAAATCAAAAACCCAGATCATGAAAATGAAATTAAAGAATTTCTTACATGGATTGAAGCCGATTTCTTCATCAATTGACGAAATTTGAATGATAGAAACACTTATCAACGCTCGAATCGAACGAATCGAGTGATTATCTCCAAAATCACCGGAAAAACGAGATTTTTTTTATGAAATTAAACTGGGTTTTCTTCAAAAAAAGCTGAAGAACACGTTGATCGGGTTCTGAATCATTGATTGGTGATGAAAATCGCACTATAATGTAGTGATTATTGAGATAGAAAGTGAAGAAATAGTTGAAGATGGTGGGTTTTGAAAATGATGGGTTTTTGATTTTACTGGGTTTTGAAAAAGGAAGAAGAAGGAGTTGGATTGACTAAAATACCCTTTCTCTTTATTTTAAAATTTGCCACATGTCATAATCCTATGACTTCCTATCCTTCCTAGCGAAAATTAACTTCCTATTTGATCTTTTCCCTAGTTATATATACAAATAGTAAAATAAACATGTGGCATTGGTAAGGGGATTTAGATTAGATATGAGTCATGTATGAGATGGTTGGTCTCCCGTATTTCAGGGTGATGAAACATGTTGACTCTTGTCTTCTTATCATTGGCTACATGCCTTTCGATTTCACAATCAATAGGAGGCGAAATCAAACCTTTTTCGACACCAATCACTTGTTTTGTTTCATATAAAAGTGTTTGATTTTAATGAATGTTATATACACACACACTTTATTTTGTTGATAAAGACTTAATAAACATCTTGTGTCATTGTACATACAATTGTAGTTCTGACACACCTTGACAATTTTTTTTTTTTTTTTTTTTTTTTTTTTTTTTTTTTTTTTTTGTAAAACTGGCTTGGTAAAATAGGTTTCATCCAAAAGTCAACTTGATCGAGTGTCTACTATTGCTTGAAAGTATGTCATCTTCTTGATGAAATATTTCACCTACAAATTGAGAGCTCACCTTCATCTTTGAGAAATTTTCTCTTAGCCTTTGTCTTTCCATAAAGAAATGTATGAAAATCACGTAAATGTGCACTTTGACCACATACTTTTATCAAAATGCGTTGAAATAAGAAAGGGCCTTCAGTCTAGCGACACAATCCTGTGACACAGTCTTGTTGGATAATGTTTTGTCTTTCTAAAGAAATATTTTTCTGTAAGAGTCTATCTAGTTAAAAGATGACATGTGTCCAAAACAATAAAACATAGCTTTTAAAGACTTTCCTGACAAAAATCAAGCTTTTTTTGGCGTTTTATGGTGAAACATACGCCGACATGGACAAAACCAATCCTATGATGTTACGTGTCCACGATATGCACCATTTTTTATCGTTTGTCAAGCTTTTTGGCCCTTACCAACGAAAATCATGGGGCCAAGGACGCAACCAACCAAATAACGCTAAGTGGTCATAAAATTCACGTTTTTTAAAGATTATCTAGGAAAAATTACACGGCCAAGAAATTTAATTTTCCAAATTCAAAAAAATTTAATATCTTTCATTAGATAAAAATAGAATTGCCAGGTATGAATGTATACATATTTAGGTGTTGTTTGTTTTTTAAAAGATAAAATATCTGCAGTCTGCGGACCACATATGTAGAAGAGGTTGACCAAACCCCTGCAGTATGTAAGAAGAAAGCTGTTTGTTTTTTTAACGTATGTAGACTTCAAAAATAAACTGGTGGTGGTGGTGCTGGACGGTGGGTGGATGGTGGACGGTGGTTGTGGGTGGTGCACGTTGGTGGTGGTGATGGACGGTGGTGGTGTTTAACCCTCTGCAGACCTTAGAAGATCTTAGAAGTGGCTGGGCCAAGTCTGCACCAAGAAGAGCGCGCGCAGATAGCAGATGGGAAACAGTCTGCAGATGTCAATGTTTACGCGTGGTCTACGCGGCGCAGGCAGAAAGTTTGCGCAAATCTTTTTTAAAAAAAACAAACACCAGCTTAGTTTTCTTTTTATAGGTAATGTAAACCTGAACTCAATAGATTCAAATCTTATTTGGTTCGACTTATGATTTAGATATGAACTTGAAACATTTTACAAGTTTATATGTTACGAATTTTAATGTAGAGTTCGATTCAAACTCAAAAAATGTTAAACACATAAAGTGAAGTGAAGATCTATAAATTGGTGTATGGATGAGCACGGTACCCGTCCGGTCTCGAAAGTATTGGTACCGCAAAACGGGGAAAAGTGGTACCGGTACCGAATACACCGGTTCGGTACCGATTCCGGTATTTTAAACTTAAATACTGGTACCGTACCGGTACCAAAAAACAGAGAAAATGGGAACCGGTACCGAATATACCCGATACGGTTTGGTACCGGTACCCGGTACCAAATGCTCATCCCTAAACTGGTGACCATAGTTTTGTTGCTCATGATAGTGTTAATTTTTTTTTGAACGACAAATTTGGATCATTGACAGACCACTTGAGTATTATCATGCAACCAGTGAAACCACCCGATAATATCTATCTCCACTAAACTATAATATCTATACACAAATTTAGGAGGAAACCTAATAAATCTAGCCCCATCTAAACATAAACATCCAAAAAGTATCTTTATAGGAATACTTTTGTTACCCATATAAATATACTAGGTTAGAACCCCGTGTATTACACGGGTTGAATAAATGTAATTTTATATACCAAAACTAAAACAGTTATTCTTTAAAATCTCGTTTATTACACGGGTTGAACAAATGTAATTTTATATATTAAATAATAAAAAAATTATATCTCTAAGAACCTCATGTATTGTACTGAATAAATGTAATTTTATATACCAAATAATAAAAACCCGTGTATTGTACAGGTTGAATAAATCTAATTATATATACTAAATAATAAAAAAAGTTATATATTTAAAAACACTATGTATTACACGGGTTAAATAAATATAATTTTGTAACCTTGTATATTACACGGGTTGGATAAATGTAATTTTATAAACTAAATAATAAAAAAATATATCTTTATAAACCCCGTGTATTATACGGGTTGAATAAATCTAATTATATATACTAAATCATCATCATCATCATACTCAGTAAATCCCACAAATAGCAAAGCTAAGGTAGGGTCTGAGGAGAGTAAGAAGTAGAGGCTGCTTTCAGTAAGACCTCCGACTCGATAATAGTTTTGCATCAAGCTTTGGACATAAGGCACATAACACTTAGCAATCGGGACAAAGACCGATTAGTGCATGTTCCTTTTTGTCTTTCTGCTATCAACGCCACCACATGATGATGATGCATGATTAACCGTCCGCCGCTTTTAACGTTATTTCACAAATTTAGTGAAATAACGTTAAAATTAGTGCAATTTCACTTTTGCCCTCCGAGCGTCCAGTCGTCCACACATATATACATTATTAAAAGTTAGATTAGATTATATATGAAATTAAGTGTATAACAAAAAGTCTTTAAAAATTTCACGTAGAATTAAAATTAATTGGAATCCTTTATTAAAATTAGGTTAGATTATATATGAGCTTATACGTGTGAGTAATTGTGATTATTGAATGGTTGAATTTTAAGGGTTTTGAAATGTGAATTTGATTATGATAGATTATATTTTAGTTTTAAAACTTCTAGAATGATTGAATCAAATAAAAGGATTATGATTTCCTAGAAACAAATATAACTGAGGTTTTTTTTTCTAATCATTTTGAACGTGAGCAAATAGAATGATAGCATCTGAATAAAAAAATAACTAATTACAAATGTAAAACCCAATAATTTTACTTCTGTCCCATTTGAACGGAAAAGATAAGTACAAACTAAATTTAAAAAAAAATGCAATATGAAAATAAGAGATAGAATAATGGATATTTTTTTTTCACAAAATATGAGATAAGGGTAAAATAAATAAAAAAGTGTCAATTTGGTAAATAATAATATTAAGTATGAAAAGGTAGGAAATTACAAATGTAGACATCTTCAATGAATGACACGTGTCCAAAATCAGGTTTCTTTTATTATATAGTATAGATGAGATTTCTAGTCATTTTGAATTAAGTATGTTTGATATGAATTATTTTGATAGAATAAAATACCCAGATAGTCCCTGTTAGGTGTGTTCACAAATCAAATAACGAATTGTCGAATTACTTAAATCAATTTTTTGAATAATTTATTTTTTGCTGGAATTCGAATTTGATTAAAAACTGGTTAATTCAATTCGAACTCATATTCAAATTAAAACTTCGATTCGGTTTCGATTCGTATTCGACTAAAAATTCGAATTCAAAGTGAATTAGGATAAATTCGAGTAAATTCGTTTTGATTCAAATTGATTTAAAATATGTAAATTCATTATGAGTTATTTGGGCTTGGTAATGCACTATTTTAGGACTTAGATTAAATTTATAGATTAGCTTATATTATAGCCCAAATTTAAGTTATATGTGTGTTATATATAAATATAATAAATAAATATGTATAAGTTGAATTCGTTTGAATCGAATCGAATTTAAATTTCTAAGTTCGTATTGGATTCGTATTTTATTTACTGGACTCGAATTCGAATTCTTGATAATCGAATTGCATTGAGTTGAATTTCGAATTTTTCGAATTCGAATCGAATTCTAAACACCCATAGTCCCTGTGGTTCATTGGTTTGACCAAATTTCACCTTTAGTTCCCAACTTTCTAAAATTACACTCTTGTTCCCTGTGGTTTGCTCGGTTATTACTCCGATAGTCCTTAGACTGTATGACTGTTAGTTTATACATTTAAGTGCATGAGAAATGACAATATCAACCCTAACCATTTAAAAATAATAGAAAAGTAATTAATACACAAATAGATGGACCCACCTACCATATCCATTTTTATATTTATCACCCCAACCCACCCCTACTCTCACCCTCACCCTTAACCCATCCAAATGACCACCATCAAATGGTCGCCGACCATTTTCCATTAAGGTACCAGATCCTTGATGTGGTTGGTTGTCACCAATTTTACTTCCAATTTCATGACCAAATCTTTCTTGACATTGCCCCAATCAGAGTTCCAAGTTCATCACCGGAACTGCGACCACAACCATAGCTGTCTCCTGAGCCTGGTTTGTGACACCCTTACCGAAATTTAACGTGTTTCTTATAAATTAAGACTAAAAATGTGTATTAATGATCACACATACTAATCATAATATGGGTTTAATAAAAACTTTACTTAGTATTAAAACAATACAACAAAATATGATTGCGTTCGTCGTTCAAAATGACAACGTAATAATATGCGAAAGCTTGTAACTTGATCGTGTTCGGTTCTTCGTTGAGCTTGATCGTCCCCCGGTATTATATATAATACCTACAATTCATAAAACATGAATTGAATTAGTCATACGTTGTTTAGAACGTGTTTAAACGAGTTCGCGAGGCAAAATAATTGAATTTTTTTTTTTAAAACTGACTCCGTCATGCCACGCGACGGAACCCACTTGCTCCCTCGCGTGGCGCGAGGAAGACCCTTTTCCAGCAGGTTCGTTTCTGGAACCTGCACTCTGCCAGCTATGCCAGTT
This sequence comes from Helianthus annuus, assembly GCF_002127325.2. Lineage (NCBI taxonomy): Eukaryota > Viridiplantae > Streptophyta > Magnoliopsida > Asterales > Asteraceae > Helianthus > Helianthus annuus. The sequence goes on along the minus strand of NC_035444.2, from coordinate 36,950,873 downwards.
TTTACGAAAACGGCCATAACTCATTCGTTAATGATCCGTTTTACGCGATTCTTTTTCCTACGCGTCCGTAATTTAATTCTCCATCTTATGGAGTTAAAATCCAACATCCGACATAATAAATTTTGAGACTTCTAAGCCTTTGACTCATTACCTTTTTACCGAATTTTAACCCGTTTATGCATTTTATCAAACAAACATATTTGTTTGATCCTTATTTCACATGCACCTCTTCAAATTAATGTTATCTACCATGTTAGGTTCTAATCACCGGTTTCTTACACAATTTATACCCATTTTCGCTCGTATGCTTATTTTGACCCGTTAAGGGTATTTTAAGCACTTTAAAGCTTGAAATCTCTTTCATTCATTTCTAGCATCTTATTCCTACATTTCTTATCAAGTAATCTTCCACTACAACTATAAGTGTGTTGGATTTAATGTGGATATCTATATATTCCGAGTTTTACCCCTCGAATTATCATTTTACGGCAAAGACTCATATAAAGTCATTTGACCAAAGATTTACATCTTTCGCTTCTTATACTTATCCTAAATATTCATTTTATCATAAAACTCGTTTCCAAACAACCTTTAAAGGTTGTTAGCTCAATTTAGCTTGCAAGGGCGTTTTGGTCCCTTTTTAGTCCTTCTTTTACGACGAAGGACTTTTAGATACTTGTTTGACCCAAAATCCGATCTTTTAACTATAAATCTGTTTAGAAACCATTATGTTTCTAAAACACCATGATTATAACTTAAATTATTCGGTTTACCTTTAAGATAACCTAATATCAAATTTTGACCTTGTTTAATTCTTAGAGAACCCCAAGTTCTAAATGATGAGTTGAACCATTTTACATACCTGACTCGGATCAATGCATTAACCCGTTTAAATACCTTGATTTAGAAATCACCAATTAATAGCAATGCAAATATCCATTCTATATAGGCTCCTAAAATCATATAACTCAACGGTAATCATTAGTCAATATTGTCAAAGGGTGATATCTTCACCCTTTTTACCCGTTTGGTCTAAATATCCGTTTATCTTTGCAAGATGATATTTGTTACCGTCTCATCTAATTGACTCACTACGATTTACACTGTATGGTCGTTTACCTATAACCCATTTCTCAACTCTTTTGACCCATTATGGCTTATGCCATATGTGTCTTTCAAAAACTAATGTTTATTGTTAACGCGTCACCAAATTACTGTTTTGCCCTTATTATTCGTTTTGGCTTACCTTATAAGGTAACCATAAAAATTTCATCTTTCTAATCGTTATGGTATAAACGATTAATCAATTTAATCCTTTTTAACCATCAATGTAGTTTCTTATCATTTTCACTTATATTATTGCATACAACTACATGTCGGAAACATCACTTTTCAAATGTTTATCTATCTTATCTGAAATCAATACAACAAGATATTTTCTAGGATATAACAAGAGTGTAAGCTTTACTTACCTCGCATCCAAGCAACGTTTTCTTTTCGTACTTGCTCCGTTTGACCTGCTTCCTCCCAAGCCTCCATCTACCTTGTCAAGAGTCAAACTATCATCATAATCCGTAAGACGGTTAGTTTAGTTATTATTAGCTACGACTATTCCGTCTTACAAATTTTATGTCGAATCTACCATTTGACTTCATCATTGGTTAGTTTAACTTTCTAAAAGTTAACTACCGTTATTCATATGACAAGTACCATTTAAATTAAATCAACATCATGATTAGAATTCATATTACCCCATATCATACGGGATAAATCGAGTTTGGCAATCACGCATTTCATTTACAATTTCAGCACTTTAGTTTTCATTTAGACATTTTAACAAACACTTAGTGTGCATAATCTTACATATCTACTAACTAGTTCATAACTAGTTATTTTTACCAAGATTAACATCAATTTGGCAATTTCATATCAATTTTAACATCAACAAACCTGAAATTGCTTTATAGAATTCAAATTACACTAGTACAACTATCATAATCCTAGTGTCTTCATACTTCTACATCACCCACTTAACACCTTCAATGGTGATTATGGAATTCTCAAGTATTGAGCATAATTTCAACAATCTAATGGCTAGGGTTTATTCCTAGACACTATTTTATTCTAATTTCATCCAAACAACATTCATGCAAGCCAAATTTTCGATTTCATATGTTCATCAAAATTTCAAGATGTAACTAGAAGATGAAATTTGACATACCTTGTGATCCCTTCACTGAGGTGATCACTAATCTAAACTTGGATTTTGATTTAGAGTCGATTTGGCTTCTCAATTTGATCAATTTGTTGAATTTAGGGTTTGAGCTCCCATGGAGCTTTCTCCTGGTCGACCTCCACGCACGCACACACCTTTCATGTGTGTGTTTTGTGTTAAGTTTTATTTTTTATAAAACCATTTTCAAGTTATCCAACTTTGGCCCCTCATGTTAGGTTAGTTATTAAGTAGCCACAACCTACTTATTTTAAATCCACATTCCCCTTTATTAACTAGGCTAAACATTCCTAGTTAACTTAGTGGGTTTGGGGATATTTACGACTAAGTTTATTTTAGGTCCCGTTAACTCGGGCCTTTTATAAACTTTATTTATCCATAGGCATTTATTTAACTTTTTATTAAATATTAGGTTTATTTATTTAAAAATCCTAATTACTCACCGGGTAACTTATACCACTAACGGTACTTTACCCGTTTTTTAGTATTAACGGGGTTTGATTACCAAACCCGTTTTCGGGGTGTTACAAGCCTGGTTGCCGCCGATCTGCAACCATATCTTGCACTAACCACCATCATCCATGTATTTGGTCATAGTAAAATCAATAGTTTTGATAGAACCCTAAATCAGCCACTATCGCAGCCACGATCCCATCTTCAACCTTTCACCACCATTGCTACTGAGGTTAGAAACACCCAAACATCACATTACAGCCGATGTTGACCTCCTTAATACCACCATCTCTGCCTCTCCATCATCACCAATGTCGACTTCCTTACAGCTACGATTTTGACCGGATTAAGGTTTTCCTATACCTGTAAATTGGTTGACAGCTAGAGCAATGGTGGATTGGTGGTTGTCGACTATCAATTAGGGGGGGGGGTTGAAGAAGACTAGGGGGAGAAGAAGGGTTGGTGGGTAAAAAACGTCCATTGTTTACCCACTGGTCGGAAAAGAAAGCTTGGCAACGATAGTGATCTGGCTAGGGAGAACAAGAGGTGGGTTGGTCATATATATATATATATATATATATATATATATATATATATATATATATATATATAGGGTAGGGTTCATGCGAGAACCACCTTTATTGCGAGAACCGCGAGAACCAATGTGAACAGAGGGCATTAGTGTAAATACATAAGAAAAGTTAAATTACATGTCCATCATCCTCCTACTGGACTTCAAAGAACAATTAAATCATCTTTTTTCATTCAGTTCATGTCCGATACTCCAACATCTCCAAAATTCATCATCTCAGTTCACGTCTACACACCAAAATCTCCAAAATTCGTCATCTCAATCTTACCATTCATGGTGTATTTGTCGTATAATCGAAATTAGGGCAATAAGAACAGAATCATCGACCATATATTCGTCATCTGCTCGAAATTAGGGCAATAAGAACATAATCATCGAAGACTGTGACACAATTAGGGAGAATCTGAAGAACATACGTCCAACGAACTCGTCGTAATCTAGTGGTTGTCGGGTTATTCAGTGTCGCTGCACCGTTTCATGAATTTGTAAGTTTATACTCTTTGTTTTGCACTTTTATATGATAACATGACGCTTAATCGTCGATTCTGATTTTTATATCTGAATATAATGCTTAAATCGTTGTTTCATATCTGTACTAGTGAAAATTGTTCGGTATATATGATTTTTGAGAGATTAGAGGTGACTGTTGTGATAGAACTATATGTAATATGGTATTTATGTGTTTTTTTGTATGTAGTTTTGTTACTGATTAATGTTAGATATGATTGGTGGTAATACAAAATTTGATTTGGTAAGACTTAGGGTGTTTTTATTGAAGCAAACCTGTTGTTATGGTTCGCCGTGTTAATGCACATGTGCATAGTTATGCACATATGTATATTTTGCCAGATTTGGTTAATAAGGTCAATCATGTTGATGCAAATGTGTATAATTATGCACGTGTGCATAATTTTCCAGAATAGGTTAATAAGGTCATTCACGTTGATGCACATGTGCATAATTATGCTATGCACATGTGCATAATTATGCTATGCACATGTACACAGTCTGCTAGAATTTGTCAACAAGGTCATTTTTCGTTGTACGTGTGCATAGTTATACACATGTGCAGAATTTTCCATAATAGTTTTATTAGTGATTAATGTTAATTATGATTGGTGGTAATATGAAATTTGATTTGTAAGGGTTAGGGTTTTTTTATTGAAACAAACCTGTTGATAAGGTAAGTCATGTTAATGCACATGTGCGTAGTTATGCACATATGCATATTTTGCCAGATTATTTCAATATGGTAAGTCACATGGATGCAAATGTGCAAAGTTAGGCACATGTGCATAATTTTCCAGAATATGGTAATAAGGTCATTCATGTACGTATGCATAGTTATACACATGCGCATAGTTTGCCAGAATATGTTAACAATGTAATTTATGTTGATGCACGTGTGCATAGTGATGCGTATGTGCATAGTATATATAGTAATGATAAAGTTAATGTTAATGCACATATTCATTGAGATTGTATGTTTGTTAATCCTTTGTTTTTTTATTGTATATCAATAACTATAAAAAATCAAAGAAGGTAACTTTCGTTTTGAAATCAAGGGATAAAGGGTCAAAAAAATGTCGCATTCAATGGAAATGATTACGCAACTGTTAAACAAAGAGGTAAAAAAAGGTTGATTAATATTTGATGATGTAGTTAGGAGTTTATGCATATGTGCATCACTTTATTACTTTCATGTTAAATGATATCATTTATGCAAACACATTACTTATATCACATGCAGGTGCACAAGAAGAAAAAAAAGTATAAAGAGGAGGACACGTGAGCGAAACCACGATGAAACATTGAACAAGTAAGCGAAATCCCTTTATTACTTCACAGACTGCGAGGTGTTCGCTATTCGACATATGGAGATGTTTAAAGGGAGTGGTGAGAAGTTTGAGTGCAGATTCAACAAAGATAAAGATATTCAAGACATGCAACTTAAGAACATGAAGGTGAAGATAGTAACAAAATTGTCGTTATCAGAGGCGAATGATCATGTTTGTTAATATTTGATGTATTATGTTGTTTGGTAGATGAAATGTTGGTACTACACATATGAATAGTTTGAAATAGCATACATATTGGTATTGTATAATGTAGTACAGATGGTTATACTTATTAATTTAGGATGTAATATGTTGTTTGCTATAGTATATGTTGGTGTTGCGTATGTGTAATAATGATTGTTGATCGGATTATGTGATTCTTATGATGAGGGTGTTATATTTACTTGTTGTAACACAAAAGTTGTGTGATAATGTGTTAATGTTGGTAATGCACATGTGCATTAATAAAAAACAATAAACATGTCGGTAATGCATGTGTATATTTTGAAATGTTGTATATTTGTGTATATCATATTACGTATGTGGTACCCTATTACGTTTGGAGTACCACATTACATATGTTGATGTATATGTAAAGGAAGACGAATCACATGTAATTAATAATTTTACATGTATGCACATGTGTATTGTTCGAAACAGTAACCATGTGGAGTGAAATAGTAAATATGTACTTAAAACATAATGACATTAAAAACAATACATCGATAAGTTTAGATGCTATGGTTTCAATGTTGAAAATGCACGCATTGGGTAATGCACATATGCATGATGTTAATTGGTAATTTATAAGTAGATAAAATGAATACAACAGTGAATACTACACCGCTAAGTAGATAAAAAAAACAAGTCAAAACAAGGAATGTAAACAAAAAACAAGTGATAATCAATTTATAAGTAGTTCAAGCATTTTTTGGTTGTCCTTATTTTGAACATAATATATAGCGTTCAAAAATTCTTTTGAACATAATATGTACCGATGTGTACAATGCTCAATGTAGGATTGTTCCTATATAAAAAAAATTAAAATGAATAAAAAGAGGATATAAATATCATAATTAATAAAACATATGGAATGTGTACGCACAATGTTTAAACGGTCAACGATGTATACATGGTCAACAGTTTATCGGTCAACCATGTATACATGGTCAACAGTTTATCGATGTTGATTATAGTGGGTCAATAGTTTATCAAGGGTGTTAGAGTGATAATTATAGGGTGTTAGTGATAGGATGCACATGTGCATGGGAAATGTATTGATGGTTAACATATGATTATAGGGAGATGATTAAAGGGTGTTGGCAATGTGATGCGCATGTGCACGGTTATGTATGAATGGTTAACAATATGATTAGTTATGAATATGGGGTGTTGTTAACGTGATGCACATGTGCATATTCATGTTAATGATGGTTAACAGTTTACGGATGACGAGTATGGGTGTTATCAACATAATGCACATGTGCACGATCGGTGACGAGTATGGGTCTTATCAACATAATGCACATGTGCATGATTGTTGTATTGATCAATCAGATAAACAAAAAACTGGACAATGTTAAATAAACAATGATACAGGAACATAGAGTAATCAAGCAAATGTTAGTTTTTTGTTTGTTTGAACAGCAACAAAACTTCTCATACCGCAAAACTTCCATACCACAAAATAAATACCAGCGATTAGCTAGTAAAACAGCAACAAGGGGTAAAAATCTAAACAAGACAAAAAAGTGCAGAACATACTCTGCACATACACAGCCATACAAAACATAAAATAACAAAAAAAAGCCAAATTAACCCAGCCTTCCCAGCTATCAACACAGAACTTCGAACGATAATTTACCCATCCGAATGAGAGGTTAATAACGTCCTCGGAAGCCGACTCCAAAGAACGCTTGCCCCCCTTAAAGAGCCTGTTGTTACTATCCTTGCAAATTACCCATAAAGTGGAGTAAATTATACCCAAAAGCAATGTACTATTGACATAAGAATTTAGTCGCGTATACTCTTGAACAAGCTGCTCCAGGGATGAGAGGCCTGCAAGGTCCCAGTTACACCAAACAAAGATCTTCCTCCACACCGCCTTGGCTATCGGGCACTCAATAAAAACATGCATGACCAACTCAGAAACCCTCGCACACTCTATGCAGCAACCCGTAATGGTACTAACCCCTCTCGCACGCAGATTTTCCCCAACCGGAACCCGGTTCTGTAGCAACCTTTAACTTTAATAGGGACCCAGTTAAGCCACTGGGACACCTTAAAATCCGACCCAAAGCAAGCTTCTTCCAGGAATTTTTATTGTCGCTTGAATTGTGAACCCATCAGATTGACGAGGAGGGTATATATATGATGAATTAGAAGATGCCATATGTATCACAAAGGGGTTACAAAGTGAAATCATGTTTATTTGTAAGTAGATGACAAATAGCAATATAATCGGACTGAGTAATCGTATAAGGACACTTACAGTGGGAATTGGTAACAACATAGAAATTGGTAACAAAATGGGTGTAACAAAAAGGATGTAATTTGTTGTAATCGCCGAATAAATGATGTATTCGACTGAGTAATCGTATAAGGACGAGGCGGATTAGTTATCGCAGTGGTGACTTATGAGCATATGTATGTCACCAGATGAGTTTTCATCGGAGGAGTCGTCGTCAAATCAGTTGTCACGGTGGTGGTGCGGTGGTGTCACGGTGGTGGTAGCGGCGATGTGTTAACGTTGATCGGCGACGGATGTGTCGTCGTCGGCGGCGGTGGTTATCATGGGGGTGGTAACAGTTAACAACTTGAAGAACATAACCCTTGAAGGAACAGAACGAGGATAGAGATGTCGTTGTTAGAATTTCAATTTAATTACAAAAATGTCATGTGTTCACACTGGTTCTCGCGGTTCTCGCAATAAAGGATGGTTCCTAACGGATCCCTCTCCTATATATATATATATATATATATATATATATATATATATATATAACATACATTACATGGCACCCACCATCTTTTATTTTCAAGTATTTTTTGTTTTTTTCTAATTATTTTTAAATAAAGGGTAACTTTGTCATTTCACACTTACTTAACTGGGAAAACAAATGTCCATCCACATCAGGGACTCTTTGATTAACAACTTGTCAAATCACAGAAAATATAAAAAATTTTAAAAGTTAGAGACTAAAAATGAAAATTGACCAAATCATAAGGATTATTTAGACATTTTCTCCATTTTGATTGGATAAGATTACTTTGCTACTAAGGGGGTGTTTGGCCTAGCTTTTTTATCTAAGCTTATAGCTTTTTTAGCTTATTTTTACAAAATAAGCACTAATGGGTGTTTGGTTTAGCTTTTTAAACTTATGCTTATTAGCTTATATAAGCTAATTCCAAGAAGCTTATGAGAACATGGGTTTTTAGCTTATTTGAATAAACTTATTTGAAGAAGATGGTTTTTTACTCATTACACACAATGATATTATACCCCTTCCCATAATACAAAATAACTTAATAAACAACTAAAGATTAATTATTAATTATCAACTTGTAGAATATAAGCTAATCCAAACACTTAAAAATAACTTATCAAATTAAAAAAAATAAGCATAAGCCACTTTAAAATATAAGCATAAGCCAAAAAAATAAAAGCTAGGCCAAACACCCCCTAAGTAAATTTAAAAATTGGTTCTATTGGTAGAGATGTGAAAATAAAGTGCTAGTCAAACTTAACTTTTTGATATAATAAATTATACTTTCTTGATTTGCTATCGTTTATCTATCAAAGTTGTGACGTTTAAATAACAAAATGAAAAATAATACCAAGGAAATTATCACATGTAACATAATAAAGTTTTGACCATGAAAGAATAAAATTCAATCAAAGAATTTATTACTTTCTATTTATCCCCAAACAAAGAATAACCACCTTTTGCAATTTGGTGAAAATGGAAGTCGTTCAGTCAAAGGGGGCGCTTGATATATCAAGCACATAACGAATGTGCATTTAGATTTGTTTGCAAAAAATTATGTCACAATTGTAAATTCTATATTTGAATAATTCAATAGGTGGATAAATTATACTATTTTTTTTTGCTAAAATTATACGACTTATATAGGGTAAGGATAGTGTAAAAAAGAGCCGAAAGTGTAAGAAGTGTTTTAAACCATCGGATCTTTGATCTAATGATCAAGATCAATAGGGACCAAATTGTAAATTATGTTTAATTATTTGAGCTGATTTGAAAATTGTATAGATAATAGTGTGTTTTTATATGTTTCAAATAAGTTAATATCTCCTAAATTTTAACCACTACATAAGCACTATATAACACTATATAATACTATACATCCAATATAGATATATAACACTATATAACATTATACATCCATATAGACCTGCTAACAGAAAATATAACACTATAACACTATAGATCCATCATAGAACCGCTACCATAAAATACAACACTATAACATTATAACACTTTAAAAACCCTCATTTTGCAACCATCACTATATAACACTCTATAAAACCTTCATTCTGCGATCTTCAGAAATTACAATTGATGAACGATAACTCACATAATCTTAATGAATCTTAAAAAAAATACAAATTCATATTCCTAATTTTCTATAATAAAGGGTGGCGGTTGTGGAAAGTTATCAATTAATTGAATCAACTAGAAAATTACTTGTTTACCATTTTGAATTAATTTAGATTGAGGACACATGTCATCGCACAATATTTCTCACACTTCTCACACTTTAGTCCATTTGAACAGAATCTATAATCAAGGGCGGACTTAAGGGTAGCCCAAGGTGGGCGGGCGCACCCCCGGGAAAAAAAATTTTTAGTGCTAAGTTCCGTCAAAAATTCCGTCCGCACCCCTTGAAATTTTCCGTCCACACCCCTTGGAATTTTCCGTCCTCACCCCCTTGGAATTTTTTGTCCACACCCCTTAGGTAAAAAGTGTTATCAATTTATATTTTAAATTTTTTTAGTAAACTCTTATTTTTTAAAAAAACACTACCTAAATTATATAACTTTTAATACCTAAACAACTAAACTCAAATACCCAATACCTTTAACTAGACCACTACTAAGTCTTAGCCCAATAAACAAACTCAACAAATCAACAATATTTCAAACTAAAATAAAATAAACAAGCCCAAAACCCTTACATATTCTCTCCCGCTCTCTATCATCCCTGCACGCACGTCAACGATCGTAACATCAGCCACAACAGCAGCAACATACCTCCGTAATCAGCCATCATACCACCGCCGATCGAACACGGGTAAGTTTCTTTGTTATTTTTGATGATTTTTAGTTGATTTTTAATGATTTTTGGTTGATTTTTGGAGGGGTGGGAGGGAACCGGTAGCCACCGGAAGTGAATTTTTGATGGCAGAAGACATGTGTGCTTCGATATGTTATTTTGTGGTGGGTTATATATGTATATTTTGTTAGTGATGATGATATTTTGTCTTTTTGGTGGGTTATATACGACCAGACCTGATGTTTTTTTTTTATTGGTGTATATGATGATTAGATGTCTTTCAGTGTGATTTACATTTTAATTTCTAGGGCTTGAATATTTGATACATTATGTAATATCTTATGGAGCCATGAACTTATAGATCAATTTGTTTGTGATAGCCGATAGGAACCATGAGTAGGGACATTATGACATGATTTCTCAAGAGGAAAGTTGATACATCTTCCGAATTCGTTGATATGGTCTTCCTTCGGATCCTTATGATCGCAAGCCGATTGAATTATATTTTACATGATCCGACCCGACTCGAACCGACCCGATACGAACCAATTTTTTTTACTTATATACCTTGGGACTAAAATTTTTAAAAATGTTCCGCACCCCTATGAAAAAATTTCTGAGTCCGCCACTGTCTATAATCCGAATTATTATACGACTAAATGTTGCTTATGAACTTGTTAAAGAAAATTGCAATATTTAAAACTGACATACAAGAATTAAAGTTTATTCATTACATTGTTGACGCTATAACCAATGATGTGTCCACATGTTATTCGACTGGTTCTATTTACTATAGATAAATTATTATGTTGAATTTGTTTACCAATAGCATATATGTTATATAACATTTTAAGACAAGAGTGATAAAAGAGTGAGGGGGTCATCGTGTCCTGCTAAAGTGCAGCATAGCCAACATATTCTCAAACACTCCCACATGTCTTTGCTTTTCTTGTGTGTTATACTCATTGGTACAACTCAAACTAAACTGATTTGACTAACTGAACAGTACTGATTAATTAATAAGAATGAAAAATATATATTTATACTTTAGACTATGTGTAATGGATGTGGGACGACCACAGGATGTGAACACCACCCCGTGGGTGTGAAAGGGGTGTCCTTTTTCGTGGAGCAGATAACAACGAGCTATGAAGAAAAAAAAATTTATTTCAGTTCTATTAATTGAATGATCGAATCAGTAACTTTCACGTCATAATTTTTTAATTAGTCCATTATTTCATTTATTAAACCATGTTCTACATAACTATAACACATGTTAAGTGTGGAAATAATCACCGCCTACGTAGTACCTACTGACAATTTTTTCTTCACATTTTATATGGATAATAACTCGTTGTCTTAGTAACAATGCGAGACAAGTTTATATTTTTATATTCACATATATGGAAAATCACTTTGTGTATCTATTTTATTTTGCTTATCAACGAAGTGTAGATATTTGGAGAAAATCACTTTGTTTATCTATTTTATTTTGCTCATCAACGAAGACAAGAAAAAAGTTGTCCAGGCCCTAGTTTATATAGTTATGTGGAGTATTTGGCGGAGTAGAAATGAAGCGGTATTTGGAGAAAAAACTTCATATGTGACGAGAGTAGTGAAAGAGGTTAAAACTACGGGTTCTTATGGTTGAAGTCGAGATCCAGAATGTCGGAAGGAGCCGTCAAACCTAATTTGTTCATGTGGTGCCTCTACTTGCTACAAGTACTCAGGGAGTATAGCCAATATATATCGTCGCTACTTATGCTGTGTAAGTTATCCTTTTTCTGAATTCGTATTAGGTTAATGTTTGATGTGGGTTTTTGGTAATGAATGGTGTTAATGGTTTAGATTTGCAAAGTGGTAAATTAACTTGTTTAGGTTAACACTTGGGAGGATGTGGATTCAAACGGTGGGATAATAAAGTCATTTGTACTGCGTGTGACAACATAATCCCCACATTGTTGAGGATGATCGAAAAGAAAGACGAAATGACAATGAAGAAAGCTAAGGAGGTGATGGTTTTGAAGATGTTGTTGATGTTCAGTTGGGCGTGATTTGTTTACTGTGTGTTTAAGTAGAGAGATGTAACAACTCGCAATAAGAGGCTAAACAGACAATAAACTAGTGTTTACCAACGCCGAACCAACACATGCATAACGTCATCCGCGAAAAGCATAAAAAACCACCAAATAGTCTAGTACTCCACCCGCATGCCCGCAAGCACGAGAGTAACACTGGGCCGGGACATAAAGATATATGGTCCCGTACCCCCCTCCTCCTCCCGTCCGAGCAAACCCCATATTCAACCCGCAACGTCGATAGTTGACTCGATTTTATACGACCCATAACAAGTCATCAGCGGGCTCCACCCTCCACGTGGAGATATGCCAACTCCTAGGAGACGAAATAGACAATTTGAAAGCATCGTGTAGCAAATGACGCGTTACGGATTACTATACCATGGGATCTCCATTAACGGTTATCGCAAGAGAGACAAGAAGTACAAGTGACAGTGACGTCTAGCCAATCACACGTCTTGGATTTATACCCTCCAAAACCTCCACTAATGGTTCACAAATGTGTAAAGTCTCACTAACTATCAGTTTATACAAGATACACAGCTGTTAGTTTATACACATGTGTACAGTCTCACTAACTATCAATTTATGCAAGATACACATTTGTTAGTTTATACACACGTTACTGACTTTTGTACATCTGTGTATTATATTTTGAAATGGTTACATATGTGTATATTAACAACATATAGTATATTATGCATGCACACTAGTAGATTCATATAAAATTATGAAATTAGTGAAAACGAAACAAGTCACATGTATGTAAATTTGTAATATGCATATGTGTATATATACGTTTATTTCCCATCGTACTTGTATCCGATTATCCTTCTGTGTAACATTTTATCATTATTATTTTATTTACTAAGAAGTTATATTTTAAAACAAATATATATATATATATATATATATATATAGGGAGCCGCTAGAATGAGAACCACCTCGAGTTGTAAGAACCGCGAGAACTACACCCCACGGAGCGCCGTTCGCCATGATTTTTTTTTACAAGTAGATGTGTATATTATAAACACAGCCGTAAAAAATCATGGCGAACGGCGCTCCGTGGGGTGTAGTTTTTTACACCACAAGTTTGTTGAAAAAAAAAGAAAAAAAATTAAAAAACACCAAACTTGTGGTGTAAAAAACTACACCCCACGGAGCGTCGTTCGCCATGATTTTTTACGGCTGTGTTTATAATACACACATCTACTTGTAAAAAAAAATCATGGCGAACGGCGCTCCGTGGGGTGTCGTTCTCGCGGTTCTTACAACTCGGGGTGGTTCTCATTCTAGCAGCCCCCTATATATATATATATATATATATATATATATATATATATATATATATATATATATATATATATATATAGAGAAAGTATAATGTACAAAAGGCGTTATCGTACATTATCGTACGCGACCAAGTGTATAACATGCGTAATTACAATTTTGATCGGAAATAACGTGCGTGATTTTAACTTCCATGCGTGATTATAAAAAAAAACTGATCCCATGCGTTTTTTTGTGTTCCCATGCGTGATTTTTGACTTCCATGCGTGATTATACCCTGATCCGAAGGTTACGCTTGTCGCGTATGTAATGTAGGATAAGTCTTTTTGTATGTTAACCTTTCCCTATATATATATATATATATATATATATATATATATATATATATATATATATATATATATATCATCTCCAATAATGTTGCAAAAAAATTGAATTTCGTGATCTATAGATAAGTGAGTTAGTGGAATTGATACTTGGCAATTATTTATTTTTATTTCATTTTAGAGGGTGTTTGTGTTTACGTTTTGAAGTGATTATTTAATTATTGCGTTTTTAAAACATAAATAATCTAAAAAAGTGTTTGGATTAAAAATTGATTATCTGCCTCCAAAACGCAGTTTTGGAGAAGCATGTACCTACATGCTTTTCAAAACGCAGTTTTGAAAACGCAAAATCTATTTTGAGAACACATAATCTATTTTGAAAACGCAACACCAAACACCCCCTTATAGTGACAGAAAAAATATACAAATTACTATTACTATTTAACTTACACTTTATTTTGATAACTTAGTATTTAATTAGTTGATTTCCATAAATGAGTATGGAAATGATAACAGAGAGTGTTTGGAAACTTTATTAGTAAGTATTGAAGAAAATCAGATTCAACTGGATCCATGAAGAAGTTAACAGTCCTGAAGATCACAAGAAGAAGAAGAAGAAGATCAGATAGGACAACTGAAATGAACAGCATCTACTTCAAAGAATCACAAGTTGATCAAGAGCTAAAATAGATTATCAGAGAAGGTCATTTCTGATGATATTTCTGATGAAATATCATCAGTTTCTGACGATTCTGATCATCAGATTTTCTGATGATTTGTTCACCAGAATTTCTGATGAAGTGGTTTATCAGAAATTCCGATGAATACCCCACTTGTCTAAAAATCAACTCTATCCTGCCACAATAACCGAAGCTGCTTGACATTATTGAATATCATGATTACAAAGGCAACTTGACTGTTGGATTCAATGAATATGTTAAATGGTTACTTTTTGCAGGACTTATTGCATGAATAAACAATTCTTTATTCATGTATCAAGCCTTCTATAAATAGAAGGCTCACCCAGTAGAAGACAATGAGTTAAGCTTAGCATTCATACATACTACAAAACTCCACTGCCCTCTCACCCACATAATTCAAGATTCATTTGTATTAGGTAATAATCTTACAATCACCTTGTAAACTATTTTGTTTCAAAGTGATATAAACTTGATAATTCTGCAGGTCTTGTTTCTTGAAAGTCTGATTTCCATTTCCGCTCATCTTTTTCACATCTACTGAAATCACTTGTCATATTACGTGAAAAGAAGTTTTTAAGCCCAAACTGGGTACAACAATTGGTATCAGAGCAGATTGGATAAATTATTTCCAAGATCCATTGCTCCTGTAAGATAGACGTATATTCATGATCTGCCAAAGGTAAAAAGAAATTTTTTTTTTTTGCAGATCTAAATAAAAAAAATAAAGTATGTAGTACAGTTATTAATTTTTTTTCTATTATTTTCATTACTATTGCTTTTATTAGTATTATTATTATTATTATTATCTCTATTAGTATTTTTTTTGTATAAAAAGAGGTGTAGAAAAAGGATATTAAAACACAAAAAAGGGAGTTAAAACAAAGATAAATGAACTTGAGTTTATCAGAAAGAAAAATTTTGACATCTAAAAAGAAAGTTTCTGATAAAAGAAAGTTTGTTCGTATCTTATTTAACGAAATAACTCCAAATTCTGGTTAGTTAATCTTCAAAAAAAGGAATGATAATGATAAAAAGAGATTAAAAAAACTGTGTGAAACTTTAGAAAACATACTCATAATTATTATCTTTTAAAAAGTTTTCACAAAATATTCCTTGAAGAAAAGAACATGTATTAGACTTCCACCAGAAAAATATGTGTAAGTAATATCTCTTTTCTTTACTTATTCCCTCTCATCTCAAAAAAAAAAAAATCAGATTTTCTGATGTGTTCGTCATATTTTCTGGTAAAAAAATAAGAAGAGGCCATTTCTGATGGATCTGATGATATTTATGATGAAATGTCATCAGTTTCTGGCGATTCTGTTAAAAAAACATTTATCAGATTTTCTGATTATTTTATCAGAAATGTCATCAGATTAATCAGAAAACATCAGAAATTCTGTTAAAAAAACTTTTATCAGATTTTCTGATTATTTTATCAGGATTGTCATCAGATTGATCAGAAAACATCAGAAATTTTGTTAAAAAAAACTTGTATCAGATTTTCTGATTATTTTATTAGAAATTTCATCAGATTTATCAGATAATCTGATCCGAAAAAAAATTAAAAAAAGAAAAAATCTCGACGGTTCAAGATCATTTTTTTATAACCCTGCATGATTCGTTATTTTTTGAAGCCTCATCAATCGAGAGCCTAAACACCTATCCTATATTGGATAGAAGATACTTATATCCTATGTGGTGGGCATACAAGATATAATGCTTACATTTAGGTGGAATTATAAATCGAGGTGAAGAATTATAACGACAAATGAAATATAATCAGATGATCATCCATAAAATGTCGGACGTTTGCCAAATAAACTTCCATGCCAATGAAGATACAGTCAACGAATACCACTAAAAAGGTGCCTACATGATAACGTGACAAGAAGAAAAGAAAGATACATCTTCAGCAAGTTTATTTGTTATTTCTAAGTATAAATTCATTGTTTGTATTTTCAACAACAAATAGGGGGTGACTGTTAGGCAACTTTATTTTATTTGTTGTTAAAAATAGTTTAAGTTACTTAGAAATAATTCCGTCAACACGAACCGACCGACGAACCGTCCCAGAAGCACTAAATATGAAGACCGAGAAAGAATAAAAATCAAGCTTCTAAATTCTTTGATTAAAGAACACGACAAGGTTACAAGACTTCAAAATGTTAGCGGGACATTATGGATTTTACAAGATACAAAGTCAAAGAATTGTGTTAATAAGATAATATATCTTATTAACACATATTATGTTTCTATGAAAATGCTCTTATAAAAGACAAAGGAATCTTTTTCTTTTGGAAAAAAAAATAACCAGAAAAGGAATCTTTCCTTTAGAAAAACAAATCATCAGAAAAAGAAAAGGAAAAGGAATCTTTCCTTTTGAGGGTGATCGGGGCACTCGCGGGGAGGGGTTTCGGTGACCCCATTCCCCGATCGGGAACACCGCCGCCATCACCGCGGGGACCCGATTCGGGGAGGGGTTTCGGCGCTTGTTCACCGCGTTGAGTTGGCACAAAGAACGAGGAACGGTCATTTTTTAAACGGTCAAATTTAAAAAAAAATCAGTTTTTAAACAAATATAAATAACCACACTCACCACTAATTTTTTATACTCTCAAACCACACCCACTTCACTAATTTTTTACAACACCCACCACTCTCAAACTTTTACCACACCCACCACTCTCAAACTTTTATACTCTCAAACCAAGCAATGGAGAAACAACCCTGCGAAGCCAAGAAAAAAACTAAGGGACGGGGCTCGCAACCGTCTCGTGGTGGTTCGAGCGGTGCAAGTGCACAACCACAACCCCCTTTCGGATATACTTCACAACCCCCGTTTTTTTCCAACAACCTTCACACCCCTCCTTTTACAACACCCAACCACCCAACCTTCAACCCAATTTCGGCTATTTTCAAAATTTGTTATCAATGGATCCTCCTCAATCCCCCGCCTTCGACCCATATGGTTTTCGTTCCCCACAAGTTCCATCTACACGAGGAAATGTTGAACGTCCTTTACCTATTTACGACGACGAGGACGAGGAGGTAGTGCCCGAAACTCAAAATTTGGGCGACGATGAAGATGACACCGGCGACGATGAATATCATGTGGATGAAGACGCCGGTAACGAAGAAGATGACGCTCGGGATAAAAAGGGAAAAATGGAGACCAAAAATGGACAAAGGTCCAAGAAGAGGCGTTGACGAAGGCGTGGGTACATTGCTCTACCAACAAAAAGAAGGGCAATCAACAAAACCGCGATAGTTTTTGGCGTAAGATTTTAGATCATTTTAACGCCACCGTTGGTGGAAGTAACCGGACCGTGCATCAAGTACGGTCTAAATGGGGCCCGATGATGACGAAAATAAACTTTTTCAAGGCCTCTACCAACAAGCGGTAAAAATTATATTTTTTAACGTTGTATATTTTTTAATTTTCTTTACTAAGTTCATATTTTTTTAACACTTATTATTTTATAATATGTAGGATCGCACACGAGGAAGCGGGTGTAGCGATCTCAACGTGATGAAAGTCGCTTTAAAGGAATTTAAAGGGAGATATCCGAACGGTTTTCAACGTGTCGAGGTATGGGAGGTCGTTCGAAAACACGACAAATGGGCCCAAGTCCCATTGTTGGGTGAGGAAGGGGAAGGTTCGGCACAAAAAAGAAAGCCCGTTGACGTGGACCCTTCCATACCCGATATGAACGAAGACCCCTCGCCACAAAGAACACAACGGTGAGACAAGCGTCAAGCGACATCGTCCGAGGGAAGCTTGGCCGAGTTGGTGGCACAATTCAAAGAGTACACCACCGTGAAAGAAGCGAAGCACGCGATTGAATTGGGGGCGATTGAATTGAGGAAGAAAAGAGAGTCGGAGGCTCGCGAGCTCATATCGGAACAACGCGAGACAATGAGAAACTACAATTACGATCGAGATATGAAAACATTCCTCAAGCCGCACGACGATGCTCCGCCAAATATGTTGCCGTTCATCCTCGCCCGAAAGCGCGACATCGCTAACAAGTACGGGTGGTTGTGCGATTTCTAAAATTTTTATTTTCTAGTTTTAATGTAATTTTTATTTTCTAGTTTGAATGTAATTTTAATTTTCTAGTTTGAATTTAATTTTTATTTTTATTTTCTACTTTGAAATGTCTTTTGTTAAATTTTATTTAATTTTTATTAATATTTTTTATAAACATGCATAATTACAACAAATAAAAAAACAAAAAATAAAAAAATAAAAAACCAAGTCCCCTAAGAGGGGAGTGCCGCCATCAAATTAGGGTGTGAAGGGAGTTTAAGAGGGGAGTTGACGTGGCATAACGTAATTGGGTGTGCGTAAGAGAGGAGACTCCCCTAAGAGGGGAGTGCCCCTCTCACCCTGATAAAGCATTTCATCAGAAAGATATTTTAATATCTCATATGTGAATATTATTCACTAGAAAAGGAAGTGGACAAATTGGTAATAAAAGAAGATAGGCCACATGCAAATGGATGGGCACACAAACCAATTTGAGATAGGCTATGAAAATCTCTATAAATATATAATTCCTACGAAAGAATTTTGTATGTCTTGTGTAGTAATATATTTTCTAATAGAGTTTTTCATGTGAGTTTACCCTCTGGTTTGGCCCAGGGGGTGACATCTAGATTCGAGTTTATTCTCGGATCGACCCCTTCTTCTTTGTTTGATTCCGCCAAACAAAGATTAATTCTTATTTTCATAGAACGATTCATGTATTTTATAAGAATTAATCATTGAAGAAATATCACTCTCAGTGTCTCTATTTTTATTCTTTGAATGTTTATACACTTCACAAACACCCGTCTCAACGAGAGAAGAAAGTTACATCATTAGAACAGGGCCACAAAAGGGGACCAACAGATAGAATCTACTAGCATCTTTTACGGGTAGTCAAAATTGGGCTAACATACTTCTTTGACTATTAATTCACAATTATATGTATGTTTGGAAATGTTTTTACGGATATATATATATATATATATATATATATATATTAGATTTAGATTGTGTGATTTGTCTTAAAACCCTTCAATCTCATATAATTAAAATAATGGAGAAATAATTAAAAATGAGAGAGACATATGAGAAAATTAAAGGATTTTAATTAAAAATACTTGGTTAATGTCAATCTTACCATTTTAATCTAAAAAATGATCAAGTGCCAAGATTAGTTCACACAGTTCACTCTTGAACCTGATCACACACACACACACACACACACACACATATATAGAGGTTGGTTAAAGTACAATATTTCTTATTGTGCGGTGCGTTACGCGATTATCACAGCCGCACATAAGTTCTGAATTACTTGAGTTCCGAATACCCACAGTCCCGGAGTATTCAAGTATTCCGGATTTTACCATATAGTTTTGAATTCCGCACGTCATATACATAATCACGCATGTTATTGCATAATTTCACATAAGTTCATAAATACCCAAGTTTCGGATATACAAGTATTCCGGATTTCGGCATATAGTTCCGAAATCCGCACGCTATATACATAAGCACGCACGTTATTTGCTTAATTACGCACATTACAATACATAATCACGCATATTATTGCATAATTTCCCATAGGTTCTGATTTACTTGAGTTCCGATTTACCCAAGTTCTAGAGTATTAAAGTGTTACGGATTTACGCACGTTATATACATAATCACGCACGTTATGATAGTGACACACGGAGCAATGTCCTGTTAGCGTACACATCGCACGATAAGCTCTATTGTATTTTACACACACACATACACACACACACACACACTCTCTCTCTCTCTCTATATATATATATATATATGTATATCACGAAAGACCTTTTGATAAAAAAAGTTATAGTATTTATCAAAATCCACTGAAATATCCATTAAATTTTTATATGACTCGATGCGTAATGACTGTTGAGGTTGTTTTCATTTTTGTTAAGTGTGTTTGAATTGGAATGCGAATAACGATGCCTTATGACTTTTTAACGGTGTCTTGGGTTTTTCTTGTGATCTATCATCATAAACAAGGGTTTCATGTGTTCTCGTTGGCAAAATTTTTTGATACATTTACCCACACTCATTGGGACACGTGACACCTTTTAGATGCTTCATTAACTTTTTGGAGCAATGGATGGACAAGCAAACACGCAGCTCGGAGTAGTCATCAAAGGCAGGGGCGGACCTAGTAAGGATGGTGTGTGAGCGGGAGCACCTATTGAAAAAAAAAATAGTGTATTTTATAAGGCAAAATCCCGCCCGCACCGATTGAAGATTTGGTTAAACCCTCATCCGCGCTATAACAACCCTCAGATAAGGCCCATAACAGATTATAATCAAGACCCCGAATACGTACGACGGAAACCAGCATGATAAATGAAGAAAACCCAGTTGGGTCACGTCGGGCTACGCGACGGTGATATTGGAATGAAGTCGCGTGACGTGACACTTCTTTGACTGCCAGAAGATACGTAGCACCATGTGGCAGCCACGTGGCATGCCTATGTGGTGACTCAAGCCACCTATGCCCTAGCTAACCCCTTCACGCTACGCGAAGGTGAAACCTGAAACCGGTCACGCGACGCGACGAGGCTGAGGTTTAGCTATATAAGGGATTAGAATTTCACATTTCAGATTGCTCAATTTCTGTTCTTTCCTCTCATAACACTGCCATAATACTCAAAGCTCTAAAAGTCTGCTTCCTAATCAGCGTGCTAACCCGGATCACTAGTACGATATCATGTCCGATCGATCTGAAACCAAATCAACGTATGTTTAAGTGTTGCCTGAATAAGGCTATACTTTGTCATCTACGTTGTGGTTTTAATCTCCTGGTTATCGTTAAAGTTGAATTGGGTTAATACACTAATACATGTTGCATTATGTATTTAACTAGTTGATGCCCCGCCCGCGTTGCGGGGCGATGGCCGAATAATGAGCGAGTGTTAGTCAGCTCATTGACACGAAAAACAATTAAATCGAGTCAACCAATTAAAACAAAACATTTTTATAGTTTTGATAAAAAAACCAAAACAATGACAATATTGTAATTTTTAACTGAGGGAAAGTTGTATTTTTTGACTGTGGTAAAATCGTAATTTGACAAAAGCTAAAGTAATGGCAATACTGTAAATTTGAACCTGGGGCAAAATTGTAAATTTTCACAGGGGCAATCGTAAATTTTAACTTGGGGTAACAACATAATAAATTTGAACTAAGGGCACAATCATAATTTTAAGCTTGAGGCAAAAGCACAATTTTATTTTGAACCGAGGGCAAAATCGTAATTTTGAGTTGGGGGCAAAAACATAATTTTATTTTGAATTGGGGAAAAAACATAATTTTGAATTGAGGGCGAAATCACAATTTTTAAACAGGGAAAAATCACATTTTTGAACAGAGGGCAAAATCGTAATTTTAAGTGGGGGCAAAAACAAAATTTTATTTTGAACTGGGGGCGAAAAGGTAATTCTGAGCTGAGGGCAAAACCATAATTTTATTTTTAAAGGAGGGAAAAATCGTTATTTTGAGCTGGGGACAAAAGCGTAATTTTATTTTGAGCTGGGGGCAAAACCGTAATTTTAAAGAGGGACAAAAACGTGCTTTTAGAATGGATATAAAATAATAAACTGGTTGGTCTAATGGGAGAGTGCCAGGCAAAGTCGTAATTTTGAATTGAGGGCAAGATCGTAATTTTGAGATGGGGACAAAAAGTGTAATTTTATTTTGAGCTGTGGGCAAAAACGTAATTTTAAAATGAATATAAAACAATAAACGTGTTGGTCCAACGGGGGAGTGCCAGGCAGCTGCCTGACACTATTCCCCAATTTGGTTTTTGTATTTGTAGGAAATTAGGAACCCGAGACTTATACCAGAAGGCTATTACTGAAAACCCTAAATATGCAAAGTGAGTCATTCTCTTTTATCAAAATGCTTTCTAAACCCTAATTGTTTTTTTAGTTGTATTTACAGTGATTAAGTCTTTGTATTCTGAAATTACAGGCGGTTTGTGGGGTTTTGTATACATTACTTTATAAGCTTTACTATTGGACAAAGGGTTAGCCTATAGTAATATGACCACAGTCACCGAAATGGGCGAGTGACAAGTACTGTGGGTAATTGAAAGATATAAACAAATATAAAAACTCTTAATGCTGTAATTACAATATTGTGTCTTTTATACGAATTGAATGAACTCACCAATAGTTTTCGCTGATCAAATGTTTTTAAAACGCGTCTCAGGTGATTTACTTTGAAGAGAAGAAAAAGTGCTAGGAGGCACTCAAGCTTAAATAAGTGACTTTGTAAATCTGAATAAAATGTGTTTTGTAATCAAGGGTTTATCCCAGTGAAAATCCTTTATGTAAATGTGGGTTTCATTCCATAATTTATGAAATAAAATACGGTGTTTTGAAAACTCTGATATTTTCCCTGACACCCAATCCTTATAAATTTCTACTGCGATAATTTTAATAAACACCGGTACCACTTGTATCTGCTCACGGCTCCCGCCCAGGACAGGGTCGGGGGTTGTGACACGCACCCATTGAAAATATTTTCTAGGTCTGCCGCTAATCAAAGGGCATCTAGATTTCTATAGTGAGTTTCACTTGGCCGATGGGAGGGAGTAGGGAGTTTCTCGTCGATGGTTCCAAGATTATAGCGTTAAGTTACGCTTAATTAAATTTGGGCATATTTGTTGCGAGTTTAACTTAAATTTAGCCTACATGAATAAATATTCAAGAGTAAGTAATAATTTTCATCTGGGTAACTTACAAATCGTATCCTCTGATTCAATAAGTACAAAAAATATACCTGAATTTCGTATGTTGTCACATTTTTCGGAGTTTTTGTACTGTATGCTCTGAATTTATTACGAAAATCAATAGGGTCATTTGAATTGTTAAGGATACCATAACATATATAGAGAGGCATCAAGTGGCAAGTGTGAGGAATTCCTTATAAAGCACATTCATATACTACCCTATAAATACAGACCTATTCATACCAGGCATACCACCTTTCTAGTCACAAACTCCCTATCTCTTTCTCCCTCTCTCCCCTTCTCTCTCGCCAAAGAGAAAAAAGTTCATAAAACAAATGACCATCAAGAAGTCATCAACCAAGCTCTCACAAGCAGCAATTATCAAACATATCATGAAGAGATGTTCAAGCATAGGAAGGAAACAACAACAACATTATGATGATGTACCCAAGGGCCATTTCGTCGTCTACGTTGGCGACAATCGAAGCCGATATGTCGTGCCAATCTCGTTCCTGTCGCGGCCTGAGTTCCAGAGCCTGCTCAACCTAGCTGAAGAAGAGTTCGGATTCGATCATGACATGGGCCTAACCATTCCATGCCAAGAACAAGTCTTTGAGTCACTAACTTCATTTCTTCGGTTTTGATGACACTAGACATCAACTTCTACTACATATTAGTTCATTTCCCTTTTGCTGTTTTTTTTTAATCTAACCATGCATTAAGATACTATATGAAGTAATTAGCACCCACATGGAATGGGTTTTTTAATTCATTGTAAATCTATAAAGATTTTTTTTCTTGATGTGTTCGGGTTTTTTATTCTTTATATTATTTTGTTTTTGTACGTGTTTGTTTTTTTATTTATTTAACTCATCCAAGTTGCATTCAAAAGAGTTCATAAAAGAAGTATTTTGTTTATGTTTATTAAGTAGGAAACTAGATCATAATCTTGGATTACTTTTTATTTCAATTTAATCCATTTATTTGTTATCATTTGCTAAAAGCCTTGCCTAGGCCACACGGAAGAGGAGTTTTGTATTGACGTTATGGTCGTTCTAGACAGGTACTAAAGCTATAACTCTCACTTTCATAAACTGAGAGTGGGAGGCAGAGACGTAGTCGTTTCGACTATTGACTTTGGATCAATGTAACCTCGATTCTATTTGTAAGTTTTTATTTATATATTTAATGTTTCTTAGTATTGTAAAATTAGTTAATTTTCATCCGTACCATGCAGTGGTAAACATGGGTATTACAAAATAAAAAAAAATAAGTATATTTATAACAAAAGGTAGCCGTGTAACCAAAAGATAAAGTGGTAATATGTTAAAAATATATTGAAACGAGTTTTACATCCATGTGTATTGGTTTTGGTACTAATAGTGCAAAAAGAGAAAGAATGCCACTTCTATCGAAACTGAAACCCATAGACATAACTACATGTAGTTGCATTGTTGTTTAGTCGATATTGGTTTGGTACTGTACCTAAATGGTATTAGTACTCGATAGAAAAATGATAATCCTTAGTTTACAATAACAAAATATACGTTATTTTCAATAAAATTTTGCTCTTAATAAAGATTATATTGACATGTTGACAAAAAAAATAACATGTGTGTATTTAAATATCTTTTTGAGATAACGAATACAAGTTACTAACGAAAAATAAAATAAAATAACAAATCTTAGGGAGGGGGGGGGTCCTGTAAAAAGGACGTTTTTGGTGAGAAGACATAATAATTGACATGCAGGCATTATGTTTTGGACTTAGACATGATGTTTTGGTTTGTTTTGCAAGAAAAACACTAAACACAACAATTTAGAACACAATACAATGTATTACAGGTATGAAATTTAAAACACACTACTTAACACTTAAAACACGCTACTTAACGTTCTTGGCACGGTGTTTTAAGTTTTAAGCCTAGAATTTCATTGCATTGTGTCTTAAATTGTTATTTTTGATGTTTTTCTTGCCAAACAACCCAAAACATCATGCAAGTCCAAAACATGATGCCTACATGTCAACTCTTATGTTTTCTCACGAAAAATGTTATTTTTACAGTACCTAATCCTTATATATATATGAGTTAATTACAAAAATGGTCCTTGTGGTTTATTGCAAATAACACCTTTAAGTACTAATTAACTTATTTTTTTTAACACGTTCAAATTCTACGGTTTCGATTTTGTAACACCTTTGAGTATTAAGGGTAACTGCCATTAATTTTTCTGTTAAATTGATGTAAAATGACTAAAATACCCTTATATAACTTTTTGTTTGTACTCAAAGGTGTTACATTCAATAAACCACAAGGACTATATGTGTAATTAAGTCTAAAAATATAAAAAACTCATTATATCTGTAAAAAATAATATTATAAAATATGCTATATAAAAATGTTCAATAATCATTTCTAAAATTAATATGCATTCAATTTCCAAACGTGTATTATGAGAGAAAACGGTGTAATAGGAACAATGTTTGGTTATTTTTTAATATTTTTATATAACTATTTTCTAAAAGAAATATGATGAATATAAAACTCACACATATTATCTCAAATATAATATACACACGTTTATTTCTCTTTTATTATATTCCAATGAACAAACTTTTATTACGATTCTTTGTTTTGTTTAGTTGATATTATATTATATTATACCATGTCATGTCATATTTATATACTATTAATTTGAAAGATGTTTGTGCATAGTGGGTTTGTACATGATGTTTAATAAGTTTTTTTGTGTATAGTTGTGCTGTACATGATGCTTAGTGGTGTTGTACCCCATGTTTTGGGGGTTTTTCACAAAAAAATGATGTTTCAGTTTAAACCCAAAACTACTTGATTTTGTAGTTTTAACCCAAAAGCTTTTTCATATTTTGCAAATTTTTCGTTTTACGTTTAGATATAAATTTTGCGACTTAACAGAGCACAATGCGTGTGTGTGGTTCAATGATTTTACGTTTTGTTATACGCTTCGTTCTAAATTTTGCGAGTTAACATGGGGCAACGGACGTGTGTGGTTCAGTGTGTTTACATCATCTATTTTTTTCCGTTTAATAAGTTCGTCACAACGTGCGAGTCCTATATCGAGTTAGTTGTTATTTTTTTATTTTTATATGTCGGTCTAATTTTTCCACGTTAAGACGCCGCAACTTCAATGTTGGCGGTCATTAGTTATAGTGTGGCATTGGTGCTATTTGTTACGGTTTTACACCCCGCCGCAACATGGGGAGCTTAATTCGATAGATTATTTATATGGATACAAGTCATGTAACGTAGTAATTATGATATCATTAATTGTATTAAGATTATTTGATGAATTACTTATTTGTATAAGATAATAGCACAGACTTAACCGACAAAGAACATCTTTAACACCTTGTAAATGTGAATCTGATCAACAACATGTCAATTTCGTTGGCCGCGACGCAACGCACGCGGGTCAATCTTCTAGTTACCTATACTAAACAAAAAATAATATAATATAATATTAACTAAACTAAAAAAATCGTAATAAAAATTTGTAGGTTCAAAAATAGTAAAAGATAAAAAAAAAATGTGTTTTATATTATATTAAAGATAATATGCATGAGTTTCATATTTATCTTAATTCTTTTTTAAACTAGTTATATAAAAAAATTAAAAAAACTAAACATTGTCCCTACTATAGTGTTTTCTCTCATAATAGATATTTGGTAATTATATGTAAATTAATTTTGAAATATAATTATTAATTATTTTTATGTTGCATATTTTATAATATTACATTTACAAATATAATGACTTTTTATATTTTTGGAGTTAATTACATAGATAATTCTTGTGGTTTATTGAAAGTAACATCTTTGAGTACTAACAAAAAATTTTATAAGGGTATTTTAGTCATTTTATACTGATTTATCAGAAAAATTAATGGCAGTTGGCTTTAATACTCAAAAGTGTTACAAAATCGAAACCATGGAACCTAAACCTGTTAAAAAATTAGTTGGTACTTTAAGGTGTTATTTTCACTAAATCACAAGGACTATTTGTGTAATTAACTCTCTCTATATATAGTAAGGATCCTATGAGAAACGCATGGATTGAGAACTGTGAGAATCATTCTGGACGAAACATTTTCTCTAAGACAATTTTTTTTGGTAATCATACCTTTTTAAGAGTTTTTTTTTTCTTTTTGGAATTACACTTATCTCTATATTGTCAGTTTTTAATTATACACATTTGTATATTGTTAATTTTTTAAATTATACATATATGTATATTATCAAACATATATGTACTAGGGGTGCAAACGAGGCGAAGCTCGACTCGATTCGAGCTCGAGCTCGGCTCGTTTAACATATGAAAGCTCGAGCTCGAGCTCGAGCTCGGGCTCGACTCGTTTAGTATTTTTAATTAATTTATATTAATTATAATTATTACTATACATATAATTTAGTTATTTTTTATATTTATATAAATGGTAATAATTATTATATAAATATATGTTTAATATATTAATAAAAAATATATAAACAGAAAGCTCGATTAAGCTCGCGAGCCGGCTCGAGCTCGATAAGCAAAGCTCGGGCTCGGGCTCGTTTACTAAACGAGCTTGTTTATAGGCTCGAGCTCGAGCTCGTTTAAGCTCGGCTCGTTCGAGCTTTTTTTCGAGCCGAGCTCGAGTAGCTCGCGAGTAGTTCGGCTCGTTTGCACCCCTAATATGTACGACACTTATTTTTCAATTTTAACCATGTATTTACAATTATGAACGCTAGAAAAAACATCTTCAAAATAAAATTTTCTTTTATATACATGATTGTACAATCATTTATTCACATTTTTACATGTATGTACATTAAACATATATGTATAATACTTATTTTTCAATTTGAAACATGTATATACACATTTATATAAGGCTAAATTGCACTTTTCGTCCTTTATGTTTTAGGGTTTTTGCAGGCGCTATCCTTTAAGTTTAAAAATTACACTCTATGTCCTTTATGTTTGCAACCTATAACAGGCGGTGTCCTTTCTCATAAACCCAGTTAACTTTTTTATGTTAAAACCCCTCATCTTAACAGCAGGGACCATATGTGTAACTTTGTAAACATGAGGGACCTTTAATGTTAAAACCCCTTGTCTCTCCCATTTTTCTTTCGGAACAATACCTGAAACCCTGCATATTTTCCTTTAACTCTTGAAGAAACCCTTATCTCAAACACACATACCTACACAACATTAGTCCTGTACTCTCTCTCTCTCTCTAGAACCTGGTGACCGGAGATCGGAGCTCCAACGCCACGATTTGGCCGGCGACGAACACCAACAACCACACCCCCTCGACCTGCTACCACCTTTGCACCCTCTGCTCTCTCGATTTCACTCCGACAACCGGTGACAGAGTAACAGCGGCATCGCGGTGAGGTGGTGGATCGGGACGGCGAAGCACCGACGCCCCGTCCTTGTTGGCGGCGCTTCTCAGCTAAACACCCCCACCCCTCGTTCTTTTTCTTTTCCGATAGTTTCTCGAATGATGACTGATGTTGAAGATGACGATATTGATGTTGAAGATGATGGCGGCAGCCGGAGCTCCGGTGAGCTTTTTATAATTTATTTATTATTTTTTTCTTATCTTTCACCTTCGGGTAATAATGTTCGGCTGATGTGTGGTTTCCGGGGTGG
Organism: Helianthus annuus; assembly: GCF_002127325.2. NCBI lineage: Eukaryota > Viridiplantae > Streptophyta > Magnoliopsida > Asterales > Asteraceae > Helianthus > Helianthus annuus. The sequence goes on along the minus strand of NC_035444.2, from coordinate 36,921,601 downwards.
AGGTTTTGTTTTAGCTCAGTTCGGGTTCGAGTTTGAGTCGACCAAATCTCAGATTTTGTTCGGGTGTTCGGGTCAGATTTGGTTGAAGAGTTCGAGTCAACTGGTGATTTGGTTCTGATACAAGGGGTTTTAACATTAAAGGTCCCTCATGTTTACAAAGTTACACATATGGTCCCTGCTGTTAAGATGAGGGGTTTTAACTTAAAAAAATTAACTGGGTTTATGAGAAAGGACACCGCCTGTTATAGGTTGCAAACATAAAGGACATAGAGTGTAATTTTTAAACTTAAAGGACATAGAGTGTAATTTTTAAACTTAAAGGACAGCGCCTGCAAAAACCCTGAAACATAAAGGACGAAAAGTGCAATTTAGCCTTTATATAATTAAAGATTGATAATATACACGTGTGTATAATTCCAAAAAAACTAATTGAAAAAGGCGATTCAGCCTAAAAAATTGTTTGCATTTTCTTAAAGTTTTTTGGCGTTTTTTCTTAGAAAAAATATGTGGTCCAGAAAGTTCTCAATTACCTTAGTCATTCTCACACGATCCTAACCCATGTATATACACGTTTTATGTTAAGTGTACTTTGTAAATTAACTTACCTCTATATATGCATGTGTATAACATATATATATGGGTATGTTAATGTACAAACTGCAAAGTACACGCATATATAGGGGTATGTTAATGTACAAAATACACTTAACCTAAACATCTTAAAAATAATTACGCATGAAGGAAATCAAAATTATGCATGAAAGAAATAAAAAATATGCAATCTATTGAGAATCTTATTTACACTTATACGTTAACATCCATTTGTATTTAAACATTTTACTATTTATATATATATATATATAGGGTAAGGATAGTGTAAAAAGGGCCTAAAGTGTGAGAAGTGTGAGAAGTATATTATAACACTATATATAATACTATATAACACCATATAATACCATATAACACTATATAACATTATATAACAAATATAACACTATACATCTATCATAGACATGCTATCAGACAACCTATAGTGTTATATTTGTTATATAATGATATATAGTGTTACATAGTGTTATACGGTATTATATGGTGTTACATATTGTTATACGGTGTTTATATGGTGTTATATAGTATTATATATAGTGTTATAATACACTTCTCACACTTTGAGCACTTTTTACAGGATCCTCTACCTATATATATATATATATATATTATGGAATTGATACTTTAAAAATTTCATGAGTTGTGAAAACCGTAAGAACTTTTACCTTTTAAGCTATTTTTAATTTTTTTTCCAAACCTTATATATACAATTAAATAAAAATGTAAAAAAGTTCTATGCAAAAAATTACATAAGTGTAAACTCATAAACATTTACGTAATTTTGACGGTAATTGAATTATCTAACTTTTCTTACACTTATCTAAACACAGGTGTAAAAATTCGCATGCAAGTTTTTTATTTTGATTTTTTGGGTCTCTAAATTAATTGTAAATACAAGAGTTAATTACATAGTTAGTCCTTGTGGTTTGCACAAAGTAACATACTTAGGTACTAATAGTTTAAAATCACCTTCTAGGGTATTAACTTTTCATTTTGTAACGTTTGGAGGTATTAACTTCTCGGGTATTAACATAGTTAGTCCCTGTGGTTTGCAAAAAATAACATATTTAGGTACTAATAGAATGTGATTTTAAGCCTAAAAATAACGTTAATACCTTCAAACGTTACAAAATGAAAAGTTAATACCCTAGAATGTGATTCTAAACTATTAGTACCTAAGTATGTTACTTTGTGCAAACCACAGGGACTAACTATGTATTTAACTCTAAATACAAGGTTGGAAATAAAAACTTTAAAAATCGTTTTGTCGGTTTTGAGTTTTTATTTGATCCTAGCCTTTTATATATATTTTGACTAAATTTATCTTAAACGATGCGAGGTGGATAAAATCGGTGAGAGGGTTTGTTCATGAGCCTTTTAATACTATGGTTTGTTTGTAACTAACTCTCTTATACTGAAATTCTTCTGTGCGAACGGGCACGGGTGAGAAATGAAAGCCCCCGGGACCCATAGGATCGATGACAGACAACGAACATCAATTTTGATCGAGATGGAAGCATAAACCATAAGAGATAATGAAGTAATAGGAGACTCTTTCTTCCATTAATCATTACATATTTACACCGAAAGAGTACACATCCTATCACAAAGACAAAGTGGCCACTAAAGCCTCAAAAGACATTTTCTTTTTCTAGCTTTCTCTCACTAGACTCTCATCTCTCTCGCTTAAACATAAATGACACACATTGCATGTATTTAGAGGACCCGGGGTGGGAGTTATTTTTTCCGTGATGAACTTTATAACTCCGTTATACATGGCCGCCGGTTTAACACATCACGCGTGAATAAGAAAACGCGTTAAACACATCACGCGTTGAAGTTTGATCAAATGAATGTGTATTACTTGTACATTGGGTATTAATACTTGTACATTGGAATCCCATCACTAGTGATACCACCCCCTACATTTCTATCACTAGTGATAGAATATTGGTTGTGCACATGGCATGACTTGATTGGATAATGGGAGTGATAGATTCTATCACTAGTGAACCACCCCTAGTCCCTTTATACTAGACTCAATCCTAAATTCTCAATTGGTCAACAAGTTTGGAAAGCCATTTCAAACTTGGTTAAATCCTGAAATCTCCATTTGGTCAACAGGTTTGGAAAGCCATTTCAAACTAAGCTAAATCTCCTCTCCGTATTGGAGAGTAGGAGGTGTTTGCGGTTGTTAATGAAGTTCTCCTTTAAGACCATAGGTAATGGTTAATGCCCACTAAGGGGCATTTTTCACCACATCATCATCATAATGCCCTTTTAAAAAGGTGTAATGGTTAATGTCCATTTCATTTATTATTTTCCATTTTCATGCGCACCTTCCTTCATAAGGACAGGTAACCAGGCGGGTGACTCACTCGTATATTTTTCTTCTTTTTGGGCATTATTATAGAAATGCCCCACCCTCTTAATGCCTTTATAATGCCCAAGGGGTGGTGTTGAGGGCATTATCAAACCTTTTCATACCCTTATAATGCCCATTACACATGGTCTAAAAAAAACTAAGCTAAATCTCGAAAGGATTGTGTTGACCACTAAGTTTGGAAATGATTTCAAACTTAGCTGAATCCTATGTGTTGACCGTAAGTTTGGATTTGGAAAGGATTCCAAACTTAATAAATCTTTAAAGTTTTGTGTCGACCAGAATTGCATAACACATAGAAACTATGCAGGTTACTACACTTAGAAGAAAATGTGAGGGGATGCGAGAGGTAGGGTCTCGCCTTTCATTTGCAACAATAGAGACGATCTAATAAACTTACATGAATACTATCAATTTTAGTGACTGTTGCATATACTCACTGGTATTTCTAGTTGGGTACAACTTTGGTAACTTCTTTGTGTTGATTTTAGGAAGACAACTTATGACCTGTTTGTAACTAATTTTAACTAAAAGTATTTTTGAATAAATAGACTAAAGTAGCTTCGAGTAGGTGCACTTCATTAGACTCCCTTAACAGGTTTCAATGCTAATAACCCGAAATATGACTATATTTTTTTTTTTTAACGTCAAATTTGGATCACTGACGGACCACTGGAGTATATCATCGTGTCATCAGCGGAACCACCCGATCATATCCATCACCACTAGGCATAATGCCTACACACCAATTAAAGAGGAAACCCAATAAATATGGGAAAAACCCCCTTTGTGGGAATCGAACTCAGGACCTATTGGTTCCAAAGTCTTATCACACCCCCAAGATGCCACTAGGCTATAAAGCCATAGGCATTAACCATTACACCTTTTTAAAAGGGCATTATGATGATGATGTCGTGTTCTTAAGTCGTTTATTAGAAAAATAAGAGAAAGAAAGATTTATAATAATGTTCCTCTGAACTTTCCTTTCAAATTGGAAGGATTTGGAGAGAGCTAATTTTACACATAAGGGTATACGGTGTGGTCGGTAAAGGGGCGCGGCAAAGTCGGTTTGCCGAGCGGCAACACCGCCGCCAACCCCTTTACCGATCGGTGTGGTAAATGGAGCGGCAACCGCTTGCCGACGCGGGGAAGAAGAGAGAGAGTGAGGGAGCAGGAGAGAGAGAGGGAGTGTATGAGAGAGAGGGTGTTGTGGGGTGGGGTCCATGCCATCTCTCAACCAATCACACCTTTTTCCTTTTTTTTTTAAAAAAAAGTTTACCACTTCACCAAGTGTTTAAACCATTGCCAACACTTTTCACCAAAGTTTAAACACTTTTCACTGATTGACGTGGCACACTCTCATTGGTTGATTTTTTAGTTTGCCACTCCAAAGTGTTTAACCACTCCTTACACCCTAAGATATTTTTATTCACTTTCTTTTTTCCTTTTCTTCAAACTTTAGAACACGAAATTATATTTTTTCTTTCATTTTCATTTTTTTATTCTCTCCTTATTTCAATTTCCGCTCTTTTCTTTTATTGTTAAACGTGCGAACGCAAAGTTAACTTAAATCCACAATTATTGGAAAGGTAGCACGAAAATCTAATCCATTCCTAAGGTCTTAGTCTACTTTATAGACAACTTGATCACAATATTTAATCCTATAGTTTTTCAAAAGTTGACTTGATATTATCTAATAGCCAATCACCTCAACTATATATGTGTTACGCCGATCCTTTATCAACTGTCCCATATGGCCATCTATATGCAATTGCTAAAAGTCAAATAAAGTTTTCATCTATCACTACTACAAAACAGATCTTTAGACAGGGTGATATGGGTTTTAAGACGGTGTTGAATTATAGTTTTTCAAAAGTTGACTTGATATTATCTAATAGCCAATCACCTCAACTATATATGTGTTACGCCGATCCTTTATCAACTGTCCCATATGGCCATCTATATGCAATTGCTAAAAGTCAAATAAAGTTTTCATCTATCACTACTACAAAACAGATCTTTAGACGGGGTGATATGGGTTTAAGACGGTGTTTTCAACACCGCCTTAATGTACACCGGTTTAAAATCAAGTATTATTAGACGGTGTTCAATTTTAACACCGGCTTAAACTTGATGAACACCGTCTTTTAATATCAAAACATTTCAAATATTAATTAAAACAAATATTTTTTAACACCGTCTTATAAACATTTGCTGATTTCGTCGCTAAAGCCTGTTAATCAATAGCGACGATAAGGGTTGCCACTAAAGCAATTTTTTTTGGATTTCTCTGGTTTTTTCGTTTTTTCCAATTTGTTCATATTAAAACCTGTCCATTTCTGGTTCACAAGCCACAAAAGCTAACCAAACATAAACTTAAATAAGCATAATCTACATAAGCGTAAACTGCATAAACGTCACAATTCGAAATCGTTTTAAGTCACTAATACGTCATAAAACTACTTAACATCTAAAATGTTATAATTTTAAATCATATATGTGTCATCGTCGCTGACCTCATCCGCTTCTTCACCATCGACATCTTCGCTTCCAAACTTAGTCGGGTAACTCGAACTCAAAAAGTTTTGAAGTTCATCTCTAAAATCCAGGTTTTGGAAGCAACTCTGGAATAGTGGCTACAACAATATATATACCAAATTTATTAAACTACCAAGTAAAGCAACCAATATATACGAAATAGGCTAGTTTCTATACTAAAATAGGCTAGTTTACCGCGCAGTGCGACGTTGCTACTAAGGCGTGCGTGTAGTGTAGCCGCGCAGCCGCTACTGCGGGCATGCAGTGTGGTGCTGCTACTGAGGCGTGCGTGTGGTGCAGTCAAATAACATGTACGACATATGTTATAAGCGTAAAAATCAAATAAAAAAATGGCACATCGTGGTACTTACAAAGTAACTCACCTGTTTCCACATACTCTGGAGCTGCATACCCGTATGTGCCCATTACTTGTGTAACAAGATGCGTCTCACCATTTAGCGGACCATGTCTTGCCAGCCCAAAATCAGCGACTTTTGCATTGAAATCCTGGGGAAAAATAGTAAATAGAACGCGACGCATAACATAAAGTCAACAGAATACTCAACATAAAGTCTCTAATACTACCTTAATTAACCAGTGCTAGCAACATCCCATACCTGATGTTAGAAGTCTTTAAATCACGGAATATGATTTGATTCTCTCTAGAATGCAGATATGCAATGCCTTTAGTTGTTCCTAGCGTTATTTTGACACGCATTGACCATGAAAGTGTTTCCCCAAATCTTTCTGCATGTATTAAAAATCTTTCAATTAAATGACCATTTCGTTATCATATTCGGTAGATCAAGAGACAGATGTAAGTTTACGTGTCAATATGTGATTTTCAAGGCTCCCCTTATGCATAAACTCGTAGACTAGGAGTAACTCCATATCTTGTGAGCAATATCCTAATATCCTGCTTACATTTGGATGACTCAATTCGCCTGAAAGTTTCACCTCTGTCTACGCACATATGAGATTTGACCTATATATGATTTGTTTTCATAAACTCATATCAAATACACTAGCTAATCACAATTGCATACACATTCATTTTTAATCAATCATCAATAACATTTATATTATTAGTCATGATATCAAGCCAAACCATGATCATTTCGTTTATTAAACAATCGTCGATATATGATTAGCACGTATACTTACCATGGTATATGTGTATCACTCATTCTAAGGACCAGCTAAAATCTAATCAAAGCATATTTCCCGTTATTTTGCCTAAAACAATATGTCTCAACCCTATCAATTAGTATGGGAGTCGAACAAGTTGAATGGTAAATGGTCTACCAAAAAAATAAGGAAACGTCGTTGTAACTTTGTCTTGGGTTTCCTTAATGCAACTTGCATAACATGGTTTGCGAATTCAAGACCATGGCCCGGCTCAGTATTGTCGTTTGGAGAAAAAAAACAAGGCCATGTCAAGATTGTTACCTATGTCTTGTCGTGCTTATTTTGGATTTTGATGTTGCCCAATTTTTGCTCCATTTTCGCTCACCTAAAAATGCATACTATGAAAAGGTGATGTATGCATAAGAGTAACCTAGGTTTAAATATTTAAAAAAATCCAAGTTAATTGCTATCATGTAATTTCCTATTTTTGAAGGATTTTATTAAGTTTATAAAAAAATGCTATCATATATACTAAAGTGTGAATATGAAAGAATGACCTAATCGGGAGCAATAAAGGTAATGAGTAATACGTGTTTGTTGCAACGATGTACGTAATTCTTGTAGTAAGACTCTTAATGTATTCTATACCTCAAAAAGAATTTGGGATTAAAATCGTAAACCTAATTAGACAAAAGTAATAAAACCAAACCTCTTACAAAACATACGTTGATTCAATTACCCCATACGCAAACCTCTTACAAAGTAGTCAGTTAGGGGGTTGGTTCCGGTACAAACCATATTTATCCTACAAATAAGAACAGATCCTAGCACTTAAGAAAGTTAAATTAGCATATACCAAAACAATCTATACTATCTATAATAAGAGATTATTGGCTGATGTAAATCTGCCTATGTGTCAACCATTAAGGTATGCCACTTGTCAATGATGATGTCATAATTCCATTTTGTATATTTAGATACCATTTATTTAAAAGTGGCCCACATTCTTTCTTCAAACCACTGCCCAAATTCAAAATCATAGCTCCAGATTCAAAATTTAAACATGGCTCCAAATTCAAAATTTAAACAAATGAGATATAAAATGCTCAACTCTCTCTCTAAAATCCATAACAACATAATTCGTCTCTCTCTATCTTCTTTAATTTCCTCTCTCTAAAATCCATAACAAATCTCTCTCTGTAATATCTGAATCTCCTGATTAACTTACGCAAATCCTTTTGTGATTAGGGCTTGCATCTTCCTCTGTAATATTTGCATCTTCCTCTGTATTCCTCCGTCGAATCAGGTAATCAGCCGTACAATTTTCACTAGGTTAAAAAGCATTTATGTTTGGCAGAGTATTATGAGCTAATTTCACTAGGTTAAAAAGCATTTATGTTTGGCAGAGTTTTATGAGCTGATATTTGTGCAGTATAATCTTATACAGAGTTAAAAAATATGAATACCCCGATCTTACAAATGGTGATGAACGAGTTTTTTTTTTTAAATTACTAATTACTATGGTTGTGAGTAACAAGTTGATTGTTAATTTAGGTTATGGGGATTTCCGTGTCATCAGTATATATCTGTGGTAGAAGAAGAAAGAGTTTCAGGCATGAGAACCAACTTAAGAGTTATTAGTTATTAGTTATTATAAAGGAAGATATGTTCTTGCTTATAAAGGTGAAGTTAGAATTGATGACAACGTTATCGGAGAAAGGTCTGGTGGCAAGAAGAAAGACTTTCAGGTATGAGTTTCAGATTTATATATATAGATATATAGATCATTATAGTGTCGGTGTATAACGTTTCAATATGCTAAGCGTAATGGTTATTAACGTTTTGGTTGAATTTTATAGGCGTAGAGCGGAAACTGCTTGAGAGGTGGAGGCTTGCAAGCGATGTAACTGTAAGAAATCCAAGTTTTTGAGGTTGTATGTAACTTTGTTGAAGAAGCAACCAGTGAGAGTGTTTTGCTGGAAAACTTGGAGGGGTCGGTGACGTTGTCGAGGTTGTCAGGAAATGCAAAGTGATAGCATTTCCTGACAACCCTCGACAATGTCACCGACCTCCTAATCTGAGCGAAGAATCTTATTGGTGCTAATCTGAATGGAATGTTGGATCCTTATGCAATGATCACTTGTGGTTCAGAAAAGCGGTTTAGGTAATAGATAGTATAAATTAAGTTTGTTGTGAAACATGTATTTGGCAAAGGTCTGTTTTATGTTTGAAACCTCTGTTTGTTGTGAACAGGTGTTAGAATATAAAACAGATGTTTCAAACGATTGTTGGGTTAAACAGTGTTTTGTGTAGAAAATACTGGTTGAAACCACTGTTGGGTTAAAACGGTGGTTGAAACCAGTGTTGGGTTAAAACGGTGGTTGAAACCACTGTTGGGGTTAAAACAGTGGTTCAAACCACTGTTTTGTTCCAAACCCGGCTTGAAATACTGTTCGGTTAAAACGGAGGTTTGAAACCATTGTTGGGTTAAAACAGTGGTTGGAACTAGTGTTAGGTCTTCATTTGAAACTTTGTGATTCCGGAGACGAAATGCTGCCGAAGTGTCGAACGATCTGTAAACACTATCAAATCAATACAATCGACAGTTAAAGTGATTTTAAGTGTGAATCTAGCTGATATGACATCAATATGCCTAATTCCGCCTTTCGTATTGATCGAGAACTCTTCTGAACGACTCGTTTGATCGAATCCCCGATCCTACAAGTGGCATCAGAGCTCAGGAGGAAGAGTTCTTACCATTTCAGCTTCATGGATAAAAACTGATTTCTACTCATTTCTACCCACTTTTCTACACTTTCTCTTCAAAATTACTCAGTTTCCACGGTTAAAATGATCTGATCTTGTCAAATAACATGTAAAATACTGTTTTGAACAATCGGTGAACAAGTTTGGACCAAATTACACCTAAAAACTGATCAAATTTGACAAAATGATGAATTTTTGGACTTAGAAGTTTCAAACGGAGTGAATCTCTGTCCAAATCGTGTGAAAAAACCCTCCAGGTCGCACGAGGTTGCTCCTGGTCGCACGAGATTACTTCCAGGTCGCACGAGATTACTTCCAGGTCGCACGAGATTACTCCAGGTCGCACGAGATTACTCCAGGTCGCACGAGTTGTCTCCAAGTCCCACGAGTTGTCTCCAAGTCACACGAGTTGTCTCCAGGTCGCACGGGTTGAATTCCACGTCGCACCAAATTCAGATTGTGCCAACTTCCAGGTCGTTTGAACTTCAGACCGCACGAACTGATCTCAGATCGTGTGAATTACCAGATCGTTTGAAAATTTTGTTATTGGGAACTCTCGATACCGAAACATGGAAAAAGAATTCTATAACGCGTTCAGTACTACCTCAGCTACTGCAAGTTCAGTTGCTCAGAACGTAAACATGGAGAATGAAACGGGAACGTTACAGAAACCTCCAAAGCTGATGAGCATTGAAGAATATTACAGTTGGCAAGAACGGTTCGAGAATTGGGTTCAAGCAAACCATTTAAGGTCTTGGGAGTGTATTGAAACTAAGTATGTTCGACCTCATTCTGATGTGGGAGTTATAAAGATTATTTCTGAATTTTCGGATAAAGAAAGAGACATGTACAAGGCAGAAAAAATGATGATAGTTTACTACAACAAGCTGTGAAAGAAGACATTTTTGTATTACTTCAACATGATGGTAGTGCACGTTCGATTTGGGAAGCACTTCACACAAAATTCGAAGAAAGTACGGAGATGATCAAGAATAAAAAATCACTATTAAAGAAAGAATTTGAATTGTTTTCAAGTTTGCCGGGAGAAACTACAAAGACTCTTATTGAGAGATATTGTCATTTAGTGCGTTCAATGACTCGGTTGGATAACAATAAAGATCGAGAGGAATGGATTCAAAAATTAGCCGATGCTTTACCTCAAAATGAATGGGGTACATATCTTATGATTTTGAAGAATACCGGAGAGTATGATAGATTGTCAATTGCTCAATTCATTGAAAAACTTGAAGGACAAGATCTTGAACAACAAAAGATCGCTAGAATGAACAATTCAAGTGGTCAACAAGATATCAAGATGTATTTCAAAGGTAATGTTCAAAATCTTGAAGCTAATCCAAAGATCCAAACCGCTTTCAGCGCAGAAAACTCATCCGGATCACTCAATCAAAGTTCAATCAACAACAGTGGATTTTCTTCATATCCGAGTGTTATTCCTAATGTTTCAACTTCAAATTATCAGTCTCAAAGCTCAAACAATGGTAATAGTCATGTGCTACAATGCAACATCGCGTTGCATCTTCAGAACGGTCAGAATTTCTCCGAAGAAGTCGCTAAAGGTCATATGGCATTACTAGTTACCGTGTTAGAATCATATGAGAGTTTGGTTGCGGGAAAGATCGGAAATCCTATGTTAACAAAAGAGGATTACGATCAGATTGATGCTGAGGAAATGGAGCTAATGGATATTAAGTGGTGTTTAGCGAGCGTGTTGAGAAGAGCTGAGAAATTTAAGAAGATTACCGGAAGAGATGACTTACGTGATGCTAATGTTTCTACTTTAGGTTTTGATAAGTCTAAAGTTACTTTTTTCGGTGCAGGGAAAAAGGACATTTCAAGAGGGAATGTACGAACCGAGAAGCAGGTAGAGCTCAGAATCCTTTCGGGAACAACGAATATTATCGGAAAGCAATATATCATCAAGTAGCTCAACAACCGTCATCATCTCGTACTATTTCGATTGAAGATGGAAAGAAGAAAGCTTGTATTACTATGCCTCCAGATCAAGAAGATGAAAGATTGCCAGAGGGATTTAGCTGGGACAAATATATTCCGACTGAAAGTAATTCAAAGTTTAGATCATTTGTTGCACATATCATTCAAGAGCCAGAGTTGATGAAAGAATGGATGGATGTATTCGCAAATGATGAGAAAAGTCAAGATGGAGAGTCTGTCACTTCAGAAGATAGTACAGAAAAGACACCAGTCTTTGATCAATCATCAATTGATAGCAGTGATGATGATGAAGAAATTAATCAAATAAACATTGGTAAAACTCATTTATCTCCTGAAAGGTTTAAATTTTATTTTGCATATAAATTGGAGAAGCTAAAGGAAAAACGAGCATCAAAGGAAAAGAAAGAGGTAAAATGTGAGAATGTTGTTCAGGTGGAAGAGAAGAATGAACAAAGTGAAGAGGTTAAAGTTGCTGAGAAGATTCTTGAGATGGAATTGTAGAGGTCACAAAACCTTGTCTGAAAGGTTTGGAACCATGCAAACATTGTGAAGAGAAAGATAAGAAGTTTAGTGAGCTAGACAAGATGAAAGAAAAATTGTTGTTCGATGTTAAGTACGTGAAAGAATCTTATGATGTGTTGAACAGAATCAGTCAGTTGGAAAAGACTAATTCAGAAAGGGAAGATACTTTGACAATGATGAATGCAGTGATGATGTCTAAGCAGAAGGCCATCAATCACTATATTGATGAGTGTGCAAAGTTGAAGCAAGAATTAGAGACTGAAAAGATTGAGAATGAAAGAATCAGATGATTGCTAATGAGTTACTCAAGTTCTGATTACTTGATTGACAGAATCTATCCGACAGTAGCAGGTTTTGAAGCCTTTCAAGATAAGAAGTCGGAAGATACGGATACTGGTAAGAAACAAAGTGCAAATTATAACAAGCGTCCGCCTCCGATCTGGGAATGTTATTCTCCCAGAAAACCAAATTCAGAACAAGTCAAAAAGGCAGTCAATATAAAGTTAAAGTCTGAAAAAACTGATGAGTTACTAGATAACATTGATGTCACATTCACATCGTCTGACACTGATCATGAGTCTGAGTTAATAAAGAAAGTGGTTGATCAGGTGTTGGATAAGGATGAGGAGTCAAAGTCAAAGTCTGAATCTGAGAGCTCAAGTTCATCAGTTGACAGTTCGAAATCATCGGTCAAAAGAGTTTACAATAAAGATTTTCTGGTATCAAAAAATAATTTGAATGACGAAACATTCAAAGTAGCATATACTTTGAATGACTCCAACAAATATATTCTGATGAAGAATTTCCAATAAAAGGTGTTAAAACTGAAATGATTAACAAGGTTTTCAAATTAACAGAAATTCATATTTCTGAAATAAAAGATGTAAATCTTACTAAAAAAAACCTAAAAAATACACTTCAAGAGTTCAACAAAGATTGAACAAGAAAAAAGGTTACAGTTCTGGTTCTGGTTATCGAAAGAAACCAAACCATAACAGTAATTTCAAAAGAAGGGATTTGGTTTTATTCCACCCGAAAATCATAAAAATGAGAAAATTTATAAACCAAAAACTAAATTTGTTTCGGGTGCTTCTTCAGAAGAAGAAAAGGAAAAAGCTTTCTGGAAACAGTCTAACAAGGAGTTTCTTGCTGAAAAACAAAAGTTTGAGAAGACTGTGTTTGGAACCAAAAAGGAGACAAGAACCTGTTACCGATGCAAAAAAGTTGGTCACATCGCCTGGACCTGTCCAAAGGCAACCAACACACAACAGGGAGTGTCTTCTAAACTCAAAGAAAAAGTTGTTGATAAAACTGAACCACCAACTGAAAAACTTAAAATGTTTAAAAATTCAACATATGAAGTTGGTGAGTGTTCTAAAAGGTTTTACAAAAGAAGAGTAAATCTTAACAACCAAACGTGGGTTGCTAAGAAATCAGATGTTAAATCTGGCGATGAATGTGTTTTTTCGGAAGCAAAGGAGTCACTTTCTGGTGATGAATCTGACCCATCCAAGTCAGAGGAGCCACAAGTTGAGCTAAAAAGAGAAAAGTCAGCACCGCCTATGGATGATGTCAACTTTCCACCATTGCGGGCTGCAAATTTAAAATCAAAAGTTGGAAAAGTAGAGATTTCGAATCAATTCTATTCTGAAAAGAAAGAATTTGATGTCGAAAAAGCGTTTAATGGCAAAGTGAAACATATCTTTGGTAAGATGGTTGATGGAAGGGCCAAAGGGGTAAAATAATTTTATGAATCAAAGAGGAGAACTTACACACCGAGTGAAAATAACTCGGATGCACCCAAAGCTGGTCAGGCTTGGGTGTCAGCATTCTTTGCTTGAAAGTCCTGACTTGCCAGAACTCCCAGGTTGGTAATTGGGGAGTAGGAATCGGTATTATTCTTGAAAAATGTTTATGTGAAAAACCTACAAGTGATAGTTTTTACAAGTGGTTGAAAAAACAAAGTGATGAATGAATCCCCATGATGTGTGAAATCAACAAAACTAATTTTCCGGAAAAAACATTTTGATTAAAACAAACTTAAGTGTTTTGAAATCATAGTGGGAAAATAGTTTGTTGTCAGGGGGAGTTCTGATTGTTTAAGCCAAAAGAATGGAGAATTGAAGCAATTCACATCAGTTTGTCATTTTATTTGTACAGTTTATTGCTTTTACTTTCAAATTTTCCCGGAAAATCAAAAATTGAAACATATTTTTGATTTTAGGGAGAGTAAAAAATTTAGAAATTTTGAAAATTTGAAAAATCCAAAAACATGATAAAATAAAAAAATCCAAAAACATGATAAAATAAAAAATCCAAAAACATCGAAAAATCAAAAATGAGTTTTGTTGTGAAAAAGAGGAAATGATAGCACATCAGTGGACTATCAAAACATGCTAAAGAAATAGAAAGTCAAAATGTTTTTAAACAAGTCTCACTGATGATGTGCCAGTAGACTTCGCATGACTAGTAGATTGAATTTGAGATATAAACCTAAATATGAATACTTGCTTATCTCGTGGGGAACATCTCTCGGATATATGGGTAACCCCCGAAATCTTGTTTGAGAGATTGCCTGATTCTGAGATACTAGGTCTTTATACTGGTTGATATCTGGGGTATTATACCTAGCCTTCTGATATTGTGGAAGCAATGGCCTAGACTTCGTATAATACTTTAAGCGCTTTAAAAGCTTACCCTCTGCATAAAAATTGAAAAATATCGAAAGATATGAATCAATTGCAGTTGAAGAAATGATTCCCCAAAGGGAACACACCTAAAGTCGAGCCTTTATCTCTTTGACTGAACGGAAGTTCATACCTGAGCTCTCAAGGTCTTGCACTAACCCAGAATACAGATATCAAATTGGTATACTCACCTATAAGACTGAATCTAGGGAATTTTGATACGGGAGTATATTCTGAGGTGGGACACGCGAATAAGTTTATGTCCTTAAAACACTAATTCGTATCTCGAATCAATTGAAACTTGTGTAGAAGTTTAAGTGGACAACAATACTGACAATCAGAAGTGAATTTGTTTAAAACTTAAAGTGTTTAAAGCTCAACGGTGTTAGTGATTTGTCTCAAAAACTGATATGATCCTCTTACACAAACTCACAAAAATATGTCTGTATATAGTTTATTTCCCAAAATCCAAAAAGATTTTCAGTGTGTTTTAACGTAAAATTTTGAAAAATCAAAAAGATTGTATTTCATCTTATTTTCGACAACTGATGTTGAAAAGCTGATTTTCAAAATTCCGAGTGCTAAACATGATGAACTACAGTGGGTTGGGAGAGTGTGTTTGAAATGAAAAATGAAGTTAAAGTTTTGAGTTAATTTGAGAAATGTTACAAGTGATGTTTTGAGGCTGATTTAACTGTTAGATAATCAAGGTCATTAATTTGAACTTGATATAACTATTGTTGATGATTGAATGATATCTACAAGTGGTTTCTAAATTTGTTACATTTTAACAATTGTGAAATTTACTTTTGGGTAGAGAATTGTGCAGGTTACCAGGTTCCTGATCCTATTGCTACGGAGAGCCAGGAGACGTTTCTGAACCTGTGAAAGATGTAGAAATCCCCGTGTCTAAGCTTGAGCAGAGTTTGAGCCAGGACACGATCTTAGAACGAGTGCTATGTCAGATTGCGACCCCGGAACAACTTAAGGGGGAATCTGTTAGCAAAGGGGAGTCTGAAGATTGAAGATCAAGAGAGATTGAAAGATAAAGATTGAAGGATGCTTGTAGAGAAAGATTCTTTTGAAAGAGCGAGAAGACCGATCAAGACTGAAGACTCAATACACTAAAGACTCGTCATCATCCAAGGGGGAGTTTGTTAGTGCATATGTCTGTTGACTTCGTCCTATGTCTTGTATCGAGTCATGTACTTAGAATACATAGACCAGGACGCGTTGTACGAAAGAAACGGGAAACAGACCTGAACCAGTCACCCCTCACGAAGTGGCTAGGCCACCTCGCACGAGGTGACAATTTCATAGGGTCTGGCCAGTTCGTGCTTTCTGGCAGTTCATGCTTTCTAGCCAGTTCGTGCTTTCTGGCAGTTCGTGCTTTCTGGCCAGTTCGTGCGACTTGGCAGGTCTGGTTCATGCTTTCTGGCGTTCCTATAAATAGGTGAGTCTAGGTCTTCATTTGAAACTTTGTGATTCCGGAGACGAAGTGTTGCCGAAGTGTCGAACGATCTGTAAACACTATAATATCAATACAATCGACAGTTAAAGTGATTTTAAGTGTGAATCTAGCTGATATAACATCAATACGTCTGATTCCGCCTTTCGTATTGATCGAGAACTCTTCTGAACGACTCGTTTGATTGAATCCCCGATCCTACAGAACACGGGCCAAACACAAGCCCAAAAACAAAATGCCCAAAACACTTCCCAAAACATAAAAACATAAATAAGTAATAGAAATAAGCATTTGCAGCAAGATGGAGCTCGTTCTCACGTTCGTTTCGCCTGGTCGCACGCCCAAAACGGACCCCCGTAGCCCAAGTTAGAGCCATTTTAGTGAAGCCCCTTTTGTTACGCGGTCTTGGGCCTCCAAATACGAGATAGCCCGCTCCTCCACACTTGGGCCCGCATCAAAAGGTCCGCTCAGTTCGGTTCGGTTCGGATCGGTTGGCTCGATTTAAATTTTAATATATAGATATATACTTGTGTGTGTATCATTTTTAATGAAATAACTATAGACAACATCAACAATGTTTGGTCTAATATCCAAATAGAGCTCATTTAAGTAATTAGAATTGAAATCCAATACCAATAGTCCATTATCCAGTACTTAAATGTCCATTTGAGTAATTGAGTCAAAATTTCAAGAACTAAAAGGTGAAGCGTCGATAAATACTCAAGTCTCAACCCGCCATTCGATTCAGAAGTATAAGACCCTAATCAAAAACCCCCATTGGCCATCGTTATTCGATTTCTCCATTGCCACTCACCAAGATGACAACTCGCAAGTGTTTTGCTTCAGTCGGTTCATTCAATTTCAAACTTCCGACAAAACAAGGGTATGTTTCTATCGGTAGACTTTATCTTCCCGCTTAGCTAATCTCAATAGAACTAGTTGAGTGTTTTTGTATTCTTTGTTATTTGTTAAATTTTTACTTGTGTTCTATTGGACAAAAACTGCACTTTATTCTAATAAATAGCACTCCCATCATCACTTTCCTTGTTTGTTCTGCGACGCTCGATACTCGCTCGACGTTCGTTCGAAAAATGCTCGGATCGAAAGACGCTCGCTCGACTTTAGCTCGGTTGAAAAAACGTTCGGTTCGGTTCGGATCGGTTTGTAAACGAACCGAGCATGATCAAAGGTCTGATCGGTTCGGTTCGGCTCGTGAACAGCCCTAATTGTCGGTGTGCTATTTCTTCTTCTCTTTTCCGGGGTGAATTCCGTATGTAAACATGGTCTTGTCCCTTCACATTATAATATACTAGATTACCAGTGGGTTACCGTTATACCCACGCTTTGCGGCGGGGCCGGCCTGACTTTAAAAAAAATAAATGAAACGCTAGACACAATGGTAACGTGTTGCGTCGGGGGCGTAGATTTAGCGGCACGTAGGGTTGGTTTTGACATCTTGTACATTAGTATTTTCTTACCATTGAAACGATGGTAAGATATGCAAGCCACAAGGTTAAGTAAACACGTCTAAAGTTAGCTTCAATTAAAATAAGTTAAATAAAAAAGAGTTAATTGCCAAAATCACCCCTGAGGTTTGGGCACATTTGCCATTTTCGTCCAAAATGACACTTTTGTACCATTTTGCCCCCCCAACGTTTGTAACTTTTTGCCATTTTCATCCAAACCACTAACTTAGTTTATTTTTTCTGTTAAGTTAAATGATATTTGGATGAAAATGGCAAATATAAACCACAAGGACGAAATGGAAAATATGCTTAAACTCTTTTTAATTTCTTTTATTTAGTTAATTTTGTCACATATATAATAAAAAAAGAATATACATGCAATTTTTATACGAAAAAAATAATAGTTTTGTCACATATTTTTTTTATAAATTTGCATCCATCCACTAAGTTAATTTTTTTCTATTAAGGCGAAAGATATTTTAAATTTTATAAATTAATTTTTTGTATCAAGGTTGTATTTTGTTCAATAGAACTTTGTTTTCTTTCTCTAAGTAACATAAATATTTCGATTCTGTTTTTGAGAGTTTAACAAGAAAATAGCTCGTCGTGAAAAGTGTTTATCACAAAATATTAGATGGCATTATACTTACTATTTAGTGGGTAATTTTAAGGTTTGGTAACGGTACGTTGTTTGATGGGGGCACTGGTTTTTGTTTTTCGTTAGGAGCGAATTTAAAAGAGTAGAAGATGAATTAAAAACTTGGCACATATGATAATATTTGTTTATTTGACATTTTTCTATAAGGTCACAAGCATTTTAGTTTTATAAAAATTAGAGGTTTAAGTAGATTTATTTTTATAAAATTGATCTATATAAACAATTGGAAATTAATTTCTGTATTAATTTATAAAATTTAAAACATCCTTCGCCTTAATAGAAAAAAATCATCTTAGTTAGTGGTTGGATGAAAATTTATAAAAAAATGTGTGAGAAAACTATTACTTTTTTTCATATAAAAATTACATGTATATTCTTTTTTATTATATATGTGACAAAATTAACTTAATAAAATAAATTAAAAAGAGTTTGAGCACATTTGCCATTTTCGTCCCTGTGGTTTATAGTTGCCATTTTCATCCAAATATCATTCAACTTAACAGAAAAAATAAACTAAGTTAGTTGTTTGGATGAAAATGGCAAAAAGTTACAAACGTGGGGGGCAAAATGGTACAAAAGTGTCATTTTGGACGAAAATGGCAAATGTGCTCAAACCTTAGGGGCGATTTTGGCAATTAACTCAATAAAAAATAATGAAGAAATATTGGTTAACGTTATTAACCTTCAAGGACCGTATAACAACTCTATTAAAGTTCAGGAGTAGAAACTTAAATTTATTAAAGAAAAAAACTTGATTATAGTGCAAGGGTTGCAAATGTAAATAATTAAACAGCAAGTTTATAAATGACACTAAAAGACAAAAAAAAAAGAATCCAATTCATAAGGGTGCATGAGTAGACCCCCGTGAAGAAGAAACATCACGACGTGATCTCGTGAAACACCACCGCATACGATGCTTTCACGGCCATGATGATGAATTTTGTAATACACCGCGAACGTGAAGAAACCATTTAAACGGTCATATGATTGTTACACCCATTAAAAAAATTTAACTCACACTCTATTTAAATTCAATCTTCTTCTATTTTTCACTTCACAAATTTCCTCTCAACTCTATAAAAATTTTCTATTTAGTTCTCTCATAAAGTTTTAAAAAATACTAATGGAGGGTATGGAGTGTCCAGGTACATTTCCACCCGACTCATCTAGTTCGTCCAAATCAACGAGTTCTTCACTTGATTTTTTTTTTGCAAAGGTCAGTGAAGCCGCGGAATTTGAAGATACAAGATGATTAAAGAAAAAAATTGTGTGTCGTGATCTGGTAGAAGTTCTAATAAATGATTACTTTGTTGAAAACTCATAGTATAATGGCGAGACGTTTCGAGTGAGGTTCCGTTTATCAAAAGAATTATTTTCAAAGATTGTGTGAGATATTGAAGCTGAATTTTAATGTTTTATCTATTTCTGGGTTATATATCGATCGTTAATCTAGGGCTTGAAACTTAGTAGGTAATATATTGATTTGTTCAAGGGTTGGTAAAGCATAGGGGTCACGTATGGGAAGAACTTGATTAGAAAATTTCGAAAATTGGTTAGGATTTTCTTAAAATTTAGTCGCATGGATAGTATATCGCTTAGTTCATGAATATGTGTAACTAAACAATAAAAGAGACTTTAAATCATAATGGATATGTAAATTACTTAGTTAAAACAAGATAGTTCGGTGTGTCTTTACCAAATAGTCCACAAATCATCTCATTCGTGACCATTCGACTTCATTATTGTCCCATTTAATTCGGTTTTGATGGAGAAACTTATTACCATCATTAATTGCTCTTTAACGCCTCTTAATTCGTATAATTAAAGACCTATTGAAATCATGGATCGCGACGAGAAACGGTTGAAGCGCAGTCGGATTCCAATAGTTGGGAGTCAAAACGTGGACCAGAGTTTACATGGGAAGATGAAGACCGAATGCGAGACAAATACCCACACCTTTTTTCCAGAGAATGCTCCCATGCAAATTCGAGACAAAATTCTCAAAAGTATGGGATACTGTAACATCCACCAAAAAACAGATCCTAGAAACCCGATCCGTTTGTAAACCTGATTCGAATCCTAATGAATAAAGATGTGAATTTCTATCTTCCATTGTTATATTGTTTTGTTATTTATATAATATTAACAACACCTAAACGAACAACACCCACATTCTAAACGACATTATTATCGCAAACGATACCCCACCGTTAAACTCTCTAAACGACACTCCTCCACTCCCCAAATAACAGCACCCACAAGTCCCAGACGATTTCACCCCCAAACGATATCCCTCCCCCTCCCAAACGTCCAGCCCTAAACGACATACCTCCCCATCCCAAACGACACCCATACCCAATCCAAATGACATGTAATTGCACACCTTCTTCTTTTTCCCAATACGCATACCCTCTATTCCGAACAGTCCATAACTCATTTAATTTGTGATTATTCGACTTCATTATTGTCTCATTTAATTCGGTTTTGGTGGAGAAACTTATTACCATCATTAATCGCTCTTTAACACCTCTTAATTCATATAATTAAAACTAAATTAATTTACCATTTACAACACATTTAGAACCAAAAAAATTTAAGCAAAATTTGACCGCCACAACACAAAATCTTAAAATCAGAGGACATCGCTCTACATTTCTCACAAATACCCACTCTCAATTTAGGTAAACACACGCATTAATTCGCGGATTAAAACAAGGAAGATTCTAGGGCTTGGAACTTGTTCAAACGAATTCTCTCTCATTTCTTAACCAATTCAGGTGATTCTTTAGCCTAATCTCATTAATTTTTATGCCCTACAAAACCCTTCTATCCCTTTTTGAGAAAGAAGGGCATATGAATCCGAATTTGTTTTCTTGTTAAACTAGGCTGCTTAGACTTTAGAATTTGGGCTTTTGATCTTAGACTTGTCTTTTGGTAAATTTGAAGTTAGGTTAATGCTCATTATCATGCTATATTAGTTTGTGAAAATTTTGAAAGTTTTTAGACACCATATGGATTTAATATGAATTTTGATCATCTTATATTATATAGAAAAATTATATAAAATGCAAAATTGTTAAAATACAATTTCATAAATATTGTTCCTGATTTTTCTAGGAAAAATACATGACATGGAATTTTTATAATAAATTTCATGACCATTGGTAGATTATTTGGTAATAAAAGGATTATCTTAATTATAAAAGCAAATAAACCGTTTTTACAAATTTAAATTATTTTTAAATAAAAAATACAAGATAATAATAATAATTGTATAGATATTAAATATAATAGTTATGTTATTAATAAATTGACTAAAGTTAGCATATACAAAATATATATAATGATATAGTTAATTTTATATTATTATAAATTGTCACAATTATATATTTAGCTCTACATTACTAAATTATTTTTCATGTTGGGAATTATATATATATATATATATATATATATATATATATATATATTAGGTATACGAAAACCCCCAAACCATAAGACTCAATTTCATAGTTTTGTTTATGTTGTTTTTGTTTAGAATATTTTTTTGTTATATTATATTTTAGGGTAATCCTTATCATTTGTAGTTTTTCCTCATTTTCGTGCGGTATTACCTAAGGATCAAATTACGCAGACAATGAGTAGATCTCTATTTCCTCTTTTTATATCAAACGTTTTGGAGTGTATCATGTGTCACACAATAATCGAAAATTAATTTAAATTCAAATATCAAAGCATGCAAAATCAATGTGCGGATTATGTGTTATATATATAGGATTAGATTCAAATGTGAACAACTTCTCTAAAGTGAACTGCGTGAACTGATCTGGGCCCTTGATTTTTATGATCTTGAGATTTAAATGAGTGGCATGATGGTAATTATGTGGTTAATTTTTTCCAGTTAATTAAATACAAAAAGGGTATATGTGTAATTTCCATCTCAAATTGATTGCATAAATCTTGTTCTCTCTCACAAATCAAGTAATCAACATATAACCTTATCCTCTTCATTTTGTCAAAACCCTACCCTATAAACTCCCATCCAACACCCCTGCTCTCTCCCTCGTTCTCTTCTTCGGCAACCGGAGCAACGCCGGACACCTTCATCACCTGATATCCAGTCGCACCCCCACATACCCAAACCACCACCGATTGATTCATACCTCCGATCGATAACCATCTCCTGTTGCATAAATCTCGTCCGACCAAACAGCAATAATCCCGTCCGATCTGCATAAATCCCGTCTGATGAAACCGCATAAATCCCTCCAATCTGCATAAATCCCGTCCGACGAGCGATTGATTCATAATTCTGATCTACATAAATTCCATCCGACCTGCCTCATTCGAACCTTAACGAAATCAATCTGTGCTGTTGGAGGATCTTAGACTTTGATTTGCTTCTGCCGTCGGTTTGGTTTTTGATTCTTTAAGGTAACTATGTCAAACCCCTAGATTATCTATGGCACTGTTTGACTATCATATGTCTCAGATTACTATAAACTAATGTAAATACAAATCAGTCTTGGCATTGGTGATGTACTTGCCTTTGGCTAATTTGTTGTCAGCCTTGTGCCTTGTTATTTATAAAATATTGTTTGTTTGCTGTTAATGAACACAAATCAGTATTTTTAGACGGTTTTGAAACTTGTTGAAAGATTGCATTTACCACTGAGTTTTATTACAAAACTAGAAATTATAATATGTTTTAATGTTGAAAATTATTATTGTTTGATTGAGGTTCTGAAGATTGTTATGAGTTTCTGAAGATGGTTATTATTGTTAAGTTGTTTAGCCTATTTTGGAGTTCAAATTTTTTATTTTGCTCTGTTTTTAATGCGATGTACACATGTGTATTCTGATTTTTTATTTTTTAATGCGATGTACACATGTGTATAGCGTCTGTTTTTGTGATATCTCAGTTTTTTTGTTCAATTTTTTTTTATTTTGCTCTGTTTTTAACGCGATGTACACAAGTGTATTCTGATTTTGCTCTGTTTTTAATGCGATGTACACATGTGTATTCTGATTTTGCTCTGATTTTAATGCGATGTACACATCTGTATAGCGTCTGTTTTTGTGATATCTCATATTTTTTTGTATATTGAATGTGTAAAGTTGTTGATGTACACTTGTGAATTATGCAAAGTACTAATTGCTTAGTTTTTTTGTGCTATTATAGGAGATGTCGTTAATTGCTTCCTACTTTCTTGCAATTAGTAATTTAAATTTAACTTTTTATTAATCTTAATCCAAATTTGAGTTTAATTTAACAGGACCAGTTTTCCATTTTTTATGTAACTGCTTCCTACTTTCTTGCAATTCAACTAAAGGAACGCATAATCAAAATTTGGAATTCAGAATTTGTGACAATAATAAGCTCGAAAGGTATTTTATTTTCATAGTGCTTAACTAGTTACGTAGCTTTAAAGTTTACCAATTTATTGCTTTGGACATTCAATGTGTATTTTTTTGTAATACATATAATGTATGTTTTCATCACAATCAGAACTTCATAAAAGTGGACCATCCAAACATGCCATTATATGAGATAAATTGTAACTTTGGTAATACATTATGCGTTACACATATACACCATTCTAAATTGTCCTTTTTTCTTTTTATGGACATCACACTTATGTATTATTCTTGTAATACACATATGTATAAAATGTGCTTTCATCATCCACACAGGTTCATAAAAGAGAAACATCAAAACCCGTCATAAAATACGATAACTGTAACACCTCGTAAACTCATACCCAATGAAATAAAGACACGTGTCATGTAAGACAAACGTGTCAGGAATCCCGGGTCAAATAAAAGATGTATGGTAGGATTTTAAGAGGGCGACATGTTATTAAAATACCTCTGAGCGACCCAAATTACAAATCCCAAGATCCTTAAATCGTTATGATAAACATCTGATATATTTAGCTGGTTATTCCTAAATAAATAAAATTCCATTTTTATATGGAAGTTGAATTCTTTAAAATGTTACTACAATATTTAGGAATTTACCATTCTTGATTAAAAGAATTAAACTTGAGCTAAAGCATGTCCAAGCATGAATTCTTGAAAGTTCCGTCACTTTAAACTTGCCACAATATCCAAAAACTGTAAGTGCATGCAAGGCATGCAATGTCTGAGCAAAAGGGACCCCCAACTGATTAAAGGACCCAAGATTCGGAGACTACAAGGTTACATGGTCAAGGCTTGAAAGTTGCAAAAATTTTGGATTCTGGTCATCGGTTACGGACCGTATGGCTTTAAGCTTACGATCCGCAAGGATCGTGTCTGGGCGCATCAGACCAGGTTCGGTTACGGACCGTATCCGTATAAGCATACGGTCCGCAAGAGTAGCATACGAACCGCAAGGGATTTGGCTTACGGTCCGTAAGCCTGTCGCTGGCAGCAGAAAATGGACAGCTGCCTGTTCAGCCAGTTCCAGCGCCTTATTTGAGTGGTTTTCGAAATCAGGGGCTTGATAGGTGGTATATAGCATCATAGGGGCACCTAGGATCATCTCACAACACTTGTAGAGTTGCTTGGCTTGATCTTGAGCAATGGGGTTCACTATATAAGGAGAGCAAGTTGTGAACTTTGCACTTGCTCATTTCATTCTCATTCAAGACACTTCTCTGGAGCTCTCTGGACAACAACCATCTTCTCTTAGGCTCCATAATCATACTTAGGACTCTTGTAAGTGTCCTTAATCCTCTATAATTCCGTTTAGCTTAATTAATTAGCTAAAAGACAAACCGTTGTAATTAAGGTTTGACTTCGAGATTAATCAATAATTACTCAGTCAAATCTCAAATTAAAAATACCTTTAAGTAGGTAATTATGTGGGTAATAAACCCTTAAAAGGGTATTCTCAGATTCCCACTCTAACTATGTCAATTGTCGGGTCAAAGCTAATTACAAAAAGTCAACAGAAAGCTTTATTTCAAATAAATACATAATTAGCAATGTAGGATCCATACAACCTGTTTTATCATTAATATAACTTGGTAATTAATATAAGAACATGTCTAAACATCTTCACCCCGACAATTTTCAGTTTAGGCCCGGTTTGGAACCGAAAGTCGCATAGTTTGACTTCTGCTTTGACTTTCAGTTCTGACCCGTTTAAGCATAGTTTAGATGTGCCTTAGAGCTTATTTAGGACTAGGTTTCATGTTAGTATAACCCCCTGAGATTATACAACTTGATTCACTAGTTATTCGATTCACATGCATGTTTCCCTAAAATGCTTATAAGTTGACCATTATGCCCAAATGACCTTAAAATGTAATTTTGGAAATGTAAAAGAGTAGACACCTTAGTTACTGATTTATAAACTTGCACCCAAAATTTGATATCAGTTTGAGGTCTAGAACAGGAGTTATGCTCATTAGCGTAATTAGAAAGTTTTTATAAAATAAACGGCGTAATTAGCATATAGCCTATCTAAACCCAGTTTTTAATATCAAACTTTTTACCCACTGATATAATATATTATTTTGGGATTTTTGGAGATTTTTCATTATTTTTAGGATGAGCATAACTTAGAGTTCTAAGCTTAATTCGGTTATTGTCGGTTTTGCCCTTTTGGGCTATAAAATGAGTTTTACAAATCTTTTTGATACCAAACCTTTTTCTACTGATCTAATATAATAAATAAGTTATTCTGAGCCTTCTGGAATTTTAAAAATATCATCTTTCCTTTGAAAAACCGGAAATGACTCCAAACCGCCTTTTTAAGCGTTTTTAACGCATAGTATGTAATAAAAACTATTTTAAACATATAAGGTTTGATGCCTACTGATGTATTCAGTAAATTTTTATATTTTAATAGTAACCAAAAGATTTGAACTCAGATTTCCAGTTTTGGCCTTTTAGGCTTATGTGAAATTACCAAAATACCCCTTCGGTGTATAGTATGGTTATAATTAATAAATTTCACATATATATGATATCCTACTGTTATAACTTATTGAATTAGGTATATTTACTGAATAAATCAGACCTGTAACTCAGATTACAAATTAAACTCTTTTATAACCTTTAAAATGACTAAAATGCCCTTTCGGGGCATAGTTTGGGTTTAAAATCATTCCGGGCATAATGGAAGATATCTTACTGATGTCACAACATATTTAAAGCATATTAACTTAGGAAACTTGTATGCGATTCATTTTGGTTACCCGTTACGCACTTTTCGCGTTCGGATTGGCTTATGTAACTAGTTTGCATATATTAGCCGAAGCGGGTCAAACCATATCATTTTTGGCTCAAAATCCAGAATGTGTTTAGTTTACCCATATTATACAAGTCTCTAAACTTTTCGGGTCTAAATCACATTCTATGTCGGTCTTCACTTAATCATGCGTTTGAACCGTATCTATCTTAAAAAACTAACCGGTCTAAGCTTAGGCTAAATTAAAGACCCGTTAGGATTCTAATAGGTTATTATAAACCTTCGTTCTAGAATAGAAGACCCAGTAAAAGATATTAGCACTTGCTTATTGTGACTATACTTGCTCAGGTAAATACTTTTAACTTATTTTCCCTTATACGGGCTTGGGGTACGGTATATAAAATACCGCTTGGTCGGGCATTGAATATTTAATCAAATAAAGGTTAAATCATTGAAATGACCTGTTTTAAATGATTATCTTTGGGGGGTTAATGACCATGTCCCGGATATCCTTGGCATCATTTTACGAAATGGCCACGACCTAAGCATGCGGGTGTAGGCGTACACCCGTTTGTGCATAAATAAATATTAAGGTATAACCGCCGGTTTGGGTTAAACCGCTACGGGACTATACTATGTGGTGTGTCTATTGATCTTTAACTCGGTGTCAACCCGGGCTACTGAACGCATAAGAAACATGTAAATCTTTTACAAGTTTATATTCAAATAATTATCCCAAGTTATAAAATCTTTTGTGCCATGTGCATTCAAATCAATTTTTTAACCCTTTTCAAAATGAGTCAGTTAAAATTGTATTTACCAGTGTAAACTGATGTATTTTCCCAAAAAGGTTAAGTGCAGGTACTACGCGTAATAGGCTGGTCTCTCCTAGCATCAAATAGAAGTCTCGCAAGCTTAGATGCCTATGTCTGTTGAACTACGTTTCCTCTTTATTTCGATCCGCTTGTGGATCTGTTTCAACTACTTTGTGATACTTAAATATTACAATATTATTCAGTTGAAATAAATCTATCTTTTGCTTCCGTTGTACATTTATATTTGTGTTGTTTGACCATGATGATATCAACTACGTCACGATACTTCCCACCGGGCCCACCGGTAATAAGTGGAAATATCGGGGTGTGACAATAAGTTGTATTCAAGTTATAGGCAGCAACTAAAAATAACACAATCCATAAATTTAACCACCAAAATAATGGTCGTAACCATACTACATTAAATATCCGAATAAAGCATCCCAAACCAGCCGTAAACGATTTCCACCAAAACAATAAAAAAGGCAAATCGTAAGTGTAAACACCAAACCAAATAGTTCACAAACTTCTTCCTAAGTTGTGCTTTTTTGGTTTTCGTTTTGGACTCATCAGTTGGGAATCGAGCGACTCAACGCCCTTCAATGATCCCATCCAGGTTTCCATGTGGCGCATCGCATATACACCGCAATCAACATAAATTCCTACAGTCGCCCAACTAATATCCAAACATACATGCTAGACAGCTCCAATCTCATAGCAACAAGGATGTCCCACACGCTTTAGGTACTTTACCGCCGCATCTTTCTACACACAAATAATACAGTATATTGTATCAGTAGTTGTATCATTATCCACGTTTCTAGATAAAGTGCACTTATGTATAAGACATCTATATGATGACAATTGTGAAGTATATGACAGTCAATACACATATGTATCCGTAAAGTACACTTGTTTACAAGACATGTAAAATAAACATGTGTATCCGTAAAGTGCACTTATGTACTATGCATCTATATAACGTCATTTCTGAAGTATATGACAGTCAATACACATGTGTATCCGTAAAGTACACTTATGTACAAGCCGTTTATATAACGACAATTTTGAAGTATATGACAGTCAATACACATGTGTATCTGTAACGTGTACATAGGTTTTAAAATACAGACCTCTTGTTCAATTGGATAAACCCTAAATTAAAGAACAAAATTGTTAAAATTGGAATAAAACTACCACAAAAAACAACAAATCAAAGTTAATCAACCATTGTAAACAAACCCTGCTAAACAAATAAAGCTTTTTATATGAAAATTCAACTAAAACATTAGCTTTTTACATGCAAATAACAGGGGAAAACCCATAAATATAGACAATCGGATGAAATAGAGAATTGTAAACAACTGAAATTCACTATACGGTTGTACCTTGATATGTAGCCTTAATATGTAATCTGCATGAAAGATGGTGATGTTGAATGATTCGCCGGAAGAAAAACAATAGGTCAATGTTTTTTATCTTCGAGAGAGAACGAGACGAGGGTTTTTTCTTTGATCAATGATTTGATCTAAAATAACTGATATTAGCGTTGATCAAGAGATTACAAATTTTCAAGATATGGAATAATTATCTTTCCTGGGATTTGAAGTTGAAAATAATGGAAATTACTAATTAGCCCTTGCATCATTTAATTAAAAAAATTATAACATATAAGAAATACAAAACTGCCACTCATATTAAATCTCAAGATCTCCTAAATCAATGGACAAGATTTGTTCATTTTGTTCACAAAAACAATATGGTTCACTCTTGAACCCTACCCTTTATATATATATATATATAGGTGATGGTTCAAATGAAAACCACTTTTAACGCGAAAACTTGAAAACTAACTAAAAAAAGCCTAAAAAACACACAAATTTTTTTTTTCAATTTTTTTAATAAAAATCGCTGGTTTTTATATATAAAAAAAACTTTTTTTCAAAAAAAAAATTGTGTAGTGCACATGTGTAATAATACACATGTGTAGTACACATACACATATGTAGTATTACACATGTGCACTACACAAAAAAAAAATTTTTGAAATTTTTTTTTATATAAAAAAACCTGCGAAATTTGGTTTGCAAAAAAAAAATTGTATGTTTTTTTGGCTTTTTTTAATTAGTTTTCGAGTTTTCACAATAACTAGTGGTTTTCATTTGAACCATCCCCTATATATATATATATATGTATGTATATATATATATACTAGCGGTAAGACCCGTGTGCGAACACGGGTCGTTTCTTAGAAAACCATGCATAACACATATTGATAGAACATATAGATACATGTATAGAGATTGTACGAAAATGTGTTATCTATTATAGCTAAAAGACAACTAGAAGTAAATATAAAAGATATTTAACAAACTTAATAAAAGATGTCTAACAAACTTAATAAAATTTATTAGTTACATATGATTATTTACATTCTCTTATTCAAAAAAGAGAGTATCCACCCATTGACAATGTAAATTGTTATAAACATAAGTACATATAAAAGATGTCTAACAAACTTAATAAAATTCGAATACAACTTAACTTTAACAAACATTAACTGAGACCATACGATCACCTGCCTAAACAACGCACATCAAACCTCACTCAAGAATTTGTTACGCAACAACATGTCCTTTGCTACATGTTGTGATCTGGTTAAATATGCTACTACAAACAAGGTAACAGCTGATCCAACAATCTCCCTATACAACAGATGATACGAAAACCCTTCTTTATTACTGATTTTATTTCTCATCAACATCTCTCTAATTTGTCCTTTGAATTGTAGTTCAAAGTCTAGGGAGAACATGTCTTCTTCATCATCCCTCTCAATTTGAAGGTCCAACAAATCTTGGAGATCGTATGCATTCAGATTATATGCACTATCCATTTTAATCTCTTCGACACTACCATCTGATCTGATCAAAGTCAATACTTGGGTTTTTGAGCATGACTTCCACTTTACTATTTTTGGATCAGTTGGTTTTCTTGGGCAAAGAATTATTGAAGATGAGTTTGGTGATTGTGGTCTGCTAACTAAATTTGCAATTAATTCAGACAAATCAGATGATGAGAGAAGGTTTTTTGGAGTACCGATTTTTAGAGACAGAGCAGCAGTTGTAGGATAGACTGGGTTTTGAAGAACATTTGAATGTTCAGCTCTAACTTCTTCCAGCTTTTTGTAGGTCTCAACTATCTTCAGTTTAGACCATCTGGCAATGGATCTAACTGGACCATAACCAACAGCCACAAGCTCTGCTCTCATTCTTTTAAACTTCAATACCTCATCTGAATCCACTGTTTTGACTTTCTTCCAATTAGGTGGAGTTGGCTTTACCAGAGGATCATTGTTCATTTTTGTGATTCTATCGATATGAGTTTTTCTCTTACGTGTGGAGATGATTTCTGGTGAAGGAGAATGTTTTGGTAGTGAAGATGAATGTATGGGAAATCTTTGTGATGTTGGAGATGGTTGGATTGTGGTTGGTGTAGTGAAAATGATCATGGCAGATGTTTGACAAACTTCTGCTGAAACAACTGGTGTCTCAGCAGCTGTTTGGTAAACATCTACTAATACTTTTGTGTTCCCAGCATCTATTGAGAAAATGGGTGATGATGGTGTGGAAGGTATTTTCTTCTTCTTTTGTGGTGGTTTTTTTGGAAAAGATTGGGACTTGGGTTG
This sequence comes from Helianthus annuus, assembly GCF_002127325.2. Taxonomy (NCBI): domain Eukaryota; kingdom Viridiplantae; phylum Streptophyta; class Magnoliopsida; order Asterales; family Asteraceae; genus Helianthus; species Helianthus annuus. The sequence continues at coordinate 36,890,720 of NC_035444.2, read as the reverse complement.
AGCATGGGTTATAATTTCTGTAGGATTAGCTTTTGAATCTGGTGGTAACTTTCTCAGTGAATCTTTCTCCCCCTTTTTGGTATCATTATCATCATCATCATCATCATCATCATCTTTCTCTCTCAAAGACTGATGTATAGGTGGAGCCAGTAAGTTTCAACGGATGTTCCTTAATGTTCATAATGTCTGCTTGTGTGTCTTTATACCTGACATCAACCAAATTTCTGATAAATTCCAAACTGAATTTGCGGTTACTTTCAGCCAAATTCCTCTGAGCTTGAAGGATGGGTTGCATAGAATTCCAAAGCTCATTGGCAATTTCCTGTCTGGTAGGTTGACTTTTAAAAAGCTCTATGATTTGCTTAATCAATTCTTTCATTTCAGCAACATCCGTTTCAATGGTAGACACTCTAACCGTCAAATCCTTATAAGTTACTTCATAGTCTACTTTAATCGGATCATCTGAATTCCCACCTGTAGTGGTTGTATTTGTTTTGATAATAGGAGAAGTCTCCATATCATCAGAAACAGATGCCCTTTTTTCTTCGTTCTGAGGACTTCCCACTGAAGCAGAGATTACAGTTGTAACCTCATTAGTAGTTGCCTTCAAGGGAGTCTTAATGATGTAACCACTGTCCAACTGATGACTAATGGGTTCAACAGTTGTAGTGGTTGCTCCACTTGAACTACCACCAAGAGTTTCGTAATACTCAACCGGGATAACCTCCTCAACTGTTTGTAGGATAGGAGATTGAATTGGTTCAGACACAGTCATTTGTTGTGATCTGCTCTCAGTAATGTGTGCATTAGAGGAACTGTTTTCTTTTTGAAATTTAATTGCTTCAAACAGAGGTAATATTGTTGATGGAACTTGAGTCGAGGGTTGTGGTGTAGAAAGCATGATTGCCCTAGGAGAGTGTAACACCTCGAAAATTCATGTCCAATAATGTGTTGACACGTGTGATAAGCTTTGAACGTGTGAAAGATTACGTATGAAGGACTAAAGTTGACAAACAGAGAAAGTATGTGAATATAAGGGTTCAAAATGTCAACAACGGATAAATATATCTTTCAATAGCCGTACAAGATGTTTTTACCCTTAAACGAATGAGTCGTGGATCATACGAAGCTAATTGTGAAAGAAAGTAAGGAATTACAAACTACAGGGGTTAAATGTGTCAACATGTTTAAAGTATACCTCTGAGTGACCTTTTAGCGAACCCGAAGCTTTGTAATGATTAATTATACTCACAAGAATGTGTGATAAAATTTTCACAAGGTTTCGATAAAGTATGAGAAAGTTATGGCAGTATTCGTATACGAGGGGTTAAAAGCGTCAATGTTCAAATTTAAGACTTTTCGGTGATCGTATGATTAACCAGGGACTTAACAAAGTTGGTTTATGACTTGGGGTCCCTAAAAGTCAAGTTTGGGGGTTTATAGTGCAACAAACCATGATAAAAATGAGTTTAGAAGGACCAGGGACTGAAAATGCAATAATTGAAACTTTGTTGACCGGACCAGACATCCACACGGGCCGCGTAAGGCTAGGCCCAAACCTTACGCGGGCCGCCTGAGTCCCAAGATGCTGAAAATGTTGGCAGCTGCCTGTACAGCCGGTTTAACCGACTTATGAGGGTTGTTTTCAATACCTGGAGCTTGTTTGATGGTTTTAAAAGGTCTAGGGACACTTGTAATCATCTGGATTCATTCATAGACTTGTTTGGCATGATCAAATTGCATCTAGAAACCTATATAAGGGCCATGAATTTGGATTCTTCATTGCTCATTCACTTGTAAACTTCACAACTCACTTCTTGGAGGTTCCTGGAGCTCAAGACCCATCCATAGTGATCATTAGTCGTGCTTAGGACTCTTGTAAGTATGCTTAACCTCCTTTAGTTCAGTTTTGCTTAGTTTATTAGCGTAAAGTCAAACCGTCGTAATTAAGATTTGACTTCGTCATTAATCTTAATTTGTTCACTCAAATTCCAAATTGAAAGTACCTATGAGTTGGTAATTATGTGGAAAATAAACCCTTAAAAGGGTATTCTCTGATTCTCACTCTAATTAGGTCAATTGTCGAGTCAAACTTAATTATAAAAAGTCAACAGGAAGCCTATTTTCAAATAAATGCATAATTAGCAATGTAAAGGCTATGCAACCTGTTTTGTCATTAATATAACATGGTAATCAATGTAAGAACATGTCTAAACATGTTCAACTCGACAATTTTCAGTTTAGGCTCGGTTCGGGACCGAGAGTCGAATAGTTTGACTTATGCTTTGACTTTAAATTCTGACCCGTTTGAGCATGGTTTAGGAATGCCTTACAGCTTTAATAGGACCAAGTTACCTATAAGTATAACCCTCTGTGATTATACAACTTGGTTCATTAGTTATCCGATTCATATGCATATTTCCGTTAAATGCCTAAATGTTGACTATTATGCCCATATGACCTTAAAACATGAATTTTGAAAATGTAAAAGAGTAGGAACCTTAGGTACTTATTTATAAGCTTGTACCTAAAATTTGACATCAGTTTGAGGTCTAGATTAAGAGTTATGCCCATTAGCGTAATTAGAAAACTTTTTAGTAATTAAATGGCGTAGCTAGCATATAGCCTATCTAAACCCAATTTTTGATACCAAACTTTATACCTACTGATGTAAAATAATATTTTGGGATTTTTGGAGATTTTTATTTATTTTTAGGCTGATCATAACCTAGAGTTCTAAGCTTGATTCGGTAGTTGTCGGTTTCGCCCTTTTAAGCTATAAAATGAGTTTTACCAAACCTTTTGACACCAAACCTTTTTCTACTGATCTAAAATGATAAATAGAATATTTTAAGCCTTCTGGAATAGTAAAAATATCATCTTTCCTTTAAGAACCCGGAAATAGCTCAAAATCGCCATTTTAAGCGTTTTTAAGCGTTTTAAACGCATAGTATGTATTAAAATCATATTAGGTATAAAAGACTTGATACCTACTGATGTTTTAAGTAAATTTTTATACTTTAGAAGTAAGAAAAAGTTTTAAACTCAGATTTCTAGATTTGACCTTTAAACCTTAAGTGAAATTACCAAAATGCCCCTTCGGAGCATAGCATGGTTAGAAATGATAAATTTCACATATAGGTTATACCCCACTGATATAACTTAGTAAATTAAGTATTTTTACTGATTACATCAGACCTGAAACTCAGAATTATATTTAAACTCTTTTATAACCTTTTAAATGACCAAAATGCCCTTGCGGTGCATAATTTGAGTTTAAATTCATATGGGGCATAATAGAAGATATCTTACTGATGTTACAACATATTTAAGGCATATTAACTTAGGAAACTTGTATATGACTCTTGTGGTTACTCGTTACGCACATTTCGCGTTCGGATCGGCTTATGTAACTAGTATGCATATATTAGCCGAAACGGGTCAAACCATATCGTTTTTGTCTCAAAATCCAGAATGTGCTTAAGTTACCCATATTAAACAAGCATGCAAGCTTTTCGGGTCAAAACCACATTCTAAACCGGTCTTCGCTTTATCATGCGTTTGCACCGTGTCTTCCTTTTGAAAACTAACCGGTCTAAGTCTAGGCTTAATTAAAGACCCGTTAGGATTCTAATAGGTTATTGAAAACCTTCGTTCCAGATTAGGAGCCCAGTAAAAGCTACGTGCACTTGCTGTATTTGATTTATACTTTGCTCAGGTAAATACTCTTAACTTATTTTCCCTATACGGGCTTGGGATACGGTACTATAAAAGTACCGCTTGGTCGGGTGTATGTAGTCATTTAAATCGTATTGTGATTGATGTATTTACATAACCTGTTTAATATGTATTATTTGGTGTATGGCTTTTGGGGGTTAAATGACCATGTCCCGGATATCCTTGGCATCATTCAAAGAAATGGCCACGACCTAAGCACGGGGTGTAGGCGTACACCTGACAGATGCATTATGTAAAAACTGGTATCCCATTTAAAGGAATCAACCTTGTGGGCATTATACCTTTGGCGTGTCAGTTAACTTAAGTCCGGCCCTACAAACCGGCCCTAATGGACGACAAATGAGTAAAACTGTATACAGGATTATTTTAAATAATTGTCCCAAGTTATAAAAATATTTTTGCCGAAGTGCATTCAAATCAATTTTCAAACCATTTTCAAAATGAGTCAGTTAAGTTGTATTTACCAGTGTAAACTGACGTATTTTCCAAAAAGGCTAAGTGCAGGTACTAGACGAAATAGGCTGGCTACTCCAGGCATCATTACTCAAGTCTCGCAAGCTTTAGATGCCTTTAAAGTCTGTTGAACAGTTTCCTCTTTGTTTTGATCCTCCTGTGGATATTACTCAACCATGATGTGATACTTAATATTACACTTTTATTTGGTTGAAATAAAAATCTATCTTTTGCTTCCGCTGTGCATTTAAATATTGTGTTGTTTGACTATGATGATAACAACTACGTCACGATACTCCCCACCGGGCCCACCGGTGACATGTGGAAAATAGGGGTGTGACAGAGAGGGACTTTTAAACATACTTTCATATGAAAGGTCTACTTCATGTTGTTGTGTCCCTGTGTTTACAACATGGTCCTTTTGTGAGGATTCATGAGGAGTTTGGATGGGTTGAGATCTTTCCAACAACTGTGAGGAAGTAGCAGCAGTGGTTTTGTCGCGGCCCCCAACCCACCCTGTACGGGGTCGGGGCCCGCGATGCAGATCCAGTGGTACCCGTGGTATTTAATTTATGCGACAGCGGAAGTCTTTTTACAACAGGATCTTTTCACCGGAAAATGCTCGTTTAATATATTACACAAAGTTTAAGGGATAAATCCCATAATTTACAATAAGTTGATTTCACACAGAAATCTTTATTTTTCAACACACGTTTTATTGGTTTATTTACACTGAGCCACTTCTCTGAGCTTGATAGTGCTTTACTGCACTTTTCCTGGATCACACAGATCACCTGAAACATGTTTGAAAAAGGTTTTGTCAGCGGGGAAATACTGAGTGAATCATTCTGTTTTCTAAAACGACCCGTTAGTTATAATTTACAGTATTAAGAGCGATTACAATGTTTCTATCAACCAATTATCAAGAATGGGTATTTGTCACTCGATTCATTTCTGTGACTGTGGTCATACCACTATTGGGTCCCGTTGCCCTAATAGTGACGGTGTACTCACACACAGTAATAATTACTCACATAGAGTAATATTCACTCACATAGAGTGATAAAATAGTAATGTGCACAATACCCCACATACCAGCTGTAATTTGGTGATTACAAAGACTTAATCCCTGTAATTATAACCTTTGAAAATAATTTGAGGTATTGTAATACTTACTCACAAACTGTGAGAAAATAATTTTAAAAAGAAGAATGACTCACATTGCAGATTAACGAGCAATAGATATAAGCCTACTGATTAGCCTTGATTACACCTAGTTTAACACAATGCACACACAGACAGGTTAGTAACTAATACAGCAGTTACGTCAATTCACGAGATTAAACCCTCACAACGATTAATCAGTGCAATACTCGATAATTCAGTCGGATTCACAACGAATAACAGAGCATAGTCCGAATTCGAACAGCACTCAAATATTCAAGTCGAAATCACGACGAATAATCAAAGTACAAGCTCAATTGAGCAGCACCCGGACTATCGTTGGATAGTTATAATCGATCGGACGTTGAATCGTAATAGCGATCGAGTTATTACCCTGATTGTGGCAGCACCTCGTGGTTAGTGTGTGCGTGTTGGACTGTTTCTGTGATAACTCGATCTACGTAACTCGGTTTTACGTCGTTCCAAAGACAGAATTCAAGTCCCAATGCCTAGTATTTATACGTGAATTTGGCATCTCCCGCGTGTCGCGGAAGATGACAGGGATTCTTCCGCTACTCGCCTGGGAAACCCATCTAGCCTAGAGTAGCCTTGTTGTGGGTATAGCCCTGCTGAGTCGACGTTCAACGAAACTTAGCTCCCACGTAAAAGTTATTAAGATATTACCAACTAGGGTTTATCCCCCCCCCTAAGTTTTAGGGCCCTGATCCTGATTCTGATTGTAATGAAAATTTTAGTGTTTATGCAGAATCACGTGGGTTTTTTTAATTAGGGTTTCCTTATTACCTAATTACCATCTTAATTATGGATTTTAGTGACAGTTGTTACATCCTCCCCACCTTAAGAAAAATCTCGTCCTCGAGATTTACTGGAATAGATGAGGGTACTTTCGCTTCATTTCCGATTCCAGTTCCCAAGTGTATTCTGGTCCTCTATTGGATTCCCATTTGACTTTTACTAGTACTAGTCGTTTGTGCTTGAGAAACTTGACTTTTCTGTCCTCGATCTGTAGTGGTTTCTCTATAAACTTCAACTTTTCGTTCACCTCTACATCTTGAAGAGGTACTACCAGGGATTCATCTGCTAAACATTTCTTGAGATTGGATACATGAAATACATCATGTACTCCAGCCAATTCTTCTGGTAGTTGTAAACGATAAGCAACTGGTCCGATTCGTTGAATCACTGGGAATGGGCCAACGTACCTTGGACTTAGCTTTCCTTTCTTTCCGAATCGTACTACTCCTTTCCAAGGAGAAACTTTTAAAAGTACTCTATTTCCGACTTGAAATTCTAAAGGCTTGCGACGATTGTCTGCATAGCTTTTCTGGCGATCTCTGGCTGTTTTTAATCTTTCCTTGATCTGAGTTATCTTGTCAGTAGTTTCTTGTACTATTTCAGGACCTGATAATTGACTTTCTCCGATTTCTGCCCAACATACTGGAGTTCTGCACTTACGTCCGTACAGTGCTTCAAATGGTGCAGCTTCGATGCTTGAATGATAACTATTGTTATAGGAGAATTCAATTAATGGCAATTGGCTATCCCAATTACCACCAAAGTCAACTACACATGCTCGGAGCATGTCTTCTAAAGTTTGTATTGTCCTTTCACTCTGTCCGTCTGTTTGTGGATGATATGCAGTACTTAGATTTAGTCGAGTTCCCATTGCTTTCTGAAAACTTTTCCAGAAATGAGAAGTAAATCGACTATCTCTATCCGATACAATAGAGAGTGGGACTCCATGTAGGGATACTACTTCGTCCACGTATAGTTGTGCTAACCTTTCCATGCTAAAGGTTTCTTTCATTGGTAAGAAATGAGCTGATTTGGTTAATCGGTCTACAATTACCCAAATTGCATCATTCCCTCTTTTTGTTTTGGGTAACTTAGTAACAAAATCCATTGTTATGAGTTCCCATTTCCATACAGGCATTTCTAACTGTTGTAGTAGTCCTGAAGGTTTCTGGTGTTCAGCTTTAACTTGTGAACAAGTTAAACACTTGGATACGTATTCGGCTATATCCTTTTTCATTCCTATCCACCAGAAATGATTCCTTAAATCTTGGTACATCTTATTGTTTCCTGGGTGCATGGTATACCTAGATTTATGAGCTTCTTCCAAAATCTTATTTCTTAACTCTCCTTTCTTAGGTACCCAAATTCGTTTCTTATGGAATTTCCAAATTCCATCATTTCCTTGTTCTAGTTCTTTTAAGTAACCTTTCATTCCTTCAGCATTATCTTGGATTGCTGTTTTCTGAACTTCTTTGATTTGTGTCATTAAATCTACTTGTAGATTTAATCTCAGAGCACGGACTCGTTTCTGTTTCTCATGGTACTTACGACTTAAGGCATCTGCAACCACATTTGCCTTTCCTTCGTGATATTGGATATCACAGTCGTAATCGCTTAGCATCTCCATCCATCTTCTTTGCCTCATGTTTAACTCTTTTTGCCCAAATATATATCTTAGACTTTTATGATCTGTATAAACAGTAAACTTACTTCCATACAGATAATGTCTCCAGATTTTAAGGGCAAAGATTATGGCTCCTAATTCTAGATCATGAGTCGTATAATTTTCTTCGTGCTTTTTCAATTGTCTAGAAGCATACGCAATTACCTTCTTGCGTTGCATCAACACACATCCATAGCCTAATTTTGAAGCATCACAATATACTTCAAAATCTTCTGTTCCTTCGGGTAAAGCTAAGATTGGTGCATTCGTCAATCTATGCTTTAAAATCTTAAAGGCTTCTTCTTGTCTAGATCCCCATTCAAACTTAGCGGCTTTACAGGTTAACTTAGTTAATGGTACGGTATCTTAGAAAAATCTTTGATAAATCGTCTATAGTATCCAGCTAAGCCTAGAAAACTTCTTATCTCCATAGCTGTTTGTGGAACTTTCCACTTCATAATTGCGTCTATCTTAGCAGGATCTACATGGATACCTTCGTGATTTACCACATGACCTAAGAATTGTACTTCTTGCAGCCAAAATTCACATTTCGAGAATTTGGCATAAAGCCTTTCTTTTCTTAACAAAGTTAAGAGAACATGTAAATGCTCACAATGTTCTTTTTGGCTTTTGGAGTAAATAAGTATATCGTCGATGAAAACGATTACAAATTTATCCAAGTATGGTTTACAGATTCGATTCATCATGTCCATGAATGCTACTGGGGCATTCGTTAATCCAAAGGGCATGACTGTAAACTCATAATGACCATACCTAGTTCTGAAAGCAGTTTTAGGTATGTCTTCTTCTTGTACCTTCAACTGATGATATCCAGATCTTAAATCTATCTTAGAGAAATACCTAGCTCCTTGCAATTGATCAAAAAGATCATCAATCCTAGGTAGTGGGTATCGATTCTTAATCGTAACCTTATTCAATTCTCTATAATCGATACACATTCTCATCGATCCATCTTTCTTTTTCACAAACAGTACTGGTGCACCCCAAGGGGATGAACTAGGTTGTATGAATCCTTTGCTTAATAATTCATCTAATTGCTTTTTCAATTCTAGCATTTCGGTAGGTGCTAATCTATATGGTGCTTTGGCTATTGGTGCAGTACTTGGAATTAAATGAATTCTAAACTCTACTTCTCTATCAGGCGGTAATCCAGGTAATTCTTCTGGAAAAACGTCCGGGTATTCTGAGACTACGGGGATGTCCTGAAGTTCTTTATCTTTAGTGTTAATGATTACTGAAATCATATACACCATTTCCTGTTTTCTCGAATAACTAGCCAATTTCATTACTGAGATAAATTTCAGTGGCTTTCGAGGTTTATCTCCAGTAATTAAAATTATTTCTTCTGAAGGGGTTTGAATTTCTACAGCATTTTTGTCACATAGGATTCGTGCATGGTTGGCTATCAACCAATCCATTCCTAATACTACATCGAATCCTGCTAAATTCATTGGTAACAAATTTGCAGAAAACTTATGGCCTAATAATTCTATTTTTCCTTCTTGCCAGATTTTATCTATTTTCACAGAATTTCCTTCTGCGGTTTCTACTGTGAAGATTTGCCTAAGAGTGGTTAATGGTAACTTAAGATCTTGGCAAAATAAAGTATTTATAAAACTTTGGTTCGCACCAGAGTCAAATAATACTTTTGCAAAGACGTTGTGAACTAAGAACGTACCAGCTATCACATCGGGGATGAGTTCGGCCTCTTGAGTGGTCAGCTGGAATGCTCGCGCATTTCTCTTGGTTGTTCCTTCAGCTGGTTTGGCTTGGTTAACTACAGGTTTAGCTAACTTAGGACATTCAAATTGAAAGTGTCCCCTTTCTCTCCAATTATAACAAACTTTTGTTTTCTTCCTGCAGTCTTCTTCCCGATGTCCTTTCATTTTGCAAAAATTGCAAACCATGTTGCATTGTCCATAATGCTTCTTTTTGCAAATTTTGCAGAAAGGAGATGATGAGGATTGCCCGGTTCCTCTTTTCTTGGCATTACCCACACGAAATCCCTGGGTAATCTTTTGAGCTAATTCCTTCTTGCGATCTTCTTCTCTTGTGCGTACCAATTCATCTGTTAGGGTATTAGCTAATTCTACAGCATCGTCAATAGTACGAGGTCTCGCAGCTTTAACGATGTTTCAGATTTCACTAATTAAACCCCAGATGTAACGAGAAATAAGTACCGGTTCTGGCGAAGCCAGTGATGGCACTACCCTTGCGTATTCAAAGAATGTCGAAGTATATCCCCGACAATCTACTCCTAGCATACGATGACTTAGGAACTTGTTTGCCATTTGTTCCTTCTCGTATTCGGGACAGTGTTCCCAATTCATTGCATAGGCTACCCTTCTTCCTTTGGCCTGGAGGACCGTGTTCCACCATTCGAGTGCTCCTTCTTTGAACAGATTTGATGCATACATCACTTGATCCTCTGTGGCACATTTGCTTATTGCAATTACTGCCTCGGTTTTCTCTAACCAACGCAGTGTTGCAGTTGCCCCTTCGTTACCTGCAAATTCAGCGGGTTTGCAAGCAAGAAATTCTTTGTAAGTGCAACCAGACGTTGCAGCTTTCATTTTTTTAGGGAGTGGGGCCTGTTGCGGATCATGATCGTCATGATTGCCGCCTCCATTTATGCTGTTACTGCCGTTATCTTCTGGAATACGTTTACTAGGAATTAATTGTGGTTCGACAGGTTTCTGAACAGCAGCTACAATTTCTGGAATAGCATGAGCTATCCCTTGGGCTATAAAGTGCTCGATATCTTGTCGTGTTATATATTGATCTTCCTGTTCTTGCTCAGATTGATTTACTTCATTAATTGGTTCATTGTTAGCGTTTTCCATCTGCTAATTGGTAAAATTATTAGTGTCTAACTTATAAAATGACAAAATTCACATAGATACACATAGATTATCACAACATACGAATATAACCAAAATTGTCGATTTCTCGACTTTTACTTTGTTAGTATATTGTATATGCATCCATACACACCGTATTTTACAGAGTTTTATTGCCCATTTTACAGAATTTTAAGTTACTATCATACAATACGGCTTTATGTGGTTTAACTGACGGTTCTAGTAACGATGCTCCCTCTCATCGTACTTCCAAGTTAGATGCTCCCCCATTTCCCTGATCCTATTACCTGTACCTATCAGTTCTTCACCGAACTGACGGAGTTCAGCTAGGTTTTTGATGCGTGTGTAGTGTAATATAATTTAGATGTATATTTAAGCCCTTTTTACACTTTTAGCCAAGTTTTAAATTTATAAAACATGATATTTACTAACACTAAACACACATATGGGCAAGTGCACCCATCGTGGACGTAGTATAGTGTTGGTAAGATACCGAGGTCGTCCAAGGACACAAGAGCTTTTAATACCGGTTTATCCTCAACGTCTAATCAAATCAAAAAGGTTAGAAAAATGTTTTAAACTAAGAAAATAAAAACTAACTAAATGCTGAAAATAAAAATAAAATAAAAACAGATAGACAAGATGAATCACTTGGATCCGACACGTGTATTAGTATAACCTTTGATTATTTTCGCACTTTTGCACTTGTTTAAGAGATTATCTTAGTTATTGTAGTAGGCCCCTCTTTTGAAGGCGACGTTACCCTCAACCCAGTAGTTTGAGTCAGCAAGGATACAATCCTAAAGGGTCGGATTATTGAAAGATAATGAATTAAGTTATTAATGCAAATTGTGGTAGGCCCCGCTTCTGGCGGTGACGTTACCCTCGGCTAAGTAGTCTGAGTCAGCAGGGATACAGTCCTAAATAGCCGGGTTATAGTATTAATAGTAGTTAACTTATGAGGGGGTCAAAGAGTTTGGATCCCCGCCATCCAATACCTATGGGCATTGAAGGAGATCCTACTAAATTTGACCCAGGTCCCAAGCAGGACCTCTAAACGCTGAACAAGGGCAAGACCTTTACCAAACCGTTCCCTTAACCCCCGACCAGGTAGCCAACATACCTCCATATAGACCGTGGAGATATGAATGGTGAAAATCTTTTATTTTATATAGACAGTAAAATAATGCCAAGACACCACGGACAAACGATAAGGAAAGATCACCTTCAACATAAGTAACTAGTTATTAAAGTCATTAATACAAAACCAAATAAAAAGTGCAAAAGATTAAAAATAAAAAGTATTATACTAAACACTTGTCTTCACCAAGTGATGTAAGAGACTTAGGCAAACATGGCCTTGATTGTCAAGAACTCTTACGATCAATCTTGGATCCCGAGATGACTCACACACTCTATGATGGACAATGGATGATGGTGGTGGATGATGGTGTTATGGTGGTGGTGGGTGGTGGATGAAGTGTGAGAGAGGTGGTGTGCCAAGGGATGAGAGAGAATGAAGCCAAGCTCCTCTATTTATAGGCTGAACAGAAGGCTGGACACGGCCCCGTGTCCGCTGGACACGGCCCCGTGCCCGCCTGACACTCTCTCTCCTCATTAATTGTAATTACGAATTACAATTAATGCGCCTGCTGTACTTTCACCACGCCCCCGTGCCCGCTGGACACGGCCCCGTGGTGGGCAATGGAAGCTTCTACTGGTTTGTCTTTTCTGCTGCTTCCTGGGCACGCCCCCGTGTTCGCTGGACACGGGGCGTGTTCAGACTCTGTTTCTTCTCCTTTGCCTTGGGAGATGCCGTTGAGGGTCCGGGCAGTCCACTTTTGTTCCTTTTCTTGTATTTATGGTAGAATTAGCTGTCTTTTTGCTTCTTTTGTGATTTTGAGCTCATTTCATCCTGAAAATACAAAAGGAAGACAAAAACACTCTTTTTCCAACATTAGCACTTAAAAAGGGTTAGTTTTATGCCTTAATTGATGTGATTTATATGTTGCATTTTACACACATCAAATACCCCCACACTTGAACTTTTGCTTGTCCTCAAGCAAAATTCTTTAAATGTGGCTTACACTCCCAAACGGAATAGGTAGAAGAGAAGTTTTTTAGCTTGTCCTAGAGTGTCGGGAATCAAAGGTTTTTATAGGTTTTATTTTTATTTATTTACAATCTTATTCATTATGATTTATTTTGAACTTTTCATAAGATGAATTACTTATTTGGGCATAACATGCCTTATTAAAATTCCATTTATATACAAGTTCACATACTTCACGGGAGATCACTCAACACTCGGCCGAAGGTGTATATTTTAGTGAATCACTCGAGAGCGACACGGAACTTACGTCTTCCATAGGCTTGCCAAGCAATCAATCCTCCTCCTTTTTAACTTTTTACCTTTGTAAATATCAAGAGGACTTTTTGGGTGAAGGCTTGGGTTTAAAGGTGGGTGGTTGGTTAGTGGTTAGTAAAAAGGGCGAAAATCGTAACAAGCGTCGGTTTTCGTGAAGTACCTTTTTTTTTAGTGACTTTTTATTTTGAAGTATTTCTCCAAACTAGCTTTTGTAGCTTTTGTTTGTTTTTGACTTCATCAATTTTTTTTTTTTTTGATCGTCACATAAAAAGGTCAGTTTACGAAAAAGCGAACTTGTTACTAAAAAAAAATAAATAAAAAGGTTTTTGGTGGGTAAAAAGGGTTTTGGGGTAATGAAATGAAAGGTTTAGGCTCAAAGGGGCTATCTAGGGGGATTTTGGGTAAGTAAAAAAAAATGAAAAATAATGGTTTTGAAAGAAAAATTGGTTAGTCCTAATGCCTCCATCATTTACTTACTTGGGTTTAAGTTGGTAAGGACCGGGAATGTATCGTCGTGGCAAGTTCTAGATTTGTAAGGACCGAGCGGCTATTCACACAAGAAACGAAAAATGAGCATTTAATCTAAATATGTGTATTTTTATGCTCAATAAAGGCTCAAAACTCACTTTTGTGGGAATGGGTTTTTAATGTGACCAAGCATATATAATCGAATTTTAAACTAGACTTGTTATGTCGTTTCATAATTTTCTTATGTTGGTTCCTTTTTTATCACGACGCTATCGGTTGTAAACTTGTAAAAATATAACCTTTTTAGAACTTGTTATTCCCAACTTAAACTAAGACAAGTAAATAAAAAAATGAAAATTTTTTTTTTTTAAAAAATTTGGGGTGTTTAGCGGTTCCAATAGAGTTTTGTGTAAGGCTTGTGTTTAGGATTTTGCAAAATTTCAAGGTTTTAGCATCCCCCCACACTTAAATTACACATTGTCCTCAATGTGTCCAAAAATAATGTTTTTGGTTGATTAGAATGTATAAAAGTGGGTTAAAAAGCAAAGATTTGTGTTACTGGCATCCTGGACACGGCCCCGTGTTCACCGGGCACGGCCCCGTGGTCAAGTGCCAGTAACAAAAATTACAGAATTGAAACAGAAGCCTGGACACGGGGGCGTGTCCGCTGAACACGGCCCGTGTCCAGTTACCTGAACTGGGTGATTTTCTGCAGGGGCTCAGCACGGGGCCGTGTTGGTTGGGCACGGCCCGTGTTGAGCCTTCTGTGATGGAGATTTTTGTCGGGTTGCTCTGTTCTTCGTGCATGGTTCCATTTTTCTCGTTCCCTTTTTCATCCATTACCACCATGAGTGTGTTTTATTCTGCAAAAACTAAAAGATTAAACTAAACTAAACTAAGGATAGATCCGCGGAATGCCTCCGTGGTGCGCCACGTTTATAAGGGTCCTTGGCTAGACCCGATTCCCTGTTATATATCTTCTGAGTGGAGTGCCTTGCTTCCCAAGTTACACCGTCGGAGAGCGGCATCCAAGCTTGAATCAATAACCTTCATGTAATTGACTGGGTCGTCGTCCTCTATTTTCTTCCCAACTCCGAACTTCACCTCATCGTCCCCATACCTCAAAGTCAGTGTCCCGTCATTCATGTCTACCACTGCTTGTGCTGTGGCAAGGAAGGGTCTCCCTAGGATAAGGGGGACCTCGGTGTCTTCCTCCATGTCGAGTATGACAAAGTCAACTGGATAAACGAATCTGCTTACCCTTACCAAGACATTCTCGATGACACCTTGTGGGAACTTGACTGATCGATCAGCGAGTTGTATGCTTATTTTTGTAGGGCTCGTGGTTCCCAAGCCAAGCCTTTTAAACATCGATGAGGGCATGAGGTTAATGCTAGCCCCTAAGTCGGCCAAGGCATTGCGAACGGGTGATTCCCCTATTGAGCATGGAATCGTGAAACTTCCGGGATCGATCTTCTTTTGGGGTAGTTTATTGAGTACGAGGGCAGAGCATTCTTCGCCTAAATTAACTAATTGCAAATTTTCAATTTTCTTTTTATGTGTAAGGAAGTCCCTCATAAATTTAGAGTATTTGGGCATTTGGGTCAGGACTTCGATAAAAGGAATATTGACATGCAATTGTTTTAACAGACTTTCGAATTTTGCGAACTGCTCATTGGTCTTTTGACGAATTAACCTACCGGGGTACGGAACTCGAGGAGCCTTGGTAGGCTCTGGTGATGGGGGAGAGTTCTTTTCCTGCAGATGTGTTGGCATTGTTTCTTCCGTTGGTGGAGGTACTTCTGCAGGTCCTACGGTGCGGTTTCGTAATGTGATGAGGTGAACTTGCGCCTTTGGGTTTGTTTCGGTATTGCTAGGTAATGCGCCTTGCGGTCTCTCGGAAAAATTTTGTGCTAGTTGATTTATTTGTTTTTCTATGTTTTGAATGCTAGCTTGTTGATTCCTAAAATTAGATTCTAATTGTAGAAATCTTTCCGAGTTTTTCTTATCAGTGTCAGAGACGAGGCGAGATATAGTATCTTCGAGCCTTTCTCGTCCACCTTGTTGTTGAGTGAAATTTTGTGACTCATTTCTTGATTGCTGAAAGTTTGTTCGTTGGGTTTGTTGGTTACTACTATTGCCGGTTTCCCTCCAACCAAGGTTTGGGTGATTTCGCCATCCTTGGTTGTAAGTTCCCGTTAGAGGACCCGACGGCCTAGGTCTATTATCAATGTAGTTTACCATTTCTTGTTGATCGTCCGTTTCTTTCATGCAACTCCAATTTTCATGTGGCCCACCACACCCTTCACAAGCCATAACCGAGACTGTTTTTGTCATTTCTAATTTTTTTATTTTTGAAGAAAGCGCCTCGATTTGGGCTTGTAAAGAGGTGCTTTCGTCGACCTTATGGGCGCCCGGGGCAATAGACTTATTTCCCCGGGGAGTGTGCCATTGAAAATTGGTTTGAGCAATTTCCTCAATCTGATTATATATTTCGTTTGGGCGTCGATTACATAAAAGTCCCCCGGAGCTAGAATCAAGTGTCTGCCTAGTGTGTGGCAACAATCCATTGTAGAAAGTGGATACTTGTTGCCATATTGCGAGGCCGTGATGGGGACACTTGCGTAATTGCTCCTTGAACCTTTCCCAAGTTTCATATAAGGATTCCCCGTCCTCTTGTGAGTACGTATTAATTTCAGCCATTAATTTAGCAGTTTTAGAAGGAGGGAAATACTTATATAGAAACTTTTGGGCTAGTTCATCCCAGGTGTTTACCGATCCAGCTGGGAGGGTGTTGAGCCAAGCTTTCGCTCGGTCTTTTAGTGAGAATGGAAACATACGGAGGCGGATGGCGTCATTTGATGCTCCATTGATCCGAAAAGTATCACATATTTCTAAGAAATTAGTTATATGTAGATGAGGATCCTCGTCCGCAAGCCCGTGGAAGGTTGCGGAGTTTTGGAGCATTTGTATCAAATGCGGTCGAAGTTCGAAGTTATTGGCTTCGACATTCGGAGCATTGATAGCGGCGCCTAGATTACCTACGGTGGGCCGTAAATAATCCATAAGGGTACGTTGGTCCGCCATTGGGGGTGGATCACCCGAAACCTTCTCTTGGTTTTTGGCTTTTAACCTTTTTCTGAGAAAGCGTCCGGGTTCTTCTAGCGGTTCCTTTATGTCTTTATTGGAACTGGAGCTCATACACTATGTGAGGATGGCGTCGGGTTCCAAGTCCTGTAATAAAAACAGAAAAGGATGTTGGTCAGAAGGTTCACCACGGCCCCGTGTTGAGCGAACACGGCCCCGTGGTCGGAATTACAGTGATTGTTTTTCAGATCCCAGTTACTGGAAGTTGGACACGGCCCCGTGTTGCACCGGCACGGCCCCGTGGTCAGCCTTCTGTAACTTGAAAAACAAAAACTGCCAGTAATGTTGCTGAGCACGGCCCGTGTCCGACCAGGCACGGCCCCGTGCTGAGCTCTGCAGAAGCTGAAAATCTAAGAAAAATCCTAAAAAAATTAAAGAAAAATAAAAATATGATTAGGCCGTTGATTCCTAACTTTCTTAAAATCCTTGTGTCCCCGGCAGCGGCGCCAAAAACTTGGTGCGTGTCAGTGTATATATTATTTTTGATGAGTATTTAGGCCCTTTTTACACTTTTAGCCAAGTTTTAAATTTATAAAACACGATATTTACTAACACTAAACACACATATGGGCAAGTGCACCCATCGTGGACGTAGTATAGTGTTGGTAAGATACCGAGGTCGTCCAAGGACACAAGAGCTTTTAATACCGGTTTATCCTCAACGTCTAATCAAATCAAAAAGGTTAGAAAAATGTTTTAAACTAAGAAAATAAAAACTAACTAAATGCTGAAAATAAAAATAAAATAAAAACAGATAGACAAGATGAATCACTTGGATCCGACACGTGTATTAGTATAACCTTTGATTATTTTCGCACTTTTGCACTTGTTTAAGAGATTATCTTAGTTATTGTAGTAGGCCCCTCTTTTGAAGGCGACGTTACCCTCAACCCAGTAGTTTGAGTCAGCAAGGATACAATCCTAAAGGGTCGGATTATTGAAAGATAATGAATTAAGTTATTAATGCAAATTGTGGTAGGCCCCGCTTCTAGCGGTGACGTTACCCTCGGCTAAGTAGTCTGAGTCAGCAGGGATACAGTCCTAAATAGCCGGGTTATAGTATTAATAGTAGTTAACTTATGAGGGGGTCAAAGAGTTTGGATCCCCGCCATCCAATACCTATGGGCATTGAAGGAGATCCTACTAAATTTGACCCAGGTCCCAAGCAGGACCTCTAAACGCTGAACAAGGGCAAGACCTTTACCAAACCGTTCCCTTAACCCCCGACCAGGTAGCCAACATACCTCCATATAGACCGTGGAGATATGAATGGTGAAAATCTTTTATTTTATATAGACAGTAAAATAATGCCAAGACACCACGGACAAACGATAAAGAAAGATCACCTTCAACATAAGTAACTAGTTATTAAAGTCATTAATACAAAACCAAATAAAAAGTGCAAAAGATTAAAAATAAAAAGTATTATACTAAACACTTGTCTTCACCAAGTGATGTAAGAGACTTAGGCAAACATGGCCTTGATTGTCAAGAACTCTTACGATCAATCTTGGATCCCGAGACGACTCACACACTCTATGATGGACAATGGATGATGGTGGTGGATGATGGTGTTATGGTGGTGGTGGGTGGTGGATGAAGTGTGAGAGAGGTGGTGTGCCAAGGGATGAGAGAGAATGAAGCCAAGCTCCTCTATTTATAGGCTGAACAGAAGGCTGGACACGGCCCCGTGTCCGCTGGACACGGCCCCGTGCCCGCCTGACACTCTCTCTCCTCATTAATTGTAATTGCGAATTACAATTAATGCGCCTGCTGTACTTTCACCACGCCCCCGTGCCCGCTGGACACGGCCCCGTGGTGGGCAATGGAAGCTTCTACTGGTTTGTCTTTTCTGCTGCTTCCTGGGCACGCCCCCGTGTTCGCTGGACACGGGGCGTGTTCAGACTCTGTTTCTTCTCCTTTGCCTTGGGAGATGCCGTTGAGGGTCCGGGCAGTCCACTTTTGTTCCTTTTCTTGTATTTATGGTAGAATTAGCTGTCTTTTTGCTTCTTTTGTGATTTTGAGCTCATTTCATCCTGAAAATACAAAAGGAAGACAAAAACACTCTTTTTCCAACATTAGCACTTAAAAAGGGTTAGTTTTATGCCTTAATTGATGTGATTTATATGTTGCATTTTACACACATCAGTTTTCATTACTCATGGGAGGATTTGGGAGTGGTTCTGGGTCAAATTGTGGAAGGAAGCTATAAGGACTGTTGACTATGTTTTGGAATTGCCAGTCATTGGTCCACCATTCCTCCATTTGGCCTAATGGTCTGGTATGAACTAGTGGGTCTGGAATAGCTGGTCCTAGGTTTAGTGGGAATTGAACTGTAGCCGGGTAAGAAAAGAGATTATTGTTGATAGGCTCTAAAACATCACAATTTTCCAGTAGGCGATCTACTTCATCCTGGAACGTGAATTCCTCAGATTGTTTAGAGCTTTCGCCAATTTCTATTCCCTTTTGTTTCAGATCTATTCCTATTTCCTTTTCGGGTGGTTTTGGACTTTCTCCAGTTTCTATTTCCTTTCCCTTGCTCATGATCACAGGATTTTCTATTTTAGGGAGTCTCCTAGTGGCAGGTTTCCTACGACGCACTTTCCTCCACCCTACGTATCTTCTCTTCTTTTTAGGTTTGGCTTTTTCCAGCGGTGGAGCTTTAAATTCCACAGGTTCTTCTATGTCAGCAATGTAACCAGTAAAGTCGTGAGAGACTTCGATAGGCACTGGATATAAGTTGAGATTCTGGAATGCTTCCGACATCTCATTCATGCTGCATAGTATATATGCAAAATACAAGAATGTAATGTTAAAACTTTGGAACAAAATTTTAACAAACAAACACTGAAGTTTTATTGCATACTAATTTATACAAAGAACAACAGAAATAAACACACTTAGGACTTTATTTATTTACTGGATAGTGATTTTTCTTACTAGCCCCAACTTATCGGTTATTTTAGGGATTTGCATTTTCTGCTACAGTAGCTAGCATATAAAGATTTGCCCATTTCCCGTCTATTTTATCTTCCCAAGGTGCACTATTACCCAATTCTTGAACTTCTGGGTTAAACCTAACTCTCTTGGTTCGGGGTTTCTGACTCTTTTTAAGTATCGAATCCCTTTTCTCTGTGGAAAGAGGATTCTCATAGTTTGCTTTGCGGACAAAGATTCCTTCTTCTAGGTTTACTGGGTTTCTAGAAGAAGATGCAATATCTATTTTGTGGTAGATAGCAGACAGCTTTTGCTTACCCATACTGTAACTAAAAATAGCCAGTTAATAAAGCATATAATCACCGAATAACAATTAGTAAAATTAAGCATTTGGACAAAATACTTAATTTAGGCTTAATCAGTGGCTCGATCAGTGGCTCAATTTAATTATTAGCTCTGATACCACCTTCTGTCGCGGCCCCCGACCCACCCTGTACGGGGTCAGGGCCCGCGATGCAGATCCAGTGGTACCCGTGGTATTTAATTTATGCGACAGCGGAAGTCTTTTTACAACAGGATCTTTTCACCGGAAAATGCTCGTTTAATATATTACACAAAGTTTAAGGGATAAATCCCATAATTTACAATAAGTTGATTTCACACAGAAATCTTTATTTTTCAACACACGTTTTATTGGTTTATTTACACTGAGCCACTTCTCTGAGCTTGATAGTGCTTTACTGCACTTTTCCTGGATCACACAGATCACCTGAAACATGTTTGAAAAAGGTTTTGTCAGCGGGGAAATACTGAGTGAATCATTCTGTTTTCTAAAACGACCCGTTAGTTATAATTTACAGTATTAAGAGCGATTACAATGTTTCTATCAACCAATTATCAAGAATGGGTATTTGTCACTCGATTCATTTCTGTGACTGTGGTCATACCACTATTGGGTCCCGTTGCCCTAATAGTGACGGTGTACTCACACAGAGTAATAATTACTCACATAGAGTAATATTCACTCACATCGAGTGATAAAATAGTAATGTGCACAATACCCCACATACCAGCTGTAATTTGGTGATTACAAAGACTTAATCCCTGTAATTATAACCTTTGAAAATAATTTGAGGTATTGTAATACTTACTCACAAACTGTGAGAAAATAATTTTAAAAAGAAGAATGACTCACATTGCAGATTAACGAGCAATAGATATAAGCCTACTGATTAGCCTTGATTACACCTAGTTTAACACAATGCACACACAGACAGGTTAGTAACTAATACAGCAGTTACGTCAATTCACGAGATTAAACCCTCACAACGATTAATCAGTGCAATACTCGATAATTCAGTCGGATTCACAACGAATAACAGAGCATAGTCCGAATTCGAACAACACTCAAATATTCAAGTCGAAATCACGACGAATAATCAAAGTACAAGCTCAATTGAGCAGCACCCGGACTATCGTTGGATAGTTATAATCGATCGGACGTTGAATCGTAATAGCGATCGAGTTATTACCCTGATTGTGGCAGCACCTCGTGATTAATGTGTGCGTGTTGGACTGTTTCTGTGATAACTCGATCTACGTAACTCGGTTTTACGTCGTTCCAAAGACAGAATTCAAGTCCCAATGCCTAGTATTTATACGTGAATTTGGCATCTCTCGCGTGTCGCGGAAGATGACAGGGATTCTTCCGCTACTCGCCTGGGAAACCCATCTAGCCTAGGGTAGCCTTGTTGTGGGTATAGCCCTGCTGAGTCGACGTTCAACGAAACTTAGCTCCCACGTAAAAGTTATTAAGATATTACCAACTAGGGTTTATCCCCCCCTAAGTTTTAGGGCCCTGATCCTGATTCTGATTGTAATGAAAATTTTAGGGTTTATGCAGAATCACGTGGGTTTTTTTAATTAGGGTTTCCTTATTACCTAATTACCATCTTAATTATGGATTTTAGTGACAGTTGTTACAGGTTTCAAGTGACATTTGTGTTGTCACTACATTAACCTCTGGGATCTCATCTTCCAGAGGAACCTTTTTATTTGTTTGGTTTTGGTGGGCTTTTTGGATGTGACAGCTTTTTTTTTTGCGTTTTCCTGGTGTGTTTCACAACATCGGTTGTGGTGTCATGATCACCAGGAACAGTTTGCTCAACAACAGAAGTTTGAGCAACTGATGCGGACGCATCTAAAACAGGCTCATCCCCCTTTGTTTCAGTTGTTGAAACTTTTGACTCTTTATCCATAAGTTTAGTAAAAGTTTTACTTGTAAGACTATTTATTTGAAAAGCTACACCTTCTTCAAAATCTGTCTGTGACACTTGTTTTCATAGGTAGTAGCTTAGAAGTCTTGGATACAACAGAAAAGCATTACTACGACAACTTTTTTTCAATTTTTTCACATTTTTCACATTATTCAACAAATCAGAAAATAGTGCTTGTGATAAATTGTAATCAGATTTTGTTAAAATAGCATAACCCAAATACTGAATGTTCAAAGGTATCTCATTAAATGCGGTGGTCTTGGTTGAGAGACAAGTTAAAAGAGTATGAAACAAAAATTTCATCAGCGGAGGGAAGTTTGGTTTGTAGATAGTAACTTCCTTTAATTGTGCATCATACCCTCTTTCAATGAACTCTATATGAAGTTCAAGTTTTTCAAAGTTGTTCTTACCTCCCAAGTCGTCCAACGCAAATGTAGTGGAAATTGTAAAGGGAGAAATTCGTACCACACTTTCCCCGACCTTAGATGTGATGGCAACTGGATTATTATCTTCACTCTATTTCAGCATTAAACCAAAATTGTCGGAGTGTTTCTGTATGAACCGGAGCATCAGTAGTAAGAATTGATTTGTATTTTGATGACGTTAAAAGGTCAATTATTGAGTGATAGCTGGTATTTTTGTTGGTTTTCTCTAAGATGGGGAGGTAGTTGTGAGGGCTTTTGATGTTCAGAGACATGATCGGAGAAGAAAGTGATTTGGGGATGAAACAGGGTTTAAGTTGGAGGGTTTTTAATATGTTGGAAACTATTTTTGAGAAATTTGAATTCGAGACGGCAGTGGTAGAACCTCGATTTAGGGATGAAACAGCTTTTATATAGAGAGAAGAAGTGGATGCTGACGTAGCAGCAGTTACAAATATTTGATGGCTAAGATCTGTCCACGTCAGAACCTCTCTTGCGACAACCGATGACAGTTGTTTGGAAACCTCTGTTGGTCGTTGGGAACAGTGTGAGTCAAACAGTCGTTAGATAAACAGAAGTTATGAGAACAGATGATAATTTTCAGCAGTTGTTTTATTTTTAGCTAACATCTATCCACGTCAGAACCTCTGTTGTCATAATGGATGACAGTCAGCAGTATAGTAAATCATCAGTCATTAGGATAAACAGAAATTATGACAACAAATACCCTTTAGCAGTGGATGTATTTTTAGGCAAGCAGAAGTTTCAAAACCAGTTGTTTTCAATCGGTGTAACTTAACAGTCGTAAGTCTAACATCTGGTATTAGCCCAACCACTGTTAGTATCAAATCCTCTGTTAAGCATTTTAAGATTGAATATCATATGTTGTTCGTTAACATCTGTTGACCCATAGCAGACCTTTGCATCTTCAGACATTTATTCATCAGCAGATGCTCTCTTTTGTCAGACTTTAGCTACAACACACCTTTTATAACAGCAAAATATACCGTAAATTCTTCTAAAAAACTGTTATTGATAAACAAAATTATATAATAATACTTATAGCAGACGTTATATAATAATACTTATTCATCATTAGCCCAACTATTGTTAGTATCAAATCCTCTGTTAAGCATTTTAGATTGAATATCATCTGTTGTTCGTTAACATCTGTTGACCCATAGCAGACCTTTGCATCTTCAGACATTTATTCATCAGCAGATGCTCTCTTTTGTCGGACTTTAGCTACAACACACCTTTTACAACAGCAAATATCGACTCCTTGTAATTAGGTCTTACCGGGAATTCTTCCGAAAAACTGTTATTAATAAACAAATTATATAATAATACTTAGAAATGACTGAAATAATTAAAATGAAGATGCGAAAACAAAGATTAATAGTATTAAAATTTATTCATTTAGTCAATAGTGGCCAATCAACAGTCGTTAGCATACACAGTTGATTCATAAGAAGGTTCGAATATATGACAACAACAGCAGATGTTCTCTTTTACCAAACTTTAACTTCAACAGGCCTTTTACAACTCCAAATATTGACTCTCTGTAATTTGCAGGAGCACAGATTCTTCAAAAAACTGCTATCAATGATCAAATTCTGAACATTTGTTTTATCTTTGCACTCATCTGTTCACCATCAAACCAACCCTTGATACTATTAAACCTCTGTTGACTTGCCAAATAGATGTTCAGACACAATTCAACATCAACATAATTTGTTCACCATCAAACCAACCCTTGACACTATTAAACATCTGTTGACTTACCAAACAGATGTTCAGACACAATTCAACATCAACATAATCTAAATCTTACTCAAACACTAAATAAGTAAAACTAAAACACAACATAGATTCATAAGATTAAAATTTATTCATTTATTCATGACATTAAAATTAAAAGTCCAATAATTACATCACATACTGAACAACATTAAAGTTCAAATCTAACAATAACGACAGGAATTAAGAAACTTTAGCTTCAACTCCATCGATTGTTGAACCTCTCGATGTATGTCCTTCAGCATCGCCATGAACTGCACGTCTCTATCACCGCACTCTATATTACTGACAACACAAAACTCACGAACGGAAGTTGAAGGCATCCGCATAAGATCTCTAGAAACCTACTCTCTAGTTAATAGGCTAACTTGCAATCCATCAAAACATCTCTTCAGCTCTTGAAGAGTAGCCCTATCTTCATACACCTGTTCCTCGATTTGCCTGGCAAAACGCTGCTTTAAATCATCAGATTTTACAGAAGTGAATGACGCCATTTGAATAAACTATATTACTCGACTTTCCTGAAAGTATGATATCTTCGTATGAAAACGTGATGAAAAACAGGTGAAGTGACTATGAGGTTATATACTGAAATATCTAACAGTGAAAACGTGTAGATTTAATATAAACATATTAATGTATATTTCAAAACAACAATCTTTTAATGCAAAAACCTTTTCAAACGCCAACTTTTATGGGAAAACTATAAAATTAAATACCAAGAAACCCAAGGGACAAAATTTCGAAGTTCAAAGAACAAAAGCAGATTATCAGAATTACAATTAACCTCTTCATTTACCATGTAGACGCGTTTTTAAACTCTATAAAAAACCGATGATTACTTTTGATTCAAAACATCAACAAATTGTCCTACAAATCACTTTCTGTAAAAAATTGTTTCAAATCAGAAAACCAACAAAAAATCTACATGGCAAACTTTAGCTTCTACAACTGGTCAGACACCATCGATGTTAAAACACAATTCTCGATGTGGTCACTCAAAGAACAAAGAACAGACCAAGAACTAAACAGGAAAGTCGACATAATCAATGACACTAATTACAACAAAACCTGGAACAGCATAGCATTGCTCGATGAAGTCCTCCACTCTCCTCCATCAGAGTTCCAGAAGAATGCAGAAGAGTTTCTGACACAACTTCTAAAACAAGATCAGAAAATCTGCAACATGCTAACTGACCTGAAATTCAAAAGAGAGCATGAAATCACATGGAGAAAGGCCAGAGTCTACGAAATCCTAGCAAGTTAACTCTAGCGTGTAATACTTTATAAATATTTCATTAAATTTCTATTTTTCTATGTAGTAGTTCATTTTAATTTTAATAATATAAACATGCATCTTAACATATTCTAAAATGTCAGTGTCAATAAAAACTCTCAACATTGTCAACAGTTAATCAAAATAAGAAACAAACCTAAAATGCAAAGGTCTCCTATCAACTGTTGTAGCACATTTGACTTTTCACGATATTGCACGAATCTATACTTTCTATAAAAGGAGAAAATCTTACTAACGCAAGAAAACCTGAATTTCGATTTAACGAAAATCGAACAATGCAACTCTCCAATCAAAGAAGGTAGCGCATGCAACTTTTCACGATGTTGCAACACTGATACTGCAACATCGATATTGAAAGTTGATGTGTGATGGGAAGCTTCATTGAAACGAGGATGTTGGAACAATGATACTGGAACGATAACATGTAAACAGAATCAACAAACATTCGAACAAATAAGTGTAATCGAAGATTAGCGGCTGATTCACGAGAAAGATGCATTTGAGAGAGAGAGAGATACGCTCGCAGATATGAGCGAGAGAGATTTGAATGTGGAGCCAGATATTATATCTTATTTATAGGATTAGAATATATGGTTTGAATTTTGAATTTTGAATGTGGAGCCAGAATTTTGAATCTGGACAGATGTTTATTGGGAACATATGTTTGATTATAAAATGTTAAGGACAGATGTTTAGACAAAATTTTAAATGATATTTTATATTAGGGTTTATGTGGGCAGACCTTTGGAATCTGAATGTGGGACAGCTTTGAATTTTAAAGTCTTATAATATTAAGGTTTATGATGTAATAATTAGATAAGAAAAGGCTTGTTGGACAGCCTCTACGGCTGACACATCAGTTTTTCTTATGTCATTGAGATTTCTCCTTTTATAGAAAGTATAGATATATATAAAGCTTATAAAACCTTTCCGACATATTGAAAACTTAGAGCTTGGGCGACGGCACGGTTTAACCGGCCCAAGAGTCAGCCCTGCATGGACCCGCTATTAACCACCACGCCTTGAAGTCTCTCCCGCCCACCATGCTCCGTCCAGTAGTGTTCCCCGCCTCCATTGCCACATGGTGGGGGCATGAGATGATAGTATGTAGCCTTAGTGTCTTGCAAGCTCTCGAAATGATTTCTTGACCGTCATCGTAAGTAATATCTCAACTTAGTCCAAATTCTTTGTTTAAGTACGTTTTGTATCCAAAATGTAATTTACACATTTGAGATCAAATGGTGGCATTCTAAAGTTTAGAGATATTATTCTAAAATTATAATACATGGTAGAAACAACAAATTTGTATACTCTTGTTGATAGAAATGCATGAGTAAAGCTACTTGAAGTTAGTCAATTTTGCGTCGGTTTCGTGCACTCGTTGTAGTAAACAAAAAAGAAAAGTTAAAAAATATGTCCTAAAGGTTATCTACGCCGCGTGTTGAGTTCATTAAAAGTATTTCAAAAGTTAAAAGTGGTTTTTCCGCACCGGTAACAATCGGTTTTGTTTGTTAAAAAACTAAACTAAAAAAAAACGAAAATAAAAAAAAATAAAAAATAGGCACAAATACTCAAAAAAAGTTCTCAAGTTAGCAAATCGGGTTCAAACCGGTTTGGGTTGGTCAACAAAAAGTAAAAACTGGTTTCAGATTCAAACAAGGTCAGGTTATGTAAGTTTCTTGACCATGCTTTTGGCCAGTTTTGAGCGGTTTTAGTCAACTTTTTACCGGTTCGATTCAGGCTCAAACCAGTTTCAAAGGAGAGGATTACAAATCGATTCCTCTCTGTACTTGTTCCGTGTTGGGTTGAACTTCGGGTTTAGTTCACGAACCGGTTTAGATGTGCACCTCTATCTCCACTCATTGGATTGTGGAAGATCTTAAATTTAAGGTGTAATAGGTGACCGCATATAGGCCACGATTCTATTTGAAAAAAAGAAAATTATAGGAAATATAGTGTGGTCCTATTCTCAAATTTATTGCTATGGCAGGTGTGTAGCAACATCATGTGTTATTACTCGATCCTTCGACCCACTACTTTGTGGTAAGTTCATGTGGACCCCATACATTTTTAACTCAAACGAAAAGGTCGAGCATAAAAGGACAAAGCATTTGTTAGATCGTAGCATTTATTCTATATTATAGTGAAATCATTGTTTTATATACTATAAAGTTTATTACTTTTGTTATGCTGGAGGGTGTGGGGGCGTCACCCAACCCAGCTGGCACACCATAGCGCCCCACCCCCGCCATACGCCACACCCCCGGCGCTATGTCGGGGCGCTATACAACATCGCTACCATGGTAACGAGCGGCAACGCACAAGGACCGAGAAGCATTTAACTTTTGGACCGTTGAAAACGGTCAAAAATTTAAAAAAAAATTACTTTTTTAATATATTTATAAATTCACACTATAAATACTCACTTTCTACCTCACTTTTTAAATCATTCCTCACTTTCTACCTCAATTTTTATACAACTCTCTTCATTTTTTTTTAAAACTTCCCAACGATGTTTCCCAATAACCCAAACAACCCATGGGATCCGACCAATCCGTTTTGGCAAATTTTGCAAAACAACGAGTAAGAGGACCGCTATCGCCGAGACCCGCGTACGGGGGAGGTTGGATATTATCCTATGCCACCAACTTCTCCTCATCCCACCACTCAACCGATGCCTCCATATTTCGGGTATTATTCTCAACCCCCTTTTTTTCCGCCAAACGATGCCTCCATCTTGTGCCACCATTCGACCCAACCCGCCCTAGATCCAAACGGTCCAAATCGACATCCACCACCGAACCATCTGGGTCCAATGCTCGTACAGTAATTAATCTAAACGAGGATGCTGACGAGTTTGAAGAACCAAAAGAACTGCCTCGTCCAACTGGTAGATATAAAAGTAAAGCCAAGGCACGTGGAAAGTCTACTAAATCAGATGGCCCGTCAAAGATTAGCGAGTTCCAGGCAGATCTCAAGCAAATAATCTCCATTAGGGAAAAAGACCAAGAAATAAGAATGGAGAAACAAATTGCGAGAGACATGGACTTTCTCGCAAGGGATCTGTCACATCTACCAGAGGAGGACCGAGTCATTTTGGAGGCTCGTAAGGCACAAATTCGGGCCAAATAAATGTAGTTTTTTTTAAGTATGTTGTCTTTTTTTTTAAGTATGTTGTCTTTTTTTTCTAGTATGTTATCTTTTTTTTATGACTTTGTAGTGTTTTTTTTAATGAAATTATGTTTTATTTTTAATTAGGTAGTTATTAAAATTGCCATTTAATTTAAAAAAATAAATATTTAAATAAATAATTAGTTAATCATTACACGGGGCTCCATCCACACCCTCCAAATTAAAGGGGGAATGATAAAGCCCCCTTACTGACATGGCGATGACATGGATCCTACTTGGCATGATAAAGCCCAAGGGGGCTCCATCCACTCCTCATAGCCTTATATGTAACTAGTATTGTGGCCACGCTTTACGATTGGTCGTAGAAGGGCGTTGGCGAGGATGTAGTTTGTTATATGATATATTGATGGGTTATTATAGATCATGTAAGCTTTAATCTAAATGACAGTAAAAAATAGCAATCAATATGATTAAGTAAACATGTCTTTAGAATTAAAAATTAGTTTTAATTATAATAAATTAAATAATAAGTAAATTAAAAAAGATTAAGCTTATATAAAGATAAAAGAACAAATATTTGTTATAAACATGGTTGCAAAAGTCGTTAGGAGCTCCCTAGTCGGTCGACCAGAGAGTTGACAGTACTCGGCCTAGGCGGAGAGTACTCGGGGAGTACTCAGACATGTTAAATTACAAAGAAATTAGTTTTCAGAAATTAAATATATGTTAACTAACATAAATTTACTAATATTTATAACAAAATACGTGAAAATGATATTAATTCTTTAATATGATAGGCATAAAAATTATGTTTTATTTTTTTAAGTCAAACTTGGTCCGAGTTGACCTACTAGATCCGATTCTGGCCGAGGTTGACCGTGTTTGATCGATTCCGGGTAACTAGGAGTAGTTGAAGAAAGTCGCCTCGGCAGCCTGCCTTGTAGCGACTACTCGGGGAGTACTCGGCCTTGGAAACCTTGTTTTACAACCAGGGTTATAAATATAAAAAAAATAATTTTATCAAACTTCAAACCCCGTATGATAACTCTATTAAAGGTCGTGGAGTCAAAACGTAAATCATTTATAGAAAAGAATTATTATCAAACTTCCGTATCAATTAAAGTTCAGGAGTATAAACGTAAATCATTTAATAACAAAAGAATTATTAGGGTTTGGAGATCATAGGGTCATATGATAAACGTTTTAAGCAGGGCCGGCTCAAAATTTTCTAAATTTTTCTAGGCCTAAAGCGGATAGTAAAATTGGGGCCCTTTTTGTAAATCAAAAAATTGCTATGGATCCTATTATGCATATATCATCTTTGTAAACGCATAATTATATATCATAAACCTCAATGTTAACAATCAATATAGAATCCAAGACAGAACGTATGGGTTTTCATTAATTTTAAATGGAAGAAGATTGTTACAACAATTTTTGGTTGATGCGTACACCATGATTGAAAGTGAAAGACTAAACTACATACGCAGGCAACAAAAGAATCTTCGTTGTGAATCATTTGAAAATCTCAAGAAGCATAAAGAGGGTGGTTCAGATTCATTATCGCAGACCGGGAAGCGCGTTCTTTTACCTTCTTCGTTTACAGGAGGTTCTCGGTTCATGCAGCAAAATTACCTTGATGCAATGGCTTTATGTAAGTGGTATGGCTACCCGGATTTTTTCATAACTATAACCTGTAATCCAAAGTGGCCTGAAGTAAAAAGATTTCTTAAGGATTCAACCATTAAAGCTGAAGATAGGCCTGATATATTATGCCGATTGTTTAAGATGAAGCTCGATTCTTTAACAAAAGATCTAAAGGATTCTAAATTTCTAGGTGATATTAATGCTGGTATGTATTTATTTATTTTTTCTTAAACCTTAACGTATTTATTCTAATTTTTATCCTGTTTACCAGTCACCTGATAATGATCCACTTTTATTTTGTAGTTGTTTATACAGTTGAATTTCAAAAACGTGGTCTGCCCCATGCTCACATTTGTTTATTCATGAAGGCCAATCACAAACTTCCTACCGTAGATCAGATAGACCCCTTTATTTCTGCTGAGATTCCAGATAAGGATGAAGATCCTGAACTTTATTCTCTTGTGACTGATTATATGATTCATGGTCCGTGTGGAAATGCTAATTTGAACTGTCCTTGCATGGTTAACAAGAGGTGTTCAAAAAACTTTCCCAAGAGTTTTACATCTCATACAACAATTGATTCAAATGGCTTTCCGATATATAGAAGAAGAGATACCGGACATACTGTTGTAAAATCCGGGGTCAGATTAGACAACAGAAGTGTTGTTCCATATAACAAAATCCTTTTGAAAAGATATCAAGCACACATCAATGTTGAGTGGTGCAACCAAGCTGGTTCAGTCAAGTATTTGTTCAAGTATATTAATAAAGGCCCTGATAGGGCTACTGCTGTTGTTTATAGTGATGGTGATCAAGGCCAACAAGAGAAACCGAGAGATGAGATCAAGGAATATTATGATTGTAGGTACATATCAGCTTGTGAGGCAACTTGGAGAATATTTTCAAACGAGGTTCATTATAGGTATCCAGCTGTTATGAGGCTGCCATTTCATTTACCTGGTCAACAGAATGTTGTTTATGGTGCAGATGATGACATTGATAATGTTCTAAGTAAGCCTTCTGTTGCTTCTTCAATGTTTATGCAATGGATGAAGTTGAATGAAAAAGATCCGGCTGCTCGAGAGCTGACATATGTTGAGTTACCTACTAAGTATGTTTGGAAACTTGAGAAAAGATGTTGGCAAGTTCGTATAAAATACCAAACTGTTGGAAGGATTCATTCCGTTTCTCCTGCGTTGGGCGAGCCGTATTTTTTAAGAATTTTACTCAACAAAGTTAAAGGCCCACGATCGTTCGAGGAGATACGAACTGTTAACGGGAAAGTGTTCCCGACTTTTAGAGAAGCATGCTATGCTTTGGGACTATTAGACGATGATAATGAGTACATTGAAGCCATTAAAGAAGCAAGTTTCGAAGGGCATGGTCGATATCTACGTGCTTTATTTGCTACAATGCTTGTGTCAAACACCCTTTCAAGACCAGAAGTCGTATGGGAGAAGACATGGAACTACTTATCTGATGATATTCTATACAAACGACAGAAAGAAACTAATATTTCAGGTTCTTTTCCACACTTTCTATAACTAAAAAATGTATAGGATATTTTATTAATTGTATTGTTTTAAATGGCTTTTATTCTTTTTTTTTAGGTTTAGTGCTTCCTGAACATCAATTAAAGAACCTTACATTGTTGGAAGTAGAAAAGTATTTAATTTCAAATGGTTCCACATTACGTAGATTTTCCACTATGCCTTATCCGGATGATGATTCGTTACGTAATGCTACAAATCGGCTAATTAACGAAGAGCTTTCTCATGACGTGACTGAGGCACAAAATGAGTTTAATAGACTGCATGAATCTCTTACTGATGAACAACGATGTGTCTTTAACCAAATAATGCTTGCAGTTGATAGCGGAAACGGGGGTATCTTTTTTGTATATGGGTATGGTGGAACTGGGAAAACATTCTTATGGAAGACCTTAGCTTCAGCCGTTCGTTCTAAAGGTGAAATTGTAATAAACGTCGCTTCAAGTGGTATTGCATCCTTACTTCTTTCTCGCGGTAGGACCGCACACTCAAGGTTTCATATACCCATTAATCTAACAGAGGATTCAATGTGTCATATTAAGCCAAAAAGTGATATTGCGAACTTAATTAAGGAGGCAAAGTTGATTATATGGGACGAGGCACCAATGGTCCACAAACATGCCTTTGAGGCTTTAGATAGGTCAATGACAGATGTTTTTTCAGGTGGTACAAGTATACGTTCGGAAGTTCCATTCGGAGGTAAAGTTATCGTTTTTGGTGGTGACTTTAGACAGATTCTTCCAGTTATTCCTAATGGAAGTAGACAGGAAATTGTGAATGCATCCTTGAGCTCATCATATATATGGTCAAAGTGCAAATTGTTAAAGTTGACTAAAAACATGCGACTGACTGTCGGAGCTCAAAATTCGAATATGGAATCAATTAAAAAATTCGCCAAATGGCTACTTGATATTGGTGAAGGAAAAGTTGGTGGTGATAATGATGGTGACGCCCTTATAGAGATACCTGAAGATTTGTTAATCAATGATGTATCTGATCCGATTCAAAGTTTAATTGACTTTGTATATCCTTCGCTAATGGAACAGTTTAAGAATCCCGGTTTTTTTTCAGAACGAGCAATCCTAGCACCTAAAAATGAAGTGGTTCACGACATTAACGACCGGTTGCTAGCGTTATTTCCCGGTGAAGAGAAGGAGTATTTGAGTTCTGACAGTATTTGCCAAACCGAGCAAATGCTTGATCCGTTTCAAGAAAGTTTATACTCTACGGAAAATCTCAATGCTCTTAAGATTTCAGGTTTACCTAATCACAGATTAGTACTAAAAGTTGGAGTTCCGGTAATGCTTCTCAGAAATATCGATCAACAAAACGGCTTATGCAATGGAACTAGACTTCAGATTACTTTTCTTGGTAAACGAGTAATCGAAGCTGAAGTAATATCCGGCGGAAATATTGGATCAAGGGTTTTTATTCC
This sequence comes from Helianthus annuus, assembly GCF_002127325.2. NCBI lineage: Eukaryota > Viridiplantae > Streptophyta > Magnoliopsida > Asterales > Asteraceae > Helianthus > Helianthus annuus. The sequence continues at coordinate 36,857,525 of NC_035444.2, read as the reverse complement.
GAGGATTAACATGATACCTTCAGACAAAAAAATCCCTATTCAATTTCAACGCAGACAATTTCCGTTATCCGTATGCTTTGCCATGACCATTAACAAAAGTCAAGGACAGTCATTATCTAGAGTTGGTCTATATCTAAAAGATCCTGTTTTCACGCACGGTCAACTGTATGTTGCGCTATCAAGAGTTAAGACGAGAGATGGTGTGAAGATTTTAATATTCGACGATGAAGGAAAACCAACAAATCAAACTGCCAATGTCGTTTACAAAGAGATTTTTGGCAACTTATGATATATAATTTTTTTTCTTTCCGTTGACTTTTAACTTTTGTCCAGTTATATTAATGTTACCTGTTGGTTTATTTTGTATTTGTTCAACAAGTTCTTATATTCTTTTGATTTTATTTTTTTTCAACATTTTTGTCTTAAAGTTTAAAGATATAATATGTTACATTCTAATAAAAATACCGGTTTTTTAACTAATAAAATTAAACTACCCGCGAAGTAGTCGCGGGTGATAACCTAGTATTTGTTATAAACATGGTTGCAAAAGTCGTTAGGAGCTCCCTAGTCGGTCGACCAGAGAGTTGACAGTACTCGGCCTAGGCGGAGAGTACTCGGGGAGTACTCAGACATGTTAAATTACAAAGAAATTAGTTTTCAGAAATTAAATATATGTTAACTAACATAAATTTACTAATATTTATAACAAAATACGTGAAAATGATATTAATTCTTTAATATGATAGGCATAAAAATTATGTTTTATTTTTTTAAGTCAAACTTGGTCCGAGTTGACCTACTAGATCCGATTCTGGCCGAGGTTGACCGTGTTTGATCGATTCCGGGTAACTAGGAGTAGTTGAAGAAAGTCGCCTCGGCAGCCTGCCTTGTAGCGACTACTCGGGGAGTACTCGGCCTTGGAAACCTTGTTTTACAACCAGGGTTATAAATATAAAAAAAATAATTTTATCAAACTTCAAACCCCGTATGATAACTCTATTAAAGGTCGTGGAGTCAAAACGTAAATCATTTAAAGAAAAGAATTATTATCAAACTTCCGTATCAATTAAAGTTCAGGAGTATAAACGTAAATCATTTAATAACAAAAGAATTATTAGGGTTTGGAGATCATAGGGTCATATGATAACAATCTCAAAGCCAAAATTACCAACGTATAAAATATTTTCTTAGAATCAGAGGCCTTAGGAAAATGGAGGCCTAAAGCTCTTGCTTTATTTCACTCCCCCTTGAGCCGGCCCTGGTTTTAAGGTTAAAGTTTAGAATCATAAAATAATAAATAAAAAAACAATAATATTCTAACTCTATAAATTAAACTAAAAAAGACCAATAAAAATTACTACTGATCACACAATTAGAATTCTTATTATATAGAATATCATGTGACATATAACTAACAAATAGTTACATGCAATTTGCTTACTTGACTCGAAACCTTAAATAGACTTGCTGCCCAATTTCCTTTCTATATACGGAATAGATAACTAATATGATTACATTCGATTCAGCCAAACCATACGACACTGTACGATCACACGGTCGAAGTGTTGTGGCTACCAAGGCATCAATAAATACAATGTAGGTTCGGTATGTCTAACATCAACAACCTTGTTGCACCGCGTGTGTATATATGATGGACCTAGTCAGGGCCGGCCCTAAGAATTCGTGTATCATGTTCGAGCTCGAAAAAACGTGCTCTTAGGCCTTAACAAAATTGGGTATTGGGCTCACTAAATGTCTAAACCTAATGCCAATGAGCTAATAACTAATCTAAACCATAAGAATAGTTTTGTAAGTGGGCCTATGTTGGTGTTTGTATGGGTATACTTTATTAAAAAAATATTTTAGATATACATATCGGATTTTTTTTTTCATAAAATAACGTGTCTCTCGAAATATCAGACCCTGGCCGGTGGTCCTCCCGCCCACCCGAGGGCCGCCCATGGACCTAGTATTAAATCAATGTCTACTTTAGGGGATCAAATGGTATCTATATTTTTTGGACACATCTAAGTTTAAGGAATTAAAGGAGTTTAAAAAACACACGAAGTTTTAGTTTGTTACTTCAAAGTCAATAAGAAACATAAAGGGTAAGAACACGTTGGGTGTCTCAAGATCATATGTAAAGGGGATCAAGTGGCACCTATACCTTTTTTTTATATCAAATTTGAATTCAGTTTCAAGAATTTTAAATATATAATGACCAAATAGTATTAATATGTAGATAATACTAAACATATTGCTAAGGTTATATTCTAATTTATGTAAAACCAGTTGTATAAAAATTATGCCTTAAATAAACAAGAGAAAAGAAAGTTTAGAAAATGTAATTTCAAGGGTGCACAGCCTTTATAAAAAAATATCAATTGAATGAACTTTTGAACTACCAAGTACCAACAACGCCGGCTTTTGTGGGGTGTCGGGTAGACGACTGCACATGACCAATCTTCAAGAGTAGCTTAATTTTTTTTTTTTTTTTTGTTTATGTATCACAAGTTTATTTGTTCGGCGATTACAGTCCGGTCCTTGTAGCCTTCCTTGTAAAGTTGTAATTGAATGCGTTAAATCAGAAATATAGTAACTTGTCGAAGGCCTTGATTAGTTGATTCACCGAAGGATATCTCGAAGACTCGAATATGTAGAATAAAGCTAAGAGATGTACGCTTGCGTCCTCATCGGCGCACCACCGTAAATGGCAAATCCATTCTGGTTATCAAATCGTATCATGTTTGAGACACTTTCTTTGAATTTGTTTCACTACACAAAAAAGTCATTTTGCTACATAACAATTATCGTCGTACTAATACAAACATACATGCTAGTACAAACATGCATACCCTGTAAAGTCACACCCATAGCCCATAGGTAGGGTCTGAGGAGGATGAGATAATGACAAACTTTATCTCTACCTAAAATATAGAGACATTGCATCTAATGAGAACCCGAGCTTAACAAACCGCTTTTTAAAAATAATAAATAGATAAATCATCCAATGACGAGGTAAAATAGTAAAAGTAAAAATACAAATAAAAAACAAGGACTGATTAAAAAAAATACAAACAAAAATAAAAAAATAATAAAATAATTACATAGATAAGTAAATGAAAACATAAAGTACATGCTAGTTATAGGAGGGGAAAAAAGAAAGGATAAGAGATCGTCATTAGCCCTTCCGTAGTGGGCTGGATATGACGCCCTTCGCACACATAAAGTCCTATGCCGTCTTGAAACACCATTACGGTCGACGCTATAAGGGTTTTATAATTCACCCTGTAATATGTATAGCGCCTGAGACAATGGTTGCTCTCTGTCACACATATATATACGTACATATATATCTATATTTGAAGGGGTTATATAACCCCCTTTCCACTACACACTCAAGTTATATCACCCACCTCTCTTACACATTTTGTCACTTATCACATAACCCCCTTATGGGGCCTTATGAGTCTTGACCACTACACATGGCCTTAGAGCAACTAAATGAGATAGCACAAGCAAAGAAACCTAGACATTGCCGTACTAATGAATTTCCTTTTCGCGCACGGGTGTGTATATAAGTTTTTTATTTTAATGGCTCATTTTTACATGGCGTATAAAGCCTCCGAAATCTAAAGAGCGGCACTGATCAGCGGTTGTTACAAGATCAAAGTATACGTTAAAATGTAAAAAAAAAAAGCTGCTAACATATATATTATAATGACAACTTAAGGTTAATAATAATGGCTCATTTTTACCTGTCATATAGAGCCTCTGAAATCTATAGAGCAACAATTACCAACGGTTGTTACAAGATCAAAATAAAAAAAATAAAAAAAAAAACTGCTGATTGTATACTACAATGACAACTTAAGTTTATTTATAATAGTTATTTTGGAAGATACTACTATTGTAATATTAATTGGGATCATAATTAATTATTATAAGACCCTTTTTATCAAGTAGAACTATTATAAATAATTTAGAAAATATTCTATATTTATAAATAAGTAAAGCTCTAAAGGATAAAAAATAAAGACTTTTTCCTTCCAAGATGTTCTGTTATAGCAAGTTAAAAAATTGACATAAAGTTTCCCTCGTTAAGTGTTAATTGACGGATCTCAAAAGAAATTTTTTTTTTTAATAGGGTGTTGACAACTTTACTTATTGGTTCAAGAGTAATCAGTTGCAAAATATACAAGGAGAAATGCAGGTCAGAAATGGAACAATGCACTCTTTCTGTTAACTAAAACAACAATATTGTAATAATAAACACAACATGAGTTGTTTCTTCAAGTAAAAAACATATTTTATCAAAAACTTATGTCATGTTTCCAGTCAAAGCAAACCAAAAATTAAAAATACACTAACTTAACCATTTATATGACACAAGATCAAGATCAAACACGAACCTCAAACGCCACTGTTCCCATAGTATCTACACGTATTCATGTGCCCCCGTTCACTTTGGTTTCGTAGAAAAGAATCGGCTGAACCCACGGGTGTTCTTTTCAGGAGTCGGGTTAGATGACGATGAAGATGACGATACTGATTTCGTGGGTCTATGTTTGCCCCTCACGGGTGATTTTGAAAGATTGTTTGCTTCAGAATCCGAAGGACTAAATTCATGGTTGTCTAAATGAATAGGGGACTCGTTTCCCGAATGTATGTTCATGATGTTACTAATTGTTAACTCTTCTTCTTCCTCGTTTTCTTCTTCTTCTTCGGCTAACGTTTGACCTTTTTGACTTAACGATGACTCCATGGACTCCGTTTGAGGACGCAGGCCATTTAACTGCTTTCCGAGAAGATATATCGTTTCTTGACACTCTGCTAACTTCTCTGCAGCAGCTGCCAATTCTCTCTCCTGCAAATATATTCATATAACGCGCTTGTATTAAAATAGTACTCTAGGTTATCGTTACGATGAGAGTTGAATGAGCATAGAGAAAGGGCGGGTCACCTGATTATTTTTGGCATCCACATCAGCAACAAGGGGTGTTTCAATCCTGACATAAAACGAGCACCGGTTTTTACATGAAAAAACGAGCACTGTTTTTTATATAAAAGAAAAGTAAAATGCCATTTTCGTCCCTGAGGTTTGGCCAGTTTTGCGACTTTCGTCCAAAGGTTTGTTTTTCCACATCTGGATCCAAAAGGTTTGGCCAGTTAATGGAGTTAACGAGCCGGATGAAAATGACAAGATTTCAAACCTTTTAGATCCAGATGCGGAAAAACAAACCTTCGAACGAAAGTCGCAAAACTAGCCAAACCTCAGAGACGAAAATGGCATTTTACTCTAAAAGAAAAACTATAGGTTTGTTACCTTTGTAATTGTTCTTGAAGATCCTTACACTTTGCCTCGGTATCCTTACACTTTGTCCTTTCTTCTTCAAGCTCATTATCCAACATTACTATCTTTGACTCTAAAAGGTTGACCCGAGATTGCAACCCAGCTGAACGAACTTCAAGCGAATTATACGACTCCGCCATACACTTCAACTGTGTCTCAGACAAACAATTCAACTTCTGAGCAGCAGTCAACTGAGACTTAACTTCAGATAACTGACGTTCAGTTTCACTTAACTGCGACTTTATGGTTTCGAGATTCTCATTACTTTTAGAAAGTTCGATAGACATATTCTCTTTTTCCAACTTCATCTGTTCAAACTCCTCTAACGAGCATTTCAATAGCGACACGTTTAGTTCAGACGTCGGGACGGAATTTCCGCCATGAGGCGTGTCAGGATCAGAAGTTGTGTCGGAAAACTGATTACAACTGTTTGAATAGTCAACCTTGTTTTCAGGTAACGCAACTTTGTCGATGCAATCCGGACTACTGGCTTCTTCGGCGTCATTCGTTTCATACCCCACAAAGCTGAACCGAAGCTCGCTGGCTTTACCAAGAATACCCGCAACACAAAGGATAAAATCGTTTATATTCATTTTGCGGGATTCGGTCTCGTTGAACTCCTCGAGCTTCTGGAACATTCCGTTCTCTTCTAGAGAAGTTCCCGTCACAGACTTTGCCTCCTTCCGTAAAACTAACATGAAGTTGTAAATACGCGAAATCGCAGCAGCCAATTCTTCGTATTTCCCGCCAACACTATCTTGTACAACTCGGTTGATTTCTTCGTAAAGTTTATCGGTATCGGAATCTTTCGGTAATGAATTCAGTAGATCGGATATTTTAGATTTTAAATTCTCCAACGGATCTGAATCGTTTGACGAATTAGCCAACTTCTCCATCTCCAAGAAATCATCCATAAGCTCCAAACGGTTTGTATTTTCGGAGACTATCGCGGTAGCACAAGATCCAGCAATGCTGACATCATCATCATTTGCTTCTTCTGAAACTGAGGCCATACTAACGGCTTTCAGTTGAGAGTTTGACTGAAGTTGACTTTCCAGACTCTGAAGTTTGCTAACTGTTTTAGCACAGATGGTTCTAGAAGCTTGAAGTTCGGTATTACGTTTAGTCAAAGCTTCTTTCAGCATCTTTGTTTCTTCTTCCATTGCAAGCAAACGCTCGGTCAGCAAATCATTTTCCTTTTGATATTTTTGTACGTTTTCAAGAGAAAAATCGGAAACTGAAGAATAATGCGGACTCGAACCTGTTGTCGGGGGTTTGACCGGAGACCGTTTGACTCGAGTCTCACCGTATTCCCTACCCAAACTATCAACTTCTAGTTTCATTTGCGCCAGTGCTGCGGGCCCCGGTAACTTCTTTCTTACCAGCCCGCGTAATCTTTGACACTCCGCTTCGAGTTTCGCGATTTTCTTCACACCTTCCAAATGCTGCTTGTTTGCAACTTCGGCAGATCGCACACTCATATTCTTTTCTTCGTTACGAATTTCTAACTCTTTAGCAACTATATGCAGTTCATATTTAAGCGAATTTATTTCCCGTTCACATGATTCAACGTTGCTTTTTAGAACCTCGATCTCCGCTTCTGCTTGTGATTTCTCTTCGCTCATTTTAACAAGCATGTTGGAACGATCATGTAGCGACCGTGAAACCGCAGCGTTTTCGGCAGCGGATTGCATGAGTTCTTGATCTAGATTCGCTACCTTTGTGTCAAACTCGAGCTTCATTTTCTCAAATTGTTTTGTTTTTGCGAGAACAATATCGTGCACGGTTTGTTCGTGTTCTTCCTTTAAGTTTCGTATTTGACGCATGCATTCCTTTAACGCACCGTCTAAATGTGTGGCTCGGTCTTCAGCGGTTAGTTTTAATAAAGTAACCGATTCTAGATGGTTCTTCAATGTTGCAGCTTCTGCCTCCGCCTTCTCCCAACCTATGAAATTAAATATTAGAATCGTAAAACGTTTACAATAACAATGATTAAAACGTAATTTACAAACCTGAAACGGCTTCCTCGGCAACTTTAGCGTGTTGTTTGACCAAATTCTCCTTCGTAATCATTTCCGAATGGGCTTCGGAAAGTTGCTCATTCAATTCCTTTACTTCATCTTCTAAACTTTTGATCTGATCTTCGTATACCAATTGTTGATCTTCGTATCGTTTCACTTGTTCATCGTATGTTTTCACTTGATCTTCATATGATTTAACTTGATCCTCCAATCCAGTTAACTCGGAATATTGATCCACAGATATTTGAACGTAATTTGGCTTTTTGTAGCTATCTTGTTTAACCTGAAAGTGAAAATGGCAACAAATAAAAAAACAGAAAAAAATTAACAAACATCTAGGCCTGTAAATGAACCGAACGAACACAAATAGAGGCATGTTCGTGTCCGTTCATTTTAGTTTAACCGAACACGAACATATAATCGAACACATTTTTTTGTTCATGTTTGTTTATTAAGAAAATGGTCATCTTCGTGTTTGTTTATGTTCGTTCGTTTATAAGCTCAACAAACAGTTCACGAATATAAACAAACAAACATAATTTAACAAACATAAATGAGCATAATTGACCAAACATAAACGAACATAAAGTAATTTTTTTATAAATTAGTGATTAATTACGACAAAATCCATTGGAAAACCCAGTATAAGTGGTAGAAAGTTCCTTTTATGTATAATATTTATATAAATATAACTACTTATGTATTGGAATTGAAACGAACATAAACAAATGTAAATAAACGAACATAAACGGACGTTCACGAACACAAATGAACGAACACAACGTGTTTTCATGCTCGTTCGTTTAATTACATGAACAAAAAATTGTGTGTAAATTTGTTAATTTATAAAATAAACGAACTTCCCGCCGAACAAGTTCATGAATGTTGGGTTCGTTTACAGGCCTACAAATATCCACAAGTATATATTAAAAGGTAACCGAACGAACCTTGTCACCCTGAGAACCAGCGGAAGCAGGAACAATAACGGATTCTACTTTCTCAACAACTGTCTTATCAGATGATTTCTTCTTCCAGGGCCAACTCCGGCGATCCATATCTACTGTATAAAACAAACAAATAAACTCAATTTGTCACATTACAAATCAAACCAAAATGATACAGAGCTAATTAGTTAAATGATCTTTATTATACAAAATCAGATTGCTTCAATGTCAAGATTTAGGTAATAATTGTTCTCCCCTGTCATCAAAACTCAATTATCATAATTAAAGGCTTGCATAGGCATTTATTGGGTTTCATAAAAAGCATTCACTTTCACAAATTAGAGAGAGTAACTTTATCAAAAGTTTTTAATGGTATTTACCGTCGGATTATTACAAGAAAAATCAATAACTGATCAAACATTTTTTACACCTAAACCACCGATACTTGCACATGGAAGGATTTGACTGATCAAACATATAACACAAACAATATGGTTTTAAAAAGCGACAAGCGCACAAAAGCGATAAAGTCTAAAACCGAGGTGCGAAGCGCCAAGCACAAAAGGGCACAGTTTTTCATAACCGAAGCACAAATAATTATATATTTCCTATAGCCAGGGCCGTCCCCCCGTGAATCCTAAAAAAATCTTTGGGCCCCAGGCGAGTAGTGAAAACCGGGCCTTAAAATATATATTTCGGGCTCTAAAATATATCTTTCTATAACATATATAAAAAGCTTAAAATATATAATAAAAATTTTGAATCTATATATAAAAAACAAAATTTCGCGCCCTCCGGAGCTTTGGGCCTTGGTCGGCCGCCCGACCCGCCCAGCCCCAAAACCTGCTCTGCATATAGTTTTCTAGCATATTATTTACCCGGTATTTAGACACAAATAAGCTTTATATACGTTTCAGTATTGAAATTACACACGTGTACAACCTGAAAAGCATGTTGTACAACATGCTGCACAAAAATATAAGAAATACATGAGGTGTGAGCCTCAGGGTCAATTTTTTGCCAAAAAATGTGTCTCAGGCTTTTTGTAAAAGGTGTGCCTTATGTGCGGCCTAGGCGTGCTTTTTTAAACCCAGCAAACAATCAGATCCAAGTAAAATTACACAAAAATTTATGGTATATACAATGATATTTCCTGTAAAAACAATGATTCATTTTTTTGTTGTTGAGAGCAAACCTGAAAGGGAACAAAAAAAACGACACAATTTACGACTCGGCACAAGAACTACGAAAATAATCTTCGAGTCTCCACAGAAAATGAGGGACCTTTTCTGCTGATACAGGGCATTCAGAAACCATAGTACCAGCTAAAAGATTAGCAGCATTTTCATCCTCATTGAAAAAAAAGAATATAGATCAAGACCGAACACCAAAACCATAAAAAGAATAAAGAGAAAAAAAAAAGAAAAAAGTGATAAAAAGTCTAAAAATGAAAAGTGACAGAAAGTGAAGGCATAAACTAAACTCAAAGGAATCCAATCCAACTAAAACTTCATTCATCACCAAATCCGGAGAAAATCATCTTCACAGATAAATATATAAATATACATATAATAATATAAAAATATAAAAATTCCGAATAAACACCGACATAATTTAAGCAAAAATCTATCAAACCAAAACAAATTAATTAAAATACTCCAAATTGTAAAACACCTCATCATATACAGATTCCACCAGCAGTTCATAAACCTAATTAATCAATTAACACCTGATTGAGAAAATAAAACACCAAAACAGAATCAACTTTCAATAATTTCTTACAACATGACCTAAAACAATGTAATGTATAAACAAATTGCAATACAGATTGTAATTCTCACAACAATATGTCCAGATTCAAATCTAGTTAGTTAATAAGCAACAAATTAGGGATTAAACATTTAAAAAAGTAACAAAGCACATAATAACCTAACGAATCCACAACTCGATTAGATCAATAACGGATAACATCAAACATGTCGTCTCGATAAACACGCTAATTAATAACTTGTGCAGCAATTAAACATCGAGAAAAAAAATAAAAAAAAATTATATTCACTTACCGGCAACAATGTAGTTCTGAATTAGATGAAATTAAAGTGATTGAAGAAGCTCGATTGAAGAATTATGTGTAGAAGTTGCTGTTGTGGCTAGAGATCTAAATTTTGAAGTTTTGAAGGTTATCTGGAATTGAGATTTTGTGAAAGGTGGAGGTAGTGGTGGCCGGAATTGGTGGCGGTGGTGGCGTACGGCGGAAGATTGCTGCTGCTCTGGGTGCCACTTGAAAACTCAGGGGATTTGAGAAGTTTGTTTGTTTAAAATATCACCATGTATTGGAAGTTACACTTTCACCCCTTGCTTTTGCTTTTAGTGTGTAGACAGAATTTTTAATTTTGGCTTCTTATTATAAGATTTCTACATTTTTAGTATTCTAGGATCACCCTGGTAACAAGATTTTCTTACTTTTTTTTTTTTTCGTAAGTCACTTTTTAAGTCTCTTTGTTTTAGTGGTTTTAACTTGAGTTTAAAATCAAAAAATTTAACGTCTTGAGTTTCTAACTATTCATTTTATAACGTTTTGAGTCCAATTTTGTTTATTTTATAACGTTTTGAGTCCAATTTTGTTAAAAAAAAAAAAAATTGGACTCAAAAGGTTAAAATTTGAACTCAAAAGGTTATAAAAGAAGCGTCTAGGGACTCAGGACGCTAAACATTTTGATTTTGGACTCAAATGGTTAAAAACACTAAAACACAAGGACTCAAAAAGTAATTTACTCTTTTCTTTAACAGTAAATATTACACGGTCTACTTTACACCAATTTTTTAACGATAAATTTGAATCACTAGAGTATTATGTGCCACTAGCGAAATTACCTGATCATATCCATCTCTACTAGATTATAACGCAGAGACACCAAACTCAATAAATCTGGGGAAAAAACCTTTGTAGGAATCGAACCCAAGACATAATGGTTTCTTAAGTCTTATCTTACCTAAGATGTCACTAGGCTATAATGTCATGGACACTTTACACCAGTTATTCTTAACTATTTCATTTAATGAAGGTTTGAACCTGGACCTTCCCTCTAGCTAGCCCCACATTATATTATCCTAACAATTTATATGATCAACGAGTTAACTTATAAAAGGTAGAGTAAATTGTATTTTTCGTGGTTTATGTTTCATCCAGAATATGTGTTGTCTTGACTAACGTAATGTGTTTTGAAATTTTAAGTTTTATCAATCCGTATAATTGTTATAATATGTTTTTGTCTTTAGGACAAGAATTTGTTATTGTTGTGTTTGTTATCAAACATCCTACATTTAGAAACCTTACGTGAAATTCTATCTTTGGAAATCTTGTGTTCTTATAACCATTCTTTCATCGTAATCGTTGTAAAATACGGAACTTGCTTCGTAAATAAAACTTGTACATTACACTTTTTACCTAGTTAAATCATGTTTTATTTCATATTTCACCTTGTTACAAGTTAGGGGAAACATTGTTGCACATTATTACACAACTTAACTAACAAAATTACTCATTATAATGTTTTAAAAAAATAAAAAAATAAAGAAATATGGCAGCCCCAATTCAGCAAAATTCAGCCCATATAGTTGGGTTTTGTGGGCTAGTTTCAAGGTGTAACCCCTTCTAAACACTTCCAAAGCCCAACCCATTGAAACCCTAATCCTTCCCCCTATAAATACCACTTATAACCAGCCTCCCTACCACTTTTGCAACCCTAAAAACTCACAAAACATCCACCAAACCGTAGCTGAAAGCAAGGGTTCGAGTAGATTGACACCCCTTCACGAAAATGAGCATAACTCACTCAATTCTTATCCGATTCACTCGATTCTTTTTCCTACTTGCTTGTATAATCATGGGGTTCGATTCCTAGACTTCTCCTTGGAGAAATCAGACCTGGAAATGCCCCGAAATAGTCCATAAACTTTCTGTTTGTTTTTATGTTCATCAAAAACTTGTTTAAACCTATGCAACTTGTGTCCAACACATCTCATACCTATGTCCTAATGCTTACAACTTATCCCATGGTTGGTTAAGCTTAAAAACAAGGTTGAGACATTTAAAATCAGAGGATTAAACCTCATAAACTTGGTGTTTTGTTTAGGGTTTTTAACCCACAAGTCATGTCAAACTTTGTCTTTGATACATGAGTGATTATGGAACAACTTGGGTTGTCCAAACATACAATCCTCACATGATTTGATGATTTCTCTTAGTTAGTGTGTATATTTCTTATTCTTTATTGTATGTTCATGACCCTCCTTGGTTGTTTTTTTTACATCAAGTGTAGTGGTGAACACATAGAGGTGCCTAAATGGAAGACTTGATCTTCCTACCTCCTACATGACTTCTATGACATTTAGAGGTACCAAAATGAAGATTTTAATCTTCTACCTCATGCTTGAACTATTGGACATATATTATATAACCTAAATATATTATTCGAATAATCGAATCTTTGATGATGAACTAGTGTTCATATGTCGGGGTACTAGATTACATCATCCTAGACTATGATAACTTGTCACGATTCTAATGGAACCTTGTTCCATGAAAACATCTAAACTCCTTCGAGTTTCCTAGTGTCAAGAACAAGCATCATATGTACTAAATGATTATTTTCCATGTTATTCTCATATCTTATTTTTATGTTGTTTTAAACACCGAATCTCGACTCTAAACATACTTGAACCTTAACCCTTATACATTCGGACTCTAAATCTCTACTCGTCAACAATTGGATAATCGGAAAACATATGCAAACTTTGTGAGTATACTCGTATTTCCCCCTTTTTACTTTTACCACTTTTGGGGTGTAACATGTTTACCTATTAACTTACACATGAACACTTTATTAAACACATGAACGTTCCTATAACATGCTTGTATACGTGATGACTTGATACTTTAAACTTGGGTTATTCTTATGTGTTGAACTTATCATTAACTTCGTACGAGCCAAACCTTGACATATGTAGCGCTATAGGATTAACGACCCGCCCGTAAACTTGAGGTTATGTCTTGAGCATATTGCGTTTTCTTGGTTTGATATGTTAGACACATGCCATGTTTAAATGTTTATCTTGAATCACATGCTTGCTATGAGGAATTGTTCAAACTTATCTTTTGCTATGTACGTATCAAACTTGTATACTCGCCTTTGCTTTTGCATTGAACTTTATTTTAAACATGTTACAGGTTGAGGACGATGATGCTATGAAATGAAGTAGCGTTGATGCCTAGATACACATATAGACGTTAGGGTTTAAAATGTTGTATCAAAATTTTGTTATGTTATCATGTTGTTTTGTTAAACTTGTCGTATTTGAATATCTTGTAATGTTGACTATTTGAAGTTATGAAATGAAATGAAATTTGGATTTTCTAAATATTGTCACAAATAGCGTTATGATGTCTCTAGCAATCTTCACACTTCGTCTCATCCCGATGTTTCCGCCATTGGTTGGGGTGTGACATATGGAGGCTCTCAGAATTAGGTGTCCCAATTTGTTCAAATTGGAGAGGAAAAAACGGTGTAAGTTAGCGGATCGTATTAAACAGTATGATGGCAATTGGGAGTTGGCGTGGGACTGACCAGAGTTCCTAGTTCGGAAGTGGAGATGCAAAAGTTGGAGACTTTGTTAGGTGTGATGGAAGGGCGCTCCTTGAGTTTTGGGTAGAGATTCTTGGTGCTGGAATGGGACAGGGCAGAAGGATTCGGACTTTTCGGTTCGTGCTCTGAAGAAGGCTATGGTGGAAGAATATCAGCAGGTTGGGTATGGTATGTACTGGATCAAATGGGTGTCGATTAAGTGTAGCATTAATGCTTGGAGGGCTGTAGGTCAGCGGATTCCAACCAAAACGGAATTAAGAAGGCACGATGTTTTGACATGATCTGTTACTTGCTCCATGTGCGAAGATTAAGACGAAGCAGTGGAACATCTTTTCACCGGTTGTGTCGTGGCTATGAGGTCTGGACGAGGATTGCTGCTTGGTGCAGGATTCCGCCTATCTACGCATTTGATGTTAAAGATTTGATGAAGTTATATAAAACTGCAAAAGGGAACAAGAAACGGAAAAAGATTATTCATGGAATCATTATAGCATCGATGTGGGCTATTTGGTTGGCGCGAAATGATAAGGTGTTCAACAGGAAGGAGGCTAAACCGGCGGTCATTGTAGAGAAGATCAAAGCAGATACGTTTTGGTGGTTTAAAAATAGGATTTCATGTAATAATCTTGTTTGGAACGAGTGGTGGAAAAACCCTATGTATTTGATGTAATGGTTTGGGCATAAGTCCTCGCTTTGAGGACTTTTTACTTTTGTTAATGAAGTTGAATGTTCAAAAAAAAAAAACCGAACACACTGATACCGATATTATATTATTATAGTGTGACACTAGGTTAGAATCCCGTGTATTACAAATGTTGCATAAATGTAATTTTATATAATAAATAATAAAGAATACATATCTTTAAAAAAACTCTTATATTGCACGTGTTGAATAAAATATAATGTCATATGTTAACACAAATAATCATCAAGATTTATCTTTTAAAATTGAAAATTGATGTACAGTTTATTATTATAACATTTTACTTTGTTTTTGATATACCCGTTTATTATTATAACATTTTACTTTGTTTTTTTATTTTGCATAAATTTAATTTTATATAATAAATAATAAAAAAGATATGCCTTTAAAAAAACTTGTTATCTACTATAATCATAATAAAAAACATTTTTAAATGTACTATTTATTATTATAACATTCTACTTTGTTTTTTATATTATTATAACATTTTACTTTGTTTTTTATTTTGTATAAATGTAATTTTATATAATAAATAATAAAAAATATATATCCTTAAAAAAACTTGTTATATACTATAATCATAACAGAAACAAAAATTTATTCTTATCTAAATATTTATTCTTATTTAATATTTTGTTTAAAATTATTATTATTATTATTTAATATGAGAGATAAATAGTAAAATAAGGTGAGAAAGGAACAAC
The DNA here is from genome assembly GCF_002127325.2 of Helianthus annuus. NCBI lineage: Eukaryota > Viridiplantae > Streptophyta > Magnoliopsida > Asterales > Asteraceae > Helianthus > Helianthus annuus. The sequence continues at coordinate 36,842,155 of NC_035444.2, read as the reverse complement.
AGAAGTAGTGACATGTGCCAAAAAAAAAAAAAAAAAGTTCCATTTATTAGTGCAGGAAGATTTGTCCTTTAGGCACTATTTCTTTACTATTTTACTTTCTGTTAAATTACTCAATGCATGCATAGGTAGGTGATTCTGTGTCCTAAGATGAAACTAAACGAAAATTGAATAAAATGTGTGAAATACAAAATAGAATGTAAGAAATATAGAATGGGTAAAATTACGAAATTATCATCGAAATGTTATGAGATTACAACATTTTCTAATAGATTATATATTATTAATTAAAAGAATGTTGTGTTGTTGCATAAATTTGTGTCACAAACGCCAAATCATGTCTCAATACATTGTAGGGCCTCCACGCCCAAGACTTATTTCTTAATGAATCATTAATCAAATCACGTGCATAAATGTTGATAATCTTATAAATCATAAAAGTAATTTGATATGCTAGACATGACATATATATTTTTATATCAATTCATAAAATTTAATCATTTTTAGTTTTATAAAATAAAATAACTTTATTTACAATACCTAACTAGATTGTTGCCATAGCCGCGCGTTGCGGCGGCGACATCTTAGTTGTTTTTAGATGGCTACATGTTATGTGATGTATTAACCATATAAAGTGTTTCGATGTACCCGATCTAACTCGGTGTAACCTATATAGGCATTGCGGCTACAGTGTACGATGATGACGTTAATGTGTGGTGTCTGCACGTAACGTTACGTGTTTTTGACCGTCACCCTCGTTACGTTTGCGATATTAACGTAATTAGACATAGATAAAAAGAGTATGTTTCGTACGTTGCGGTGTAGAGTCGTGAAAGTAAATTTAGATAGCGACGTAAAGTCTTAAAAGTAATTAGGCATTAATATGGTTAATTAGACATAAATACTTGCTTAAAGAATAAGGGGTGTTGGTTTCAATTTAGAAAATATAGGGACGAACATTTGTTTTTATGATATATTAAATAAAAAATTTAAAATTATGTGTAACTAATTAGTTTTAGCAAGTCAAATATAAGTATTATCTTGAGAAAAAGATTATAGTTATATGTGAGTATCATCACATAAATCCAAACCATGTTTGAAAAAAAATAGAGGGGGCATGGATCGAACTCCCAACCTCTTCTTTATAATGTTACAAACAAACCACCAAAGCACATTTGCATTTTGTTTTTGTCTACTCAAAGATTACTTATATATAAAGAAAGGCGGTGGCGGTTATACCCACCGACCTTTTGTTTTAATACTATATAAATGTACACTATTTAGATTTAGATCACGATACGTCCTAAAACTGCCATAGAACATCGACAACCAATTTCAACTAATCAACGTTTACAAGTTAAACAAATAGTCTGTTACATACTCAAAATTATTAACTTCAGGAGACCAGGAATGTCATGTTGAAAATGTGAATAAGCCAGTAATAATATAATTAATTGAAAATATCTTCATCAAGAATTTTATTTTTTGGTTTTTAACGATTTAACTTCAAAGTCACAAATATGTCTATTGCGTCATTTTAGAATGCTTTAAAAAAAAATTAATTGAAGTTTTTTTTTTTTTTTTTTTTTTTGCAGTTTTACTCTAGTTTGTTAGGTGAATTTTTTTTTTATATAAGGATAGCAGATAGACGAGCAACAAACTGCGCCGCCATCGTTTTCTGAATAGAAAACCCTAATCTACTAAAAACAAAGCCCCGCCCCTGAGGGGTCGAAAAGTTGCTATGGACCACACGCTGAACTCTAGACAAGAACCGAACTGCCTCCGGCGTCAAGGAGCCAAACGTGTCAAACGCCAGGAGGACAAAGGCATGCTGATTATCATCACAAATTTTAGCGTGCTTTTCCACAATCATCATGTAAGAACACAATCATCATGTAGGACCTTCAAGAAGTTGTCTAGAGTGGTTTAAAGAAACTACATTTGAAAAAAACGATTATTTAAGAATTCGCCCACCTATTAATATGTTGTATATAATATGAAAGATGAATTATAATTTTAAAAATCACTCACACAAAAAAAAAATATGACACCTACACATCCAATATAGAAGTTACTATAGCATAGCAGGTTTTTTATGTGTACATCATCATTGATATTTGAAAGTGACAAATAGCATTTGGAGACGTCACTTTAACCACCTCCATTTATTTTTGGTATGTATTTGGAAGTGTCTCTTTAACCCCTCAATTATCTCTTGTATAAGTTTGGAAATTCACTTTGACCCTCTATTATTAATTTTAATCGTACTATTATATCTACCACCATTTCCGAGCTCGCCTACCTGATTACTTAATTTCAAACTTCAAAATGTTGGCACTAAAAGTGAGATTCATATGTTTGAGCTTAGTACGAACGAGTTTAGGTCAATTTTCTATTGTGTCCTGAAATTTGGTTCAGTCGTTAACTGGTATGTCCTCTCTAGTGGAGACGTATGTTTGATTCTTTCTTAAGCCATTTTCGATGGACATCTGGGTGAAGGTAAAATACAAAAAACGTAATGTCAAAGTTAACTTATTTTATGTATTCTGAAAACGCTTGTTATGATTGTATATATAGAGAAAGGGGGTTATGCTAAAAATACTATTTATTTGTTTGTGTCAAAGTGTGAGAAGGTTTATGGAACTTTAATCAAATGAAATAATAGTTGAGATGACCTAAACGTCATATAGTGTTTAGCCAAGCCCCATGCCTCCCCACCCATTCCCCTCTATTTGGATGAATTTGATTAGGCCAACATGGCTGAAAAACAAGGTTCACAAAAGTATAGCCCTTTAGCACTCGTCATTGCACTCACAGTCTCACAAGACCCTCTATGACACCTCTTTAGCGCCTCCTTTGGTGCCCACGCAACGGTGTTCAACGCATTATTGGTTGATGTGAAGGTGGGGCGCCACTCTACACCTGTTAGCCTAAGGGATTCGAGGAACTTCTTGAATCACACAAATATAGAGGGGTAAAACTACAAAAGCAGGCCATTATTGACTCTTATTAATTTTCATCAATTTCTTTAAATGTAAATAACCTTTTATAAGTTATTTTTTTGAATTATACCACAAAATCATACATTCATTTATCTTTAATCTAAGTATAGTATTATCACATAAAATATATAATAAAAAGAGATAAAAAAATTAAGTGTAATATACTGGGTGTAAAATTTCAAGATAGTGTTCTAATCTCGAACATGGTGTTTTAATTATTTCAACATGGTGTTTTAGTTGTGCCCATGTGTTTAAATTATTTCAACATGGTGTTTTAGCTATTAACAAATTAAATTCTGTTTCCGATCATATTTTTATGCATTTACGATTACCTCTTTAGAATATTTCGTGCTTCTTAGTTACATCCTACATATTTTAGACACCAATGTCTATTTAGCATTTAGCATAATCCCACCCTACACAAACACACTTTATATTTATATGGAACATTAACCAACTAACATAAATAAATAAAATGGAACATTAACCAACTAACATAAATAAATAAAAAATAATAATTTCCTTACAAATGAACAAAAAGAGATAAAATTGTTCATTATATGTTTGTATTCGTACATTTCGATTATAACTCTATGTGTTCTCTAGCTTTCATTCATAAGGTTGTTTCTTAGTTTAAAGTTCAATATTAAAATATAGTCTAAAAAATATTAGTATATATTGATAGAAGTTCAATATTAAAATACAGTATAAAAATATTAGTATATATTGATGAATAGATTAATACTTCGTTATACAAAGCATTCTCTTATCTTAATACAACTAAACAAACACATTGTACAACTTTAAAATGACTTCTTTACATGAGGGGAGCAAAATGCACATTAGCCATGTGTAATGGACTAACGCGTAAATAGAAAGAAAAGGAAGAAAGTGGAGGGTCAGAATTACACAAACTTAGTAGATTAAGGAGTAGAGTGTAATATTAATTAATTAAATCCAGTTAAAAGACAATGGGAGGGAATAGACATGGTTTAGATATTATTTTAATATTATAGGATATAAACATTACAAATACCCCCTTAATAATAATTAATATTACAATTGGAAGGAATAATCATAGTTACATTTACCTTTTAATTAAATTACAGATGTTATAAGTATTTTTTTTATTAGTTTTAAGAGCAAACTGAAGTCAATTGTGTAAACATAAATATTAACTAGTTTAATACCCGTCCGTTGGACGGATTACGCTAAGGTAACAAACAAAGATAATGTATATTGATGATGTTTCGGGTTGCTTAGCCTTTTCCTCTTTTCCATCTCCTATACGCTGATGTTTAATTTTGTGTACACCTAGTTTAATACCCGTCCGATGGACGGGTATATTAACGTCATAATGAAGTATTTTTTTAATCTTTGCATTCTATACCGATCCGGTGGACGGGTGTATTAATAGTATAATAAGATAAGGGATTCTTCTTACCTCGCCTAAGTTGGCTCTTGCACCCATAAACTGCTTATATAAGTGTACCATCTATAACCCATTTTCAGACTAACTTACATAAAAAAACCAGCTCTTATTTTAAAATCCAACATTTCGACCCAATGCATTATCCAGCGAAACACAACGAAAAATGGTGAAAAATATATGCAACTTTTTTTTACCATCCGAAAGAAAATTTATTGCAACCCAACAAAACAACAAAATCCTCTTAGCAAGAAGCTAAGGAGGGCCCAACAACATAAACACCAGAAAGAAAGAAAAAAAAACAAGAGCAACATCAGGCCCTACCCAAAAACCAAGCAAGTGAAGTTACACCAATTCTCCATGCTAAGACCTGTACTATGGCTTCTTTGCAGCATCTACCAGGAGTTACTTTTAATTTCTTTCAAAGCAGATAAAGGCGAGACAAACTTTCTGTTGAAAACCGCCTCGTTGCGGCTGATCCAAATACTCCAGATTGTCAGCATGAGAATGGCATAAACTATCTTCTTTTTCGAATCTGTGTCCAAATTTAGCCCATGATTAAGAATTGAAACCACAGACGAGAATACACCCAATAAAGGAACATTCAGCCATCTACAAACCATCCACCACACCGATTTCGCGAAGTGGCACTTGACAAGAAGGTGGTCAGCGTTTTCGTTCATTATGCCACATATCGGGCATGGCCATCACGTTACGCCAAGGCCATAGTCGCCGGAATTTTACCGGTTGTGGTGCTCCATACAAAACAGTTCACCTTCGACACCACGATCTACTCCAAATGAACTAATTTAGAATCCCCCCGAATCGCTACTTTCCTTTGGCTCTTGCCTAACCTGCTTAACCGAGAAGTCTACCATCCGATCAACATGCCTCCACCTCCAAGCATCACTTTCTTCCTTCATGGGCCTGCTGAGACAGAACATAATACAAGTCATTCCAATCAAACAATAACGTGCCTTCTTGTAGTCTTTAGAAACTTCAACCAATGAGAGGGCACTAACAAAACACATGATTATTAGCACTCCCATTCATGAGTTTCCGAATGTTGACGCAAACACAACTTGTATATAAAACAATCGTGTTTAGTTACAAAATATGTCATTTTCTCTTTTGATTTTTTTAAATTTGGCATAATGCAGCAACCATTATAAGTAATAACATAAAAACATAATTTAAAGAAAATTAAAAAATAAATGGGTCAACCTGAACCCAAGATTCAACGAAACCCGTTTAGCCTAGGGATGAGCATATGGTACCGGTACCGAATTGCCCATACCCCGTTTTTTTGGTACCGAATCGGACCCACTTTTTGGCGTTTTCGGTACCGGTATTTTACCGAATTTTACCCTTAAAATACGGGTACCATACCGTACCGAACATTTTCGGTACCGGTACCGATACCCAAATTTGGCGATCGGTACCAGTAATTTCGGTACCGGGAAATTCGGTGTCGGTACCGAGCTCATCCCTAGTTTAGACCGAACCCAAACTCGCAACTTCCGTGTTAGGTTTGTCATGTGTTCCAGCTATGAAAAATACAATTATTTGATTTTTCAAGGATGCTCGCTAAAATAGGTTGACCACACACTGTATGGCAAGAAGCAAGAATTTCAAAAGTACAGCTTGGCACTTTATTACTATCCTTTTATAGTTCGATATCATCACTCAGCCCACCAACTTCAGAAAGCTCCTGGAGATTAAACCACAAATTAAGCATCAACGGAGACCAAACTTGTAACTACACCCGAACCTGATTTCATACTTGGTGCTTGACTCCTTATATATTGTACATACTTAACAAAGTATATACTACTTTCAGAATAACTCAAGCATGATACAAAACATTTATGCAAATACGAAAGTATTAAGATGAAATAACAGAAGTACATGCTTTACAATTCAAATGTGCTATACAACTAAATAACATGTCTTGGATAAGTATTTCCTAGGAGAATTTCCATCACACAACATATATATGCAAAAGCCCCCTGTAAAATTATAAAGGGGATCATTTCGATCCATTTAGCTTGAAACAGTCATTTTGGGTTACTTTATCTCCAACATGTCAACAGTTAAAATTATATAAGTTAGCTAAAACTAAAATGTGTCAAACAGGTAGAAAGTCACCCAAAGTATATTCAAATGTTTAAAACCTTCGCTTCCCAAAAAAATAGATTACTGTTAATAGTGTATAGTTTATATTTGTATTATAAACTTTACTAATTTATAATATAATAAATGGACAAAGAAGTGTTGGCGGGTCGACCAAACTGACCAGACCCATTTTATTATAGCCGGCATAAGAGATTAACAGTTTTAACCCTTTAACCCCCCCCCCCCCCCATTGTCACCTCTGGTAATTTAGAAATATATCTTGGAACAGAGGAGGTATTACAAACTTCATTGATTTTGAAAGTTTACAAGAGATATTCACATTTGTAAAAAAATAAAAATCTTGAAAGACATGCTTACTTTCGATAAGGAGTTAAAATTCTCCCAAGTTGAAAGCCATAGATATATGCTAGGAGGACCCAAATACCCTACTTCTGCTTTTCCCTTTCAAATTTTTGAAGGAAGTCCCTTCCCATGTTTAAAACCATACATGCATGCATAAGTTAGTACTTGTGTATGGCAACGGAAGTAAAATAAATACCACTACTAAAATATGAAAAAAAAACACACACATCGAAAGAGAGAACAACCTTCCATTAGGGGTAGGCTCCCTTGTGAGGGTAGCCTCGTCCAAATTAGCAGTCCTTGCATCATGAATAAATTATTAAAAAAACTAAAAAAAGGAAAAAAAAACAGAAATGTGGGTGAATCAAGACACTTATTGACCCATTAACCGTGCGTACATTTTTTCCCAACAGAAATGAATTGTGCTACATATGGACACATAAATCATTAACAAATTGAAAATTAAATTTTTGTTAGTACTGACTGATGGTCTTGGATATTAATCATTAATTTAATAATAATTAAAAAAACTTGAAAGATAAGTTTTGATATACCTTTAGTTGTGATGCAACATAATCTTCCTGATTAGCTTGGCCAGCATCGAGGACCCGTTGGTGATTTTGTACCCGAAACCGTAAATGGATTATGAGTTGTCAGCCATGTGTATGGATTGAAAGGTAATCTGTAAACCTGCTCCAAAATTTCACAATTCAAATCGCAAAAATGAACAAATAACATAAAACTGATAATGATAAGGGTTGAAAGGTGGAATACGAACACATATACGCCGCGTGTTTCCCCTCGCCGGAGAAGTACCACACCACAAGCCAATTCTGTATAGTTTCTCTATCGTATTACATGAACTAATATAGAAATAACATGTCATAAAAGCTAATGTCACGAATCCGGTCACAAAACTATTTGATTTCAAGGGCAGGATCATCCCAAATGGAGGTTACACTATTTGGGAATAATAGAATATATATAAACCTTTCAAATTGAGCTGCTAAATTGGGAAATTGTAAACAACTAACCTCAAATTGATCTGCTATATGAAGAGCAGAATGACAATCCTTAACAATAATTTGTAGAATAAGAATTTTTTTGTTTGAGAGCCTCTGTTTACATTATATAAGAATATATTCTTAACTGAAATGGTTAGAGTTGTGGAGTCATGGGCAGTTGTGGAGATAATGGGTAGGTAACTACTAATAACCGCTCAAAACTAACGTGAATATGGGGAGTGAAAACAGGGATCCAGGTAACTACTAATAACTGCCCTAAACCGCCGTGAACCGCCACCACAGCGGTTATTTTTGTGAGTTTAAACGGCTGAGATTTCATCTCAGCATGATCCGACGGTGAAGATGGATTTGAAAGGTAACTTCCACTTAATGGGTTCCATATATATATATATAATTACAACAGCTATAACAACAATTGAGCATTTGTTTTACAAAAGTTAGTGTCGTGTGGCGTTTCGGATCTATAAATGTGTAAGCATAAATATTATTAATAATAATTACAACAGCTATAACAACAATTGAGCATTTGTTTTACAAAAGTTAGCGTCGTGTGGCGTTTCGGATCTATGAATGCCAGCCATGTTGTTTTGTTTATGATTATGACTTAGTGATCATGCCCCAACTCGCGACCACTGGGCCACCAAGAAACGTAAACACTGATGTCACACGCGTTTTCTTAATTGTTAACTGGTTGAGCCACTTCTAAACAGGGCCGTTTCAAGCTTTTTGGAGGCCCAAGGTGAAATGAATTTTTAAGGTCATTTTTCCTTTTTTGTTTATTATAAAGGATACTCATTTATCTGTGTTTGTAACCAAACAAAAATCTAACACAACTATAAGATATAATGATTTGCTTGTATAAGGAATCAAATAAATCTTAAACAATAAGTTTGCACTAATATTAACAGTTAGCATATTAATTTTCTTTTAAGCAAAAACCCTATTTTTTAGAGACCCTAGGTCCAAGCCTGAATTAATTGTACTATTAGTCCGGACATGCTTCCAAAGGATACTTAAGATTGACCTGAAACTCTAACTCATTTAAAAATGTTTTCAAGTAAAGACTATCTTCAAACATTTAATCTGTTTTACTAAGAAAATAAGATTGTTTAATAAAAATGAAAAAGTAGTTAAATAATAATAAGCTTGTTATTGGTTGATGTGGAGATGGGGCATCACTCGACACCTGTTAGCCTAAGGGATTCGCGGAACTTCTTGAATCACACAAATATGAAGGGGTAAAACTAGAAAAGCCGACCATTATTGACTCTTATTAATTTTCATCATTTTTTTTAAATGTAAATAACCTTTTATAGGTTTTTTATTTTTTTGAATTATACCACAAAATCAAACATTCGTTTATCTTTAATCTAAGTATAGTTTATCACATAAAATATATAATAAAAAGAAATAAAAAAAATTTAAGTGTAATTTACCAGGTGTAAAATTTCAAGATAGTGTTCTAATCTCGAACATGGTGTTTTAAACGTTATTTCAACATGGTGTTTTACTTGTGCTCATGTGTTTAAATTATTTCAACATGGTGTTTTAGCTATTAACAAATTAATTTTTGTTTCCGATCATATTTTTATGCATTTACGATTAGTCAATTACCTCTTTAGAATACTTCGTGCTTTTTAGTTACAGCCTACATATTTTAGACACCAATGTCTATTTAGCATTTAGCATAACCCCATCCTACACAAACACACTTTATGGTTATGTAGAACATTAACCAGCTAACATAACTGAATAAAAAATAATAATAATTTTCTTAACAAATGAATAAAAAGAGATTGTTCGTTATATGTTTGTATTCGTACATTTCGATTACAACTCTATGGGTTCTCTAGCTTTCATTGACAACGTTGTTTCTTAGTTTAAATTTCAATACTAAAAATATAGTATAAAAATATTAGTATATTGATAAATATATTAATTAAAAATATAGTATAAAAATATTAGTATATCTATGCTATATAATAAAAGAAACCAACTTTAGAACACTTGTCATTAATCTAGACCATTCTTAATTGTAGATAATTATTATCTAATTTAAATCAAATTAATATAAATTTTATCATGGATGAACACTAAAATAAGATTTTTTATAATATTAAAAAAATATTAAATATATTCTAATTTGAGGTTGTAATCATTATCTTGCGAAGATAAAAACAATCCGATCAAGGATCACGATCTTAACATCATGTTTAAATTTAACATAATAATTTCATTTTTTTATCTTTTCATTAAAATATTTAACATTTTTATATAAAACACGTTAAATTGAGTTTTAGCTAAATATTTAACATCTATGTCTAGATCTATACTTTATATAATAAAAAAAACCAACTTTGACACACTTGTCATTATTCTAGACCATCCTTAATTGTAGATAATTATTATTTAATTTAAATAAAATTAATATAAATCTTTCAACCCTAAATTATTGGCATAAACTTAACTTCAAATCGTAAAGTCTTATCTAAACAAAAAAACATTGTATGCATATTATTTATTGTTAATGTTATTAGTGTTAACTATGAGAAATTATATTAAACAACTTATTAATCAAACCAAAAATTTAAAATAGTATTAACCTAATTTAAAAAATAATAAAAAAATCCATTTTTATTCAACCCGCACAACAAACGAGGTTCTTAAAGATATAATTTTAAAGATTTTTTTAACAATAGATAGACCCGTGTAATACACAGGGTTTTTAAATATATAATATTTTTTATTATTTGCTATATAAAATTAGCTTTATTCAACCTGTACAATACACAGAGTTTTTTAAAATATAATTTTTTTTATTATTTAGTATATAAAATTATATTTCTTCCACCCGTGAATACATAGGGTTTTTTTTTAAATATAACTTTTTTATTGTTTCGTATATAAAATTTCATTTATTCAACCCGCACAATAAACGAGGTTCTTAAAGATATAATTTTTTTATTATTTAATATATAAAATTATATTTACTCAATACATGTAATAAATGAGGTTTTTAAAAATATAATATTTTTATTTAGTATATATAAAATTACATTTATTCAACTCGTGTAATACACGGGGTTCTAAACTAGTATTGTAAATAGATTAATACTTCACTATACACAGCATTCTCTTTTCTTAGTACAACTAAATAAAAACGTTACTTCTTTACATGAGGGGAGCAAAATGCACATTAGTCATGTGAAATGGACTAATGCGTAAATATAAAGAAAAGGAAGAAAGTGGAGGGTGAGAATTGCACAAAATTTGTAGATTAAGGAGCAGAGTGTAATATTAAATCCAGTTAAAAGACAATGGGAGGGAATAATCATGGTTTAGATATATTATTTTAATATTATAGGATATAAACATTACAAATACCCCCTTAATAATAATTAATATTACAATGGGAAGGAATAATCAAAGTTACATTTACCTTTTAATTAAATTACAGAAGTTATAAGTAATAATTTTAATTAGTTTTAAGAGCAAACTGAAGTCAATTGTGTAAGCATAAATATTATTAACAATAATTATAATAGTTATAACAACAATTGAGCATTTGTTTTACAAAAGTTAGCGTCGTGTGACGTCTGATCTATGAATGCCAGCCATATTGTTTTGTTTATGACTATGACTTACTGACCATGCCCCAACTCGCGACCACTGGGCCACCAAGAAACGTAAACACTGATGTCACACACGTTTTTTTAATCGTTAACTGGTTGAGCCACTTCTAAACAAGGTCGTTCCAAGCTTTTTGGAGGCCCAAGACGAAATGAATTTTTGAGGCTCTTTTCTCCTTCTTTGTTTATTATAAATGATAATCATTTATCTGTGTTTGGAACGAAACAAAAATCTAACACAACTATAAGCCATAGTGATTTGCATGTATAAGGAATCAAAGAAATCTTAAACAATAAATTTGCACTAATATTAATAGTTAACATATTAATTTTCTTTTAAACATAGACCCTGTTTTTTTGAAGACTTTAGACAGTTAGACCCAAACCTGAATTAATTGTACTATTTCTCTGGCCATGCTTCCAAAGGTTATTTAAGATTGACATGAAACTCACTCATTTAAACATGTTTTCAAGTAAATACCATATTCAAAGAGACATTTAATCTGTTTTACTAAAAAATTAAGATTGTTTAATTAATAAAAATGAAAAAGTAGTTAAATAATAATAAGCTTGTGGTAGAAGGGAGGCATAATTTGTCATTGTGCTTAGCTGTAAACAAGTCTTATTGCAAAGGGACCACCATCACTCACACTCTACAGCTCATCACTCGAGTATGACCCAACCCAACCCATCTGCGCTCCAGGGGAACCCTACTTCATCTATCAATATTACATTATATTACCCATATAATATGATGATTTTATGTTATGTTGACTTATATGAAATTTAAAATTTGTTATATTAGATGTTTAAGATATTTTGACAAAATCATAAATAGAAAAATATACTATTTATAACAAGAATACAATATATAACAAAAATGTCACATCTTACATTTTATGAACCCAACTATTAATTATGAGGATTTTGCTTGCAAGTAAAATAAATATATATGAAAATTATGAAAGCTAATATTATTAAGATATCAATATAAACTCTGCTGGTTCATTTTTAGTTGGACGGGCATAAATTTAGATGATAAATAAAAAACATTTTTTAGCATTACTTGTTTAGAAACTAATATAAAGGTAGATCATGGACGTGCATAAATGTTTAGATGATATATAAAAAAAAACTTATTAGCATTACTGCGCAAAACTAATATAAAGGTAGATGAATTTGGTTTTGTCAAAAATGGTATTAACAGAACTTTATGATGAATTATTACAACAAATCTTTGTATATCACTCGATGAACTCTCAATACATATACACAAACAAGATCAGATCATCAACTTAACGATCTGATTACACCAGAATTAACAGAGAAACTCAGATGAAGAAAACCCTAATTCTACGATGTCATTGTGTAACGTTGAAGACAGAGAGAAAGAAACTTCTGGAGAAATATCTTTTCCCCCAATAATGAGCTTTGAGATCAAAAGCCTTTTATAGCTGGTCCAAGACTCGCCCGATTCGGAGCTCCACACTGCTTCAAGTCTTTACTCTAGAGAGCCCGGCCCACTAAGTCCAGTCTGCTACTTGACAGTCCATTTAGTCTTATAAGCCCAAAATAACTCTTGAGCAGTCCATCAACAGTAGGCCCAGTAACATACAAAATAAAAGAAAATTATATTAAAACAACATAAAATAAATAGTTTGTAATATAACTGGAGAATAAAAGTGTATTGTATACTTTCAACACCCCCCCCCCCAGTTGTATTACCAAACATCAAACAAACATTTTTGTTTTAAATGTCAGCCTGTTGATTCTTCGACTTAACAGCCTGTTGGTTCTTTGACTTAACACCATCATCTTTTATATAAATACGGATAGAAACCCTATAAACAAACTTGAACCATGTCCACTTGATAGATGCGTCGGGCCGTGTCCTGGCAAGCGAACCCATATCCGCACCTCAGTCTAGTAGCAGCAAGCATTTAGCCCATCTTCAAAACAGCCCAACTTTAATGAAGTGTATTATGTAAAAATAGCAAATAAAATAAAACACACTTTCAACATACCAAACACAATTCAAGAAACCTATTTATAACAAACCTCAAGACTACAACAGATAACAACTCACAATACGAACACTCTCACTCACTCTAGTTAGATCATCAATTAGACGATCTATTCTAACTCACAACACTATGATCTAACAGGAGATTACAGCAACGTAACAAACTCTAGATCCAACCGTGATAACAAACGAGAGAGAGAGACAAAGTAAAAATCTAAACACCAACACATATATCACAAACACTAGGTTAAAACCCCGTGTAATACACGGGCTGAATAAATGTAATTTTATATGCCAAATAATAAAAAATATATCTTAAAAACCTTGTTTATTACACTGGTTGAATAAATGTAATTTTATATACCAAATAATAAAACAATATATCTTTAAAAATCTCGTTTATTACATGTGTTGAATAAATGCAATCTTATACATTAAATAATAAAAAATTATATCTTTAAAAACCTCGTGTATTGTATGGGTTGAGTAAATTTAATTTTATATATTAAATAATGAAAAAAGTTACATTTTTAAGAACCTCATGTATTATATGGGTTGAGTACATGTAATTTTATATACCAACCAATAAAAAGCTGTATCTTGTTATATCTTTGAAAAACCCTGTATATTATAAAGCCTTTGGACTAAACATGATAATCTGTACAGAACACACCACTAGATCTAAAGGATTCAGCACTTACAAGAATCCTAGATCTATTTTGCGTACCAGTAAAACTAATGATACCCTTGAGAGAAAATCCGGAGTACAATTGAAGACATCGATAGAGCTACAAACCTTAACATACACAAACATTAAGGAATAAACCCTAATCAAACAGACAAGGATTAACAAGATTTTATACCAAACATTTAGACAGAGACTTGTCGACAAACCACAAGAAATTCAAAAAACAAACAATTATAATCAGAGAACAAATACAAACCTTATGATTAACACAGTCATAACGGCCCAGACAAAGTAGACAAAGATGCATGAATCCTTTAAGTATTAACTTCATGAATCATGATTAACATCATATCTAAGATACAACTAAATATGAAAGTTGAAAAAACTTTAATCTACTTACTGAATCAAACCACTAAGCAGCACCAAATCATTTCCATAACTAAAGCAACACAAGAGCAATTTTGAGATTTAGAGAAACTGTAACACGAAAAGAAACACACAGTTTGAATAATATTGATTAATACAAGTAACAAGTAGATTTACCAAGACAATAGCAAACAATCTTGCAACCACATTATAACCAATAAATCACAACAAGATAACATAGAAATACAGGGTGTGGCTCTCCTTGTTATCAATACCGGTCCCCCTAACCCGGTCAAACAATGCCTAAAACAATTAAAATCGTGGAAATAACAAAAAACAAACTAGAGTCAAGAATGGAACGATCTAACCTCGGGAGCGCCCTATATAAGGGTAATCTTCTTCACGCACCAAGAACCGTAACCTTCACTTACGGTTACGAGTTCATAGTGAAGAACAAAAGAAACATTTTCCGCAGCCAAAAGAAACCCAAGATTTTGGGATAAAACTTTTGATTTTTTGTATTCACCAGATAAACTGAACTGGCCATATCCCACAAAAGTTGAATAAACAGATCTTACACGTCCAGTTTTTGCCTTCGATGATCAAATAAAGAGTCTTCCAACCGCCAATTAGGTTTAGAAACACTTACAGTGCAATCGTGGAATACAGACTATGAACAGATCAAGCAAATGCAGATACCGTATCCTTCGGAACAAATGCAAGAACTGTTGTATGTCTTTATTCACAAAGACATCCTGTTGTACCTTCACTAAGTTCTAATTTATTCAAAAACCTCAAACTAACGCGATGAGAAAGATAACAAGACCTTAGGGTTCAGATTGTCATGAAAAGCCCTAATCTGAAGAGAAAACCCAGCAGAAGAACACAAACAATCTTGAACAAAAACTTTCAGAAACCCTAGGTTTCGAGATCACCAGAATCACCCCAAAGTATCTTCAACCAGTATTATGACCATGGGATTTCAACTATGAGGACCATATGGAAAGGAAGTTCTGAAAACAAGCCTTGCGACTCATCTGAGAATAACACTTGAGATTTCCATCTTCAACCTCTATCTTGTTAAGTGTCAGCAGTAAATCTTGAGTAACAGTTCTCAAACTAACGCCATAGATCTTGACCACACATTAAACTGCTTGGAACAGACCACAACTGATCTTGAATAAATAACGACCTTCAGATCTTAACGCCAGGTCCTTGAAAAACACCCGATTTCCAGCGAACAGACCCTAGGTTAGGGTTTCTGTCACACCCCTAATTTCCACGTGTCACCGGTGGGCCCGGTGGGGAGTATAGTGACGTAGTTGGCATCATCATAGACAAACAACACAATATAATAATGCACAGCGGAAGCAAGAGATAAATGTATTACAGACCGATATATAGTAATATCAAGTATTACCCACGGAATGCAAAGGATCCACAGGCGGATCAAAATAAAATAAGATATTGTTCAACAGATTTATTGTCATCCAAGCTTGCGAGACTTATTGTGGACGCTCTAGAAGACAGCCAGCCTATTACGTGTAGTACCTGCACTTAACCTTTTGGGAAAATACGTCAGTTTACACTGGTAAATACAATTTAACTGACTCATTTTGAAAATGATTGAAAATTGATTTAAATGCACATGGCATAAAATATTTTTATAACTTGGGATAATTATGCAATATAATCTTGTAATGGATTTACATGTTACTCCGCGTTCAGTAGCCCGATCCGTAGACCGGGTTAAAGATTAATAGACACACCACAATATAGAGTTATACACTGACGGGTGTACGCCTACACCCCGTGCTCAGGTCGTGGCCATCTCGTAAGATGATGCCAAGGATATCCGGGACATGGTCATTAACCCCCCAAAGGCTTCAAGCAATAAAACACCTTCAAAACAGGGTCATCTCAATAAATTTAACCACTATTCGATTAAAGAATTCAATGCCGGACCAAGCGGTATATTATATACCGTACCCCAAGCCCGTATAGGGAAAATAAGTTAAAAGTACTTACCTTGGTAAGTATGAATCACAATTAGCAAGTGAAGGTAGCTTTTAATGGGTCTCCTATTCTGGAACAAAGGTTTATAATAACCTATTAGATTTCTAACGGGTCTCTATTTAAGCCTAAGCTTAGACCGGTTAGTTTTAAGAACGATGCGGCTCAAGCGCACGATTAAGCGAAGACCGGATAGAATGTGATTTAGACCCGACAAGTTTAAATACTTGTATAATTTGGGTATGCTAAATACATTCTGGATTTTGAGACAAAAAGATGATGTTTGACCCGTTTCGGTCAATTTATGCAAACTGGTTACATAAACCGAACCGAACGCTAAAAGAGCGTTACGGGTAACCACAAGAGTCATATGCAAGTTCCCTGAGATAATATGCTTTAAATATGTTATAATATCAGTAAGATAACTTCTATTTTGCCCCATACGGAGTTAAACTCAATCTACGCCTCATAAGGGCATTTTGGTCATTTAAAAGATCGTAAAAGAGTTAAATTGGAAATCTGAGTTACAGGTCTGATTTATACAGTAAATATACTTAATTTGACATATTATAACAGTAGGGTATGACCCATATACAAAACTTACCATTTAAAACCAAACTATGCATCTTAGGGGTATTTTGGTAATTTCACAAGGGCTTAAACGGTCAAAACTGGAAACCTGAGTTCAAAAACTTATATTTACTGTTATTTTATAAAAGTATGTTAAAAACATCAGTAGATATAACCCTTGTACGCTTAATATGGTTATAGTGCAGACTAGGCGTTAAAAACGCTTAAAAAGGCGATTTAGAGCCGTTTCTGGGTTTTCAAAACAAAGCTGATATTTTTATATTTCCAAAATGCTCAAAATAATTTATTTAACAAATAAAATCAGTAGAAAAAGGTTTGGGGTCAAAAAGATCTATAAAACTCATTTTATGGCCAAAAAGGTCAAAACCGGTATTAACCGAATTAAACTTAGAGACCTATGATACGATCAGCCAAAAATTAAATAAAAATCTTCAAAAATCCCAAAATATTATATAACATCAGTGGGTAAAAAGTTTGGTATCAAAAAGTAGGCTTAAATAGGTTATATGCTAATTACGTCGTTTATTTAACATAAAGCTTTCAAATTACGATATCGGGCATAACTCTTAATCTGGACCTCAAACTGATATCAAATTTTTGGTGCAAGTTTATAAATCAGTAATAAAGATTTCTACTCTTTCACTTTTTCAAAAATCGCATTTTATAGCAAAAAGGGCAAAATAGTCATATTTAAGCATAAACCGGTAACATGCATATGGATCGGACAAGTGTTGAACCAAGTCTTAAAATCTCAGCGAGTTGTACATATATAAAAATGGTCCAAAGTAAGCTCTAAGGAAGATCTCAAACATGCATGCACGGATCCGAATTGAGAGTCAAAGAAAAAGTCATTTTATGAGACTTTCGGTTCCGATCCGGGTTCAAACTGAAAATTTTTCGAGTTGATCATGATGAAACATGTTCTTACATTATTTACAAAGTTATTTTGATGATCAAACAGGTTGCATGTGATCTACACTGTTAATTATGCTAAATTTTGCAAAAACCCATTCTGTTGACTTTTTAAGAAACGCTTTGACTCGACAATTATCATGCTTAGAGTGGGAATCTGAAAATACCCTTTTAAGGGTTTGTTACCCACATAAATACCTACTTGTAGGTACTTTCAATTCGAGAAATGACTGAGCGGATTTTAATTAATCGCAAAGTCAAATTTAAATTACGACGGATTGACTAATAGCTAATTAACTAAGCTAAAATGAAATCGAAAGGGTTATAAACACTTACAAGAGTCCTAATTGCAATTTGAGATCACTAGAAGGCCTGAGGTTGCTTAGAGAGCTTCAGAATTTATAATGCAAGTGGAGTAACAAGTGAACTCATCACCTATTTATATTTTTCGGGACTTCGTATGATCGCGACAAGTGTCGGGGGCATGAAATCAGATTAGGACAGGTGTTAAACCACCTTTCAAACCTGTGGGCAGCCCCTAGAATCAAGTTGATGGTATTAGAAATCAGTTTGCATGTGAAGACAGCTGGAAACAGGCTGTTATCTGCTGTTTGCAGGTCTGATCAGGCCATGCGGCCCGCGTAGAGGGCACAGCAGACTCATGTGGCCCGCCTGACAGGTCTGGTCTGCACAAAACAGTTTCAAAATCGACAGGATTGGTCCCTGTCAGCTTATACGGCTATTTTAAGCACGTCCAAGGCCCGTTAACCTCGTATAAAGGCCCCACTATGATGTTTAAACTTAGGAGACATGAAACATGTTCAAAAACATGTCGGATGTCGGCTCGTTTGACCGTACGGTCACGTTATGCGTCGAATTACGACGAAACACGGACGGGCGCTAAAAACGAACCAAACGACGCGACGAAAGGAAATTTATCATGGCGATCACTAAAATAAGATATTTTAGTGCTTACATAAATTTTTGGGTGTCCGTGGATATTCAGAATGCGAGATATGCGCAAAAGTGCAAACTTGTGCACTTTTTGACACTTTTAGTCCCTGCATGACCTTAAAGTTTATTTTTGCGCACCAAACACCTCTAAGCCTGAATATAAGCTATAGAAATGATAATTAGGGCATGTTTAACTCATGGACACTTTCCGGAAGGTCTGTTACCATGCGAATCGACATACTTTTACAGTTTGACGCAAATAGTCCTTAAATTGCGCAAAGTAGCGCGAAATGCCGTTTAATGTTATTCAAGCCTTCCATGACCCATATTTATCCTTACCAAGCATATCCTTAATTATTAATACGCTCTCGCTCACTTGGATGGTCACCGAAAGGCATAGATTCAAAAGTTGACGCTTTAGGCCCCTCTATTGCGCAAACTTGCGCATTACAACATTTAATAGCATTGAAGCCTCATCTAATCCATATTAGGCATTCTTGAAAGTATTATTAAACATCATGATGCTTCGGGTTCGCTAAAAGGTCATTTAGAGGTATAATTAAACATATTGACACTTTTAGCCCCTCTAACTTGCAAAGTTGCGCGTAACTTTACTTATAGGCATAAAAACCTTAGATGGCCATCATTTGGCATTCCCGAGAGTATAATTAAACATTATTAAGCTCCCGGTTTGTTAGAAGGTCACTCAGAGGTAAGAATTAACATGTTGACGCTTTTAATCCCTTTATTGGGCAAACTTTCAATTAATCACGCAAACGACTACACTTATTCATCAAGTGGCACATTTGGGAATATAACATCGTGAGAGGTTATTTGGAAACTTATTTTAGGTATGCTAACACTTCCAGTCCTTTTATTATCAAAGTTTTTCGATTTTTCGAAAAAATTAGTCCCTTAAATTCAACATCGGACTTTATTAGGGTTTATTACACGTGTCAATATATCATTGGACGTGATTTTACGAGGTGTTACATCCTCACCCCCTTAAAAGAAATCTCGACCTCGAGATTTGCTAAAATGCTGGAAGTACCTTTTGTCACATAACGGACTTAACTTCTATAGCATATCTGGAGTCTCTCCAAGCTCCCAATTTGACCTCTATATAATAGGTTCATGCATCCTTTTTTGAGGTTTCTTACCCTGGCGATCCGCATTCGATACAGGTTTATCATTATATCACAAGTCCGCCAACCGTTATGTGATAGTGCTTCTTGACTTATTGGCGAACATATTCTTTAATCCTTAGGGTGTAATACATTGCGAGCTCCACCAAGCTCCTTAGATAGGTTTTAGCTCATAAGTTATTTTATCTCGATATATCCGATTACTTCGAACGATTTCATATATTCTTAGCTTACTAGCCCGACAATTAACCGATTGTCTTTTGTTGAACCTTATTTCTTAACAAGAACATAGGAAGTTTGCTATTTCCATGAATCCTTGATTCTCTGCCGAATACTAACAACTTATAGATGGTTATGGAATTGCCCGATCTTATTCGTTGTTTCCAAGGCAACTTTCAGGTCCTGATAATTGGACTTACCAATTTTCTGTCTAACAATAGATGGTTAACATCTCATCTATACAAGGTCTCTTAAGGAGCAGCCTTGATACTTATATAACAACTATTATAGAAAAGTTGATCTTAAGTTGTGATGGTTATTCCAATCACTGCTTAAAACTAATCTTAAGGGATAGCTAATCCCTTCAGTCAGTCGAATAAATCGACGATCCTGGGCGGCTGATGGACATTCTTAATTGTTGCCTAATTAGGGTTGCGGTAATCAATGCATAAGCAAAATGAACCGTCTTTCTTAATTAACTATATCGAATTCTTAGAATATAGGGTTAGGCTATATGAATCCTCTATTTTAAAACTTACTTAATCAGGGTTTCGATTTATCCAATGATGGTACTAGCCGTCTTGGGGATTTCATATTGATACAGCCCTAAATGGGATATAAATCTTAACCCTACTTGCCTTTCCATATCTCAGGCTCCAGTTTTGCTTGAGTCAAATAAATGACACATTCATGTTATAAGTCCACGAATTCCTTAATCGGGAATATTTGCATGAAAACTTCCACTCTGGATATCTTCTTTGGATACCATTAGTTGACTTTAGTACCATATGACCATCGGGATATCTTTGTGGTCCCATGCATTAAACCTCCATACTGATCAGACATGGAAGCAATCTATGGAACATATTAAGATACACAAATCCCCATATGGCGCTTTTATCATACCGTCTGGTATTCGCAATCGATTGAGATCAAGGAGATATCAACTGTATATGCCGACGCACTTCCCCTATAGAGAAGATACTTCGAAAATTTACGGCTGAAGGTTTCTGATGGGGACAAAAGAAATGGTTCTTACGATTTTGCTTGTAAGTTTTACCTTACACTTAATATCTGGGGTTCTTACGGGATATTTTCTAAAAGTTTGCTAAGCTTATGGTTTTATGAGAAACTTATCAGTACCTGAACCCAAACGAAATTCTCAGTACTAAAATCACAATAGGGGATTTATCTAATATTATTGTTAATGCGAACTGCCTCTAATCATTTATCAGGAGGGTTAAACGCCTCTATTCTTAATCCTTTTATACTTAGCTGCAGAATCTTTAACAATTTCGGGGCAGTCTTAGCTTTGACTGGTTACTTCTAAATCTATGTAACGCGAGTAGCTGAGGTAGATCCATAATGGATTTATGATAAGCAGGCTTTGAACCTTAATGTGCCCTCTTATCGCCGGTGCTAACCACCAATAACTATTGCATTAAGCTTAGGCTTTGGGTAATTGGAATAGGGTACTATCTCAGCCAATGAATTAAAATCTGCGACATACTGTCGACAGTCTAAACTTTTGTGGTGAGAGTCAGAAAATTCTTATTCCATCTTTTTCCATTTCGATGCGAATAATAGATATTTCTAATAAGGTCCTTAACACTTGGTCCATCCCATAGTGTATAAGATAATCTTTCTTGTGGACTTCATTAATGTCCTTATTAATTAAGGGTATTACCATCGAATGGCTGTGATGCATACCTCACAGTGTTCTTTTCAACGTAACCACTGATACACCTAATGGTTTCTACTTCATCAATTAATTTCCTGCAATCGATGGCCCCTTTTTACTCATTGAAGTCTCTGGACTTCCCCGAGACGAAGTACTTTTAAGTACATCCAAAAAGAATGGGCTCCTTGCCATTTATGGTTTTGCTGGGTTTATTCTTCGCATTTGAAGTGCGAATAAAGTTCTTCTCATGAGCAGCGACATGTGTTTTAGAGCAAACAGCAAACAACATTCAGCTTCTCGATCCTTTTCATGGCTCTTCTCCCAGCCTTTCTAATGGCTGCGTTAATTACCGATTTGGAGATTAACTCCATTAATATTGAGGTTTACTTTTGATGCACCGTTAACATTTGTCGCATCTCTAGCATTGCGACTGTTGTTTGTCTTATATGAGTTTTCCATACTCGAATCTTTTGGTATTAAATACCAAAATGTAACAATTTGTGTGCATTTTAACAGCTAGTCATTGCTCTGATGACTTATCATACATTAACCATGGTATTATTAAACCATATAAACATTCCTAAGGAGTGTTATTTGATTGTACATCGATCGTATTCAGCCTAAGACACAAAAGGATCATTAATGGCCTTTAGGGTTTTGACCGAGTCCGTTACCTTTTTAACAGGGGATCAAAATGTCCCAGCTGTCTTTGGCATATAGATGATTTTAGATAGCTCGAATGCTTGCCATAATGGCTTTCTAAAATATGAAACATTAGTCTGTCAGGAAGGACATAAATAATCATATGGCACGAAGGCCTTGTTGCATAGGACGTTATAAGATATGGCAACAAATGCCTGTCATAGAGGACATTAATTTATAAACCGCGATCTTATTTAGATTAGGGGTTTTAAGATTTGAATCTAGTTCTTCACCGTTGGACAGGGAGTCATAAGCTACCATTGTCGTCGTCTTGAAAGGCGATTTATTTTGGCACATAGGCAAATCCTAGGACATCATTAATGGATGTTTACATATATACATATCTGTATATATATAATTATCATCATTGAGTATACCAGTCATGCTCTTATCTATCTCATAGACTTTAAGGCTTGGGCATTGCCCATCACCTTCGTCGACGTACCTTAATGGTCATATTTGACAATGTCTCTAATGGACAATCTAATATATAACTCGCGGGTGATATAGAACTTATCGGTGATTCAGGATAACGCCACGAAGGGTAGTACAATAAACACACTTATATATAGGAAGTACCAGCAGCGTATCCACCATGTGTTTATTGTATTACTCTAGTTTCGTTATCTAAATCACCGTCAAGATGCATATAATCATAACCATTGAGTCGGATAGTACTTCTTAAAATCCCCTTATGAAGATAGGAAGGCCCAAGACTGTACTTCAAATATCCTATAAAATAGTATGATCATCGTATCAGATGATATTTGTCAGGATCGCACTGATCATATAGACTGTTAGGGTTGGGTATAACCCACCACTTTGAACAGGGGATCATAAAGACCACCACTAGCCTTATCCAATCTCAAATAGAACAAAAAAATATAGCCCGTAGGCTTTTCATCACTAGGGATGTTAATATTATGGTGACCATACTGATGATACTGGTCAGGATCGTATTGATCATACAGACTATGGGATTTGAGCATAGCTCACCCCCTTGGGCAAGGAATTATAAAAGATTACGATTGCCTTGTCACTATTGGACAATATATTATATCCCGTAGGCAAAATATCACTAAGGGATGTTAAATAACATGATCATCATATTAGATGATATTAGTCATGATCGCATTGATCTTATAGACTATTATGTTTGGACCTAGTCCAATATTTTTAGACAGGGAGTCGTAGACCACAACCGTCGTGTTGTCTTATTGGGCAACAAGTTTAGCCCGTAGTCACTTCATCACTAACGGATGTTTATAATATGATCATTTTATAGGATGACATAAGCCATGATTCTTAATTGCTAGGCTAGGCAAGAGAATTTGAAGAATCCAATATAAGGATGACTGTTGTGATTTTTCGAATCACATTTGTCAAGAGTGCTAACACGTTCTTAGGTGTTAACAAGGACCTGAATCCCTTGAGTAGATTTCACCATCTTGGCCACGAAGGCTAGGTCTCACCTTTAAGATTCTTTTTAAAATGCATACTGACAGGGAAGGAAAGATTTTTATTTTATTCAGGATTTTTGTCATAAACCCTAATTTATAAGTTAATAATAGCACAAATGACCTAGTCGCATAGACGAGTTAGATTTATAAGCCATGATTCCAGAGAATCGTGGCATTAAGGTTTGAATCAAAGTTCATTACCTTTTCCTGATAGGGAGTTGTAGGTTACGACTATCTTTATTAAAATTTCTGGCCCGTGGGCCTATCAATTAACATCTCGTAAGATGTTAAGACATATAGTCATTGCACTGATGATACGTTCAGCGGTCACAGTAATGACATGACGACATGATCAGTGCCGTTAATTTAATCAAATTTCGTTCAGTGGTCATAATAATGACATGACGGCAGGATTAGCACTTAATTTAAATCAACTGTCATTCAGCGGTCATAATAATGACATATCGACAGGATTAGTACTCTAATTTGAATCAATTGTCGTTCAGCGGTCATAATAATGACATGACGACCAGATTATCGTCTAGAGGGCTTTGAGCATAGCTCACCCCCTTAGGACGGGGAATCTCAAAAGATCACAACTGTCGATGTCGCAATCGGACAGTGTATTATAGCCCGTGACACTTCATCCTTAAGGGATGATTATTTAATAAGGAAGGTTTGGAATAACCCATTCTAGGGATGATTTACGTGATTTTATCGAACCACGTTTGCCAGGAGTGTTAACATATTACGGATGTTAAGGATTTGAATCTCTTGAATAGGTCCTACCATCTTGGCCTCGACACACAGGCTAGGTTTAATAATTAATGCAGAACAATCCTAACTCGGGATGTTAATAAGGATCTGAACCTAAATTGAGGATTTGCCGTCTTGGCCGGGTCTCAATAATGACACGAGGCTAGGTCTTGTCCTTTTTAGATTTTTCCATTTTATTATAATGGTAGATCTTATAACAGAAATATTATTTTAATTTATTTTATATATTATATTCATATATAATGATATAATTGAAATTTAGGTAAAACATCCCAATGGTTTTAAAAGAGGTATAGAATTTCCCTAAAAGGAACTTAAAAGAAATGATGTTGTCCTCAAAGGGACCAAAAGATAAATATCGTTATAAAGACTTTTAAGGAAACGATCTTTAGTAAAAGGAGTCTCTTCTTCATTTTAGTTCTGAATCTCTTCTTATCGGTTGTACATTAATCCTAGTCGCAATACGAAGCTCGGCCTTTCCTAGGCTTCAAATGGGGAGAAATTTCACTACAGCTCCTTGCTTGGCGACATGTTAAAATATATATAATTGAAAGTAACAATCCTCTGAATAGAGTCGAGAGTATTCCTATGTTAAGTCTAGACTCGGAAGGTCAAAGAATGTGCTATCGTGTCATTGAGATTAAACACAAAAAAGCTAGTGTTTAATTCACTCAATGTTGGCTCTGATACCAACCTGTCACACCCCTAATTTCCACGTGTCACCGGTGGGCCCGGTGGGGAGTATAGTGACGTAGTTGGCATCATCATAGACAAACAACACAATATAATAATGCACAGCGGAAGCAAGAGATAAATGTATTACAGACCGATATATAGTAATATCAAGTATTACCCACGGAATGCAAAGGATCCACAGGCGGATCAAAATAAAATAAGATATTGTTCAACAGATTTATTGTCATCCAAGCTTGCGAGACTTATTGTGGACGCTCTAGAAGACAGCCAACCTATTACGTGTAGTACCTGCACTTAACCTTTTGGGAAAATACGTCAGTTTACACTGGTAAATACAATTTAACTGACTCATTTTGAAAATGATTGAAAATTGATTTAAATGCACATGGCATAAAATATTTTTATAACTTGGGATAATTATGCAATATAATCTTGTAATGGATTTACATGTTACTCCGCGTTCAGTAGCCCGATCCGTAGACCGGGTTAAAGATTAATAGACACACCACAATATAGAGTTATACACTGACGGGTGTACGCCTACACCCCGTGCTCAGGTCGTGGCCATCTCGTAAGATGATGCCAAGGATATCCGGGACATGGTCATTAACCCCCCAAAGGCTTCAAGCAATAAAACACCTTCAAAACAGGGTCATCTCAATAAATTTAACCACTATTCGATTAAAGAATTCAATGCCGGACCAAGCGGTATATTATATACCGTACCCCAAGCCCGTATAGGGAAAATAAGTTAAAAGTATTTACCTTGGTAAGTATGAATCACAATTAGCAAGTGAAGGTAGCTTTTACTGGGTCTCCTATTCTGGAACAAAGGTTTATAATAACCTATTAGATTTCTAACGGGTCTTTATTTAAGCCTAAGCTTAGACCGGTTAGTTTTAAGAACGATGCGGCTCAAGCGCACGATTAAGCGAAGACCGGATAGAATGTGATTTAGACCCGACAAGTTTAAATACTTGTATAATTTGGGTATGCTAAATACATTCTGGATTTTGAGACAAAAAGATGATGTTTGACCCGTTTCGCTTTTTTTTTTTTTTTTTTTTGGGTCAATTTATGCAAACTGGTTACATAAACCGAACCGAACGCTAAAAGAGCGTTACGGGTAACCACAAGAGTCATATGCAAGTTCCCTGAGATAATATGCTTTAAATATGTTATAATATCAGTAAGATAACTTCTATTTTACCCCATACGGAGTTAAACTCAATCTACGCCTCATAAGGGCATTTTGGTCATTTAAAAGATCGTAAAAGAGTTAAATTGGAAATCTGAGTTACAGGTCTGATTTATACAGTAAATATACTTAATTTGACATATTATAACAGTAGGGTATGACCCATATACAAAACTTACCATTTAAAACCAAACTATGCATCTTAGGGGTATTTTGGTAATTTCACAGGGGCTTAAACGGTCAAAACTGGAAACCTGAGTTCAAAAACTTATATTTACTGTTATTTTATAAAAGTATGTTAAAAACATCAGTAGATATAACCCTTGTGTAACGCCCTGCGTTTTCAAACTTCCTACATTTAGAAACCTTACGTGAAATTCTAACTTTGGAAATCTTGTGTTCTTATAACCATTCTTTCATTGTAATCGTTGTAAAATACGGAACTTGCTTCGTAAATAAAACTTGTACATTACACTTTTTACCTAGTTAAATCATGTTTTATTTCATATTTCACCTTGTTACAAGTTAGGGGAAACATTGTTGCACATTATTACACAACTTAACTAACAAAATTACTCATTATAATGTTTTAAAAAAATAAAAAAATAAAGAAATATGGCAGCCCCAATTCAGCAAAATTCAGCCCATATAGTTGGGTTTTGTGGGCTAGTTTCAAGGGGTAAACCCTTCTAAACACTTCCAAAGCCCAACCCATTGAAACCCTAATCCTTCCCCCTATAAATACCACTTATAACCAGCCTCCCTACCACTTTTGCAACCCTAAAAACTCACAAAACATCCACCAAACCGTAGCTGAAAGCAAGGGTTCGAGTAGATTGACACCCCTTCACGAAAATGAGCATAACTCACTCAATTCTTATCCGATTCACTCGATTCTTTTTCCTACTTGCTTGTATAATCATGGGGTTCGATTCCTAGACTTCTCCTTGGAGAAATCAGACCTGGAAATGCCCCGAAATAGTCCATAAACTTTCTGTTTGTTTTTATGTTCATCAAAAACTTGTTTAAACCTATGCAACTTGTGTCCAACACATCTCATACCTATGTCCTAATGCTTACAACTTATCCCATGGTTGGTTAAGCTTAAAAACAAGGTTGAGACATTTAAAATCAGAGGATTAAACCTCATAAACTTGGTGTTTTGTTTAGGGTTTTTAACCCACAAGTCATGTCAAACTTTGTCTTTGATACATGAGTGATTATGGAACAACTTGGGTTGTCCAAACATACAATCCTCACATGATTTGATGATTTCTCTTAGTTAGTGTGTATATTTCTTATTCTTTATTGTATGTTCATGACCCTCCTTGGTTGTTTTTTTTACATCAAGTGTAGTGGTGAACACATAGAGGTGCCTAAATGGAAGACTTGATCTTCCTACCTCCTACATGACTTCTATGACATTTAGAGGTACCAAAATGAAGATTTTAATCTTCTACCTCATGCTTGAACTATTGGACATATATTATATAACCTAAATATATTATTCGAATAATCGAATCTTTGATGATGAACTAGTGTTCATATGTCCAAACATACTAGGCGTTAAAAACGCTTAAAAAGGCGATTTAGAGCCGTTTCTGGGTTTTCAAAACAAAGCTGATATTTTTATATTTCCAGAATGCTCAAAATAATTTATTTAACACATAAAATCAGTAGAAAAAGGTTTGGGGTCAAAAAGATCTATAAAACTCATTTTATGGCCAAAAAGGTCAAAACCGGTATTAACCGAATTAAACTTAGAGACCTATGATACGATCAGCCAAAAATTAAATAAAAATCTTCAAAAATCCCAAAATATTATATAACATCAGTGGGTAAAAGTTTGGTATCAAAAAGTAGGCTTAAATAGGTTATATGCTAATTACGTCGTTTATTTAACATAAAGCTTTCAAATTACGATATCGGGCATAACTCTTAATCTGGACCTCAAACTGATATCAAATTTTTGGTGCAAGTTTATAAATCAGTAATAAAGATTTCTACTCTTTCACTTTTTCAAAAATCGCGTTTTATAGCAAAAAGGGCAAAATAGTCATATTTAAGCATAAACCGGTAACATGCATATGGATCGGACAAGTGTTGAACCAAGTCTTAAAATCTCAGCGAGTTGTACATATATAAAAATGGTCCAAAGTAAGCTCTAAGGCAGATCTCAAACATGCATGCACGGATCCGAATTGAGAGTCAAAGAAAAAGTCATTTTATGAGACTTTCGGTTCCGATCCGGATTCAAACTGAAAATTTTTCGAGTTGATCATGATGAAACATGTTCTTACATTATTTACAAAGTTATTTTGATGATCAAACAGGTTGCATGTGATCTACACTGTTAATTATGCTAAATTTTGCAAAAACCC
This sequence comes from Helianthus annuus, assembly GCF_002127325.2. Lineage (NCBI taxonomy): Eukaryota > Viridiplantae > Streptophyta > Magnoliopsida > Asterales > Asteraceae > Helianthus > Helianthus annuus. The sequence continues at coordinate 36,812,789 of NC_035444.2, read as the reverse complement.
ATTCTGTTGACTTTTTAAGAAACGCTTTGACTCGACAATTATCATGCTTAGAGTGGGAATCTGAAAATACCCTTTTAAGGGTTTGTTACCCACATAAATACCTACTTGTAGGTACTTTCAATTCGAGAAATGACTGAGCGGATTTTAATTAATCGCAAAGTCAAATTTAAATTACGACGGATTGACTAATAGCTAATTAACTAAGCTAAAACGAAATCGAAAGGGTTATAAACACTTACAAGAGTCCTAATTGCAATTTGAGATCACTAGAAGGCCTGAGGTTGCTTAGAGAGCTTCAGAATTTATAATGCAAGTGGAGTAACAAGTGAACTCATCACCTATTTATATTTTTCGGGACTTCGTATGATCGCGACAAGTGTCGGGGGCATGAAATCAGATTAGGATAGGTGTTAAACCACCTTTCAAACCTGTGGGCAGCCCCTAGAATCAAGTTGATGGTATTAGAAATCAGTTTGCATGTGAAGACAGCTGGAAACAAGCTGTTATCTGCTGTTTGCAGGTCTGATCAGGCCATGCGGCCCGCGTAGAGGGCACAACAGACTCATGCGGCCCGCCTGACAGGTCTGGTCTGCACAAAACAGTTTCAAAATCGACAGGATTGGTCCCTGTCAGCTTATACGGCTATTTTAAGCACGTCCAAGGCCCGTTAACCTCGTATAAAGGCCCCACTATGATGTTTAAACTTAGGAGACATGAAACATGTTCAAAAACATGTCGGATTTCGGTTCGTTTGACCGTACGGTCACGTTATGCGTCGAATTACGACGAAACACGGACGGGCGCTAAAAACGAACCAAACGACGCGACGAAAGGAAATTTATCATGGCGATCACTAAAATAAGATATTTTAGTGCTTACATAAATTTTTGGGTGTCCGGGGATATTCAGAATGCGAGATATGCGCAAAAGTGCAAACTTGTGCACTTTTTGACACTTTTAGTCCCTGCATGACCTTAAAGTTTATTTTTGCGCACCAAACACCTCTAAGCCTGAATATACGCTATAGAAATGATAATTAGGTCATGTTTAACTCATGGACACTTTCCGGAAGGTCCGTTACCATGCGAATCGACATACTTTTACAGTTTGACGCAAATAGTCCTTAAATTGCGCAAAGTAGCGCGAAATGCCGTTTAATGTTATTCAAGCCTTCCATGACCCATATTTATCCTTACCAAGCATATCCTTAATTATTAATACGCTCTCGCTCGCTTGGATGGTCACCGAAAGGCATAGATTCAAAAGTTGACGCTTTAGGCCCCTCTATTGCGCAAACTTGCGCATTACAACATTTAATAGCATTGAAGCCTCATCTAATCCATATTAGGCATTATTGAAAGTATTATTAAACATCACGATGCTTCGGGTTCGCTAAAAGGTCATTTAGAGGTATAATTAAACATATTGACACTTTTAGCCCCTCTAACTTGCAAAGTTGCGCGTAACTTTACTTATAGGCATAAAAACCTTAGATGGCCATCATTTGGCATTCCCGAGAGTATAATTAAATATTATTAAGCTCCCGGTTTGTTAGAAGGTCACTCAGAGGTAAGAATTAACATGTTGACGCTTTTAATCCCTTTATTGCGCAAACTTTCAATTAATCACGCAAACGACTACACTTATTCATCAAGTGGCACATTTGGGAATATAACATCGTGAGAGGTTATTTGGAAACTTATTTTAGGTATGCTAACACTTCCAGTCCTTTTATTATCAAAGTTTTTCGATTTTTCGAAAAATTAGTCCCTTAAATTCAACATCGGACTTTATTAGGGTTTATTACACGTGTCAATATATCATTGGACGTGATTTTACGAGGTGTTACAGTTTCAGTTCGTTAACCTTCAAAGAGTCGAATCCCCAAATTTGTTGAACCAAATCTTATCGGAAAACACTTCAGATCCAAACAATATTGAGTCAACCTAGGGTACCAGATACAACACTCTAATTCACGACAGAATTGAACCACAACGGAAGAACAATAGAATCGAAGCCTTGTAGCTCTGATACCATGTCAAAAAATGGTATTAACAGAACTTTATGATGAATTATTACAACAAATCTTTGTATATCACTCGATGAACTCTCAATACATATACACAAACAAGATCAGATCATCAACTTAACGATCTGATTACACCAGAATTAACAGAGAAACTCAGATTGTCACACCCCCAAATTACCACATAGGGAGTGTCCCTGTTAGGCGTGTGACATACCAATAACGAGCCACCAATTACATTGAACCCATACAAGTTATAATTAAAATCCCCATTATTAATAAAAACATCTTCAATAAGTTTAAACGAAAACCAATAAGTTCAGCGGAAGCAAATAGTAAACGAAGTTAAACTGTTTCAAAACCAACGTATAGTATCAAGAAATCAATCACATAAATCCTTCCAGTCGACCCATGACCACTCCAGTTACTCCAGACAGCAAGTTCCCAAATCCGAAATACCTAACGACCTGCGAGCATGCAACAAGTGTATCAGACAACGCTGGTGAGTTCATAGTTTTATGAGAACGTTGTTTACCAAGTATGTAGTTAATCCATTGAAGTTAATTCCCGAAGTAATGTTGAAAACAATGTTGATAATACCCCAATACAAGACGGCTTCTGATTATTTTGCCCTTTCTCCAATGCTCCTATCAAAGCATTGGTCATGACCAGGTCATTAGTTCAACACCCGTCCTCCCAGGTACGGGGTGAGGTTGCCAAACCTAAGTAGCGCTACTAACTAATACCATGTTACCTTCCTGGTAACCAAACAACACGGAGGGACTTTAAAGGTGATAGGAAGAGTATATTATCCAACATTCCCGTTTTTACCCAAAAGACTTGTCCCTCCCAGGAATACCCACTGACTGTCCCAACCACCGGGACGCATGCTCAAGAAAGATGAACTCACCTTAGAATTGCTCGGTAGATTAAATTACGTATTCCAAGTTGGTCTACCAAACCCTATCGTAGTTACCGACAACAATCAGTTTCGTAAACACTTAAACAATTATTCCTAATACATGTTACACAAATAGTACACACATAATATCATGCACGTATAATAGTTGATCATGCAACATAATGATCCATTGTCATCATGAAGTCTCATAACAGGTGCTCGTGTAACCCCAATCCACATCACCAGTTTATATTTCACATATTTACTTATGAGCTAGTTTGTCATACACATAAACATGCAACTGCTATTTTGTTCGTGAGCCGGTGTGCGGTCATCCCATGGTCCGATCAACATACAAAGCCTAATTAAATGGGCTACACTTGGCTAGTGTGCGATAACCATGTAAGGGTGCGACCGAGTCCTGAGTGTTTGCAATCTCTTGCCAATCGCACAATCCATCATGGGCTCGATTCAAACACATGTGCGATCTCTTATTTGCGCGGTATCGGTTACGCAGTACCGTAACTCAAGACAGTTTCCATAATTTCCCTCCCATTTACCCAACCAACATTCCATAAATCAAATTAACAATCAATTGCCAAAGTCATTCCAATCACTAATCAGTTTATTCTAAGCTCATATCATGATCGAGTGATCTTGAAATCATGAACTTGTTTTTGTTATGAATCATTATTTAATCGCCCATAGATAGATCATGATACATCATCTATCCTACCGTCACATAACCGTTTCCATGCATGAATATATTAGCCTATCATCATCGAATCATTGCTTCGTACGGATCCGTGATCTATACTGATCGGTGTCAGAATCACGTTGATTATTATGGTGTTAATCACATAGCATTCATAATAACATCCAATCACTACTCCAACATCCATATTAACATAACGGTTTACGTTTATCGAACTCGAGTTATCAAACATTTGGCAGTCCTTAAGCGATCAAGTGTGGGAACAGGTTTAAACGAGGAGGGTCATCGTTCATTCAATAGTTAACAGATTCCAACATCAAACATTCATGCATCAAGCAATAGGTCCCTGTTTTATTTAAACATTCATTATTGGTCGACTATTACCTTCTTAATTACTACAACCAACAAGACTATCTTCATCATAAAAACTACCATTTATCATTCTCTTTATCACTCATCACACCACACTTACAGTTTCATTTAACATTCAACCAAGGATTCACAATCATCATTTAAATCATGTAGCAGTCGTAACATCTGCCAAGCATACTCTAAAAAAAATGGTGATGTTCTAACCTGAATCCGATGTCGTAACGTAACGCAACGTAATGTGCGTGTTGTGAGAAACTGAAGAAGGAAAACAGAGTTCCGTCAAAGAGATGTGAGCTTCCGTTGGTGTGTCCGGAGAGACGGAGCGGCCGGAGATGTGGGGCACTGATGTTAGGAAGGCTTCGACAATTAGGATGCCGTCAAGATGTGGGGGTTTTGGGAGTATTAGGGTTTAGTGCCTCGGGTGTGTTTAGAAATTATGGGGGCAACATTAACATGCAGATCCTATATCATAAGGTGTGCGTGTGGGCTCGGGTTGACTCCAAGTGGTGTGGGCCGAGGAGAGAAATATGAGATGTGGCCTCATGCCCAAGTATGCCAAGTAAACTCGTGGCCCACATGTGTCAAGTAATTCCACGGCCTAATTTAGTTAGTTTTCTAAATTAACTAAACTACACAAATAAACGTATCATGGTTTCGTGTATTGTTAACTAATCATACACACATAAACATTTAGTTGTGCATGAGATAGGCAAATAAACAGAGACACACGCCAAAGGTTGTGGAATTTTAAGTAGTGCTAACCTTAATTATTCAGGTTGTCACACAGATGAAGAAAACCCTAATTCTACGATGTCATTGTGTAACGTTGAAGACAGAGAGAAAGAAACTTCTGGAGAAATATCTTTTCCCCCAATAATGAGCTTTGAGATCAAAAGCCTTTTATAGCTGGTCCAAGACTCGCCCGATTCGGAGAGCTTTACTCTAGAGAGCCCGACCCACTAAGTCCAATCTGCTGCTTGACAGTCCATTTAGTCTTATAAGCCCAAAATAACTCTTGAGTAGTCTATCAACAGTAGGCCCAGTAACATACAAAATAAAAGAAAATTATATTAAAACAACATAAAATAAATAGTTTGTAATATAACTGGAGAATAAAAGTGTATTGTATACTTTCAACAGGTTTTCAAATATATATCACTTTATTTTCCATTTTACTTTCTTTCGGAATTGTTTTCCATTTTATTTTCTTTGGGGAAAAAAATGTTTTACAAAATGTTCTAAACTAGTCTTGAATCTTGCGCTTCGTGGCGGGATCGTAGAAGGGTATTGGCGAGGATAAATTTATTACATGATATATCGATATCAATGAGTTATTACAGACCATGTAGATTTTAATCTAAACGACGGTAAAAATAAACAATTAACACGGTTGAGTAAAAATGTCTAGAGTTAAAAGTTAGTTTTAATCTAAACGACGGTAAAAATAAGAAAACAACACGATTAAGTAAAATAAATAATAAGTAAAATAGAAAAGAATTAAACTTATAAAAAAGATAAAAGAACAATTATTTGTTAAAAAATTAATTTTATTGAACTTTAAGGGACATATGCCGTATGATACCTCTATTAAAATTTACGGTTGAAACGTAAATCGTTTATAGAAAAAAATATTATTAAACTTCTGTATAATAAATATATTAAAAATCACGGGTACATATAAATCGTTTATAAAATATTATAGCATAGAGTTCGTTTAATAACTATATTAACATTTAGGGTTAGAAATGTAAAATAGTTAAAAAAAAACAATACTATAAGGTTAGAAATGTGAATTGATTAATTAAAAAAACAATACTATAATATTTATGCTTCACTTTTAGAAAAATAAGGCCACAAAGTTGTTTTTAATTAAACTATTTTACTAGGCTTTCACTTAATTGGGAAAATAGCATATCCATATTTTAACTTAGATATTATACACCCTATTACATAAACAATTTTCCTTTTTTTGGAAAATAAGCCGACTCTATAAGCTTTGATAAGTTAGTTTGTCACATGATAACATCGTCAATGATTATATGTTTTTTTTCCACTCTTTTAGTTTCCCTTACAAATAATCGCATATAGTTTAAATATGAGTTAAAAACATGATGGCCAATTTAAATTCAAATTCAACATTAGAGGCGTCGTGATCTTAGCTTATCATCACGGTTCGTGCCACGTCAGCAATATAACAAGTGTCTTGGTCACCACCAGGGTAGCTAGAGAGAGCTCAAGTAATAGAGTACAAAAATACTGTTTGATTGCATCGGCTGCAAAACGCCCATCTACGAGATTATTATTATAGTTATTATTAATTGATTGATGACTTAAAATTAAGTTTTTTTTGGTTATATGAATATTAGAATTATTATTAATATCCTTTTCAGTTTGTTCTTCGCAGCTTGGGAGCATATACAGAAGTGAAAAATGAGCTAGAATATGCTCCAAAGCTAACCGTATGAAGAAACATTGTCATTTTTTGATGAGCAATTTGTAAGATTTTAGGTTTGGGCTTTTAGTTTGTTTAGGACCTGAGTGCTTCTTTACTGAATCGTGTGTTTATATGTGTATATATATAATATACGTCGTTAAACTTGGAAATGTTATTTTCAGCTACATTTTTTAGGTTGTTAGATAGGCGTAGCGTAACACGACGCAGGTTAAAACTTAGTTTTGATGAAAGACTAAAGTTCATCCCAAATTTAAAAAAGTGTATAGGAGGAAGAAAACAAAAGTAAGTGATCATACATAGATTCCTACATATCAAAGTGTATCACTTTTTAGTAACAAAAAGAAAAACGAAACACAATGGATTTTTCGTGTATTAGCAATCCATCCTTTATCAAAAACTTAAATCTTGGACAAATTAAACATGAATTGATCATAGTATCCCCACGACCAAAGTTACGATTAGAGAGTGCACTATACCATCTATCTCCTATTTTTAGCATGCTCTCTTACTTTAACACTTCCTTTTCACTTAAAACGTTTTTTCTCTCAAGATGTTCATCTTCATCGACCTTGATGTCTTGTAGTTAACGCCTTTACTATTTCTCCCATAATCATTCTCTCTTACAGCCTTGTTATTCTCACTTCCTTCTCTCATCCCGCACCCTTTTTCTTCTAGCAAATGCAGTCTAACCATGGTTTAACTTTAAACCAAGCGAAACTTAAGTAGTTTGGTAAACTTGTGTTTTTTTTATTTAATAAACACTAGGTTAGAATCCCGTGTATTACACGGGTTGAATAAATGTAATTTTATATATTAAATAATAAAAAGTTATATCTTTATGAACCCTGTATATTGTACGGGTTAAATAAATGTAATTTTATATATCAAATAATAAAAAAAAATTATATCTTTAAAAACCATGTGTATTACACAGACTAAATAAATGTAATTTTGTATACTAAATACCAATGTTTTAAATACCGGTATGAACCGGCCGGTTATACCGGTTAAACCGGATACCAGACACGTGTTCGGTACGATAAAGGCCGGTAAAACCCAAATACGGTAAGCCTTATGTACCGCCGGTAAATCCGGTTCTACCGGTTCAAACCATTGAACCGGTTTGCATTATCTTAAAATTTGATTTTTTTTAATTATAAAAAAATACGATATTAAGGTAATACCGACGTTCCATTGTTGGTAATTAACCTAGTGCCTTCCATTACAATTTTCATCGCTATTAAAACTATTACTCACATCATCCAATGTAATATTGTTTATAAGTAATAAAAATGCTCTTAAAAAATGTATAACATTTTACAAGAAAACAATTGTTTTTAAATAAAACCATAATCAGTTATATAAATCTTAATTGAGATTGGATTGTTTTTTAGATTAATTTGTATTTTATGAAATTATAGTGTTAACTAGTGACCGGTTGAACCGCCCGGTACAACCCGGTTCAACCGGTTAAACCATTTCAGAGCCTAACCCGGTATGAATAAAAAACCGGTTTTTAAAACATTGCTAAATACTAAAAATGTCGTATCTTTAAAAAAACCCGTGTATAATTGGGTTGAATAAATCTACCAAATAATAAAAAATTACATTCTTAAAAACCCCGTATATAACACGTGTTGAATAGATCTAAAAAAGAGTTATGTTTTTAAAAACCATGTGTATTACACAGATTAAATAAATGTAATTTTGTATATAAAATACTAAAAACGTCGTATCTTTAAAAAACCCGTGTATAGTCGGGTTGAAAAATCTACCAAATAATAAAAAGAATTATATCCTAAATAGATGTAATTTTGTATATAAAATACTAAAAACGTCGTATCTTTAAAAAACTCGTGTATAGTCGGGTTGGAAAATCTACCAAATAAAAAAAATTATATCCTTAAAAACCATGCGTTTTACACGAGTTGAATAAATATAATTTTGTATACCAAATAATAAAAATTTATATTTTTAATAAATTAGAATAACATTTAATATTAATTTATTATTTATATATTTTATATAAGATAAATAGATAAGAGAGGTATTTGTTTTAAAAATATATTAAATTAACAATTTAGATTTGATGATAATATTTTATTAAGGTATGATAAGATTTAATATTGATTTATCATTAATTTTTTTTAAGAATACGTTCAACGTATCCAAAAGTTGGTTTCTTTTATTATAGTTTTATTATAGTAGCTAGATTAGATTAGATTTGAACAAGGAAATTATATTATATTTTTATAAAAACAAGAAAAATAATTTGTAAAATAAAAAAAAAACATATATATTTTGGTTTAAAAAAAGTTGAAAAATGTGGTAAGATCATTTTTCAATCCAAAGAGTCGAAAAGAAACCTGTGGTGAGGTGCATCACCATGGCTGCCTTTGCTCACCACATCCTCCTCTCCAAACCCTCCTTCTTCTTCACCAAAACCCTAGCCAAATCCAATCATGGCTTCACCGCCTTCGTCTCCGTCTCTTCACCCTTCATCCGCAGACACAAATCCACACAACCAATAGCTGCTTCACTTCTTGAACTCGGTGGAGTTCAAATCTCCAAACAAGGTATTTTTCTGATAAATAGCTGGCTGGATTGGATTGTAACTTATTTGCCCTTTTCTTTTGATTGCTTATGTAAGAGCTCATTAGGGCAAATCGAAATGACTAAATACCAACCCATGATTTGTAATTTGCTCTAACCTTCTAACTAAGACCGTAATCTTACTTTCAAAGTTATTGATAATCCAATTAAGTCTACATTTCAGAAGTAGTTAGAAGAATTTGGGTAGAGATGACAGACAGCTTCATATTATAAATATATCCCTCTCTCTTCCAGTGTTGGCTAAAATTAGACCTGGCAAACGGGTCGGGTTGGGTCGGTTCGGGTCATGGGTCAAAACGGGTTCGGGTCGAAACGGGTTCGGGTCGAAACGGGTCAATTAAAAAAAGGGTTGTTTTGGTTCGGGTTGAAACGGGTTCGGGTCAAAACAGGTTCGGGTTGGAACGGGTTCGGGTCGGAACGGGTTCGGGTCGGAACGGTTTTCGGGTCGGGTCGGGTCGGGCTGATAATTTACTCTGTTTTTTGAGATTTTTTGCTGCATGATTAACCGTTAACAATTAAATTTTATACATATATTTTATAGTTATACTAACCGGCGCGAGTATTAAATACGCATATGAAATTAGGTAAACTGGATTTCATATTTTGCAGAGTTAACTATCATGTGTGGCTATGATATATCCAAATTCAATCTCTGATTGTTTATTTTCACTGCAAATTTTGGATCTGTGTTTGAATAATCTTTGAATAATTGGATGTGTGTTTGAATAATTGGATCTGCAAATTATACATACAGACATATATATAGCATCGCTACATATTTATATCACACAAACTTGCACATACAGTTATATATTGTTATAGTAACTGTACACATAACGCTACATAAAGTTTATTTTGCAATTGATCGGTGTTGGTTCGTATGTCACTGATGATGGGATCGGTTCTAGTCGAAACGGTACGGGTCGAAACGGTTCGCATCGAAACGGTACCGGTCGAAACGGTACGGGTCGAAACAGTTCGATTCGAAACGGTTCGCGTCGAAACGGTTCGATTCTAAACGGTACGGGTCGAAACGGTTCGCGTCGAAACGGTTCGATTCGAAACGGTACGGGTCGAAACGGTACGGGTCGAAACGGTACGGGTCGGAACGGTTCGCATCGAAACGGCACGGGTCGAAACGGTTCGCGTCGAAATGGTTCGATTCGAAACGGTACGAGTCGAAACGGTTCGATTCGAAACGGTTCGCGTCGAAACGGTTCGATTCGAAACGGTACGGATCGAAACGGTACGGGTCGAAACGGTTCGCGTCGAAACGGTACGAAACTCGTCCCGACCTGAAACACGTCTCGTGCGGAAACTCATGTCGGCCCAAAACCCGTTGTGATCCGAAACCCGTCCCGTGCAAAAACCCGTGTCGGCCCGAAACCCGACCCGAACCGACCCCGTTCCGATCCAAAACCTACGTCGTGCCGAAGCCTGTCTCGGCCCGAAACTCAATTTGAACTGAACCTGTTTCGTGCCGTAACCCGTGTTGTGCAGATACTTATGCCGGCTCGAAACCCGCTCTGATCCGAAACCTTCCCCGTTTCTTTAAGACACTAACCCATATCGACCCATTTCTTTAATGTTGTCGACCCGCTTTGACCCGAAAATAAAAAGATGAAATTTCAAGTGACCCATTGTGACCCATTTAGTTAAAATATCTAACCCAAACCAACCCATATAATTTTAAAATCAACCCAAATTGACCCACTTGGAAGGCTTTGGGTCAAGATTGCCCCCTCTAGCTAAAATACCAGGGTTTTTTTTTAAGCTCGGGCTTGGCACATGTTTTAGATTGATTCTAGGCTTATTTCAGTCTTAATTAGGGTTTTTTGTTCGGGTTGCCGCCACATTTTTACTCATAGCTGAAATGAAATGAACACACGCTTGGGATATATCGGGATATTAACTACATAGCTCGTACACTACCTAGACCATGGGAGTAGAACCGCCGTCAGTTGTACCACGGAGCCGACAATACTGAGGAACCCTCGTCCTCCGGTCAGCGAGTTGTGGTAGTGTACGCCTCGGGTTGTGATGCCACCACCGGCGCACCGCAGTGTCTCCTCCGTAAGGATTGGTGGCCGGCCCCTAACTCTCTTTACGTATTCTCTTCCCCTCTCTTACTCCTGTTTAGTTTTTCTCTCCTTCGTATACAAAGGAGGTGGCAGAACTGTAGTTACCATTACATTTCTGTCCAAACAATAATCTGTTCCTAAGAAACTACGTTAAGTGTTATATATATAGAAATTTGGCTGAATTTTTAGCCGGAAAATCACCTGAATATGCGCTTGAGCGCCTAAAAGGTGGGCTTTCAACTCTCAGAGCTTGTGCGCTTTTGACAACTACGAGCTCTTCTTACTAATGCAATTTTTGTTTACTTTTTGGTGCTTGTTATATGATGTAATGAGAACTGAATTTACATCAGTACAAAGTTCATAAGTAGGTTGGGTATTTTCAGAAGTCAAACAGGTTTGATTTTTTTTTTTTTTTTTTTTTTTTTTGTAAACGTTAAGTTTCATATCCTTTTATTATACCATACCAACTTTTGGTGAATCTTTTATCATCAACTTAACTGTTAGCTAGTCTTTTGATTTTGTGTTCTGATATAGTCTCTATTGGTAATTTTGCGATACAGATGTGGTTAAGGACGAACCGACAAATAATGTCCCAGATCTAATATTCACTAAACTAGGATTACAGCTTCATAGGAGAGACAATCATCCCCTTGGGATCCTCAAGAATGCAATACACAAGTATTTTGACTCCAACTATAACTCTCAGTTTCTTAAGTTTGATGATTTGTGCCCAATTGTTACTACCAAACAGGTAACCCTCTTTAAATCCGTAAATTACTACAAAGAAAATACCTTTTGATTATTATTTATTTATACATTTATATATCTCCGGTTAACAATTTTATAACCTTTATGCATGCAGAACTTTGATGATGTGTTGGTACCTGCTGATCATGTGAGCAGGAGTTACAATGATACATACTACATTGATGCAGAAACCGTGCTGAGGTGTCACACTAGTGCACATCAGGCTGAGTTACTAAGAAAAGGATATACAAATTTTCTTGTTACCGGCGACGTTTATCGAAGAGACTCCATTGATTCAACTCATTATCCTGTATTCCATCAGGTATCTGTTTTTTTTTTCCTCCCAAAGCAACGATAATTCTATAATATTACAGTTAACTAAGGGGGTGTATAGGTAAAAGTGATGATGTAAGTATATTATTATCTAATAATTTAAGGTCCATATTCGAGGTGGCAATTTAAGTTTATTTACTTATGCATTCATTAAATCCTGTTATAGTTTATTTTCTTAACAGTCAAACCAGTAAAAAAAATAGCTTAGAAGAAAACAGGTTAATAATTTGACCAATATTGGTTCGGGTCAACTCAACCCAGACCATATACAGAATTACTCCTTTCGGTTCGCCTGACGAGCTAGTATTGTCACATGTAGTTAAAATAATCAGATAGTGAGAGGCAGACAAGTTTTGTAAGAAAACTAATCATCATAGCAGGTTATTTGATTATTAATTTTGATTACTAAAGTCACATATAATCAGTTTCAAAACAGTCCAAACACCCCCTTGATATGCGGGTTATAATTGTTGTATGAGAGTATGCAGATGGAAGGAGTTAGAGTGTTCAGTCCAAATGATTGGAATGATTCTGGCAAGGATGGAACTTCGTATGCTGCAGATGATCTAAAAGCTTGTCTCGAGGGTTTGGCACGTCACCTTTTTGGTACGAAATCGAATTTTAGATCTAAATCGTTGATGTTAGTAGTCACTTCACGATCCAGAATTCAAAAATGTATTTGTTAAAAGTTGAGATGGAATTTAAAACTCGTTGAAATGTTCAGGTGCTGTTGAAATGCGATGGGTCGACACTTATTTTCCATTTACAAATCCATCTTTTGAACTCGAGATATATTTCCAGGTAATTTTGATACAAAATTCATGGGCATTTAAGATATTTGACTAGTGAACTAGCATGACGTATTTTTTTTTTAATAAAAGTTATGTTATTTTAATTGATTGTTCAGGAGAAGTGGTTGGAGGTTCTTGGTTGCGGTGTAATGGAACAAGAAATATTAAAACGTGGAGGGAAAACCGATAATGTGGCTTGGGCTTTTGGGCTTGGATTGGAACGTTTGGCAATGGTCCTGTTTGATATTCCTGATATTAGACTTTTTTGGTCTACAGATAAGCGATTCACGTCTCAGGTACTTTACTAGTCCCAAATGACCAGGTTAGGTTACGGGTCAAAACGGGTTGGCCTAAAACAATTTTTGTCCTAATCTTATTATAGATAACTAGTGGGATTCCAGCGCGCTTCGCTGCGGACCTTTGGTCATTATCGGTTTGGTTCGTTACGGCACGCGGCATAACAATCGTTGCCAATCGACACGTGTTTTACATCAATTGAAAACAATAAAAACGAATACCTGTATAGGTACCGGTGTTCGGTCGGTATCGGTCTGTTACGATACCGGTATCGTACAGACACTTGATATAGCTTACGATACCAAAATATACTTTATTGCGAATATAACTTTGTGTTCAATGAATTTAATACCGCCGGCGCCACGTCAAGAAAACTATAAAAACGAATACTGTACGGTTACCAATGTTGTTTGGTCGGTATATGTTCGGTTTGTGATGATTAAAAAAATCAACTATATATGGCCCGTTCGAATAGAACTTTTATCGAATCGTACATAATAATAAGCACATGATGACGCGAATAATAATAAAAAAAAACTATAAAAATGTTATACGGTACGGTATTGATGTTGTTCAGACAGTATCAGTAATATTAAAAAAAGAAAATCGTTAAAAATTAAAATTAAAGAAATATTTTTAAGGTTAAAAGTAAATATAATAGTATTCTATTGTAATATTGAACTCATAAAAGTACGGAAAAAAACTATATATTATTATAAAAATCAAATTACTATTCACACTCACTTTCCAAGTATATATATTAAATTAAGTTAGTGTCAGATATGATTACAAAAATATAACTTAAATCAATATAAGCTATTTTGCAACTCAATTCCCTCTTAAGCTGATTTTTTTTTACGATTTTACGTGTTTGACGAGTGACAAAACATAACCCATATCAGATTATCAAGTTGAGGCGCGAGGCGCAGCTTCTGGGGCTTTTTTTGCTTAGCGCCTTGTGTAATTACAAGTAGCGCCCAAAAGGCGCAGATTTTAGTGTTTTTTGGGGGGCTTTTTGGCCTGAGGCGCGCGCCTCATGTATCTGAGGCGTTTTTACTGCAGAAAAATGTTGTACCTTGGGTTTTTTGACTTGTACATGCAAGTAAAATGGTATAAAAGCCTTATTTATAGCTATATTTTGGTTAAAGGAAAAGCTAAAAACCTATGGGACATGTATGGGAAACACCTTGCGCCTCGGGTAAGAAAAGCCCACCGCTTTTGCGCTTCGCGCCTCAATTTTAGACCTCGTCGCCTTTGTGCGCCTATCGCTTTTTAAAACAAATTATCAACCAATCCATAAGTTAATGGGTCGAAAATCGAAATTACTACATCTACACTTCACCATCTTTTTGGATGGGTGGCTTATGAAAAACCATTAGGTTTTGGAGGGTTAAAGAAGAAAGATGTCTTTTTTTTTTTTTTTTAATTTATGAATACAATAATATACTTTGAAGAACCTGATTTGACCTCCATGGTCTTCCCTTGTTGATGCAGTTTACTAAAGGTCAACTTGGGATAAAATTCAAGCCATTTTCAAAGGTATGTGTACTGTTTGCCAAAGGTTAACTTGGTTCTTTTGTTGTGACTTCCTCAGAAACTCCATGAAACTTATTATAATATCCTATTCTGATATATAATATTATATGCAGTATCCACCTTGTTATAAAGACATGAGTTTCTGGATCAATGACTCATTCACAGAAAACAACCTTTGCGAAATTGTCAGAGGCGTTGCTGGTGATCTTGCGGAGGAGGTATAAAACTGTCTTCGGTTCTTTCTCTGATTGTTTTTTTATTTGTTTATTTTAGTATGAAATAACACTGATCTATAATATGTTCAGGTAGTATTGATTGACAACTTCACCAACAAGAAAGGAATGACTAGCCATTGTTACAGGATCACATATCGCTCCATGGAGCGTTCTCTTACAGACGAGGAAATAAACGAGCTACAGGTAGATTAACATTTTTTCATTAAAACATGTTTCATTTAAAATCCAATTTTTACTACTAATAATAATAACAATAAATATTACGATTTGATGGATGGATATCGATGCAGTGGAATGTTCGAGATCAGGTGCAGAGTCAGATGAATGTTGAACTAAGATGATTTTCTGTAGCATATTTGTTTTTTCAATCCAACAAGTCATTCATAACTCATAAGTTGCATTGTTACTTCCAATTTCCAACATATGTAACCCTACTCCTTTGTTTTGATCTTACAATAATTTTGATATATTTCTTTTGGTGAAATTAGGGCTGCCAGCTAGCAACTCGCTTGTAATTAGCTCGACAAAAACTTTATTTTGATATAATGGTTAACTGCACTATAAATAAAAGTTTTTAGTGTTCGACTTCTATACTTTAAGCATAGTTGAATATTGTATTATAAATGTCCGTAGTTGACCAGATTCATTCATTGGAATCAATCTGAATTAAGACTATTATGAATAAAATTGGTTGTTTTTTGAGATGAAAGGCTCAAGGTGTTGAGTTCCAATATTCATAGATATTCATTAGAGGATGATATCGGACGTAACCTGCTTTAAAAAACGATCTTCATGGATCGTAGTCATAAGATATTTTGGAACTGGTATGATCCTTCTACTTTAGCCAAAGTTGTTCTTTGATCATATCAAACGTTGTACCTATGCAAAGCAGTAACGTAGATATTTGAGTGGAGATAAATATGACATTAAGGGAGAGTTGTATGTTGCCAAAGGAATTATGTTCTCCTTTAAGAAAGGAGTTGGACATTCTGGCGCCCTCGTTGATGCGAACTGGTGTAAAACGCGTGGCTATACTCAAATTAAGAGTAGTTTGTTAGACCACTTCAAATCTGAGAACGAGAACAAGAATAGTTAAATAATGTATATGAGAATGTATTATGATTCGTATATCATGTTTAACGGATGTTCTTTATAGAATGGATAACGCATAAGTTTACCATGGCTTTAGTACTTGGTTAGTAAGGAGTTACTTGAACACAAGGAACCAGATGATGAATATGATACGTCATACCTTGCTAGAGGCAGTGAGATGTAGTTAGGCGTCCACCACTCCAAGTAGAAGATTGTTGGATATGAGATGTTTGATTGCTAATTAATTAACATTGCTAACGAGGTACGGTAAAAAAAAGTTACACTTTAGACTACAAATAAGAAACGATATTTAACGAGTACAATAGGTGGAACCTATGGGTAGTAAAAATACAGGGTTTTGATTGAAAACAAGTTACACCACATGAGATCAAAACACCCATCACAACCACATCCACCACCGACTCCATCTCCACACCGGAGCACTACCGTCGTACCACCTTCGATCCGCCACCGACCGCCCTATTCCGGTCAGCAACCACTACACTGCAACCCACCGTTTGATCGGGCCTTTCCCAGTCGGTCCCACCTGACGCCGCACCTTAGCCAAGGGCCGGCTACCGCCACCACCCCCCCGATTCCGACAAACTCATCGAAAAACCAGGTTTAATCGTGAAGGAGTTTATGGGTCTCGCGTATTTCGGGTTTTTTCGATCTACGAGTTAAGAAGTTGATTCAAGGTGTCGATTCGGGAACTATGGGTTGCGTGAACACGTCAACTAGCGTGACCTTTGGCGTTACCATCGTGTGTGTTCTTCGATTTTCGTACGTTTTACTAGAACACCCTATGCTTGTGTTAAATGTTATTTGTTCATTTGAATTGCAATTGGATCACTGACGAAATATTTTAATTAGATTGAATATGTGTACACGCTTCCCCAGCCAATTAATATGTGATATTAATGAATTAAATACAATATGATTTTATTAAAAATTTAAATTATACGCCATAAATCCCAAGGGTAGGGTAAATCTCATAACATACAAGGATCAAGCTATTGTTGAGTGAGTCCCCTATCACTATTAGAAAAAATGACGTTTGTTAAGTGTGAAGTGTGAACCAGTATATATAGAATAGTAACTTGGTATCATTATGGGCTTCAACATTAACCCATTGTATCCTCGTTTGTTAAGGCCCATGATGTATATATGCCTAGCTTTAGGCTTTTTTGCATTTAGCCCAGTGTAACTATTCCTAAGAAACTATTGTATTGTTATGTTATGTTTTGTTTTCTTTTTGTACTTTTTATTATTTTGCTGAAAAGATTATACAAATTTGTTCGGGTAAGTATTTCACTTGAGAATATGAATTGAAGAAATAAAACCAATTAAAACATAAAGTTGTACACCATCTTCGATCACCTTCATTGTCTTCAACTACTCTCTTCATCTTCGGCCACTAATCACCATGACCACCAACAAGGCAACAACCGCTACCACTCTATTCCCCTCATAGATCGTAACTTGCAAAATCATAACCCAAGTCATACACTCTAATCTTTCACCCTTGTTTAAGTAACAAAAATTTATTTAACAAGGATCAATATTTAAACGATACAAGTTATTGGTTTTAAACCCTAGTGAAATCAACCAGAATCCAGAATCCTGACCTCTGAAGAAAAATGTTCATTAAATGATGAGGTGTGCGTATGTACAATTGTACATTAGACCTTCCGTAATGGAAGGTTATATGGCGCCTTTCCTCAACATAGCGCTCTATGGCGCCTCCCCACACCACCCTGGGGGGGCGTTATATCACATGAACTAGGTTGGCTCGTGAAAATTATAACGGGGTTATTGTTTTTGTTTCTTTCACACACATATATGTATAATTGAAGGGTATAACCCCACTACACACCAATCTGATATAACCCTATCTCTTACACAAACTCCACTTGTCGCATAACCCCATATCATGGGAGGTTATGGAGGGTGACCTCCACACATGGTCTTACACAATCGACTCGTAAACAGGGGCGGACCCACCCTTTTGCCAAGGTGGGCGGCCTCACCCCTTGAAAAAAAATTTAGTGTATATTTTAGGCAAAAAACCCAACCGCACCCTTTGAAAATATGGTTAAACACCTCATCCGCACCCCCAACAAATAATTTCTGGGTCCGCCACTGCTCGTAAATCATCACATCCTTTATCTTTACCTCTATATAATATTTTAGATACTTTCATTTTTAACGACAAGCCCTAGCAATACATTTTTTTTTTCTTGTAATTAGTCATTTATATATTTTTTTTCGGGTATTCATGATTAATACTTATAACAAACTGTTTATTCTATATACATTATATATAATGGTGAACGGGGCGCTTTGCGGGGAGGGGTTCGGTGAGGCGAATCCCCGAGCGGGAACACCGCTGCCGACCCCTCGGGGAGGCTAAGCGGGGAGTGGGGAGCGGTGAGTGTTCACCGCATGAAGGGAGAGAGGGAGAGGGTGGCCCACCATTGATTCAACCAATCAAGTATTTTCCTTTTTTTTCTTTTTGATTTTTTCAACTTAATTAAAAAAATAAAAAAACAAGTCCCCCAAGAGAGGAGTGCCCCTATCAAATTGAGGGTATGGGGGGAGTTAAGTGGGGAGTTGACGTGACGCGTGCTGATTGGCTGTGGGTAAGAGAGGTCACTCCCCACTTAGAGGAGTGCCCCTTACACGCTAAGTTAAGTAATAACTTACTTTATTTAGCATATAATTTTGAAACTGTTATACAAAAATGGTAAAAACTAACAGACCTTAAATATAAAGATTGTAAGACTTTTTTTATATAAGGGTGAAGGGGGTGCTCACCTAATAGGTGAGTCCCCTCTCTTACGCCAAACCAATCTCCGTGTGCCACGTCAACTCCCCTCTTAAACTCCCCTAACACCCCAATTTGATGGCGCCACTCCCCTCTTAGGTGAATTGGTTTTTTTTTTTTTTTTAAAAAAAAAAAGGAAAGCTGTGATTGGTCACTCCCTCTCTCTCTCCTCCCTCTCTCGGTGGCGGCTCACCGTTTCTCTCTCCTCTCTCTACTCACCGCATGGTTGGCGGTGTTCTTGCCGACCGGGAAAACCATTCCCCGCTTGCCCTCACCGAAGACACCCCGCTTGCCCTAACGATTGTGAAACCTACTTGAAACATTTACATGAAAACAAATAAACATGAATCATTTAAGTTGTCCCCAAACTCACTTGACAACCAATGAAGACTAAGCTGACCACATTAGGGTTGATTAAACACATGATTTCGACATCTAACATAATTTTGGAATAAAATCTTTCAAATATCCTTCTTATTATTATCCAATAAAAAAAGAAAAGTCTCACCAAAAAGTACCTCTACGGCTCCACCACCAGTACACTTAGTAATTCATATATACGTACATACATAAATCGTTGATTTAAAAAATGATTTTATTTTGCATACATTGATTAGGAAATATAAAATATATTTGTCAAATGTCTTACTTATATATATGGTTATTAGATAATGATCATATTTGTGAAGTTTTTGTACTATCAGGGATTGGGGAAGTTGTGTAATAATTGTTTCCATTACGATCACATTTGTACTATTGATTTGGGATAATGGGACTAACAACATACATGTGTCAATTCTTTTTCCCTGCGAGGTATGGGGCGCAATGCCCATGTCACCTCAGCCGGAAAACAATAATAGCGCCCTTCACCCCATACCGTCAGAGCTATAAGGAGTGGGGGGGGGGGGGGTATTGTACCATCGCCAGCGGAATAGCGAACATTCACGAGAGAAAATGGTGGGTTTTGTGCTTTGACCATTGAGTCAACGGTAACATTTAAAAAAAATAATTCAAAAATCAATTAATATAGCCTCTATATATACACACACTCTCATTTTATTACGAACGGGTGGGTGTAAAGGCCAAAGCCCTGTTGAAGCAAAACATTGATGATGAAGACCAGACATCTGTTTTGGCCAAACAGATGTTTGATACAAAGCAACAGACGTTTAAAGAACAAAGGTTTATTCAATGCAAGAGTACTTAGCTTAGAACAAAGTTTGTAATGTAATAGATCAGATGCTAGATTCCCGCAGATGTTTGCAAACATCTGTGTAATATTTTCTGTTAGGAATGTTAGATGTCACTATCAAGGTGACACCAGCTGATTGCCAACAGATCTTTCGTACTTGTATAAATAGATCGCATGTGTTGGATATCTATTTCATCACATCATTTCATTCCTTTTGTACGAACAATAAAGTTGAGTGATCAGGCTGAGAGGAAGTTTATAGAATCAATCTGTAATCATTTTGATATTTAGTTTGATGAAACTTTCCACTTTTGTATGCTCAATCATTCCGCACTTCCACTGTTTATAAACTATTCATTCATATTCGTCCATCTAAAGCATATCAAAAGCATCTCACTTCCTAACCTTATTTTGTTCCGCTTCATTTTCGAGCAGGTACGATGGAAGTCTAAAAGATGTACAATTTTATTTATGGTGTTAATATTTACACACCCCTCATCTTTATCTCTCTTTATATATACATAGATATATACTGAGAGAGATAGAGTGAGAAGGATATAAGAATAAAAATTTAAGTGTGTGAGAATAGAATGAACCTTTATTTATCATAGAAATTTGCAAGTTATTTTTTTGTTGGCCATCATTTTCAGGTATTATGAGAAGTTTTTAAAATGTACAATTTTTTTTTTTTTGAAAGGTAACATGTACAATTTTATATATCAGAAAAACTTGCAAGTTATTTATTTGTTCGCCATCATTATTAAACGAAATTGACAATATTTTGTGTGTCCCATAAAGTTTCTCTATTTGATACTTGTTAAAGAATGATTTGATAACTTGACAGAAATTTCATACGTCATTATCACTTTCTTTGAAAACAATAGAGTAACAAACAAAAATCATTGACATAACAATAGTTTAATTGGGTATCTGTAAACGCTCTCTATTCTTACATCTTTATTAACTCCTGTTGTAAAAATGCTTGTAATGTTTTAAATTATATTAAACTACAAGGTATGATGATGGTCTATCTTTGGAGGATGATCCGCCACGTAGGCGACACGTCATAGTCCTCCGAAGGATGAATCATCCTTCAAAACTAGAGGACATGGGAGGATGGTCCTAGTCATAGTCCTCTACCACTTTTATGTTTTTTTTTATTTCTTTTAATCTTCAACTTTTATTTAACATTTACCAAATAAAGTAACAAAATATTTTCATTAATATTAAAAAACATTACATAAACTTAAAAAAAATTAAACTTAAAGAAATAAATTTAAAAAAAAACATAAACTTAAAAAAAATAAAGTAAAAAAAAAATAAACTTAAAAATATCCTAACATATTAAAATAAGCTACTAGTCTTCGTCTTCCATGTGGTGGCCGGGTTCGTTTTACGTATTGCAGACAAATGGCCGACGTACATTTTTGTAAATTACTGAAACCCCTTTGCCCCCTAGCGTCGTTTCGCAATGTAAAAAACGGATCTGACTGGGCCATGTCGCCTGCAATACGTAAAAACAGTGGACGACTCATGCGGAAACGACGTCGAAAAATCTCGGCTGGGTACACGGGTTCGTCGGCAAAATAATCGGCTACTAGTTTATCGTGGCCGGCTATAAATTTAAAACAAAACATAAATGAAATTAATTATAAAATACATTTTCAAATCTATATAAAACATAAGGAAAAAAAAGTAAAATACCTTCTTGGTCTCGGTTATATTTTACTCGTCTAGTTAGCCGTTGGGACGACCCTTCATCAGCCGCCATGAACACCTGAGCCGCGTTCATAATCATGTTGTGCATAATAGCATCCTCTTCCGAAGATGATGAATACCACGCAGACGAAGACGATGAAAACATAGAAGAAATTGAAGAAATGGGTGAAGCCATGATAATTTTTTAGCGAGAGATGGGGTGGTAGCGGGTAAAAAATGGTACAAAATATGAAGAGTTTTTATAAAAAGGGAAGAGTGGTAATAAAATGTGAGAGAGAATGAGTTGGTAGAGAGTGAAAAGTTATGAAAAAAAGGGTTAAACAGGTGAGTATTTATAAAAATGGAAGTGAAATGGGGTATTTTTTGAATTATGACCGTTTGTTTTTAAATAATATAAATTCTGAATTTAATTTTGTTTTCAAACGGTCAAATGCACATCGGTCCCCACACCTGTTTGTGCGCGTCCTAAACGTCGGAAGTCGGACGTTGGCGACGGGACGGGGGGGGGGGGGGGGGGGGGGGGGGGGGGCGGCACGGTGTGCCATTCGGCGCCAGACCAAGACGTCCCGGGGACGTCTCCCAGAGTAGCCTAATTACACTAGTAGAAAATTAGTATACTGAAGGAAGGAACGTTACTTAAACCTTCGGTTCAGTTGATAAAGGTCATTAGTTTTGTTGGGGAAGCTTTCATGCCAGGGTCTCCCCTCCCCCGGTTTTTTTCGTTTCATTGTGTTAGCTTTTACGAAATTTTTTTATTTTTATAGTGTAACATATTCAATTTTGAGAGTCCAACCTATCATGGTTTTAAGTTCAAGGTCCGCCAAACTTACAGTGTTAAAAGAATCGGTTCTTTATTTTGTGGGTCAATGGCTCAATATTAAGCTAATTCAACATACTTTCTTTTTCTCACTAGTTAATTAAGCGGCCATATTTCTTTTTTTTTTTAATCCGAATGGAATCACAACTTTTTTTTTCTCATTCGAGCAAAAGTAATCTTTACCTAGAACATGTTAAGGTAATCATATTATACTTATTAATAACCCGAACTATGTAATTGTCGGTTTAACACCCTTTCAACAAGTTAGGCATTAAGTACGTAAACTTACTTATTAATAACCCGAACTATGTAATTGTCGGTTTAACACCCTTTCAACAAGTTTGGCATTAAGTAGTACTTAAACAATTTCTTTTAACTATCACTTTTGAGTTGGTGTTGTCGCTATCAAATTCTTTCATCGATCGATCATTTCATAGTGAACCAATCGGTGCCTTTCACTAGTACATCCCTTCACTAGTCACCCTTGAAGTCATTCCCTTTTCATAAACCGACTATGTCTATTCCTTTCTCCACCCTCCCTCAATCATCGGCCGTGCCCAATCCTTTGTCACTTCAAGAATCCTATATAAGCATATGTGTGAAACACTCACATTCAAGCACATATCACAAAATCAGAATCCAACATTAAAAATCGGTTTTTGAGACTAGAAATCCATATGCTCCAAAATTAAAAAAATTTGGGATCCAATACTAATAATGGAGAACATTAAGAATGTTGTATACATAATAGTTAAAAAAAAGAAAAGAAACAATGACAATAAGACCAAACTTTTAAATAAGATAAATAAGTTTGAGGGACTTTTTCTCAATAAAAAAATTCACAAAAAATTAAAGGTTTTTTTTTTTCTTTTTTTTTTTTTACAAGTAAAAGAAGTTGAAATGACTCTATGCAACACAATTGACTGGTTTACTCGGTTTGAACCTAGGTTTTTACTATAAAGAGGCTTTGCCTTTTATTACTGGGATACGTTATACGACACAAGTTGCGTAATATATAAAATTATAAAAAAAAATACTTACAGTCAAATCTTTATTATTGGGGATAGACAAAATTTGTGTATTATCAAAGGTGACATTCTTAGCATTTTATGTGTGTTTTGTGCTAATCATGTGGAGTCTGTAAAACATCTTTTCAGGAGTGTAGCGTTGCGATTTCAACATGGCTTTGTGTTGCGAAGTGGTTAGAAATTAAGTTGCCCGATTTAGTCATGTAGAATACCTTGTTGTTGTGGGTGGATGAGTCGGGATGGTTGAGAGCTAAAAAGGTTTTTACGGAGGTCATTGTATGGACAACTTGGTTGGTTATTTGGTATGTTAGGAACGAAACTATTTTTCACACAGATGATCAAAAGACGGAGCTTATTTTCGATTCTACTCGCCATTTCTCTTATACGTGATTTGTCAACAGAAACATAAAATCCAGTATTCGGTGGGACTAGTTGATAAAAATCCATTTGGACCTATTTACATCTTAAAAATAACACTATATTCATATAAAAAAACCTTTTGTATATAAAGTTTTATGTAAATTCGATAAGGTATTGGGATATGTTTATTTTTTAGACATAAATTTTATTAAAAGATTAATTGAATATGATATGTTTTATTCATAAATGCCCCAACCTCTTCATGCCCCTATAATGTCTATGGGGATGGTATGGAGGGCATTATCAAAGTTTTACATGCCTTTATAATGCCCATTACCCTTGATATCACAACCAAAAAAACATAAGCAAATTGAGGCATTCCAGCGGCATCACAACCAAACTAAACAATATTTCTGATGCCGGTTTAACTTATAATTTATACTTGATCAAATCTAGATTAGAAGTTCGAAATAAAGTTGTATGTAGTTCAATTAAATCATGTTTAAGCCTTTTTATAGAAATATTGAACTAAAAGAAAAAAAATCAAATGTGTATATGACTACTTTTTAATTTAATTAATCCAATTCTTAACTTTAGTTACCCACTTACCCGGTCTCGAGCAATTACCGATCTATTAAGATAAGGATATTAATTTTTAATTCTTTGTCATATAAAGTAAAAAATATAACAAATATTAAGTCATTAGTCTCCTTCACATGGGGGCTTTTTGAAACACACCCCACTCATAATAATTGCTGTAAAAAAACTACAAAAAATAAAATAAGAAAACATTAAGTCATTGTTATGCACAACTAGCGTTGGATTTTCTCTGCAATTTGTAGTCATAATAATAATAATAATAATAAAATTAATTAAATCACATGGAAATTTACAAAAGTGACCCCAATCTTTAATCAATTAGCCATTTCTCTCCCTCTCTCCTCTCCAAGTTTCTTTGCCACTCCGATTTAAACCCGGGACGACGGTGTTGCCATCTCCATTTAGTTGGTGAGTCAACTCGGTGACTCGGTAGCACTCGTCCCACCACCATCCCAACTTTCAAGGGTAATTCCGTAAAAATACAGAACACAAGACCATCAATTCAATCATCATTGATAGTTGATACCTACAATCTTACCTTTTGTATATTGCTAGGACAAATTACCAAAAAGTCCCCAAACCAGAGTTAGCTCTTTGTGCATGATCACCGAGTCGACTCGGTTTTTTTCTTTATTTTTTTTTTGGAACGACTACAACATCATATTTTTTTCTTCATTTATTGGAGGAGAGGCCGAGATTCGGGCCAAAAATCAATATTACTCCTGATGCCTACGTGGCAGTGACGTTGAAACTCTTCAAAATTCACGGTCCGATTCCCTGTAGAATCGGACCGTGATAAGAAACAAATAATCTCTTCAAACAAATACTCGTCACACGGGATCGCTAACGGACCCGAGTGAGAGAACCCGAATTCCTCTTCGGCTTGAACAAGCAACTTGTTGAAAACCGGGTGGTTGAGGTATGTCGCCCGGACGACGAACCGGCGGCAGTTTGAGCCGACGGAGACTGCGACGTGGCCGGCGGGGACGTCTGACGGAATGCATTTCCGGGAAGCCAATGCGGCTTTTTTT
Organism: Helianthus annuus; assembly: GCF_002127325.2. Classification (NCBI taxonomy): domain Eukaryota; kingdom Viridiplantae; phylum Streptophyta; class Magnoliopsida; order Asterales; family Asteraceae; genus Helianthus; species Helianthus annuus. Next base: position 36,787,020 of record NC_035444.2, on the reverse strand, counting down.
CTCCACCGGCGTAGCATTTGACGGAGGTGTACAATGTGGCGGATTTTGCTGCAGCCTGACATGTTTGTTCGATTTGTACTTTTGTTTTCAGTTGTTTTTGTGTTGTCTGAGGAGAGAGGGTTTTTTGGTGGAAATGTATGGTTGGTTATATACAAGTTTGAGTACCAAATTGCCCCTGGGTTTGGGGTTAATTGCAATTGTTTGACGGCTGTATTTGTTGTTTACATATAAAAAAATGATATGTATTAAAATAAGATTTTGGAAAATAAGCATTTGTGATTCCATACATTTATCTGGAATTATTATGTTACATTTGTTTGTCTATTTTTATTTCTAAAACTATTTGTAAGCATATTTTAATTTTTTATATCTTTTTAAGATAAGATGAGATAAAAATATGATGTGTTATAAAGTTTTGAGCATCTTGTTGCGACGTCTTTTTTATATATCTTGATATAATTTTTTCGAATAAACATATTTATTTCTATCTGGATATTCTTTGTTACGGTTTTAACGTTTTATCTTCTATTAAATATTTTTTATAGTTTGCCTTTTGTATTTTTTAAGGTTCATTTTTATAACGACATAATAATATTTGTGATTTACAAATATGTCTTCATCACATGCCTTTTTATTTGTGTCAATTTTCACTACCATATCGTCGTAACGCGTGGTAACTTCTACTAGTTATCATATATGTATTAGAATAAGATTTTGAAAAATAAGCATTTGTGATTAGATACATTTATATTCCCCCTTTGCGGTATGCGCATTTAATCTATATATGTGTGGGCCATCGGGTGGCAAAAGTGAAAGTGCATTAATTTTAACGTTATTTTACTAATTTCCTGAAAATAGTGTTAAAAGCTGAGAACAGTTAATCATGCATCATGTGGTGGCGTTGATAGCTGAAAGACAAAAGGGTACATGCGCTAATCGGTCTTTGTCCCGATTGCTGAGTGTTATGTGCTTTATGTCCAAGACTTGATGCAAAACTACTATCGAGCCGGGGTCTCAATGGAAGCAGTCTCTCTATTCATATGGGGGGTAGAGGTAAGACTTCTTACCCTCCTTAGACTCTACATTTGCTTTGCTATTGGTGAGATTTACTGAGTATGATGATGATGATGATGATTAGATACATTTATAGGAGATTAATGTGTTAGATTATTAATTACTTTATCATGGTTAGTGAGTTTGTTTATGTTTTTTTAAAGCTTACTAGTTATAGGACCCGTGTTACCACATGGGTAGGTTTAATAATGATCGAAATCAAATACTAAAAAACAGGTTATAATATATCATTTAAATTTTTGTCTTTAGTTGTATATCTTTATAAAGTAATGTTAAAGACATATATGAAATGTCCTTAATACCCTTATCCCTTAATGTCCACATAATCTCAAATATATATCAAATGCACCGATCATCATCATTATCATTTAAATTTTGGTCTTTAGTTCTATATCTTTATAAAGTAATGTTAAAGACTGTATGTGTGACCACACAGGTAGCTTTAATAACCACCGAAATAGATTATAATACAGCATTTAAATTCTTTGTATTTAGTTCATGTTTGATATAGAAATTAGCTAACTAACTGATAATTTCTTGTCTAAAATGAAAGCATGACCTAATCTTATATTGTCTAATAATTAAAACCTGACCTAATTCAAATAAAGCCCCTTATATTTGATCCAATTAACCTTAATAATGGATTAGATTTTGTAGGCCCATTAAAACCCTTCTATCAAATCCGGCTCCAAATTCTAATCACTCATCTACCATTCCATATCCATCTCCGTTCTTCGAAGGGCGACAAAGAAACGACAGGGAGTGTTAAAGATTTTTCCTTATCAGCAAAAGGTAATTTAAAACGTATTGATTCGATTTTGTTTTTCTGAAATCTTTGCTTCATGTAATTTTTTATACCACGCTTGCATGTATGATTTTTGATCTTAGGTTTGTTCTTCTATATGAACTTTAATTTGTGATCATGTTTGTTTATTTGATTTGTTATACTTCAGATTCCATCATATGAATGTTCGTATTGATGTTCGATTGGAGTTTATACTTTTGTATGGATATTCGATTAATTAAGGTTTATATATTTAGGGCTATGTTAAAAATGATTGTTTATCAGTTGTTGTATAAATATTAATTAAGATTATGATGTTTAGTAAACTTTCAGTTGGTGTTTGTAACACCCCGAAAATATAAAACATTTTACATAAGAATCATAGTGTATAATAAACAAGAATAAGCTAACTAGGATAAATAACCCAGTTAGTTAGGAGTCTTGTAGTAACACATGAATGAGTTAAAAGCCAAAGGTATAAACTAAATAAGAGTGGAAGGACCTAGGTTGTCAAAATTGGAACTTATATTACTAAGTTAGTAAAAATAAGAACCAAACACCCCAATTGAGGTCCCTGGTTCGATCAAAAGGCAGGAGAGGGCGACCCCCACTCTCAAAAACCCTAACCTTCACCAATCTTTCAAATTGAAGGCTCAAACCAAGTCAAAATCGAAATCTGAACATAGAATCGTGATCACCTCGCCAAGAGGATCATAAGGTATGTAAAATTGGGTTGTTTTGATTCGATTCAAATCTCTAGCATATGATGAAAGTCAAATGTTTAGCTTGATTTTGATGTTGTAATGATGAAAACAGAGGAAATATGATGTCTAGAGATAAACCCTAGGTGAATTCTGGTTAAAGCCTTGCATGCAAATTGTAAGATTCATAATCACCATTTTAGGTGATTAATGTGTTGGTAGAAACTTGATAAACACTAGGATTAAGACTCTTGTTTTAGAATAAATTGAAATTATGAGATGATATCTAAAATTTATTGATGTTAAAATATGTATATATGGTCTAATTGAAGTTAATTTGAGTGATAATTTCAAGTCATGAACTTGGTTTAAATCATGTAGAAATCTGACCCGCTAGGTGTTTGATAAAACGCCTAAAAGAGGGTTAAAATGTTAAATGTTGGGTGAAAACGCAGATTTGACTATGTTAAGAAATAATGCGTTAAAGCTTATAAAAGAGTTCTAAATTTGTTATGAATTGAACTCTTTAGGCAAGGAATCCGGGACGTCAAGCGGACACGCCGGAGGGGATACTCGTGGAAAAGGTGTGCTTTAAAGGTACGTAACATAGTCTCGTTAAATCCTGCATATTTATTTGGGTTTAGAGTATAAATAAAGTCGTAGAGTAATAGATACGTTTGATGCGTCTTATAGTGACGAAGATCACTTGACCATCAAACGGGTCAAAATAAAGATTGAGATTTAGATTTGATTTGTTAATAAAGTGATAGTTTTCACTAAGTAGTCAAACGGGTCGAATTGATGTAATCAAAAGGACCATAGACATAATAACTAGAAAGTCTTGTATGTTGAAAGGTGTTGGATTGCACCACAATTACGAATTTACCCATGATACTTCTAGTTGTGAATCCGGGATATTGGGTCAAACTATAGAAGTAAGATGTAAATGTTGCTCAAAACGGAACATTTGGATTCCGTATGAAACAAGCCCTTAGTTCTATGGGAACACAAAGCCACGAATGGCGTAGATATGCCAAGGTTGAATGCCCGGGATATTGGGTAAATATGCTAAGTATATTTAGAAACTAAAAAGTGGTACAATGCAACCATTGTTAATGGGTTGGATAAACGCAACAGGGAAATCGGGGACAAATCTTTGGTATCTCGGTTTCCGTGATGTGAAATTTACATGGTTAGATCTGTAATTTTATTACGGACACATAGGAAAAAGAATCGGTAAAAACGGACTAGCGAGTAAAAAGTTATAATAGTTTAAAGTTGGAAAATGGTCAAATTTCCGGAGCTGAGCAGAAGTGCAAGATTTTAACCTGCACCTGCTGGAAAAAGGGTTCTCCCGCGCCACGCGGAAGATCCCATTCGGAACCCCGCGACACGCGGAAGCCGCCGCGATACGCGACGGTCTACCAGTGTTCTCCCGCGACACGCGACAGGACCAGTATTGGAAAATATTTATTTTTCTTATATTTTGACGCAGAATCTCGTTTATGCATTTCATTTAAATGTCAAAACTAACATTTTGATTGGTTTTGACTCTAGGTGATGAAGGGAACTAACCGGATGATGATCAAGCACACTATTAAGAACCGAACACGCATTTTGAAAGCTTCTGCTTTAATTTAACTCTATCTAGACAAAGTTGATGATGTTAATGACTTGTTACTCATGTTTTGAACGTTTTAAACTAGTCGGTAGTTGTCTAGTAATTGTCACTTGAAATTTTTATTTTGTAGTTATGTAATTCAAGGTATCTTAAAACTTTTAAAAATATAAACGGATATTACAGGTTGGTAATCAGAGCTTAAGGTTGTTAACGTAGTGTGTTCGGTTCGAGCTTGATCAAGCATCCGGTAAGAGTTTATTGTTTTAAGTAGAGTTACTTGGTATAAAAAGGAAATGATGAATAGATATGCATGGGAAGAGCGTGTTAACACACTCAAACCCGGAAAGTGCATGAAATAAGAACGGTGAAAACAAGTTATAAACTTGAATAAACCAAAATAAATAAACCATATGCTATAGATGAAATGTTTAACATTCGATATAAACATTTCAGTTTAAAGATGGCGGATGGAGATAATGATGATGCGGTGCCGAAAGTCACCGAGCAAATAAGAGAAGTGATTGCTGAAGAGGTAGGAAAAGCAATCGAAAACAGTTTGTCGGGTTTCATCGATAAAATCCAAAACACGGTGTTATCAGTGGTGGATGAAAGAATTAAGAAATTGGAGGATAATGCCAATTTAGCTAAGGAGAAATTGGGAGAGCGTAAGGGTTGCTCGTATAAAGAATTTATGGCATGCAAACCACCACTCTACAACGGAGAGGTGGATCCGATAGTGTGCCAAAGGTGGCTGAGTGATATAGAAGGGGTGTTTGAGAGAACCCACTGTGACACGAATGACTTCGTGGCGTATGGCACGGGCCAATTAAGAGGTCAAGCAAAAGACTGGTGGGATAATAAGAAAAAGGAAATTGGTAGCGAAGAGGCGAAGGCGATGACATGGGATGAGTTTAAGGTACCATTCCTTAAACATCACAGTCCCAAAGTGGTTATCAATCGAATCAAAGAAGCATTTATCCAGCTTAGACAGAAGGGCGAATCTATTGATAAGATCACGGGAATCTTTCTCGACAAACTAAGGTTTTGTGATGAATTGGTGACAACCGAAGAACAGAAGGTGTATTATTATTATAATATGCTAAGCACGGAGTATCGGGAGTTCATGACTCCCTCAAAATACGAAACCCTCACCGAAATCATCAACGCCGCTCGGGAAAGGGAGATAGAGCTGAAGAAACAAATTGAGAGGGGTGAAAGAAGGACGCAAGTGGTTAATCCAAGTCCTACGAAAAAGGCATGCACAAATGACTCATCAAAGAAGCAAGAAGAAAAAAGTAGTTCGCCAAGTTGTAAAGTATGCGGGAAAGGGCACAAGGGTGAGTGCCGGTTTTAGGACAAGCCGTGTCCTATATGTGGGAAGACAGGGCACACGGCTGCGTTGTGCCCGGGGAAAGTGTCGGTGTGTTACAAATGTTATCAACCGGGTCACAAGAAATCCGAGTGCCCGGAGTTGATCGGAAAGAAAGATGACAAGAATACACACATTGAGGCACCAAGAGCAAAAGCAAGATCCTTCCAGTTAACAGCAATGGAGGCGAAAATGGAGCCCGACATGGTCTCAGGTATATTTGCCATAAATTCAATTCCCGCACATGTGTTATTTGATACGGGTGCGAATAAATCCTTTGTTTCACATGGATTTATTCGACATCCTTCCTTTGTACTAACAAAATTGCCTATGCCATTAGAGGTAGAAATAGGTGACAACAAGAATTTCCTTGTGTGTGATATATGTCGAAATTGTAAGATAAGCATTGACGATGAGGAATATTTAATAGACTTGATTCCTATGTCGATGGGAGAATTCCAAGTAGTGGTCGGGATGGATTGGTTATCCTGACACCATGCGAAAGTTGTATGTTTCCGCAAGGAGATAAAATTAACATCTCCAAGTGGAAAATCGGTTACCGTATATGGCGAGAAAGGGGGTAATCCTGTTATGTGCTCAATGCTAAAAGCTCACAAACTCATGAGGCACGGTTGTAGGGCATTCATGATATATGCAAACGAACCAGACAAAGGATCACTAAAGATTGAAGATGTACCGATGGTGCGCGAATATGCCGACATATTTCCGGAGGACCTACCGGGAATACCGCCAGAACGGGAGGTAGAGTTCGGAATCGAATTGATTCCAGGCGCGAAACCTGTGGCCAAGGCGCCGTATCGGCTCGCACTTTCGGAATTGCAAGAATTAATGTCTCAAATTCAAGATCTCCTCGACAAAGGGTTTATACGACCGAGTGTGTCTCCGTGGGGCGCACCGGTGCTGTTTGTGAAAAAGAAGGATGGGAGCATGCGCATGTGTATCGATTACCGGGAGTTGAATAAACTCACGGTGAAAAATCGATATCCGCTCCCAAGGATTGATGACCTATTTGACCAATTGCAAGGCGCAAGTTGGTTCTCCAAAATCGACCTTAGATCGGGATACCATCAGTTAAAGGTCAAGGAGGAAGATATACCGAAGACGGCTTTTCGTACACGGTACGGACATTATGAGTTCCTCGTGATGTCCTTTGGTTTAACTAATGCGCCCGCAGCTTTCATGGACCTTATGAACCGGGTTTGCAAGCCTATGCTAGATAAGTCAGTGATAGTGTTCATTGACGACATCTTGATATATTCAAAGAATGAAGTGGAACATACAAGTCATTTGCGTGAAGTATTAGAGACGCTCAGAAAAGAGAAATTGTATGCAAAATTCTCAAAATGTGCCTTCTGGTTACGAGCGGTGCAATTTCTTGGGCACATGATTAGTACAAACGGAGTGTTAGTAGACCCGTCAAAAACAGAAGCCGTGACAAGATGGAATCCACTGAAGAATCCTTCGGAAGTTAGAAGCTTTTTGGGGCTTGCGGGTTATTATCGGAGATTCATGCAGGATTTCTCCAAAATTGCTATGCCATTAACCAAGTTAACCCGTAAGGACGAAAAGTTTATCTGGGGTGAAGATCAAGAAAGGGCGTTCCAGACACTTAAGGAAAAACTAACCCATGCGCCGGTATTGTCACTACCGGACGAAACGGATGATATGGTAGTTTACTCGGACGCATCGCATTCGGGGCTTGGATGCGTTTTGATACAACGAGGCAAGGTTATAGCCTATGCCTCAAGGCAGCTTAAAACTCATGAAAAGAAATATCCGATGCATGACCTCGAGTTGGCGGCGGTGGTGTTCGCTTTGAAAATATGGAGGCATTATTTGTATGGGGTAAAATGCACTATCTTTACCTACCATAAAAGCTTGAAGTATTTCTTCGATCAGAAGGAATTAAATATGAGGCAGAGGCGGTGGTTGGAAACTGTCAAAGACTTTGATTGTGATATACATTACCACCCGGGGAAGGCTAACGTAGTGGCGGACGCGTTGAGCCGAAGGACAGATTATACACCTATCCGAGTGCGATCGATGCAACTAATTGTGACATCGGGTTTGCTTGACCAAATCCGAAATTCTCAGACTGAAGCAATAAAGGAAGAAAATGTGAAGAAGGAAAGAATAGTTGGGCAGTTAAAAGACTTGATGGACGGCAACCATGGATTGAAAACTCGATTTTGGAGGATTTGGGTCCCAAACTCATGTGGAGCCAAGACACTTCTACTTGACGAGGCCCATAAATCCCATTATTCGATCCATCCAGGGGCAACTAAAATGTATAAGGATTTAAAGCAAAATTATTGGTGGCCCAGAATGAAAAGAGATATTGTGAGGTATGTGGAGAAGTGTTTGACTTGTTTACAAGTCAAAGCAGAGCATCAGAAGCCATACGGTAAGTTGCAACCATTGGACATTCCAGTTTGGAAGTGGGAACAAATTACAATGGACTTGCTGACCAAACTGCCAAAAACCAGCCGTGGTTTTGATGCTATATGGGTAGTGGTGGATAGATTGATAAAGAGCGCTCACTTCCTTCCGATTCGTGAGACTTATACGTCTGAAAAGATGTCAGAAGTGTATACCAATGAAATCGTGGCACGCCATGGGGTGCCGATATCCATTGTGTCCGATAGGGATACTCGGTTTACTTCGGACTTTTGGCGTAGATTCCAAGAGCAAATGGGAACTAAACTGTTCATTAGCACTGCGTACCATCCTCAAACGGATGGTCAAAGCGAAAGAACAATACAAACGTTGGAAGATATGTTACGTTCTTGCATTATCGACTTCGGGGGTAGTTGGGATGTCCATCTATCCTTGGTCGAGTTCTCATATAACAATAGCTATCACGCGAGCATCGGAATGGCCCCGTATGAAATGTTATATGGTAGAAAGTGTCGAACCCCGGTATGTTGGGGAGAAGTGGGTCCACGAGGATTAGCACCTACTAATATAATCCGAACTACGAATGAGAAGATCGACTTGGTCCGAACTCATCTAAAGGCGGCCCAGGATCGACAAAAGTCATATGCGGATAAACGAAGGAGGCCGATTGAATTTCAAGTGGGCGATAAAGTAATGTTGAAGGTATCGCCGTGGAAGGGAATAATACGGTTTAGAAAAAGAGGAAAATTAAACCCAAGATTTATTGGACCATTCGAAATCGTTGAACGAGTTGGTAAGGTATCATACCGTCTCAAACTGCCTGAGGAGTTGAGTGGAATACATAGCACATTCCACGTATCGCATCTCCGAAAATGTTTAGCAGACGAAACTACTCGTATCCACTATGATGATATCGAGGTGGATAACAGCCTCAACTATGTAGTAAGGCCAGTTGCGATTTTAGACCGTAAAGTGACGAGTTTGAGAAACAAAAAGATTAACCAAGTGAAGGTCAAATGGGAACATAGGAAGGGTTCGGATACCACCTGGGAGTCCGAGGAGGAGATGCAATGGCTCTACCCTACACTATTTGGTACGTATTTTGGTTTCGGGGACGAAACATTTTACATAAGAATCATAGTGTATAATAAACAAGAATAAGCTAACTAGGATAAATAACCCAGTTAGTTAGGAGTCTTGTAGTAACACATGAATGAGTTAAAAGCCAAAGGTATAAACTAAATAAGAGTGGAAGGACCTAGGTTGTCAAAATTGGAACTTATATTACTAAGTTAGTAAAAATAAGAACCAAACACCCCAATTGAGGTCCCTGGTTCGATCAAAAGGCAGGAGAGGGCGACCCCCACTCTCAAAAACCCTAACCTTCACCAATCTTTCAAATTGAAGGCTCAAACCAAGTCAAAATCGAAATCTGAACATAGAATCGTGATCACCTCGCCAAGAGGATCACAAGGTATGTAAAATTGGGTTGTTTTGATTCGATTCAAATCTCTAGCATATGATGAAAATCAAATGTTTAGCTTGATTTTGATGTTGTAATGATGAAAATAGAGGAAATATGATGTCTAGAGATAAACCCTAGGTGAATTCTTGTTAAAGCCTTGCATGCAAATTGTAAGATTCATAATCACCATTTTAGGTGATTAATTTGTTGGTAGAAACTTGATAAACACTAGGATTAAGACTCTTGTTTTAGAATAAATTGAAATTATGAGATGATATCTAAAATTTATTGATGTTAAAATATCTATATATGGTCTAATTGAAGTTAATTTGAGTGATAATTTCAAGTCATGAACTTGGTTTAAATCATGTAGAAATCTGACCCGCTAGGTGTTTGATAAAACGCCTAAAAGAGGGTTAAATGTTAAATGTTGGGTGAAAACGCAGATTTGACTATGTTAAGAAATAATGCATTAAAGCTTATAAAAGAGTTCTAAATTTGTTATGAATTGAACTCTTTAGGCAAGGAATCCGGGACGTCAAGCGGACACTGTTGGTGCACTACATCTGTTGACTTCATCTTGGACCGAGTCTTAGTCTTAGATTGTTAGTTCAGGGCACGTTTTACTAGAAAACAGGAGATTGTATAGGTGTTTGTAATAGGTTTCGCTTCAAGGGACATAAAGGTTCCGCTTGTATGCCATTGTTAGTTCCGCTTGAATGTCAAGTTGGAGGTTTCGCTTGTATGGCATATACAATCAAGCGAAAATTCATGACCTATAAATAGTGGTCATTGAAGCGAAACAGATAGGATTCCTTGTAACTCGTACCGAAGTGCTGCTGGATCGAGATTTGATTGTAAACTGTTATACATCAATACAAAAAGGTGTTTAAAGTGATTTGCAAGCTATTTCTACGTTGATTACTTGTTTTCCGCACCTGTAGTTGACGAAAACTCCTCTGAACGACTCGTTCGGGTCGAGACACGATCCTACAATTGGTATCAGAGCTTCAGGAGGAGGAGTTCTGCAGAGAATAGCTGGATTTTGTCAAGATTTCTTACTTCTACACCTTCTTTCTTTAGTTCAGACATTTTCACCGGTCAAAATCAGCTCAAAATCTCACGGATTGTGTGTAACAATATATAGACAAATCCTGGAAAGTTTGGTGTTAAAATTCACATTTAAAATGGGTCAAAATTACATTCGAATAGGTTTCGCTTGATCGGACACCTCATAGTTTCGCTTCTAGATACATTTCATCAGGAGGTTCCGTTTAAAAGAACAAAGTAGTTTCGCTTATTGTTACATCAGTTCAGGAGGTTCCGCTTCAAAGCTAAGAGGTTCCGCTTCAAAAGTCCAAATAGTTTCGCTTCAGTGAACATTTCAGAGGTTTCGCTTATCCGAACCTAGTAATTCCGCTTCAAGAGAATCTAGTAGTTCCGCTTCAAGTGAACCTAGTAGTTCCGCTTCAAAGATCAATTGGTTTCGCTTGTTTGAACATAAATTGGTTTCGCTTGTTTGTACGTAGTGGTTCCGCTTATCTGGACTTACCTGTTCCGCTGTGTACTCAACAGTTTCGCTTCTGTGGTTCCGCTTATAAGTACTGTTGTAAAATTGTTTAAAAATTTGAAAATGGACGAGGAATTTTTCAACGCATTTGCTACTCCAGTTACACCGATCACTTTTGCACAAAATACAATGCTTGAGAATGAAACGGGTACAATGCAAAAACCACCCAAACTCATGAACATAGAAGAATTTAAAGGTTGGGAAGGTCGCTTTGAGAATTGGGTACAAGCTAATTACCTAGATGTTTGGGAATGTGTCGAGACAAAATATGTTCGACCAATGAATGATGATGAAGAGCCTGTTCCGATAAAAGATCTAACTGCTGATGCTAGAAAGAAGTACAAAGATGAGAAAATGATGCTAAGTTTTCTTCAACAAGCAGTGAAAGAGGATATTATGGTGCTTTTGCAACATAATGGAACTTCATATTCGATTTGGAAAGCTTTAAGGTCAAAGTTTCGTGGTAGTGAAGAAATGGTTAAAAGCAAGAAATCGCTTCTAAAGAAAGAATTTGATCTGTTTCGCGGGTTAAAGAATGAAAGCACAAGAGAGATTATCGAAAGATACTGCAATTTGCTTGCTAACATGAAGAGATTGAGTATTGAGAAAAACAATGAAGAGTTGATCGAAAAACTTGCTGATACTTTACCATATGAGACTTGGGGCACATATCTTATGATGCTCAGAAACAAGAAAGGTTTTAGCAATTTGACACTCAGCAAGTTCATTGAAAAGATCGAAGCTCAAGAAACGGAACAACGAAAAGTTATTCGAATGAAAGATTTTGATGGTGAACAGGATATTGGGTTATACTATAAATCAGGGGTGAATGAGAAATCATCAAATCTATCTCCGAAAATTGAAACTGCCTACAGTGTCAAGAATTCATCTGAAAGTTCATCTAAAGGATGAAGCAGCAAAACAAGTTTTACATCATTTTCGTCTTTTGATCCAAACATTTCAGCAACGAAAAATGGGAAGAAACTTCAGTGCAATATTGTATTAAATCTTGAAAATGATCAAGATTATTCTGAGGAAGTTGCTAAAAACCAAATGTCTTTATTAGGAATGGTTTTGGAATCATACAGTTGTTTTGTTGCAGGTCGTATCGGGAATCCAATGCTAACCAAGGAAGACTACGACCAGATAGATGCTGAAGAAATGGAGCTAATGGACATAAAGTGGTGTTTGGCTAGCGTGTTAAGAAGAGCTGAGAAATTCAAGCAGATCACGGGGATAGATGATCTTCGTGAGGCAAATGTTTCTACTTTAGGTTTCGATAAATCTAAAGTCACTTGTTTTCGGTGCAGGGAAAAAGGACACTTCAAAAGGGAGTGCACTAACCGCCAAGCAAGTGGAGCTCAGAATCCTTTCAATAACAACAATGATTACTACAGAAAAGCCATTTACCATCAGGTTGCTCAATCACCATCACAACAACATCAACATCAAGCACAAACTGCACATGGAAGACCAATAATTGAAGATTCTGGAAAGAAAGCATGTGTGGTTAATCCAGATGAAAAGGAGTCATTCAACTAGGATAAATATATTCCAGATAATGCAAAAGCTTGTTTGATTGATCAAGAAGATGAAAAGTTACCAGAGGGTTTCAGCTGGGAAAATTTTACTTGGGATGATTATATTCCTGATCAAGCTAGAGCTTACACTGCTTTCATGGCAAAGGTTGAAAGTGATAGTGATGATGATACCGAGTATTGTGCAAGAAAATTCAAAGCTGATATGAAGTTGCTTGCTGAGAGTGATAGTGAAAATGAAAAAGCCAAGAAGAAAAAGAAAAAGATCAAGACACCAGTGAGTAGTGATGATGAAGATGTTCCAGTGATAAGAAGATAAAAGGTGAAAGAAGTTCCTAAATTCAAGGTTGAGGAAGAAGTTGATGCGAAAAAGATTCCAGTAAAGTGTGAGAACTGTGAAGCTATAAAGAAGCAGAACAGCACACTGATTTACAACTTGAACAGTTTGAAGGAATCTTACGATGTACTGAACAAAGCAATGAACCAATACAACCAAACGAGTGAAGAACAAGAAACAGCAATGAAGACACTTCAGGGAGCTTTCATGATAAAACAGAAAGTTGTGAACAATTACATCGAGAAGTGTGCTGCTTTGGAACAAAAGCTTGAGCTGCAAAGAATTGAAACTGAAAGAGTTAACCGTTTGTTAAAAAGTAACTCATGTACTTCTTATGTAATTGACAGGATTTATCCGACGGTTGAGAGTATGAAGGCATGGGAAGATGATGAGGTAACTGAAGAAAAGGAAGCTAAAAAAATTGCTGATGAAAAGACTTTGGAAAAGAAGAAGAATGACACGAAGAAAAAGACTGACAAGAAAGATTCTGGTTAGAAATAAGGTGTCAGTTATAACAAGTGTCCACCCCCGCTGGAAAATGGATATTTGCCAAGATACCCAAACGATGAAAGAGTCAAAAAGGCAACAAATTTACAGTGGGAGTCAGAGTCGTCAGTCAATCTACCAGATAGTATTGATGTTGTGTTTACATCGTCTGACACTGATCAACAGTCTCAATTGATGAAGAAAGTCGTGGATCATGTTTTAGAAAATGATGAATTAGAGGAGTCAAAGTCGGAGTTCATGTCAGAGTCAAAGTCTGAGTCAAGCACTTCGTGTTAAACAGAAAAACAGGGCAAAATAGTTTATGATAGAAAATTTTTATTATCAAAATCTAATTTGGATGATGGATTATTCAAAGTTGCATACACTTTGAATGATTCTGACAAATTATATTCTGATGAGGAATTTCCAATAAGAGGTGTAAAAACTGAATTGATAAACAAGGTTTTCACACTCACAGAAATTAATATTTCTGAAATAAAAGACTTATGTCTTAGTGAAAAACCTAAAATATACACCTCAAGAGTACAACAAAGATTAAACAAGAAAAAGAATTACAGTTCTGATTTAGGTTTCCAAAAGAAATCAAATCATAACGGTAATTTCAAAAAGAAAGGGTTAGGTTTTACTCCTACCGAAAAACAGAAAAATGAAAAATATATTCGTGATTTTAAATCCAAAATGTCATTTGTTTCAGGCTCATCAAATGATGAAGAAGAAAAGACAAGTTTCTGGAGGGAAACAAATAGTGAGTTTCTTGCAAAGAAGCAAGAAGAATTGAAGAAGATGGCTGAGAAGAATCTAGATACGAGAACCTGTTTCCGGTGCAACACTGTTGGACATATTGCCAAAGATTGTTCTAAGGCAATACAATCAAAACAGGGAGTATCTGATAAACTCAAAAAGAAAGTGGTTGAGTTCGAACGACCAATTGATAGAGAAAAATTGTTTAAAAATTCTAAATTTGAAATTGGTGAGTGTTCGAACAAGTTCTACAAGAAGAGAGCTAAATCTAACAACCAGAAATGGGTTGTTAAGATGGTTGGTGAAATCTCTAGCGATGATTCTGATAGGTCAAAATCAGAGGAGCTATCTTCGGGCGATGAAACTGATTCCATAAAATCAGTTGAGCCACAAGTTGTTTCAAAATGTGAAGCTGATATAAAAGATGAAAAATCAGTTCCGATTATGAATGATGACGAGTTTCCATCACTTCGGGCTGAGAATTATAAAAAGAAAATTGGTAAAACTGAAATTTCTAACCAATTTTATAATGATAAACTGGAATTTGATGCTGAGAAGGTCTTAACCCTAAGGTAAAACATATCTTTGGAAAGATGATTGAACGAAAAGTCAAAGGGGTTAAAGAATTTTATGAGAAGAAAACAAAGAAAGAAAAGGTTGAACCATCTCTGGTTTGTGACTGGGATGGTACATATTATGAATAGGGCTGAGCAGTACACGGTTCAGAACTGCCAGAACCGGGGAACCGTACCGGAACCGCTAGATCCAAACCGTATTTTTGGATATAGGGTCCGGTTCCGGTTCTTAAATTTGGGTAAAAACGGTTCCCGGTTCGGTTCCGGTTAAAACCATGGTTCCGGTTAAAGAACCGCTAGAACCAGTTGGGATTATAAATATTTAAAACCCTATTTTATTAATGGGTTTTTCAACATTATAATACCATCCTAATTCTTATTCCCTCTTCTTATATTCATTCCACGATCTCATCTTTCATCTTCTAATTCTTCTCCATCTCTCAACCCTAACCCTAATTGCTATCATACAAGTTCATCTCCATCAACACCCTGCAAATACAAGTACGCTATTCTACATGACCTTTTTTTTTATGATTGCATATATTTTCTTCTAGATGTTTGCTTTCTCATACATATAGTTTTCTGTATGTGAAAATAAAAATTGAACAAAAATAATCAAATCAATGTTGATTGAATTGTAAATGTGTATATATATAGTGTATCGCTTGTTTTAATTGTCAACATGATGGTTGTAATAGTTTTATTTAGAGATTGTTTATGGCTTGAAATTTTTTATTGTTGCTTTGCTACTTTTATTTTGGTTGCTTAGAACTTTGAATGTTGCAACTCTTAGTTAATGTTTTAAATGGTTTGATTCGTTTCTATTGAATTGTTAATTTTAGGATTTAATTGTCAACCGGTTCCCGTGAGAACCGTTTACACGAGAACCGTTTAACCGGTTCAGAACTGAAGCGGAACCGTTATAATACGGTTCGGTTCCGGTTCTTAAATTTAGCAATTAACGGTTCTGGTTCTGGTTCGGTTCCGGTTCGGTTCGGTCCGGTTCTGAACCGTTACACAACCCTTATTATGAACAGTAAGTCTCAGGACTTGCCGGAGCTCCCAGGTTGGTAAGCGTGGAGCATGAATCGGCATCCTTCTTGAATTTTATTCGGTAACGTCAATCATACAAACGGTAAAGAGATTTGTTTATGTTTGTTGGTTATAATTACAAGTGGTTAGACGATTTGATTGCATATGGTAAATCAAGGACATTAATTTGTACTTGTTTTTTTTTCCTACAACTGGTTGGAAGACAAGATGATGAACCACATCCCCGAATCTTTGTTTGATAAACCTACAAGTGGTAAAATCAATCAAACTTATTTTCCGGAAAAACCATTTTGATTAAAACAAACTTAAGTGTTTTGAAATTTAAATGGGAAAATAGTTTGTTGATAGGGGGAGTTCTGATTGTTTATGTGCTAGTGAATGGCAAATTGAGGTAATTTTATTTCGGTTGTCATGTTTCTGTACAGTTTGTTTTCATATTTTCGTTAATGTGTTTGCATTTTAGGGGGAGTAGAAACTTTTTAGAAAATCCAAAAACATCAGAAAATTTGAAAAAGTAAAAAACATGATAAAATCAAAAATGAGGTTTGTTGCGAAAAAGAGAAAATGATAGTACATCAGTGGACTATCACAACACGCTAAAGAAATGTAAAGTAAAAATGTGATAAACAATCTTACTACGGATGTGTCGGTAGGTTTTCGCACAATTAGTAAATTGAAACGAGATATAAACCTAATTCAAACTTGCTTAATTCGTGGGTAACTATTCTTGAATATATGGGTAACCCCCGAAATCTTGTTTGAAAGGTCTCGTATTCTGAGATACTAGGTCTTTATACTCAGTGATATCTGGGGTATTATCCCGGGACTTCTGCTGTATGGAAGTACTGACCTAGTCCCCGGATAATGCTTTTCGCAAAATGCTTGAAACATAGCATCGCCCTCAGCAAGCTGATGAAACAATAAAATTGATAGTCGCTGCTGTTGTAATCAAAGATCCTCTAAAGGGGACCCACCTAAAGTCGAAGCCGTCATCTCTCTGCGTATACGGAAGTATCGACCTGAGCTCTCATGGCCCTCGCATATAACCCTTTTACAGATATCATCTGTGGTATACTCACCTGTAAGACTGAATATTGGGATCTGGATACAGGAGTATATTCGAGTGGAGTGATACACAATTAAGTTTAAGTTCCTAAACATTAATATCGTATCTCGAATCGATTGAAATTTGTGTGAGAATTTAATGTGGATCAGTATACTGACAATCTAGGTAATTTGTTTAGAACTGAGTATGTTTAAAGCTTAATGGTTAGTGATTTGTCTCAAAACTGATATGATCCTATTGCACAAACTCACAAAAATATTGTTTGTACATAGTTCATTTCTGCATTTACTTTCTTTCAGAAAATCCAAAAAGATTTTTGGTGTGTTTTAGCATAAATTTTTGAAAAGTCAAAAAGATTTTCGACAACTGATATTGAAACGCAGATTTTCAAAATTCTAAGTGCTAAACATGATGGACAGACGGCTTGAAAAATTGTGTTGTTTTGATAAAAAAATGTTACAATTCCAAGTGGTTCATCAGTATCTGATTGTTTGATTTGTTTATGATAAGTTTCAAATGATGTCTAAATACTTAATTGTTTGTCATAAAACTTATGTATGTGGTAGAGTTTTGTGCAGGAAAAGTCATTATTTGAGGGGGAGTGAATATTGGAGCTGAGAAACTCAAAAGATGTCTACATCAAAGTGAGGGAGTCTGTTGGTGATAAAAGAGAGAGAAAGAGAGAGAGAGAGAGAGAGAGAAGCCCAGAGACTGATCAAGACTGAAGTTGTGAAGACACAGCACTGTCGTGACTTGATGGACGACTCCGTCAACATCTGAGGGGGAGTCTGTTGGTGCACCACATCTGTTGACTTCGTCTTAGATCGAGTCTTAGTCTTAGACTGTTAGTTCAGGGCACGTTTTACTAGAAAACAGGAGATTGTATAGGTGTTTGTAATAGGTTTCGCTTCAAGGGACATAAAGGTTCCGCTTGTATGCCATTGTTAGTTCCGCTTGAATGTCAAGTTGGAGGTTTCGCTTGTATGGCATGTACAATCAAGCGAAATCTCATGACCTATAAATAGTGGTCATTGAAGCGAAACAGATAGGATTCCTTGTAACTCGTACCGAAGTGCTGCCGGATCGAGATTTGATTGTAAACTGTTATACATCAATACAAAAAGGTGTTTAAAGTGATTTGCAAGCTATTTCTACGTTGATTACTTGTTTTCCGCACCTGTGGTTGATGAAAACTCTTCTGAACGACTCGTTCGGGTCGAGACACGATCCTACAGACACGCTGGAGGGGATACTCGTGGAAAAGGTGTGCTTTAAAGGTACGTGACATAGTCTCCTTAAATTCTGCATATTTATTTGGGTTTAGAGTATAAATAAAGTCATAGAGTAATAGATACGTTTGATGTGTCTTATAGTGACGAAGATCACTTGACCATCAAACGGGTCAAAATAAAGATTGAGATTTAGATTTGATTTGTTAATAAAGTGATAGTTTTCACTAAGTAGTCAAACGGGTCGAATTGATGTAATCAAAAGGACCGTAGAGATAATAACTAGAAAGTCTTGTATCTTGAAAGGTGTTGGATTGCACCACAATTACGAATTTACCCATGATACTTCTAGTTGTGAATCCGGGATATTGGGTCGAACTATAGAAGTAAGATATAAATGTTGCTCAAAACGGCACATTTGGATTCCGTATGAAAGAAGCTCTTAGTTCTATGGGAACACAAAGCCACGAATGGCGTAGATATGCCAAGGTTGAAAGCCCGGGATATTGGGTAAGTATGCTAGGTGTATTTAGAAACTAAAAAGTGGTACAATGCAACCATTGTTAATGGGTTGGATAAATGCAACAGGGAAATCGGGGACAAATCGTTGGTATCTCGGTTTCCGTGATGTGAAATTTACATGGTTAGATCCGTAATTTTATTACGGACACATAGGAAAAAGAATCGGTAAAACGGACTAGCGAGTAAAAAGTTATGATAGTTTAAAGTTGGAAAATGGTCAAATTTCCGGAGCTGGACAGAAGTGCAGGATTTTAACCTGCACCTGCTGGAAAAAGGGTTCTCCCGCGCCACGCGAAAGATCCCATTCGGAACCCCGCAACACGCGGAAGCCGCCGCGATACGCGACGGTCTACCAGTGTTCTCCCGCGACACGCGGCAGGACCAGTATTGGAAAATATTTATTTTTCTTATATTTTGACGCAGAATCTCGTTTATGCATTTCATTTAAATGTCAAAACTAACATTTTGATTGGTTTTGACTCTAGGTGATGAAGGGAACTAACCGGATGATGATCAAGCACGCTATTAAGAACCGAACACGCATTTTGAAAGCTTCCGCTTTAATTTAACTCTATCTAGACAAAGTTGATGATGTTAATGACTTGTTACTCATGTTTTAAACCTTTTAAACTAGTCGGTAGTTGTCTAGTAATTGTCACTTGAAACTTTTATTTTGTAGTTATGTAATTCAAGGTATCTTTTATATTAAAACTTTTAAAAATATAAACGGATGTTACAGTGTTCTTGACAGTTTTTATCAGATTATAATGTTTAGTTTAGTTTCATTTTGTAGTTCTTGATGTGTTATAATTCTTTTTTCATATAAAGATTTTATAAGATTATGATGTTTAGATGATACATTTGTATTTTCAAGTCTTTTTTATGACATGTCAACCTCCCCTGATGCTTAACGAGAAATAATAATGGCTGTCCAAATAAAATGTCTTTCTTTTTCTCTTTAGGATAAAATGTGTTGTAACAATTTGCAGTGAGTTATTAAGCATCATAGAACCTGAATATCACACTTACGCATTCATCACAGTCTCAAACGTACAAGATTTCATTATCAGTAGTCGTCAACAAACCAAGGACTTAGGATTTCATATCACAAACGATAACAACGAATATTGAAGCAAATAGTAACATCCCGGTTTGGGGTTTGTATCACACCGTCAAAAATAGAAGCAAGACGAAGCCTTAGAAATAAGTGGATGATCACAGACAAATGTTCAGAATAGATTTAAATAAATGAGATAGAAAAACCTACCATTTAGTGTTCATCGATTGCTTCCAAACTAAGAGTGTCTTGAATTATAACTTGAGTTTTTCGCGCTAATTTTTAATCTTCACTTTTATTCAGTCGAAAAAGAAGCTATAAACATAGCGGACGATATGAAATTGTGATTTAACAAATCTGATTCATTTTGTGGGCCTTTGACAGGATTTTATGGTTCACAACTTATGGGCCAGAAATTATTGAAAGACTTAGACCATTTAATTGGAAAAGGCAGCCAAATTTGGGCCCTTTGGTTGATTTTATTTGGTACTGATTTTATTTGTTAGTATGTTTACATACTGGGTTTTGTATAAAAAATATAAGCAAGTGAAATTGAAAAATCCATAATTTATGGATTTAAATACTACATATTTTTATCATCCTTGTCTTGGTTTTACCAATATATTGGTTCCTACAGTAAAGTTATTATAACGCGATACACAAGATTTATATTTTGGAGTTGAAGTTTAATGATAGATTTTTACCGAGTAGCATTGTCCGATAATTTATGTGCACCAACAAATTTATATGGATTTACCTACTACATGTTTCTAAACATTCTTGTCTTGGTTTTATTAGGAATTCGTTGGACCCCTTAGAAACATTATAATTTATATGGATTTAAATACTACATATTTTTTAATCATCCTTGTAATGCGATTATAAAGTAAACCTACATTCAAACTCTATATTAAAAAAGTAGAATTTAGACTATGTCAAACTAATTTAGACATCTCATATACTATATTTACAAATCAAAACACACATTATAAGCAAAGATTATCTTTCTCACTTACCAACGACAACCAAACTTCAAAGAACCACATACTTAAGTACATACCGAAAACATAGGTTTGCTTAAACATGAAAATATAACGACGTGAAAGGAGCTAAGTGTTAAGCCTAGATGGCTTCCTGTATTCTGTTTTATGATTATTCATCTATCATCTTAGGTAAGTTCTGTGAAAGGGAACCACCTGCAATCAAAAAGTCTAAAACAGTGTTTGAAATGACTGTTGGGTTAAAACCACTGTTGGGATTAAAACAGTGTTTTGAAACCACTGTTGTGTTAAACAATTTTTCGAAACGGCTGTTAGGTTAAACAGTGGTTTCGAAACGACTGTTAGGTTAAACAGTGGTTTGAAAACACTGTTGGGTTAAAACAGTGTTTTGTGGAGAAAACAATCGTTCTTTTTTTCCAAACAGTACTTTGACTTTGGTCAAACAGCTTTTTTAAGTTTGGTCAAACAGTGTTTTAAATTTGGTCAAACAGATTTTTAAACCACTAAGAATCATATTTTTCCAAACAGTTGTTTGACATTGGTCAAACAGTGGTTTGACTTTGGTCAAACAGACTTTTAAACCACTAAGAATCATAGTTTTTCAAAACAGTTGTTTGACTTTGATCAAACAGTGGTTTGACTTTGGTCAAACAGACTTTTAAACCACTAAGAATCATATTTTCCAAACAGTTGTTTGACTTTGGTCAAACAGTGGTTTGACTTTGGTCAAACAGACTTTTGAACCACTAAGAATCATATTTTTCCAAACAGTTGTTTGACTTTGGTCAATCAGTGATTTGACTTTGGTCAAACAGACTTTTGAACCACTAACAAATTTATATGGATTATATTTCCTAACATAAAACCTATTTATAAAGATTACAAAAAAGTAAACCACATAATGGTTTACCACATGTTCCAAGTTCATAAATTACCAACATCTAAAACATACAAAACAACTGTTTCAGTAGTTTAACACTTACCAATGACAACCAAACTTCAAACAACCACATACTTAAGTATATACCAAAAACATAGGTTTTCTTAAACATCAAAATATAACGACGTGAAAGGAGCTAAGGGTTAAGCCTAGATGGCTTCCTCCGGTTCCTTTTGTTGTTAGAAGAGAGTTCACCAACATTTTGACCTTCCACATCCTGCAACGAACGTTTACCATTAGGACTGGTGGCCGAATCCTTCTCGGCTTCGACAACGGAAGAGTCGGCCATAACAGATATGACATCCTTCAATTAAATCACAAAACAACTACTAAGGTATCAAATAATGTAATATAATCTACACTCAAGCAAAAAACAAAACTGTAGAATTCTTATTCACCTTTGAAATATCAGTACCGGCCATCTGTGAGGATTCAGATAATTGAACAACTTTAATTTCTGAACCTTCTTGACTAAACAACTAATATCAAAATATTACTACAAGGGAATTTAATTAAGATATTAAAACTACAAAAATTGGAAAGAAAAAAATAAATCAATATAAGATATACAAAAACTCTTACCTCATCAGCAACCTCAAGAGCATTTCCATTACCAGCAACCAATTCAGCGATTATGTCCGGATCATCACATACTTTTTGGATAATGTAGACGTGGTAGTCATGGTTAAGGTTGTAATCAGAAATTTTAATTTTAAACGCCAACTTCTTTTCGACCAAACGTGATATTTCATGTGGAAAACTTTCAGTATCATCGACCTTCACTTGGCGTTCCCTTATATCATTCGCAGTTGAACCAATAAGCTTCATTGCATCTTTATCAAACATCACAAAAGAAACGCTGCCAGTTTCATCTTGAACTGTCAAATGTACTTTGAACCTGTAATAAATGTCAAGTAAATTACAGCTAAAACCATAGCAGTTCTGGACATAAAAAGATCAGACGTTAACTTACTTTATGGTTATCGATGTGCATTCTTTATCGCATTTCGGACAAAACAATGAAGTAGGTGACAGATTCATGACCTCATCAGAAATGATTTTAGCATATTATAAGTACTCAATTTTGGTCAACACCTTCTTGTTACAGTCTCAACATGCCGGATAAAACCACCCATAGTTTTGTTGAACAATTTTGATCGTTGCAACTACCACACATGACATTACCTACGATATCACGGATAAAGCTTTATTAACAGGCTCAATTGATAAAATATAGAAAACATTAACAAAATTAAATGCCTATGAATGTATATAGAATTATTCTTACACTATCAATCTCAATAATTTCATCAACATGTCTCTTAGGAGTCTCAGTTAGAAATTCCTAACGATCTGGAAATACACTCTGAGATGAAAGAATGGTTTGAGAAGAAGAAGCACCAGCTTCAAATTGTTTCACTAAAAGACTATAAAAATAAAACCACAGTTAGCGTTAATACTCACACTTATGTTAATAAAAATAAGAAAAATATGAAATATAAATCAGTGATAGTACCTCCTGCGACGATCATTAATCTCACCAATTTCTTGGTTGAGAAATAGACGACTTCCAAACTTATCACTCTGAACAGTATATTGACCTGCAAGAAACTATATACATATCCAACAATTCATTAAAAATCACTAAAGAAATAAAAAAAAATGTTCTTAAAAATTGTAAGAAAATAGAGACTGGAAAAACTACACGAAATAAAACAGTCAAATATAAATTACCCTGCCACTTCCTAATCCTCGCATGCTGAATGACAGCCATCACAGTCTCATTCGGAGAGTTTTGAGACAAAAAATCATTAAATTCTTGTGCATACGCATTCCACAAAGTACAACGGACTACTTCTCCCCTAAAAGAAACAGATAAAAAAACAGCATTAAAAGTTCATACAATCATTTACTGTGAATATTGTATATCATTTACTAATCATTTACATTAAATAATGAAAATGATTTAATATGAATATACCATTAAATGCAATAAAGAATCTTATATATAAAATAATCTAATCATTGTCATTGTATTAAATAAGAACAACCATTTAATGAACTTTTATATAAAATAATCTAATCATTGGTATTGTATTAAATACAATCATAACACACAAACAAATTTATATAAATGACAAATTAGAATTTACTAGACATCTTGAAGATCCAAGTTCATCTTTTTTCTTTGGTTAGGAAATATTTCCATATCTCCACACCAGACAACAATTCCAGCAACATCTAAAATGGTAAACATAGCAACATAAATTATTGAAATTGGAAAGGGAGTAAAAACATATATCAGATTACCAGAAACAGTCATACCGCACGTGAGCAGATCCTTTCCTTCTCCATTAACAATGTGTGAATGTGCGATGAAATTAAATCCGTAATCAACACCTTGCCAAGCATTCACACTTGTAACAACCGTACACCGGTAAAAGTTAATCTTGTAACCATGGTTAAATAAGTTTATAAGCATCGGTATTTTCTCCAACACCAAATCTGGAGAGAATAACAAAGTCATCCTCATGAAGCTGTGAGATAAACTGTGGTATCAATGGAGCCTTAATCCCTGCCTGAATCTTACGGCCCTGACAAATAAGTGAAACCACATAGTTTAGAAAGAAACAAACAAACAGTACCTCAAAAAAACATAAAAGATACTCAGCTAAAGTCTCCACATATGAAGGATCAATAACCAACTAATATTCATGTTTGTTTCATTGTACCTAATCCTTTCACAAAAAAAAATCAGTAACTATCTATAAATGACCAAAATCAAACCAAAACATTAGTCTTTTATCATTGTAACTAACCCTAAATTACACAAAACAGAAAATACATAACCATGTAACTTTAGTTACACAAACCTAAATTACGAAGGATCCAGAAAACAAACACTAACTTCACAATAATCATCTATTAATCATCTATTTCTTTGGAAAAAAACAAACAAACAAATATTCATCTTTGTTACTTTATATCTAACCCTAAATTATAAAGGATCCAAAAAACAAACAAAAAATAATCTTTCTTTCTTTCTTTAAACAAACAATAACTTCACAATAATCATCTATTTCGGATAAAAAAACAAAGAAACAAATATTCATCTTTGTTTCTTTTTATCTAACCCTAAATTACACAAAACTCAAAATGAAAATGATAAAAAGAGTAAAAAAGGGCAGATGCTTGACAAACACTAATACCTTCTCATCGAGCAAGATCAGATCCATCCGAAAGGACTGAACCCATTTCCAGATGATTCGACACTTGAGATTCCACATATCTTTGGACGGATTCAAATCATCAATGAAACTGAGTGATAAAGATGGTGGTTCACCGTCGGATTTCTTGCCGGATGACATAGTTTGTACAGAAGATGCGGACATTTTGAAATGAGAGGAAAAGGGTGAAATGGAATCGGTGAAATTTACTAATGAGAAGAAAACTTTGAATAAGAAAGAGTGAAGAAGAAGGAGAGAGAGAGATATGATTACTTCTTGCAGTGCATTAAATGACAATTTCTTATCCCCATGCAATTTCAAAATTCCCTCCTAAATAAAACTCTTCTTTGCTAATAATAAAATCAGATTATATATTTTAGATAGATTCATATATATATATATAAATATTGAAAACGGAATTATGACATCAGCGAGTCTAAGTGGCATAGCTTAGAGATTGACACGTAGGCACTTTTACATCAGCTCATAATCTCTTATTATAGATAATATAGACTAGAGAATAACTTAGATTATATCATTGATATCCTGCTAACTATTGAAATAAGGTAAAACACAGATGAAGATGACTTTTTAATAGATTCAATATTGAAAAACTGGGTCTAAAACTTACGTATTCGCTGGGGCGAAAAGGAGTGCTTACTACGGGGATATAACGATTTTTAATTACAAGAACTTTTATTGTATCTAAAATGTCATAGTTCATTTTTTTTTGGAGTAAACTTCCGTTTTGCTCCCAGTGGTTTGGTCACTTTAATGGTTTTGCCCCAAACCTTTAAAAATAGCCATTTTGCTCCCTGATGTTTGGATTTTGTCTCCAGTTTGCTCCACGGTCTTAACTCCATCCATATTCTATGTTAACTGAAAGGGTATTTTGGTAATTACAAATATAAAATAAGGGTATTTTGGTAATTTACATTTAAAATTAAATTTTATTAATATATGCATAACGAGTTCAGTCTTCACTCTCTCTCTCTACAAGATCACCCTCTCTCTCTCCTACACCACCACCCACCACCAATCGCCACCACCTCACCGTTCCCTTACCACCACAACCACCTGCTATGACCACAACCACCTGCTACGACCACAGTCTATTCTTTTATCCTTCCAAATCAATTCTTTATTTACTTTATCTCTCTCTCTCAAACACAAGCACCAACACTCGTCACCACAACACCACCACGTGCTAACAACAACCACCACCACGACACCACCTGCCCTTCCGAATTACCGGAGCCACCCAAACCACATACATATCAACCTTTTCAACTATCAGATTTATGAACCAGATCTCTAACCCCAAACATCAGATTTGTAATAGATCCGTTTGTTTAACCATATTCAACATGTTCACCATCCTCTTCTACAAGTGCCACCGCGGACAAGCAGCAGCACCACCACCAGAAATCATCACCTTCGCCCCAAAAACCACCGGAATCACCACCATCTCTCTACCTTCTATTGCGGAGCCATGACGAAGTCCAATAGTTTAACGAGTTTGGCCGACGATCTAGGGTTTCGATCCCTCTATTGCTGTTGTTGACCACCGCGAACCACCATGGCCATCCTTCGTCTTATTTGTTCTTGTCATCGGAGAGATGAACCTTAGTTCGAAACCCTATATCTAGAAGTTGTTGTCAACATCCTTTGTATCCCTGGCCGCCGCTACCAACAACGGTTCACCTTTCACCGCCACGATTAGTTTAGCCTGTCTGGATCCACCATCACTCTATTTTCTCGAAGATGAAACCTCAACATCCATGACTAGGGTTAGATGAAGATTTCGGGGTTATGGCTTCAGACGAAGATGAAACGATGATGGTGGTGGTGTCATGGTGACGGGTTGCGTGTGATGGTGGTGGCTGGTTTCATGGTGGTGGCTGGTTAGGTTGAAAGAATTCTGACTGAATAGAGAGATGAAAGGGGAAGGAAGGGAGAAGAAGGGTGAGATGAGAGAGAGAGAGAGAGAGAGTCACTTTATAATATAAAAAGATCTCATAAATATATTTATTAAATTACCAAAATACCCACAAAACTAACAGACGTTTTAGATGGAGTTAGAGGCGGGGAGCAAAATGGTGATAAGTTAGAGAGATCAGGGAGCAAAATGGCTATTTTTAAAGGTTTGAGGCAAAACCATTAAAGTGAACAAACCATAGGGAGCAAAACAGAAGTTTACTCTTTTTTTGTTTGTAGTAATTTAAGAATTTGAAGTTTAAAATTTTAAAAATTTCAATTGTTGGAAATTGTTAGAACTTGAAATTGTTGGAATTGGAATCTCAATTTTATTTTTGATGTGTTTAGTTGTCAAATGAATTAGAATTCATCACCCAGGCACCCTTCGGGACAAAATTGTTTGGGTAGGAACGGTACAAGTCGACACAGTTCGCGTCGAAATGGTTCGCGTCAAAGCAGTTCTATTCCAAACGGTTCGTGTCAAAACGATTCAAGTTGAAACAATACGGGCCAAAACGGTTTGGGTGGAAACAGTACGGGTCAAAACGGTTCGGTTCCAAATGGTTGGAGTCAAAACGGTTCGATTCGAAACGATTCGGGTCGAAACAGCTCGCGTCAAATCCGTTCGATCCAAGCAGTTCGGTTCCAAGTGGTTCGAGTCGAAATAGTATGGGTCGAAAGGGTTCGGGTCAAAACGATTCAGTTCCAAACAGTTCGCGTCAAAACGGTTCGAGTCGAAATAGCCTGCGTCAAATGTCACACCCCGATTTCCACGTGTCTCACCGGTGGGCCCGGTGGGGGATTATCGTGACGTAGTTGGCAACAATATAGTCAAACCACACAATATATGAATGCACAGCGGAAGCATAAAGATAATTATATTTCAACCATTGTTTGTAATATCAAATGTATTACGAATAGTCGAAAGTATCCACGGGGGATCAAATAAAAATATAAGTATTGTTCAACAGACGTAGGCATCTTAAGCTTGCGAGACTCTTTATGATGCTAAGGAGAATATCCAGCCAATTACGCATAGTACCTGCATTTAGTCTTTTTGGGAAAATACGTCAGTTTACACTGGTAAATACATTCAACCGACACTTTTGTAAAAATGTTTATTAAAATTGATTTGAATGCACAAGGCACAAACTCTTTTATAACTTGGGAGAATTATTTAAATTTATAATCTTGTGAACGAATTATATGTCCTTATGCGTTCAGTAGCCCGGATCAAGTCCGGGTTAAAGATCAATAGACACACCACATCGACTATTTATGCACTGACGAGTGTACGCCTACACTCCGCGCTTAGGTCGTGGCCATTTCGTAAAATGATGCCAGGGATATCCGGGACATGGTCATTAACCCCCAAAGGCTTTTAAGTAAACAAGACTGTTTAAACGAGCCGATCAAATTTATTCAATTACCCACTCAACGGTGGATAATTTGATGCCCGATCAAGCGGTATATTATATACCGTAACCCAAGCCCGTATAACGGAAAATAAGTTAAAAGTATTTACCTTTGCAAGTATAAATCCTTAATCGAAATAAATTGCAGATAGCTTTTACTGGTCTCCTATTCTGGAACGAAGGTTTAAAATAACCTATTAGAATCCTAACGGGTCTTTAATTTAGCCGTAGCTTAGACCGGTCAGTTTCAAAGGATAGTTACGGTTTAATCGCGTGAAAGGCGAAAACCGGGAATGGAATGTGATTTTGACCCAACAAGTTTGAAGACTTGTTTTATATGGGTATAATAATCACACTCTGGATTTTGGGGTCAAAACAATATGGTTTGACCCGTTTCGGCTAGTTTATGAAATCTAGTTACATAAGACGAACCGTGCGCGCAAAAGGCGCAACGGGTAACCGTAAGAGTCCTACACTGGTTTCCTAAGTCATTATGCTTTAAAGAGGTTGTGGTATCAGTAGGATACCTTCCATAATGCCCGTAACGAGTTTAAGTTCATATTATGCCCCGTAGGGGTATTTTGGTCTTTTTAAAGATTATAAAAGAGGTTTCTGAGCTCTACAGGAAATCTGAGTTTCCCGAACAGTTTATAAAGCCTAGAATACTTTATTTATTATTTAAAATCAGTGGCAACTGGAATCGGGTCAAAAGACCTTGTAGAACTCAAGTTATGGCCGAAAAGGGTATATTCGGTACTTACCGAACCGTTGCCATAACCGCAGGTTATGAGCAGGTTAAAAATAATTAAAAATCTTTAAAAATCCCAAAATATTATTTTACATCAGTGTGTAAAAGGTTTGGTGTCGAAATCTGGGTTTAGATAGGCGTTATGCTAATTGCGCTATTTAATTACTACAGTTTCCGTAATTTGCGCTATTTAGCATAACTCCTATTCTGGACCTCGGATTGACGTGAAATTTTAGGGACATGCTTAGAAATCAGTAACTAAGGTTGTGGTTCGTTCACATGTTCGAAATTCTCGTTTTAAATTAAAAAGGGCGTTACGGTCAACTTTTAAGTATTTAACGGAAATGTGTAAAAGACTCGGACAAACAACGAACCGGTCACAGAGGGTTATACCATCATGTAACCTGGTCCTAAGAGAGTCCTAAGGCATATCTAAATCATACTTTAACGGGTCAGAACTGAAGTCAAAGCAAAAGTCAAAGTTTTGCAACTTTCGGCTCCGAACCGGGTCAAAACAGTAAATGGTCGGATCAAACAAGCTTAGACTAGTTAATATACTTATTATCATGTTTTATGAGTGTTAAAACAGGTTACACACCATCTACATTACTGATTATGCATGAAATCGCAAAATAGCATTTCTGTTGCCTTTTTCTAAGCACGTTTGACTCGGCATTTGGACTAGTTAGAGTGGGGATCAGAGGGTGCCCTTTTAGGGGTTTAAAGCCCACATGATTACCAACATATAACTATCTTTGATTCGACAAACCACTGGACCATTTGTGATTTATCGCAAAGTCAATCGTTAATTACGACGGATTGACTTTTAAGCTAAACTATGCATAAACTAAGCCACAAAAGGGTAGGCACATTTACAGAAGCTTGGTGCACGACTAAGGATGATAGAAGAATGCTTTACAGCTCCAGAGATGAACTAGAATGCAGGTTTGAGGTGTGTTGAACATTGGTGCAATGCATTGGCTTTTATAGTGAATTTCCATGCTCAAGATCATTACAACTCACTCTACAATGGTTCATGGATGATCAGCAGGTGTCCTATAGTGCTAGGGGACATGTAGTGGGCGCCCATGCTTCAATTAATGCTCACAAGATCGTTCACAAGCTCAAACATTGAATCTGTCCAAGAATTCTGCATCTGGGTTTTGTACGTGGCCCGCTTTAGGATTCAGGCCACTTGGACGCGGGCTGCATGAATCCTAAAGTCAGTAAACGTATCTTCAACTGGCGCGCGGCACGCATTAGCTCAACCATATCCTTAACGCGGCCCGCCTGAGGGTTGATTTCCAAGATTTTCAAATCTTTTGTAATGATTAACCTGACCTTTCGGTTTCGAAGGGGTAACTTTGCGATTTGGCCCTCGATTATTTACAATTAAGGGCCTCGTGACTTTTACCCGCATTGTTAAGTCCCCGGTTAGTTTAGTTACTATCCGAAAAGCCTTAACTTTTATTGTTGACGCTTTTAACCCCTCGCATACGAATTTGATCATAACTTTCTCGTTTTAAAACGGAACTTCGCGGAATTTATATCGTATATTCTAGTGAGCGTATTTTACTGTTACAAAGCCTCGGGTTCGTCAAAGGGTCACTCAGAGGTATAAATTAAACATGTTGACACAATTAACCCCTGTAGCTTGTAATCTCTCACTACCTTCCGCGTTTCGCTCTGTACGATCCATGATTTATTCGTTTGAAGGTACGAGCATTGTTTAGGGTTACTATATAGTATATTTACCCTTCGTTGACATTTTCAACCCTCGAATTTACATACTTTCAAGGTTTGTCAACTTTAGTCCTTTATTTAGTATTTCATACCACGTGTAAACTCATGACACGTGTCAACACTTTATTGGACACAAAATTTTGAGGTGTTACATCCTCACCCCCTTAAAATAAATCTCGACCCGAGATTTACTGAAACAAATAAGGGTATTTCTCTTTCATCGTGGATTCAACCTCCCACGTGAATTCGGGACCTCTACGGGCATTCCATTTGACCTTAACAATAGGTACATGCTTCCTTCGAAGCTTCTTTACCTGTCGATCTTCAATCGACAAAGGTTTTTCCACAAATTTTAAGCTCTCATCTATATGCACATCTGTATGGGGTATTACCAGTGATTCGTCAGCGAAGCACTTTTTCAGATTGCAGATGTGGAACACATTGTGAATTCCATTGAGCTCCTCCGGCAAATTTAACTTATAGGCAACGGACCCGACACGTTCGATAACCTCGAAAGGTCCTATGTATCTCGGGCTTGGTTTGCCTTTCTTACCGAAACGCATCACCCCCTTCCAGGGTGATACTTTAAGTAACACCTTTTCACCTACATCGAAGTGAAAATCTTTACGCTTTGGGTCTGCGTAACTTTTCTGCCTATCTCGGGCAGCTTTGAGACGGTCTCGGATCTGGACAATCTTGTCCGTCGTTTCGAAGATTATCTCTGGTCCTGATAATTGGACATCTCCAACTTCCGCCCAATAAACAGGCGATCTACACTTTCTACCGTATAATGCCTCGAAGGGCGCAGCCTTAATGCTGGTGTGGTAGCTATTGTTGTAGGAGAATTCGATTAATGGTAGGTTCTTATCCCAACTACCACCTAAATTGATAGCACATGCACGTAGCATGTCTTCCAACGTTTGAATAGTGCACTCACTCTAACCGTCTGTCTGAGGATGGTAAGCCGTGCTAAAATTCAAACGTGTGCCCAAAGATTGCTGGAAGCTTTTCCAGAAATGAGACGTGTATCTAGTATCTCGGTCAGAGATAATAGACACAGGTATGCCATGTAAGGCTACAATCTTATCAACGTATAACTAGGCTAACATGTCGGAGCTATAAGTCTCCTTGATGGGTAAGAAATGTGTTGACTTAGTCAGTCTATCAACTATAACCCATATTGTATCATTTCCTTTCCTCGTCTTGGGTAACTTGGTAATAAAATCCATAGTTACACATTCCCACTTCCTTTCGGGAAGTTCAGGCTGTTGTAGCAAGCCTGACGGCTTCTGATGCTCAGCTTTGACTTGCGCACAAGTCAAGCATTTGGCTACATAAGCGGCTACAGACTTTTTCAAGCCTATCCACCAATAATTTGCCTTTAGATCCTGATATATCTTATCAGCTCCCGGGTGAACAGAATATTTGGAACTATGGGCTTCCTGGAGGATAACATCTCGTAGTCCTCCATAAATTGGAACCCATATTCGTCCATTCAATCGTAAAATTCCGTCCTTGCTAAGAGTTAACTGCTCCTCAGTTACTCCTAGCTTTTCTTTAGAATAGTTAGCTTCCAACACAGCTTCTCTTTGTGCAGCTAACAACCTTTCAATCAAATTATTCTTCACTTCAATGCTCTTGGCATTGATTCGGATGGTTTTCACCCTTTCCTTTCGACTCAAGGCATCAGCGACTATATTCGCCTTACCGGGATGATATCTGATTTCACAATCATAATCATTTAAAGTCTCCATCCAACGGCGTTGCCTCATGTTTAATTCCTTCTGATTAAATAGATGTTGAAGGCTCTTATGATCCGAATAGATCACAAACTTGATACCATACAGATAATCCCTCCACAGTTTTAGTGCGAATACAATGGCACCCGGCTCCAAGTCATGGGTGGTGTAATTCTTCTCATGCACCTTTAACTGTCTCGAAGCATAGGCAATAACCTTGCCTTTCTGCATGAGCACACATCCCATGCCAGTGTGTGATGCGTCGCAGTAAACTACGAACTCTTCGGTACCTTCAGGTAATGTCAGCACAGGAGCGTTGCTCAACTTTTGCTTCAGAATATCAAAGGACTCTTGCTGCTTAGGGCCCCAAATGAACTTTACTTTCTTCTTGGTCAAGAAAGTTAAGGGCGCAGCAATCCTTGAAAAATTTTCAATGAAACGCCTGTAATATCCTGCTAACCCCAGGAAACTACGAATCTCTGTAGGCGTCTTTGGCTCTTGCCAATTCATGACAGCCTCCACTTTAGCGGGATCCACTTGGATACCACGCTCGCTGACAACATGTCCAAGGAATTGGACTTCTCGAAGCCAGAATTCGCACTTAGAGAATTTGGCATAGAGTTTCTCATGATGCAGGAGTTTGAGAATACAGCGAAGATGTTTCTCATGGTCAGCTCGGTTCTTCGAGTAGATAAGAATGTCGTCGATGAAAACGATGACGAATTTGTCTAAGTACGGCTTGCAAACGCGATTCATGAGATCCATGAATGTGGTCGGTGCATTAGTGAGCCCAAAAGGCATCACTAGGAACTCATAGTGACCATAACGAGTCCTAAATGCGGTTTTATGTACGTCTTCATCTCTAACTTTCAGTTGATGGTAGCCTGACCTCAAGTCAATCTTCGAGAAATAACTTGCCCCTTGTAACTGATCGAATAAATCGTCGATCCTCGGCAGGGGATATCTATTCTTTATCGTGACTTTATTAAGCTCGCGATAATCGATGCACAGACACATCGATCCGTCCTTCTTCTTGACAAACAGGACAGGTGCTCCCCAAGGAGACGAACTAGGTTTTATGAAACCTTTAGCTAGCAGTTCATCCAGTTGGGTCCTCAACTCCTTCATTTCGGTTGGTGCTAGCCTGTAAGGTGCTCTAGCAATAGGTGCTGCTCCAGGGATGATATCAATCCTGAATTCCACTTGCCTATCTGGCGACAGACCAGGTAGATCCTCAGGGAAAACTTCTGGATATTCCGAAATGACGGGAATGTCTTCTATCTTCGGTTTAGGCTCATCAAAAATCACCTGTGCCATGTAGATGACACAACCCTTCTTTAGACATTTTGAAGCCTTGAGCATAGTCACTTGCTCAAGCAATCCATATTGGGTATCTCCCCGAATGGTAAGCGATTCACCAGACGGAGTCTTTATCACCACTTGCTTTCTGTTGCAGACGATTTGGGCCTGGTTGTGAGATAACCAGTCCATAACCAATACTATGTCAAAACCAGCCAGTTTAAAGGGAAGTAGAGATAGAGGAAAAGAGTGGTTCTTAATGGATATCTGTAACACCTCGAAAAATTTCGTCCAATAATGTCTTGACACGTGTCATAAGGTTCCGGTATGTAAAAATATACTTTAGAGGGACTAAAAGTGACAAACAGTGAAAACTATGGAACGTAAGGGTCCAAAGTGTCAACAATGGATAAATAGGCTCTATGATAACCCTACATAATGTTTATAACCTTAAACGGATGGTTCATGGATCATACGACGCGGAAATTGCACAAAAGTGAAGTATTTCAAACTATAGGGGCCAAAAGTGTCAACATGTTTAATTTATACCTCTGAGTAAACTTTTGGCAGACCCGAAGCTTTGTATAGCTAAAATATACTCACTAGAATATGTGGTAAAAATTTCATGAAGTTTCGTCAACGTATGAGAAAGTTATGGCCAAAACCGTACTTGAAGGACTAAAAGCGTCAACGTCGAATTTCAGGGCTTTTCGGTTGAGCGCAAAATGTTCCAAGGACATTACCATGTTGGTAAAAGTCCTAAGGTTCTTAGAAACCAAGTTTGGGGGTTTACGGGTCGAGAATAGTAGCCGAAACATCGCGTACAAGCTCAGGGACCATTTCTGCCAAAACTGAAACTTGTTTGGCTGAACCAGGGGTCAGGCGACCCGCCTGGTAAAGCCCAAGCGGGCCGCGTGGGTCTGCCAGCGACAGAAATCGTATTTGGGGCTGATTTGGGTCCGAAATTGAGTTGTAAACAGCTGGTCTTGCCTCCCAAATGCTCCAATACGTGCCCTTGCATGCCTACATCAACAGTAGCCTACTCCAACCATCTGATTACACCATAAATCAGATCAAACATCATTGTTCTTGGCACTTGAAGTTGTGAACAAGGAGCTCTCTACATTCAAGAACTCTCTCAAGCTTTCTGGAGTTAATCTGATCATCAAGGACGAATTCTAGTGTTCACTAAACATCTTTAGGACCTTTGTAAGCTTTCAATTCGTTCTCTAATCCGTTATTACTTTGATTATTGCTAAAAGTCAAACTGTGTGTTCATAAGCTTTGACTTTCTGATTAAACGGGTTTCAATCAGTTATTTCTCGAATTGAAACCTGATTTA
Organism: Helianthus annuus; assembly: GCF_002127325.2. Lineage (NCBI taxonomy): Eukaryota > Viridiplantae > Streptophyta > Magnoliopsida > Asterales > Asteraceae > Helianthus > Helianthus annuus. Next base: position 36,751,962 of record NC_035444.2, on the reverse strand, counting down.
TGTTGGTAATATTATGGGAAACAAACCCTCTAAAGGGTACTCTCTGATTCCCACTACATGCATGCTAAATGTCGAGTCAAACCTGTTTCTAAAAAGTCAACAGAATTGATTTTTGCAAAAATAAGCTTGAAAGTTAATATATTAGACATGCAATCTGATTGATCATCATAAATAACTTGTAATACATATAAGAATGTGTTTTATCATCATCAACTCGACAATCTATAGTATAGACACGAATCGGAACCGAAAGTCTTATAAAACGATTATTTCGTAGGCTATCGATTCGGATTCGTACATGCATGTTCGAGATCTGTATTGGAAAGTATTTTTGACTATTTTTATTTTAGTTAAACTTTCTGGAAATTTTATGTCATAAGTCTATGCTTAGCCGATTCGAATGCATGTTTCCTATTTATGCATAAAGTTGACTATTTTGCCCTTTTTGATATAAAACGTGATTTTTGGAAAAATGAAAGGATAGAAATCTTTATTTCTAATATATGAACTTGCACCGAAAGTTTCGGATCAGTTGGTGGTCCAGATTGTGAGTTATGGCCATTAGCGTAAAACTATATTATAAATTTACATAAACGGTCCTTTTCGCATAGAACCCGTTTCTGGCCACGTTTTGGTACAAAACTTTTTACCAACTGATGTATTTTAATATTCTGGGAATTTTGATGATTTTTAATTAATTTTTGGCTGAACGGATCCTAGATCGCCTAGTCATTTCGGCTTATGTCGGTTTTGACCGTTTTAGCCATAAAATGAGTTTTACACATCCTTTTGACCCGAAACCTTTTTCTACTGATTTTATATGATGAATAAATTATTTTAAGTGTTCTGGAAATATAAAAATCTCAGATTTAATTTGAAAACCCGAAAACGCCCTTAAATCGCATATTTAGCGTTTTAAGCGCATAGTAAGCGTTATACTTGTTTTAAACATATAAGACCTATACCTACTGATGTGTTTAGCATATTTTCATATAAAAACAGTAAGTATAAGTATATGAACTCAGACTTCCAGTTTTGGCACTTTTAGCCCTTGTGAAATTACTAAAATACCCCTACGGTGCATAGTTTGGTTTTAAATGATAAATTTGATATATGGGTCATACCCTACTAATATAATATGTTATAATAAGTATATTTACTGTATGAACCAGACCCGAAACTCAGAGTTCTAATTTTACTCTTTTATTATCTTTTAAATGACCAAAATGCCCTTCTAAGGCATAAATTGAGTTTAAAATTATTCCGGGCAATATAGAACATAACTTACTGATATTATATCATATTTAAAGCATATTATATCAGGGAACTTGCATTTGAATCATTTGTCTACCCGTATCGCCCTTTTTGCGTTCGGTTCGGTTTACGTAACTAGTTTGCGTAAATTGACCGAAACGGGTCAAACGATATCATTTTTATTTCAAAATCCAGAATGTATTTAGTATACCCATATTATACAAGTATTCAAACTTGTCGGGTCTAAATCACATTCTATCCGGTCTTTCGCTTAATCGTGCGTAAACCGTATCATTCCTAAAACTAACCGGTCAAAGCTTAAGCTTAAATAAAAGGCCGTTAGGAATCTAATAGGTTAATTATAAACCTTTGTTCCAGATTAGGAGGCCCGGTAAAAGCTACCAACACTTATCATTTGTGACTTATACTTGCTCAGGTAAATACATTTTGACTTATTATCCCAAGTTAATAAAAATATTTATGCCTTGTGCATTTAAATAAATTTTCAATCATTTTCAAAATGAGTCAGTCGATTTGTATTTACCAGTGTAAACTGACGTATTTTTCCCAAAAGGTTAAGTGCAGGTACTATACGGAAATAGGCTGGTTGTTTCCTAAGAGCGTCCACTATAGTCTCGCAAGCTCGGACGACAATATATCTGTTGAACTATTTTATCTTATTTTATTTGATCCGCCTGTGGATCCATTTCAACTACTGTGATATTTATTATTACACTATATTTAAAAGTTGAAATGTTTCTATTCTGCTTCCGCTGTGCATTATTATATTGTGTTGATTGTCTATGACGATGCCAACTACGTCACTGTACCCCACACCGGGCCCACCGGTGACACGTGGAAATCGGGGTGTGACAGGTTGGTATCAGAGCCAACGCTGAGTGAATTAAACACTATCCTTTTGTGTTTAATCTCAGTTACACAAATGCACATTCCTCGATTTTCGAGTCTAGACAAAGAACATAGGAAATATTCACATTTCGTTTAATTTATTTTTATTATTTATTATTGCATTGTCTTATATATTTTGTTGTGCAACTTGTTTGACTTTTGACAGGATCACTATGCCGCCACGAATGAGAGGTCGAGGAGGATTTGCTACATCCCACGACCATGAGGCAGGGCCCTCACATAGGCGAGCTCCATCCGCCACGCACAACACAGCCGCCAACGACCTTTGGAGGTCTTTCGCCGAGCCTGCCAGACACTCGGTATCCGCCAGCACTTCACCGTCTTTACCCCACTCGTTTGGGCCCCACTCGGAGAATGGGCCCCATGGTTCGCATGGATCCTACATACCTTTGCAGCAGTCACCGCACCAGTATCCAGCACCAGTCTACCAGGGTTTGTATAACCCTGATGCTTTTGGGGATGAGCCAGTGGGTCATAACCCACTTGGACCGGAGGACCACTTTTCTGGTGGTCACGAGATGGACGTCGACGAGGATACGGACCCCTCGCTACCGCCATCAGGTACACCTAACCATCCGATTGAGATATCGGATGGGTCGCCATTTAGGGGATCACCCTACAATGGTGGGGACAGCTTTCAGGAGAGATTTAAGCAGCATGATTGGTATTACACCCCCAGCCACAACTCTCCGATGCTCCAGTCTCACCAGGTTTCGCCGGTGCACTCGCAGCACCACTCTCAGCAGCAGCAGCTCCAGCAGCAGCCGCCTCTACCGCAGGACCTATCTGAGGCCCTATGGCGTGACGTGATCACTCCGTCACCACCGCCGCCACCAGTTTTACCTCCTCCGCCTCAGAGGCCAAGGAGGAATGCGCGCATGTCTACGCGCGGAGGGATTCGCATAGGCACCCCTCCACATGTTGGTAGCAGCCGCTACACGTCTCTTCCCGGGGAGTCCGAGACAGGGGAGTCTCAGCATCCCGTATCGGAGGTTACTTCTGTACCAATCCCGCCTCTCCCGCCGCAGAATTATGGAGAGCCGATTCCGGCTTATGCTAGTGCAGCTCAGTTTAACCCGTTCGAGCATGTTTTCCCTCAGGGTTATGATTACATAGGAGACCCTTATTGGCAAGCGGTGAACTACAGCTCACTCCCACCTAGTGGTCCATTGGGAGACACTTGGGCTGCTGGGCAGTCTACTTTTGGTTACCCTCCGGGTTACCAGCAGCCACCGCAGCCGCAGCCGTACCAGCCACCGCAGCCGCAGCAGTACCAGCCACCGCCACCGGCGCCTATGATGTCGCCGCCGCAGGTTCAGGAAATCCTGCATGGGATTGATAGCATGCGACGTGAGTTTCAACACGAGATGCGAGCTGATCGCCGTCGCACCAGTGGCATGTTCAAGAAGGTGTTTGATTTGCTCAAGGGTAAGAGCAAGAGGGATCATTGAATCCTTCGATTATTGTCTCATTTACTCATGTCCCTGCGTGGACATCTATCCTTGTACTCTACCCCTGTGTGGGTATATTTATCTTATTCTACCCCTGCGAGGGTATGCTGTTCTGTTGGCCCCTGCGTGGGTTTGCTTTATTTTATTTTGTTATTGTTGTTATTTGTTTAGCCCCTGCGCGGGCATGTTATTCATGTTATTCATGTTATTCATGTTATTTCAAAGTCCCGTTTAGGGCAAAATATGTACTAGTACTTGTTTGAAATTTGAAATGGTTAGTTTGAATTTCTCATTTTAATTATATGCATGAATACAATATTAAAATAATGGAAAATATCAATTTTTATTTGATTTGCCATTTTATAAGAATCTTAGTAAGGTATAACCTAGCTTGAATGCCTTATTAACAGGCCTGGCCGTGACGGTAAAACCTGGTTGAAAAGATTCAACTCCCTGTTAACATCTGAAAACATGTTAACATTCCGGGCTAAGCGTGATCTGTAGAATCACACAAGCCACTTTTTTTAATAAATTATCTACAGATTTTATCTGTATACAAGTCTATTAATGACTTGATACCTACGGGTTATGACTATGTCATATAGTGGCAGTTGTGGTTTATGACTCCCTGCCAAGAAAAGAAATATCTACAGATTTTATCTGTACACAAGTCTGTTTATGACTTGATACCTACGGGTTATAACTATGTTATATAGTGGCAGTTGTAGTTTATGACTCTCTGCCTAGTAAAGGATTATTTGTTTAATATTACAATTTATAATCCTATAAAAATCTAAATTTATAATTTAGTGATTGTCCTTGTGACTAGGCCTATGGTGCCAATATATATATTTTCATTCCTTGATTGCTAATAAGAGCCTGAATGAAATTTATTAAATTAACTGCTAAGGTTCTTGATACCATGGTTAATAAATCGTTGAGAACGATGATACTGTTAGGTTCTAAATTAGACCTTGTCCTTTATTGTAGCTTAAGGCTACAATGGCCAAATCGGAGGAAACCAACAGTCATTCTGGGGAACGCTCAGATAATGCAAAGATTCACGTTACCGGTGCAGAGCTGCAAGCACTGATAGATAATGCTGTCGCCAAGGCTATGGATAGGCAGTTCAAGGAATCTAGTGGTACTCAGAGTAGAACCCGCACAGTGACGCATGTCAAGTCTAAGACTCATTCAGGGGCTCATAGTAAGCCGCCATCTAAAAAGAGTGAGCCGAAGAAAGCTGAGGATGATAATCACTCCTCCAACCACAGCAGCGTCCCAAAGCAGGAGATTGAGCTGAAACATGACACGTACAGCAGGTCCTGTACGTACAAGTATTTTGTATCTTGCAAGCCCAGAGATTTCACTGGGGAAAAGGGAGCCGTCGATTGTATGACGTGGATTGATGAGATGGATACTGTGGTTGATATCAGCGGGTGTGCTGATAGGGACGTCGTGAAGTACGTATCCCAGTCATTCAAGGGAGATGCGTTAGCATGGTGGAAGTCACTCCTACAAGCTGCCGGTAAGGCCACACTGTACGGTTTGTCATGGGAACAGTTTGTAGCCCTGATTAAAGAGAACTTCTGTCCGCAGCACGAGGTCGAGCGAATCGAATCGGATTTTGTATCCTTGGTTATGAAGAACCTCGATTGTCAAGCGTATCTTACTACGTTCAACACGTTGTCTCGTTTAGTGCCTTACTTGGTGACCCCGGAGCCGCGTAGGATTGCTCGATTTATTGGGGGTCTGGCACCGGAGATAAAGGCAAGCGTCAAAGCTTCCAAACCTACTACATTTAGATCCGTGGCAGATCTATCCCTCTCCCTCACTCAGGATGTGGTAAGATTGAGAGCTATGAAGAGCTCTGAGGAGAACAAACGGAAACGTGAGGATGACACCTCACGAAGATCTGAAAAGCGACATAGAGGGAACAACGACCACAGGAAAGGGTCGGGGTCTAGGAAAAGTGATCATCAGTCGGGTGAGAAACCCAGATGCAAGATTTGCAGGAGACACCACTTTGGGAGGTGTCGGTTAGAAACAAAATCCCAGTCTTCGGAGAAACGATGTGGAATCTGCAAGTCCACAGATCATAAAGCTGTGGATTGCAAGAAAATGAAGGATGCAACCTGTTTTGGTTGCAACGAGAAAGGGCATATTCGGCCCAACTGCCCAAAGAATGCGAAGAAAGCAGATGATGGGAAGAAGACTAATGCGAGAGTCTTCAGAATGGACGCTAAGGAAGCAGTCCTTGACGACAACGTCATTACCGGTACGTTTCTTGTAAATGATGTTTTTGCTAGAGTCTTGTTTGATTCAGGAGCTGATAAGTCGTTTGTAGATGATAAGTTTTGTAAACTGTTGAACCTTCCTGTTAAAACCTTAAGTGTGAAATATGAGGTGGAATTAGCCGATGGAACCTTAGAAACCGCCTCGACTGTTCTAGATGGATGTGTTATATCCATTAGGAATCATTCTTTCCCGTTGTCCTTGCTTCCCTTTAAGCTAGCTGGATTCGACATAGTGATAGGCATGGATTGGTTGTCGAGTAACCAAGCCCAAATTCTGTGCAATAGAAAGCAGGTGATAGTGAAGACTCCGTCTGGTGAGTCACTTACTATTCAAGGAGATACCCAGCATGGATTGCCGGAGCAAGTGTCCATGCTCAAAGCATCCAGATGCATGCAGAAGGGATGTGTCATTTATATGGCACAAGTTACCATTGATGAGCCGAAGCCGAAGATTGAAGATATTCCTGTTATTTCGGAATATCCTGAAGTAATTCCTGAAGAGCTACCCGGGTTGCCACTGGATAGGCAAGTAGAGTTTCGGATAGATATCATACCAGGTGCAGCACCTGTAGCAAGAGCACCATACAGATTTGCACCAACGGAGATGAAGGAGTTGAGGACGCAGTTGGATGATCTATTAGCTAAAGGTTTTATTAGACCTAGCTCGTCTCCTTGGGGAGCGCCAATCTTGTTCGTTAAGAAGAAGGATGGGTCGATGCGTCTATGCATCGATTATCGTGAGCTTAACAAGGTCACTATCAAGAATCGGTATCCGTTACCCAGGATCGACGATCTGTTCGACCAGTTGCAAGGAGCAAGTTATTTCTCCAAGATTGACCTGAGGTCAGGTTATCATCAGTTGAAAGTCAAAGAAGAAGATGTGCACAAGACCGCGTTTAGGACTCGTTATGGACATTACGAGTTCCTAGTGATGCCGTTTGGGCTCACTAACGCACCAGCCGCGTTCATGGACCTCATGAATCGCGTCTGCAAACCTTATTTAGATAAGTTCGTCATCGTCTTCATTGATGACATTCTTATCTACTCGAAGAGCCAAGCTGATCATGAGAAACACCTTCGTTGTATTCTCAAACTTCTGCATCAAGAGAAGCTTTATGCCAAATTCTCGAAGTGTGAATTTTGGCTTCGAGAAGTCCAGTTCCTTGGACATGTTGTAAGCGAGCGTGGTATCCAAGTAGATCCCGCTAAAGTAGAAGCAGTCATGAACTGGCAGGAGCCGAAGACTCCTACCGAGATTCGCAGTTTCCTCGGGTTGGCAGGATATTATAGGCGATTTATCGAGAACTTTTCGAGAATTGCTGCGCCCCTAACTTCATTGACCCGTAAGAAGATTAAGTTTGATTGGGGCCCTAAGCAGCAGGAATCCTTTGACATTCTGAAGCAGAGGCTGAGCAATGCGCCAGTATTGACGTTGCCCGATGGTATAGATGAATTTGTGGTGTATTGTGATGCATCACATACTGGCATGGGCTGTGTACTCATGCAGAAAGGCAAAGTCATTGCCTACGCTTCTCGACAGCTCAAGGTGCACGAGAAGAACTACACCACCCACGATTTGGAATTGGGTGCAGTTGTATTTGCTTTGAAGTTATGGAGACATTACTTGTATGGAACCAAGTGCATAATTTATTCGGATCACAAGAGTCTTCAGCATCTGTTCAATCAGAAGGAATTGAACATGCGTCAAAGGCGATGGATGGAAACCCTCAATGATTATGACTGCGAGATACGATACCATCCAGGCAAGGCAAATGTGGTTGCCGACGCCTTAAGCAGAAAGGAAAGGGTGAAACCGATCAGAATCAATGCCAAGCGCATTGAAATAAGAAATAACTTGAATGAAAGGGTGTTAGCTGCACAGAAGGAAGCTGTGCTGGAAGCTAACTATCCTGCAGAAAAGTTGGGAGTAACTGAGGAGCAGTTATCCCACGACAAAGATGGGATGCTACGACTAAACGGACGAATATGGGTTCCAGTATATGGAGGACTTCGGGATGTTATCCTCCAGGAAGCCCACAGCTCTAAATATTCCGTTCATCCTGGAGCTGATAAGATGTACCAGGATTTGAAATCAAACTACTGGTGGATTGGTTTGAAAAAGTCCGTGGCCGAGTATGTGGCCAAATGTTTGACTTGTGCGCAAGTCAAGGCTGAGCATCAGAAACGTCAGGTTTGCTTCAGCAACCTGAAATTCCCAAGTGGAAATGGGAAATGGTGACAATGGATTTCATCACCAAGTTGCCGAAGACGAAAAAGGGAAATGATACCATATGGGTCATAGTAGATAGACTGACGAAGTCAGCTCATTTTCTACCCATCAAAGAGACGTATAGCTCAGATATGTTGGCTCAATTATACGTCGATAAAATAGTAGCGCTACATGGTATACCTATATCTATTATCTCTGATAGAGATACTAGATATACGTCACATTTTTGGAAGAGTTTCCAACAGTCGTTGGGCACTCGTTTGAATTTTAGTACGACTTACCATCCTCAGACTGATGGTCAGAGTGAGCGTACTATTCAAACTCTGGAAGACATGCTTCGCGCATGTGCGATTGACTTGGGTGGTAGTTGGGATAAGAACTTACCACTGATTGAATTCTCCTACAACAATAGCTACCATTCCAGCATAAAGGCTGCGCCTTTTGAGGCCCTATACGGTAGGAAGTGTAGATCGCCCATTTGTTGGGCAGAAGTTGGAGATGTCCAGTTGTCTGGACCAGATATCGTCTTTGAGACGACAGACAAGATCGTTCAGATCCGTGATCGTTTGAAAGCTGCCAGAGATAGGCAGAAAAGTTATGCGGATCCTAAGCGCAAAGATTTTCACTTTGATGTGGGTGAAAAAGTGTTGCTTAAGGTATCACCTTGGAAAGGTGTGATGAGATTTGGAAAGAAAGGCAAGCTAAGCCCGAGATATATAGGACCTTTCGAGATAATCGAACGTGTCGGGTCAGTCGCTTACAAGTTAAACTTGCCTGAAGAGCTTAGTGCTATTCATAATGTGTTCCACATCTGTAATTTGAAGAAGTGTTTCGCTGACGATTCACTGGTTATACCGCATACAGATATACACATAGACGAAAGTCTGAAGTTTGTTGAAAAACCTTTGTCGATTGAGGATCGACAGGTAAAGAAGCTTCGAAGGAAGCATGTGCCTATTGTTAAGGTCAAGTGGGATGCCCGTAGAGGTCCCGAATACACGTGGGAAGTGGAATCCACGATGAAAGAAAAATATCCCCATTTGTTTGAATAAATCTCGGGGTCGAGATTTCTTTTAAGGGGGTGAGGATGTAACACCTCGAAAAATTTCGTCCAATAATGTCTTGACACGTGTCATAAGGTTCCGGTATGTAAAAATATACTTTAGAGGGACTAAAAGTGACAAACAGTGAAAACTATGGAACGTAAGGGTCCAAAGTGTCAACAATGGATAAATAGGCTCTATGATAACCCTACATAATGTTTATAACCTTAAACGGATGGTTCATGGATCATACGACGCGGAAATTGCACAAAAGTGAAGTATTTCAAACTATAGGGGCCAAAAGTGTCAACATGTTTAATTTATACCTCTGAGTAAACTTTTGGCAGACCCGAAGCTTTGTATAGCTAAAATATACTCACTAGAATATGTGGTAAAAATTTCATGAAGTTTCGTCAACGTATGAGAAAGTTATGGCCAAAACCGTACTTGAAGGACTAAAAGCGTCAACGTCGAATTTCAGGGCTTTTCGGTTGAGCGCAAAATGTTCCAAGGACATTACCATGTTGGTAAAAGTCCTAAGGTTCTTAGAAACCAAGTTTGGGGGTTTACGGGTCGAGAATAGTAGCCGAAACATCGCGTACAAGCTCAGGGACCATTTCTGCCAAAACTGAAACTTGTTTGGCTGAACCAGGGGTCAGGCGACCCGCCTGGTAAAGCCCAAGCGGGCCGCGTGGGTCTGCCAGCGACAGAAATCGTATTTGGGGCTGATTTGGGTCCGAAATTGAGTTGTAAACAGCTGGTCTTGCCTCCCAAATGCTCCAATACGTGCCCTTGCATGCCTACATCAACAGTAGCCTACTCCAACCATCTGATTACACCATAAATCAGATCAAACATCATTGTTCTTGGCACTTGAAGTTGTGAACAAGGAGCTCTCTACATTCAAGAACTCTCTCAAGCTTTCTGGAGTTAATCTGATCATCAAGGACGAATTCTAGTGTTCACTAAACATCTTTAGGACCTTTGTAAGCTTTCAATTCGTTCTCTAATCCGTTATTACTTTGATTATTGCTAAAAGTCAAACTGTGTGTTCATAAGCTTTGACTTTCTGATTAAACGGGTTTCAATCAGTTATTTCTCGAATTGAAACCTGATTTATGTTGGTAATATTATGGGAAACAAACCCTCTAAAGGGTACTCTCTGATTCCCACTACATGCATGCTAAATGTCGAGTCAAACCTGTTTCTAAAAAGTCAACAGAATTGATTTTTGCAAAAATAAGCTTGAAAGTTAATATATTAGACATGCAATCTGATTGATCATCATAAATAACTTGTAATACATATAAGAATGTGTTTTATCATCATCAACTCGACAATCTATAGTATAGACACGAATCGGAACCGAAAGTCTTATAAAACGATTATTTCGTAGGCTATCGATTCGGATTCGTACATGCATGTTCGAGATCTGTATTGGAAAGTATTTTTGACTATTTTTATTTTAGTTAAACTTTCTGGAAATTTTATGTCATAAGTCTATGCTTAGCCGATTCGAATGCATGTTTCCTATTTATGCATAAAGTTGACTATTTTACCCTTTTTGATATAAAACGTGATTTTTGGAAAAATGAAAGGATAGAAATCTTTATTTCTAATATATGAACTTGCACCGAAAGTTTCGGATCAGTTGGTGGTCCAGATTGTGAGTTATGGCCATTAGCGTAAAACTATATTATAAATTTACATAAACGGTCCTTTTCGCATAGAACCCGTTTCTGGCCACGTTTTGGTACAAAACTTTTTTACCAACTGATGTATTTTAATATTCTGGGAATTTTGATGATTTTTAATTAATTTTTGGCTGAACGGATCCTAGATCGCCTAGTTATTTCGGCTTATGTCGGTTTTGACCGTTTTAGCCATAAAATGAGTTTTACACATCCTTTTGACCCGAAACCTTTTTCTACTGATTTTATATGATGAATAAATTATTTTAAGTGTTCTGGAAATATAAAAATCTCAGATTTAATTTGAAAACCCGAAAACGCCCTTAAATCGCATATTTAGCGTTTTAAGCGCATAGTAAGCGTTATACTTGTTTTAAACATATAAGACCTATACCTACTGATGTGTTTAGCATATTTTCATATAAAAACAGTAAGTATAAGTATATGAACTCAGACTTCCAGTTTTGGCACTTTTAGCCCTTGTGAAATTACTAAAATACCCCTACGGTGCATAGTTTGGTTTTAAATGATAAATTTGATATATGGGTCATACCCTACTAATATAATATGTTATAATAAGTATATTTACTGTATGAACCAGACCCGAAACTCAGAGTTCTAATTTTACTCTTTTATTATCTTTTAAATGACCAAAATGCCCTTCTAAGGCATAAATTGAGTTTAAAATTATTCCGGGCAATATAGAACATAACTTACTGATATTATATCATATTTAAAGCATATTATATCAGGGAACTTGCATTTGAATCATTTGTCTACCCGTATCGCCCTTTTTGCGTTCGGTTCGGTTTACGTAACTAGTTTGCGTAAATTGACCGAAACGGGTCAAACGATATCATTTTTATTTCAAAATCCAGAATGTATTTAGTATACCCATATTATACAAGTATTCAAACTTGTCGGGTCTAAATCACATTCTATCCGGTCTTTCGCTTAATCGTGCGTAAACCGTATCATTCCTAAAACTAACCGGTCAAAGCTTAAGCTTAAATAAAAGGCCGTTAGAAATCTAATAGGTTAATTATAAACCTTTGTTCCAGATTAGGAGGCCCGGTAAAAGCTACCAACACTTATCATTTGTGACTTATACTTGCTCAGGTAAATACATTTTGACTTATTATCCCAAGTTAATAAAAATATTTATGCCTTGTGCATTTAAATAAATTTTCAATCATTTTCAAAATGAGTCAGTCGATTTGTATTTACCAGTGTAAACTGACGTATTTTTCCCAAAAGGTTAAGTGCAGGTACTATACGGAAATAGGCTGGTTGTTTCCTAAGAGCGTCCACTATAGTCTCGCAAGCTCGGACGACAATATATCTGTTGAACTATTTTATCTTATTTTATTTGATCCGCCTGTGGATCCATTTTAACTACTGTGATATTTATTATTACACTATATTTAAAAGTTGAAATGTTTCTATTCTGCTTCCGCTGTGCATTATTATATTGTGTTGATTGTCTATGACGATGCCAACTACGTCACTGTACCCCACACCGGGCCCACCGGTGACACGTGGAAATCGGGGTGTGACAATATCACACATCCATCTAACACAGTGGAGACGGTTTCTATGGTGCCATCTGCTAGCTCTACCTCATAATTCACACTTAAGGTTTTGATAGGCATATTCAGCAATTTGCAAAATTTATGATCAACAAAAGACTTATCAGCGCCCGAATCAAAAAGTACTCTTGCAAAGATATCATTTACGAGGAAAGTACCTGTGATCACGTTATCATCTTGCACTGCTTCTTTCGCATCCATCCTGAAGACTCTCGCATTGGTCTTCTTGGCCTCTTCAGGCTTCTTGGCGTTTTTAGGGCAGTTGGTTCTAATGTGCCCCTTCTCGTTGCAACTGTAGCAAGTTGCATCCTTTATCTTCTTGCAATCCAAGGTCTTGTGGTCCTTGGACTTGCATAACCCGCAAGCAAATGACTTCGACTGAGTCTGCGAGTTCGATTCGAGTCTGCACTTTCCATAATGGTGTCTCTTGCAATTTTTGCACTTGGGCTTCTCACCAGACTGTTGCCTTCCTTCCTTGACTCGTACCCTCTCTTGTTGTCACCGTTTCCACGGTGTTTCTTGTTCGACCTTCGTGAACTATCATCTTCACGCTTTCTCTTCTCAGCCTCTTTGTTCCTCAGCGATCTTTGTCGGACCGCATCCAGAGTGAGGGACAAAGATATGTCAGCTACAGATCTAAAGGTCGCTGGCCGAGAGGCCTTTACGCTTGCCTTTATCTCGGGGGCTAAACCACCGATAAAACGAGCTATCCTCTTTGGCTCCGGGGTTACCAGATACGGAACCAACCGGGACATTGTGTTGAAGCTCGTGAGGTAAGCTTGACAGTCAAGGTTCGTCATAACCAACGACAGGAAGTCGGACTCGATCTTTTCAACCTCATGTTGAGGGCAGTAATTTTCTTTGATGAGAGAAATGAATTCCTCCCATGTCATGCTGTATAAAACAGCCTTCCCCGAGGCCTGAACCAGAGACCTCCACCAAGCCAGGGCCTCGCCCTTGAATGATTATGAAACAAACTTTACCACATCTTTCTCTGCGCAACCACTGATGTCCACCATGGTGTCCATCTCGTCTAGCCACGTCATACAATCTACCGCGCCTTTCTCCCCAGTGAAGTCTCGGGGTTTGCATGATACGAAATACTTGTAGGTGCAGCCCCTGGCGCGAGATGCATCAGTATACACTTTTTCTGGATGGACACTGTTTTCATTGGATGAGTGATTATCATCGTCCTTTTTAGGCTTAGATGGTGGTTTGCTGTGAGATTTTGAGTGGGTTTTCGGCTTTGAGTGTGGTTTAGATATGGTTCTGCTCCGGGACTCAGTATACTCTTCATATTGTCGATCCAGGGCTGCCTTAACAGCACCGTCGACAAGAGCTTTCAATTCTGCGCCCGTCAAATGAACCTGGGCGTTATCGTATTCATCTTCTTTCGAATGACTATTCTCCTCATTTGGATCAGCCATGGTAACTTGAATCTGCTACAGAAGATAACGAAAAACTTTTATTTAGGAGTTTATTATGGAATTGTCTTTTATGGCAATTCATTAACCATGGTAAACAGAGACCATATCTGGTTAATTTGTTACTCACTTTTTATTTAGGATTTGAATATAACTTATCCTAATTACAAACAATATTGTTAGTGGCATAAAAGCCTAGTCACGAGGATGTTTTTATAATATTAGCCGGGATTACAGAGATCAAGGCATGAAGGTTCGAACCGTAGTCCTTTTACCTTTTCTGACAGGGAGTCATAGACTACCACTGCCTTTTGTCTTATATGACAATAATTATGGCCCGTAGGCACCACATCACTAATGGATGTTTAATAAGTTTGGCCCGTAGGCACTACATCACTAATGGATGTTTAATAAGTTTGGCCCGTAGGCATTACATCACTAATGGATGTTTAATAAATGATCATTTTCATTGACGATTTAACCCATGATTTACAAATCATTAATTTGGGATTTGGAATCCTTAAAAGGATTCTTATATAAGAATGACGCGTGCGATTTTAACGAATCACATCTGCCATGAACGTTAACATGATTACAGAGGTTAACAGGAAATCTGAATCTTTTAATCAGGTCTTACCATCTTGGTCGGGTCTTATAAAGACACCTGGCTAGGTTTCACTCTTAAGATTCCTTATTTAGGCAGATTTAAATTTAAAAGGAATGGTTTTTTTTTTTTGATTTATTTCATATATAATAACAAAATGAAATTCATAACATAACATTCCATTACTTATAGTAATGATTACACGCTGCCCTAAACGAGACTTTTTAAATAAGTAAATACCTACACAGAGGTTTATAGAAAAACAAGTCCACGCAGGGACCAAGTACAAGATATATGTCCGCGCAGGGACTAAAAGATAATTCCACGTAGGGACTGAAATACGAGAAATGTCCACGCAGGGACTAAATTGTAAATACAACAATACATAAGGAGACTAATTGTCTCGTTTCTTCCTCCCTTTTAGTAGGTTTGCTAGCCCTTGAGAAATCCACGATTACTCTTACGTTCTCTTTCGAAGTCTCGTTCCACACGGTTTAGACGGTGGAGTATTTCTTCTTGCTCCGGTGGAGAAAAACGCGGCTGCTACGACGGTTGCTGAACCGGAGGTCTAGGAGGTATTGGATACCCATGAGCTGAGTAATCTGGTCTCCAAGAGGTTCCATGGAGGGCATTATAATTAGCCGCTACAGCGTATGGATCGACATCATAGTTATAGTTGTAGTGCGTGTGAGTCGGCTGCTCAAACGGATTGTATGCGGTGGAACCGCTGTATGCTGGTATCGGATTGTCATATCCGAATGGTGGCGGAGGTGGTGCAACTGGTGCAGAATTCACCTCTGTAGGGTGACCAGAAGGTTCCCCTAATTGTGGTTCTTCTTCAGGCACTGACGGAAAGTGACTCGCACTCGAGTGGCGAGGGGTGCTGAAATGGAATTCCCCTCCTCGGGTGGACATCCGTGCGCCTGATCTTCTACGCCTTGGCGGATCTGGAATGACTGGTTAAACCGGTGGCGGTGGCGTAACTGCCACGAACCGCGAATCCTCAAAAGGATCCTGTTGCTGCTGTTGATCATGAGGCGAGAAATGATGAGATGGTGTAAAGTACCAATTACATTGGTCAAACCTCGCCTGGTAGCTGTCGGGACCTTGATAGGGCGTTCCATGATAGGATGACCCATCAGAGATCTCAATTGGATGGTTGGGAGTACCCCTTGCAGGCTCGACGGGATCTGTATCCTCGTCCATATCCAGTGCAATATCTTCAGAAAAGTGATCCTCTGGTCCTAAAGGGTTGTACCCTATTGGTTCTTGGACATAATCCGCTGGGTTAAACTGTCCTACGAAGAAAGGTGAAGGATCGCCATAAGAACGATGCGAAGCAGATCGCTGGAGAGGTATAAATGATGGTTGAGGGTTATTGGGGTCATTTTCTGAGTTTGGTCCAAAGGAATGACGGTATGAGGGTGTCGAACTGTGCGAGGTGGAATGTCTCGCAGGTTCGAAGAGGTTTCTTCTTCGTCTCTGTGGTTCCTCACTTCTTGTACTGGAAGGAGCTCGCATGTTCGAAGGTCCATCCTCGTGATCATTGTGAGTAATGATCGTCCCTTTGCCTCTTCCTCCTCTTCCTCGTCTGATTGCTGGTGGCATATTTCCTGCTTTCAAAACTTTAAATCACAATAAACAATAAAAAGACAAACTGGAATAACAATTCGAATTTGTCCTATGTTCTTGTCTATACTCAAGTATGTGCAATTGTGTCATTGAGATTAAACACATAAGGATGGTGTTTAATTCACTCAATGTTGGCTCTGATACCAACCTGTCACACCCCGATTTCCACGTGTCTCACCGGTGGGCCCGGTGGGGGATTATCGTGACGTAGTTGGCAACAATATAGTCAAACCACACAATATATGAATGCATAGCGGAAGCATAAAGATAATTATATTTCAACCATTGTTTGTAATATCAAATGTATTACGAATAGTCGAAAGTATCCACAGGGGATCAAATAAAAATATAAGTATTGTTCAACAGACGTAGGCATCTTAAGCTTGCGAGACTCTTTATGATGCTAAGGAGAATATCCAGCCAATTACGCATAGTACCTGCATTTAGTCTTTTTGGGAAAATACGTCAGTTTACACTGGTAAATACATTCAACCGACACTTTTGTAAAAATGTTTATTAAAATTGATTTGAATGCACAAGGCACAAACTCTTTTATAACTTGGGAGAATTATTTAAATTTATAATCTTGTGAACGAATTATATGTTCCTTATGCGTTCAGTAGCCCGGATCAAGTCCGGGTTAAAGATCAATAGACACACCACATCGACTACTTATGCACTGACGAGTGTACGCCTACACTCCGCGCTTAGGTCGTGGCCATTTCGTAAAATGATGCCAGGGATATCCGGGACATGGTCATTAACCCCCCAAAGGCTTTTAAGTAAACAAGACTGTTTAAACGAGCTGATCAAATTTATTCAATTACCCACTCAACGGTGGAGAATTTGATGCCCGATCAAGCGGTATATTATATACCGTAACCCAAGCCCGTATAACGGAAAATAAGTTAAAAGTATTTACCTTTGCAAGTATAAATCCTTAATCGAAATAAATTGCAGATAGCTTTTACTGGTCTCCTATTCTGGAACGAAGGTCTAAAATAACCTATTAGAATCCTAACGGGTCTTTAATTTAGCCGTAGCTTAGACCGGTCAGTTTCAAAGGATAGTTACGGTTTAATCGCGTGAAAGGCGAAAACCGGGAATGGAATGTGATTTTGACCCAACAAGTTTGAAGACTTGTTTTATATGGGTATAATAATCACACTCTGGATTTTGGGGTCAAAACAATATGGTTTGACCCGTTTCGGCTAGTTTATGTAATCTAGTTACATTAGCCGAACCGTGCGCGCAAAAGGCGCAACGGGTAACCGTAAGAGTCCTACACTGGTTTCCTAAGTCATTATGCTTTAAAGAGGTTGTGGTATCAGTAGGATACCTTCCATAATGCCCGTAACGAGTTTAAGTTCATATTATGCCCCGTAGGGGTATTTTGGTCTTTTTAAAGATTATAAAAGAGGTTTCTGAGCTCTACATGAAATCTGAGTTTCCCGAACAGTTTATAAAGCCTAGAATACTTTATTTATTATTTAAAATCAGTGGAAACTGGAATCGGGTCAAAAGACCTTGTAGAACTCAAGTTATGGCCGAAAAGGGTATATTCGGTATTTACCGAACCGTTGCCATAACCGCAGGTTATGAGCAGGTTAAAAATAATTAAAAATCTTTAAAAATCCCAAAATATTATTTTACAATAGTGTGTAAAAGGTTTGGTGTCAAAATCTGGGTTTAGATAGGCGTTATGCTAATTGCGCTATTTAATTACTAAAGTTTCCGTAATTTGCGCTATTTAGCATAACTCCTATTCTGGACCTCGGATTGACGTGAAATTTTAGGGACATGCTTAGAAATCAGTAACTAAGGTTAGGTTCGTTCACATGTTCGAAATTCTCATTTTAAATTAAAAAGGGCGTTACGGTCAACTTTTAAGCATTTAACGGAAATGTGTAAAAGACTCGGACAAACAACGAACCAGTCACAGAGGGTTATACCATCATGTAACCTGGTCCTAAGAGAGTCCTAAGGCATATCTAAATCATACTTTAACGGGTAAGAACTGAAGTCAAAGCAAAAGTCAAAGTTTTGCAACTTTCGGCTCCGAACCGGGTCAAAACAGTAAATGGTCAGATCAAACAAGCTTAGACTAGTTAATATACTTATTATCATGTTTTATGAGTGTTAAAACAGGTTACACACCATCTACATTACTGATTATGCATGAAATCGCAAAATAGCATTTCTGTTGACTTTTTCTAAGCACGTTTGACTCGGCATTTGGACTAGTTAGAGTGGGGATCAGAGGGTGCCCTTTTAGGGGTTTAAAGCCCACATGATTACCAACATATAACTATCTTTGATTCGACAAACCACTGGACCATTTGTGATTTATCGCAAAGTCAATCGTTAATTACGACGGATTGACTTTTAAGCTAAACTATGCATAAACTAAGCCACAAAAGGGTAGGCACACTTACAGAAGCTTGGTGCACGACTAAGGATGATAGAAGAATGCTTTAGAGCTCCAGAGATGAACTCGAATGCAGGTTTGAGGTTTGTTGGACATTGGTGCAATGCATTGGCTTTTATAGTGAATTTCCATGCTCAAGATCATTACAACTCACTCTACAATGGTTCATGGATGATCAGCAGGTGTCCTATAGTGCTAGGGCACATGTAGAGGGCGCTCATGCTTCAATTAATGCTCACAAGATCGTTCACAAGCTCAAACATTGAATCTGTCCAAGAATTCTGCATCTGGGTGTTGTACGTGGCCAGCTTTAGGATTCAGGCCACTTGGACGCGGGCCGCATGAATCCTAAAGTCAGTAAACGTATCTTCAACTGGAGCGCGGCCCGCATTAGCTCAACCATATCCTTAACGCGGCCCGCCTGAGGGTTGATTTCCAAGATTTTCAAATCTTTTGTAATGATTAACCTGACCTTTCGGTTTCGAAGGGGTAACTTTGCGATTTGGCCCTCGATTATATACAATTAAGGGCCTCGTGACTTTTACCCGCATTGTTAAGTCCCCGGTTAGTTTAATTACTATCCGAAAAGCCTTAACTTTTATTGTTGACGCTTTTAACCCCTCGCATACGAATTTGATCATAACTTTCTCGTTTTAAAACGGAACTTCGCGGAATTTATATCGTATATTCTAGTGAGCGTATTTTACTGTTACAAAGCCTCGGGTTCGTCAAAGGGTCAATCAGAGGTATAAATTAAACATGTTGACACAATTAACCCCTGTAGCTTGTAATCTCTCACTTCCTTCCGCGTTTCGCTCCGTACGATCCATGATTTATTCGTTTGAAGGTACGAGCATCGTTTAGGGTTACTATATAGTATATTTACCCTTCGTTGACATTTTCAATCCTCGAATTTACATACTTTCAAGGTTTGTCAACTTTAGTCCTTTATTTAGTATTTCATACCACGTGTAAACTCATGACACGTGTCAACACTTTATTGGACACAAAATTTCGAGGTGTTACATCAAAGCAGTTTGGTTCCAAACGGTTCACGTCAAAACGTTTTGAGTGCAAACAATTCGCGTCAAAACAGTTCGGGTGGAAACGGTTCGGTTCCAAACAGTTCGCGTCAAAACGGCTCGAGTCGAAACGATACGGGTTGAAACCGTTCGTGTTGAAATGGTGTGAGTCGAAATGGTCGAAGCTTTCAATGAATTAAGTTTAATTCCTTCACATACAGGACAGATTTTGAATTGCTTTAGCTAAAGGAATTTGACGGAATTCATGGCCAATTCCATTTCCTACTCCCTTTCCAACCAAATACATAAAGATTGGAATTGAGATTTAAATTCTAACAAATTCTGTGAACCAAACATCTTAAAAGAATAAATTTAGATTCCAATTCCCCTAAATTTCATTGAATTCTTGCGAACCAAACATCCCCTAAGTTTTCAAATACTACATAATCCAACAAAACTTAATAACCTTGAATAGAACGAACATACTTTTAAGTCATAGGGTGTAAGGGGTGCTCTCTTTGTGGGGAGTGGTAAACTCTCCACCTCATGCCATGTCAACTCCCCTATTTATTTCTCATTTTGCACTCAAACATAAGGGTGCTTCCCTCGTGGGGAGTCCATTTTTTTTCTTTTTTTTATTTCTTAAAATTATGCATCAATAATCAAAATATTTTTTAAACAAAAACAATTACATTATAATAAAAAACACATTACATTACATTAAATTAAAAAAGACATTACATAAAATTAAAATAAAAATCTATACAATAAAACTTAAAATTAGAAATTGCATGGCTGATTATATTTTTATCGCGATCTCGCGTTTTTTAGCTAGAAAAAACAGCAACATTTCGGGTAAAGCATTGTCGTGCGGTTTAGTAAACGTCTCCATATCTCTATCATACAAAATTTGTCGCACTGCCTCGCGTTGTTCCGCCACTAACTCTATGTTGTCTTCCTCACATTTCTTTCTTATATTCACCAACTCCGTCGCTTGTGCTAGTTTTGCTTATTTCATAAGGATGTGTTGTTCGAGCTTCTCGGACAAACCGGTTGAGCTATCGGACGTTGTTGCGGCTCTCTTATCTTTCTTTTGTGGTCTTGTTGGTGAGGGGTCTATGTTTATGTTGGATATAGAAGTTGTTAATTCAATTCCTGATGTACCCGCATGGTAGTTCCCCAAATCTGACGACTTTCTTTTTTGGTCCGAACGACTATTTCTTCACCCAACAATGGTACCAGGGCTCATTTGTCATGTTTTCTACACACCTCCCATGCCTCAACATGATGAAAACCACTCGAATATTTTGATTAGTAATCTTTTAAAGCCCTTTTCATTACATCAACATTGTCACACCCGCTATCACGTATACGACTCTACATATTATAACAATTATAAACTAAAAAATATAAACAAGAATAATGTTACTGAAAATATAAAGTTATAAAGTTAAAAAATAAAAATTATACCGCTTGATGCCAAAGGTCGTTGACGTAGTTCAACTACCTCAACACAAGGAGCCATTTTGAACGTACTTGATAAACGGTCTGGGTACTTCCGGCTGACCGTCCCGTTGTAATGCTCAAGAATTTTTCTTTAAAAAGTGTCCGATTTTTGTTGATTGCCTTTCTTCTTGTTTAAAGAATAATGAACCCATGCCTTTCGTTTAATTTTTGACGCTCCATCTTTCCCCCTTGCCTTTTGGTTCACTT
The DNA here is from genome assembly GCF_002127325.2 of Helianthus annuus. Lineage (NCBI taxonomy): Eukaryota > Viridiplantae > Streptophyta > Magnoliopsida > Asterales > Asteraceae > Helianthus > Helianthus annuus. Next base: position 36,730,654 of record NC_035444.2, on the reverse strand, counting down.
GCTTCACCAACATCTTTGTCTTTGTCTTCCATTTCATATTCTTCTTCGTCTTTACCAATTTCTTCATCCAAATTTGCGTTTCAGGGACAACTTCTCGGTCTTCATTGTCATCGTAGATCGGAAGCGAACGTTCGACATTCTCTCTTGGTGATTGAATTGGTGGGCTCATATTTGCAAAGGGTTGAATGTGTTTTGCGCTTTTACGGAATATTCGTACAGGCCGGGTGCGACCATTGTTGGATCGTGTGGGTGTGAAAATAATTTTGGCGGAAAATTTGGTTGGGGTTGGGTGTTGTAAAAACTCGGTTGTGAAGCTTGGGAGTAAGAAAATTGAGGTTGAGAGTGTGTTGAATATCCGTGTGGGGTTTGAGATGGTTCACTCGGACCGCTAGAACCACCTCGCCTCGTTTGCGAGACGCGTCCCCTCGGGTTTGAACCTGATCCTCGGCTAGCCGAACTTTTTTTTCTTGGTATCACCCTTGTTTTGTTTATCCATGGTGTTTGAGGTTTGTAGTTTGGTTGTGATTGTTTTTGAGTTGTGAGAAAAAGAAAAGTGAGAGTGGTAAATAAAAGAAAACAAATTATTTTTTATAAAGCAAACGGCTATATAACCATTATAATTGCCAACGGTAAAAAAAGCTATGCATTTCATCGTGGTGACTACTCACCAATTTCATTAAATCACTGAGCTCAAGGGTGGGTCGGCAACGATGTACCTGAGCGACAAACCCACTCACCGCCCCCTCCCCACTTGCACCTCACGTACCCTAAAATCATATTAAGAAAGACAAGAAATTGAGACAATGACATTTAGTGAGTGGTACAATCCATTGACAAGTTCGTATTTCTTGACACATGTCTAATGCAGGTACAATTATATAGCCTAGTGCAGCACAACAACATACACCACTCATTTAGTAGGAAAAGGAGATTATTCTTATATTTGTAAAAGCACTTTTAAATTTGTATAAAAAGAATGTGTTAAATTCAACTAATCACATTCTTCTTAAAGAGTCTTAATGTTAAACTAGTGAGATTTCACCACGTTTTACGGCGGAAATTTGGTTAGTATTGACGGAAATTTGGATGCTATGTGTTTGGTTCGTCATGATGCCGACACACACTAGAGTAATGGAAAGAGAAAACCTTACGTCGATCGATAACAATAAAAATGAATATCGATACCGGTACTGATGTTGTTCAGTTGTGCCGCTATGACGTACCAAACCGAATTAAAAACATGTGTATCTGTACTGCTATTTAATTTTATTGTTTTTTGCTTTTGATAATCTGAAACCATGTCGCCACCATACCATACTGAACACAATAACATTGGTACTAATATGTAGTCATTTTTGTGGTTTTTTGTTTGATAATGGATAGCATGCCGGTACTGTAGTGTGTCGCAACCCCCGACCCCTAACTTTAGGAACGGGCGGCCGCGAACCAGTATCAGTGATATCGATGTTTATTAATTTGGCAGCGGAAATTTCATCAGGACCGTAGTTAGGAAATAGTTTATCGGAGTAAAACACCACATTTTTATAATAATAAACACATGGGATATTCCCAAGTTTCTATTACAAACATGCTTATAGGGATAAACCCTAATTCATTGAAATAAAACTTCTTCTTTTTTTAGGTAACTTTTATAGCCACTTTTCTAAGCCTTCAGTGCTCTCCAGCTGGCTTCTAACTGGCTTTCACATTTTGTTACCTGAAACGCGTTTAAAAACATTTTATCAGCAAGAAATACTAGCGAGTGAATCCCAGTTCAATCAAAACAGGTTTTATCATTTTACAGCATTGAGGGGAATCCAGCAATTACATTTGTAAATATCTACTTTAATTACCACCCACGGTACTGCCAATCCTGACTTGTGGTAATGTTACTACTCATAGTGTAGTAACAAATTTTGTATACAAAACTCCAACATACTGACGATAATTGTAGAACTACAAATACTTAATCACTTTTAATTATGAGATAAAAACAATTGAGATTTTGTAAAAACAATTTGTGAAAAGAGGAATTACTCACAAAAAGGTTTCATAAAAAGGAGGATTACTCACATTGCTAATTTAGGTATATCCCTGTGACTTGCTGATTGTTATCTATTAGATTTAAACAATGCACACGTGTTAGTATTATAACCCAAATTTACATTAGTTATGCCCTCCTCGAGACAGAACTCCAACGACTGAGTCAGGCAGAGCCTCGACATGCGTTCCCGATCACTAGATCAATCAGGCAGCGTATCTAATACGTAACCGGGAGTTATGATACTTACATCGAGGCAGAGCTTTGTTATTTTAGTGGGTATAATACCCAGGAATTATAATTGCTATTCAGAATTGAGAGAGAATTGTGATTTTTGAACGATTGGAATGAACGTCGAACTTCCCAATTTATAGGGCCTGATCAATGGTCTCTGGTGGCCCACGAAAGAGAGACAAGGGGCTTTCGCGCCCCGCGAGCTAGGTCGGGCAGGGTGTAGCTAGGCTGAGTCGACCCAGTAGCCTCGACACGCACATGCCACGTGGCGGCACCTGGTTACGCTATTTATCCCCTCGCTCGCGGCCCGCGACAGATCAAGAGGGATCTGTCGCGCCCCCCAGAGCCCTTTAAATTTTGTTTTATTTGATTTTTGTAAAAATAAAGGTATTTAGGGGCCGTTTTCGTATACGGGGTGTATTTTAGGACATATAGTGGTGTTTATACGTATTTTAGGAGGGTTGTTATATAGTGAACCGAACCGAAAAAGATAAAAAATAAAATAAACATATATGTAAACTTAGGATTTAAAAAAAGTTAACGAACGCAAATTATTGCTAAAAAAATCAAATTAATGATAAATAAATTACTGCTAATAAAACATAAACATAGATAAATACTTAAGAATTATCAATTACCATTTATTACTAAAAATAAAATAAATAATAAATAAAATACTACCATAAAAATAAAAACAGATATCTAAAAAATATGAATCACTATTCATCACCACTTTAAATTCACACACACACACACACACACACACACACACACACACACACACACACACACACACACACACACACATATATATATATATATAGGATAAGGATCCGTTAGGAACCACCCTTTATTGCGAGAACCGCGAGAACCTGTGTGAACACATGGCAAAATTGTAATTATGTTATATTTATTACAAAACACGCTCCCCTCTTCTCATCACTATGTTCACGATCTACAACTTTTAATTAGGGTTTCATTCATCATATCAGATTGTTGTATACATTGCAGGTCAGATTGTTGTATACACTGACAACGACGGCCGACGGCGTTCACGTAACTCACTGGAGTTCACGGCGGCGACATCCAGGCACGGTGTTTCCCGCGGCATTCACAACGAACAACCCACCATTTACACGCTCTACATGGCATCCTCTGACTCATCACGTGTCGATCCTCACACATATGATGTTCCTCCTCATACAGTCTCTGATAATCCTCCTCATACATCTGATGTTCCTCCTTATACAGTCTCTGATGTTCCTCCTCATACAGTCTCCGATGTTCCTCCCATACAGTCTCTGATAATCCTCCTCATTCATGACATCCTCTGTTGGTCCATCTTCTGATAATACAGTTGATAGTCACAAGATACATACAAATACAGAACATCAACGGTTGCAATTCATTCGATTTGTGACTAAAGGTATTATGTTGAGTGTAAATGATGTATATACTTTGTAAATCATTATATTTATTGTAAATGATGTTGTATTAGTTATATGCACATGTGCATTATGTTTACTGTAAATTATATTGTATTAAATTATATGCACATGTGCATTATGTTGAAAACTAGACTATATCGTTGATGTATGTATTCTAAACAAGTGCCTTATGGATAACTATCCAATTATGTACATAATGGCAGCAAACAAAGGGTCTTGGGTGGTGGACAACTACAAAAAAATAGGGGAGGTGACTGTGTGAGATTGGCAATAGAAGAACAAGCCGACAACCGGGGAGGCATGGGTGGAGTATATGTAGCTTTTGGCGCTGCTGAAAAACACCCGAATGAAGATGGGTCAATATGGGTGGGGTTGGCACTCGGAAAAATAAGTCGACTTTCAATGTTAAACCCGTTAGATAGGATTCGTGTGTCATAAGCGGGGACCCGTCGAGTGGCTTTGTAATGACCTGGAATGGTTGGGCTACACCTAAAGCCAATATGTTTGCATGGAAAGGCGTTAAAGGCAGGTTACCGACAAAGACAGAGCTGTAAAAAAAGGGGAATTCATATCAGCAACATATTGTGCCCGGGTTGCGGATACGAGCAAGACACTGTTGAACACATCCTCATTCCGTGTTTGATGTCGAAAACGCTATGGTGGATGGTTGGAGCATGGCTGGGAGTAAAAGATTTACATTCTTACTCAACAATGGCAGATATTCTCTATTTTTCCTGGAAGCTGGATATTTCTAAGAAGAAGAAAAAGGCAGTTAACTGCATAGTGATCGTTACATTATGGATCATATGGTCAAGAAGAAATGAGAAGGTATTCAAAGTCGTGCAGTGTTCAAATGCTATAAGACTGGAACAAGTCAGTGAGTATACTCTGTTGTGGATGAAAGTCATAGCCAATATGGAGAATTTAGTGATTGAAAAGTGGTACACCAGTGGTGCGAATGTAATAGAAAAATAGGATTTTATATGTTTATTGTAAGCGTACTTCTCTAGTTCATGTCTAAAGTTATGGTTTGAATATATGGCATCTTGTTATGTTCAAAAAAATGTCAAATGTCGTTATATATAAAATGATAATGCTCGTGTGCATTATGTTGACAATTACATTATGCACACGTGCATTATATTGACAATTACATTATGTATATATTTGAAAAATATAGGATGATAAGGGTGATGCAGACGAGAGAAGATTTCAAAAACTATTCTAGAGACATACGAGAGATGTACGTCTATTTATCGGTGAACCTAATTCAGACATTATATTACATACAATGAAACACCAATTTGCCAACCTCAAAGACTTTTATTTTGATTACGTTATAGTTGATAACGAGCTACAATCGTTCTTAGATGTTCAACCAGACGTCGTAAATCGACCAACCAAATTTATGATTCTTGAATTAACTATTTATGACGATAAACAAATTCCAATCAGTATTCATTTCGATTCTGTTTTTTTAGTTGTCATGATGTGGATTATCAAATTTACGTTTTGATTATGTTTTTTAGTTGTTTTCATGTGCATTACCAAACTTAATGTATTGACAGAAAGATGCACATGTGCATACATGTTTTTCTGTTTAACTTAACATGGTTATTTGATACGGAAAAAAAAGATGCACATGCACAATATACGTGTTCTAATAATGCTCATGTTCACCCATACATATTTTTTTAACAACATACAAGCACCGCTTTGATACGTATATACATCGCTTTAATATACATAATACATCCTTTGATATACATAATACATTGACATATGATTACTATTTTGAATAATGCACATGTGCATCCACACATAATTTATCTTATACAACTACTCTCAACCAAATATACCCACACCACATCAGTTAGCCACTTACTACTTCCCAAACAAAAAAAAAGAAAAAAACAAACACTACGAGTTTCATGTCCTTGAATCACCCACATATAACATCCATAACATCATATTGTTTGTTCCTTTTTCCGGTTGTTGAGCACACCCCAGCATTCCTATTGCTTCAACGCCTCTTCGTCTAACATCTGCTTAACTCTATCATCTGTTAATCCATGTATTTTTTCCATTGATGATCTACAATGAGCATGTGTATCAACATTAATTTATGATCAACATATAAGATATGCACACGTGCATCATTATATACATGTACATAAACATTAAATACCTTAAGAACCTATGTTGACAAATTATGCACATGTGCATATTAACATATTCTGTCAATCTATGAACATGTGCATAACTATATATCACACTATTATACCTTATTAACATATTCCAAGATGAAATACATGTTAGCATAACTGTGCATAACTATATAGATCAAAGTCATATGCATCAACATTATCTAACTTGTTAAACTATTATTGCAAACTATGCACACGTGCATGTTAACCTATTATAACAATTTATGCACATATGCATAACTATATGGATCACAAATTTAGTTTCTTATCCTGTTATGTGTAATCATATTCTGTCAAGATATGCACATGTGCATAACTATATATCACAAAATTATACCTAATCAACATGTTCTGTGTAAGCCTGTTCTGTTAGAAAATATGCACATGTGCATATCTATATAGATCACAGCATTACCTTATTATCCTGTTCCGTGTAAGCATATCCTGTCAAAATATGCACATGTGCATAACTATAGCTATGCACATGTGCATTAACATGACATAACTTATCAACAGTTATAATTCAGTAAAAAAAACCCTAACACTTACCAAATCAAATTTCGTGTTGCCCATCATATCTAGCATTATTCACATAACACTATTCATCAATAAAAACTACATGAACAAACACATAACTAGCACAATACATATAGTTCTATCACAACATTCGCCCCTGTTCATTTAAAAAATCATATATATAACACAATTTTCAATAATGCAGATATGAAACAGGTATGAAACAGGTATGAAACGACTGCTTAAGTGTCATAATCACATAATAACATATCTGAATCGATGATTAAGAGTTGTATTGTCATATACGACTACAAAACAAAGTGTATGAACTTACAAATTCACAGAACGGTGCAACAACGAATCGTGATTCCGTTAGACGACATATGTTCTTTATTATCCCTATTTGTACAACAAACCTTGATGATTATGATCGTTTTGCCCTAATTTGTAATCGAAGATGAATGTGCGATCGATGATTATTTTCTTATTGCACTAATATCTAACATACGACGAATTTTGATGACGAACTGCTGATATTGTGGAGCGTCGAACTTGAGTTTTTGTGAATCGCTATGATGAATCGCAAATTGATGATGCTTGTGGGATTGTCGGACGTGATTACTTGATAGATTGTGATTTAGTTTTTGTTTGAAGTCCAGTAGTACAGGATGCAGGGAGGGGAGCGACTAATTTACAAGTTTTATGTATTTACAAAATTGCCCCTTGTTCACATTGGTTCTCGTGGTTCTCGCAATAAGGGTGGTTCTCGCATGAACCTTACCCTATATATGTGTGTGTGTGTGTGTATAATGAGTGTTCATAAATCGGTAAACCGAATGAACCACTCAAATCACAGTAAGTCGACAAGTTCAATCGGCTTGTGGTTTAAGGGTTTGTTCAGAAATATGATTGGCGGTTTGACACTTCAGGGTTTGAAACTTGAACCTGAAAGTGTAAATCAAGCTGGTTGTCTAACCATTATTAGTACTTTTTATATTTTAGAATATGCATATATATATATATATATATTTTAGGATCATATACAAACACTTTTTTTCGGTGCGAAATGTACGAAGCAAAAAAAATGTTTCGCAACAAAAACAAAAACAAAAACAAACAATGACATTTTTGTAAATAGTGTAATTACACTACTAAGCAAATAATCACTATACAACAAAATTGAAGTGTAATAATTATTATGATACTTTATAACTAATGCATAATATAACTGTTAAACCTTTGTTCCTTGGTTGAAGCTTTAAGTGCCACACGATTGCAATTACCAAAAGTAAATATAATGTCGACGTGACTGATCTTGGCAACTACTTGTTGGTGTATATGGAAGACAAGAAACGATAAGGTGTTCAACAAGCCCTTATCTTTTGTAAAAATCGGTGAAATACAAAGTTGATTTACATTTTATGGGTGAAAAATCATGCGAATCTAATCAATCAACCATCTTTAAAATCTTCAAAATGGTGTAGATTTCTGTTCTAAAAAAAATTACTACATTATAATTTTATGCACTATAATTTTAAAGTACCTTAAGAATTATTACACTTCAAATTTGTTGTTGTGTAACTACATCTAAAATTGAAATGTATTAATTATCATACTACTTTAATTAATTTTTATTTGGTTCCCGTGAGGGTAAAATTTGTAGTGTAATATTTATTAACACTGCAATCTATGCAATTAATATTGGTGATATATCAGTTATATCCGTCCCATAGTAAAACATTGGTATCGATAATATTGGTTATATTGACCAATATCACCAATATTTTGACTGATATGTCACGGAATTATTAGTGTTAAATTATTATAGATATAAATTCTACATGATATTTAAATTACCAATATCCCACCTATATGGCGATATCTCACCAAGATAACCTATATCTCAAATCTATGTTGTTAATATCCTGATATATCGGTGATATCGTTATCGGTCCCCTGCCGAGATATTGGTGCAAAATATTCATGCCAATAATATCGGCGATATTGACCGATATTAGACTTATATATCACTAATTTTCCCGATATCCGTACCTTTCTTCTTAGTTCTACCATTTGTCTTTCTTCTTATTGCTGCTATTAGTGTTTTAAGTCTTTAGTTGTTACTGTTAAATGTTAGTGTTTTAAGTCTAAGTCAGTTCCTACTTGCTAGAATTGTTAGTGTTTTGCAAGTTGCAAAAGTTTAATTATTTAATGGTATGAAAGTATACTGATTTGTTAGTGTTAAATTGTTATATATATAAGTTTAACATGACATTAAAATTATCGATATCCCACCGATATCTCACCGCGATAACCGATATCTCAAATATCGGTCCTTGACTGATATCTGATATTTTACCGCATTAACTACTTAGTCTCAAATATCGGTCCTTGACTTATATCCGATAGCGCTATACATGTTAAGGGAGGCTTGTACGAAGTTAATGACAAGTAAAAAGCATAAGAATAGTCTAGCATATACGAACTCAAGCACAACGTAATAAGCATGTGATTGCGTGTGTTTAATAGCATAAACGTATTGCACCCAAAAGTGTAAAAGTAAAAGGGGGTCATGTATACTCACGGTTTTGCAAAGCCTTTCGATTATCCGTGAATTGACGAGTTGTTAAGAATGTGGAAACGAAGGTGTATGGTCATCCGGAGTTTATGGAGTTGTTTGATTCAGGATTTAGAATTCAAGTACAAAAAGTATGTATACACGAAAATATATCTTGTCTAAGTACTCGTTTTGACACTAAGTTTTTATGTGATTTCATGGGTCCTAACTTGCCCATTAGAATCATAAACAAGAAACTTAGAACAAAGATAAAATAACCTATATATATATATATATATATATATATATATATATAGAAACGGGATCGGGAGAAAACGCTCAAAAGTGTGAGAACGGTGAGAACGCTTCCTGACCCGACACGTGTCACGCCACTTAGAAAAGGGCAGAGTGGCTTTTTTCTCCTTTCATCTTCTGCTTTTCCAGTTCCGCTTTTCCCGATGTTGTTTTAATTTTTGGCTTTTAAGATTTTTGGTGTTAACCAAATTCAATAATTAATGGCGTTTTAATGGTTTCATTGTATCAACATTTTGGCGTTTATGGCGTTTATTCACATCGTATGCCATTGGAACCCACGGGGCAGGAAATCTATTTGAATGGCGTTTTCCAAGGCGTTTTAAACAAGATGGCCTATTGATCTATTATTTTTTATAAACATTTTGGCATTTGTGGTATCTTGACATTTTACTATTGTTAAATTATATTTCAACAACAGGAAAAAAAATACAAGGGAAGGAAATCAATTAAAAATCCTAATCGGATCTCTTTTTCCCAATCTTCACTGTCACCAGTCTCTCTCTTCTTTAATAGTACAAGAACTGTCACCAAATATATGGCGTTTTATGTAAAACTTAACAAACCCATGGGTTTGATTTTTTTTGCCTGCTCGTCTGTTGAACTGGCTTTTTTTGTGGATGTTTGGGGACATAGATCTATGGCGTGTGAGTGGGTTTTTTGCTTTTTCTTTTTCTTTATCTGGATCTTCATCTTTATAGTGAACCCACTCTTCAGTGTCATTGACCTCTTCTCCTCATCCAAACCTTCTTCAAGAACAAAAAATACAAAATGCCATATGACTTGCATCAGTATCTTTTTCCTGAATTTTTGTCCATCTCATGCAGTAAAATCTTTCTGAGTTACTCCCCTCTGATAACAATTCTTTCAGTTTATTTGTTTGCGTTTTACAGTGGGTGGTATTTAGTAGTATTGGCATTTCTTTTTTTGGTTTGATCAAATGGTAGTAGCTGAGATGTATCATTTTATAGGATGTCTTTTTGGCGCCTAAATTAGGCGGTGCATTACTATAATAAAGTATTTGTCTTTTCAGTTACTGTTTTGTAATTAATGTTTTTGATAAGATTTATCTCTGAAGTCTGTAACGCGTCCCATCTTTCAAGTTTGACGTTTTAGATTCTTCAGTATTTACTGATTTTGTATTTACTGTTTCTAGTTACATTTTCAAGTTTGCTTTTTATTTTTATTTTTATTTTTATTTTTTTGGGTTTTTTAAAATAATTTTTCAAAGTAATTTTATTATAGTTTGGGAGTTTTTTGGTGGCGTTTATCTGGATAATATCGTTTAAACATGCATTTTGGCTGTTTTGACGTTTTTATTTTATATGGCGTTTTTATTATATAACAATTAACTGAAAAGGAAAATAAAAAAAAAGAATTCATAAACAATTGATCTTCCAAATCTTCTATGTCTCCAGTCTCTTTTTTCTCTTTTTGAATCATGTTAACTGGCTGGTTCGACTTTCGTATGATTCATTTTGTTTTTTTTTTGTTTTTCAAGTAGTTTTTTTTGTTGCTATTTGGAAGCACACAATCTGACATCAGCATATTTTTCTTGAAGATTTGTCCATCTCATGCAGCAAAATGTTATTGAGTTTATATTCTTCATCCAACAATCTTGAATTTTTTACAATCAACGATGTTTGATTTTTTAACTTTTTTTTGGCGTTTTACCGATAAAAAGAACGCCACGAAATAAGAACACCTTAAATCTCAAATTTTGATCATGCTAAAATCAATAATGTTTTGCTGTATGAGATGGACAACATTGTTAATCCTCGGTTAAGGAAGATAACTGACAATGTTGTCCACCCCATACAGCTAAACTTTATTGATAATAAACCTCAATAATATTTTTGTATGTTTTGGAGTTATAAGTTTGATGGAAGTTTAGGTTAAGTCGATGAGATTTTACTCAATAAAATGGACAATATCCTTACTTAAGGATTTTGTCTATTTCATTGAGCGAAATCTTACTGACAGCCAAACTGAAATTCAAAAAAACGTTTTTGGGGTTCAAGATATTTGATGTTTGGGTTTTTTGGCGTTTCTAAGGCGAATGGGTTATATGAAATATGACGTTTGGGTTTTTGTGTGTGTTTTTAATTGAAGGTCTAAGATGTTGTATATATAGGATTTTTTGGCGGTTTTTTAGGCGGGATTTTACTATAATTAAGTTTGGCGTTTTATATTTAATGGTGTTTTACTTAGAATGGTATGTGATTTTTGTTTTTGGCGTTTTATTTCATGATTTGGCGTTTTGCGTGGAGTAGTCAAAAGACCCTTTTACCCTTAATGAAGCGCGTCCACGTAATAAAATTGATGTTATTTACGAAAACGCCACCGCGCCAATCTAGTCCATAGATTGTTTTGATCGGACGATCGTTAAGCGTTCTCACTGTTCTCACACTTTCTATCGTTTTCTCTAAATCCCGCCTATATATATATATATATATATATATTATATAGTATATCTTATAATAAGTCCATCATGAATGTTATAGATAACTTGTAAGTCAATCATGGAGGTATGAACACGTCATTGTATAATTCACCAAAGTACAAAGATTACCAACTTAGTCGGTAAACCCGGTTGGTCATGAATGAAAGTAAAATAATTCTGTTAACATACAAAGTCGCCAAATAAGAACAACCCGGGCGTGTCATACCCAACATGCCAAATGTTGGAGGCGAGGCGGGGTTAACTGACTTTAGGACTAGGAAACTACTTAGTGAATATGAATAAAACATCAAGTGAGGTGGTGGAACAAGTTAAGATAGCCAAGGCTTCCAAGGTCCACACCTTTACCAAAACAAAAGTCTTGCCATATGAACTATGGTAAACTTGGATGGTTTCAATACTTGTGAGTTGTCTAAACCCGATCAAAACAGAAAGTTTAGAGGGTGTTTGCACCTTTAAACTCATAAGAATCAACCATACACAAGCTCTCAAACCATGGACTTGATTAGAGGCGAGGTAGGTACAAGATTGTATAAGTTTAACAAGTTCATAATGATTTAAATAAAAGTTCTTCCAAAACAGAAAGTTTGGACCTCAAAATGGCAATGTTCCACCTTAGTTTACCATGGTAAACTTGTCGAAACACTCCTAGAGGTGTTCCAAGCTTTGTAGAGGAAGAAAGAATGAAGAAAAGATGAAAAAGGTGAGTTTGACTCACTTTTAGCACTAAGATAATTCTGCCAAGAAATCATGATTTATAGATTAGTCTATTTTGTCATTTAATGTAAACCTTTTCATTTACAAGTTATGTAGTTTAACTGTTGTATTTTTTTTTACTTTAACCAAATTACCTTTTTACCCTAAATAGTTTTTTTTTAATGAACACGTTAGTACCGTTTTAGACATATTTTTTAACATTTCTTTTTCTTTGCTTTAACGAGTGTGACGAATGTTTTTTTAGCGAACGCGCCGATACTTTTTTGAACATATTTTTTAACTTATCTTTTTCTTTGATATAACAAGCGCACCGAAACCGACCGAGTTTCTATCGTTTTCTTTTTCGTTTACCTTTTTTATACCATTGTTATTTACTATATTGTTTTACATTTTCTTATTATTTTGATGTTCCGAGCCGAGTTACGATGCAAATAGCATAACCCATTTAGATATCCTTTTATTTAATTTTACAAATTTATTTATTGATTGTCATGATGTGCTATACGTTCTGAGTTCCAACCGTGTCTCTGCGCAACGCACGGATAACCACTACTACAAAATGGAGTATTAGACGGTGTTGAAGTTTTATTTTAGACGGGGTTAAAGCAATAACACCGTCTTAAAATCAGACCATTGTGCTCTTTTGATTAAAATATTTAAGAAATTTCAAAAAAAAAACCCCGTCTAATGCTTAAACGCCGTCTTATACTATTTTATGCAACCCCTAGACGGTGTTGTCGAACACCATCTTATAAATATCATACACTTTGATTAAAATATATACATGGTTTATGTAAATATATTCACAATCGAAGACGCCACCATCTGGAGTCCCCCAAAACCCACATGCCACCTGAGTGTAAACCACCACCACACCACCGGAGACGCTCCGACCACCACCACGCCACCGGATACGCTCCGACCACCACCTTCAATGTCACACCCTGGCTTTTGCGGAAGCGTGGTTTATTTGGTATGACTTCTTAATATCATAGCAACAATCACAACAATGCTATATGATAAAACGTAAGATGTTCATCCATTAAAATAATTTAGAAAAATGCATAACATGTTGTCTTTAAAAATATCAACCACTGAATACGTTACAAACCATGATTTGTTTAAAAGGGGTCCATAAGACTCGACGAAAGACTATTAACAAAACGAGGATTTGAGACATCCAACCCGTCCAGGAAGGAGTTACACCCCCCAAACCTATGACCCTGGATGACATCCCTATTTAGTACGCAGCTAACATGCATCACTTGCTAGATCCAATTAATTCCCTAAAATACATGTAGTTTGAAAAGTCAACAAAAAGTTGAGCGAGTTCATGTGTATGTGAGTCTGTATAAATCGTTAAAGTGTGTCTGTATAAATTGTTAAAATGTGTCTGTATAAATGTAGGTCTTTGGTATGTAGCAATAAGGAAAAACAGATCAATTAATGTGTAGCTAATACATTAATAAGTGACATGGCCTAGGAAGCACTCAAACCTGTATGCGTATTTCGTACCGGCCCCTCCGGCGGAACGACATAGTCACCACATGCAGCCACTCGCAGGACCATAGATGGGGCTCGCAACACCCAATAGATCTATCACTCATGCCCCTCGGTCCTTATACAAGGATTAATGGTCTTACGATAATAGCCTACCCATTCACGTGATCTAGCAGTAAATTCCCTAGCTAATCATACCATGTATAAAAAGGTCTGTAAATGTCTGTAAATGTCTGTAAATGTCTGTAAAAGTCTGTAAAAGTCTGTAATAATTGTAACATGTATTTCACCCCCGAAGTATAAAACTGAAAACAGTTAAGAGAAAAGGGGGACATGAACTCACAGTATTGCGTCTTCGGTACTTGTAACCCAAATCTCTTCAGCAAACACGACTCCTTACAATGTACTATGGTCTATTAGACGAACGGGCCGTGCCTTGCCTTTGTATTTATGTTTTTGAGTTACGTTTCTGGTATTATTCCAAGTTATAATAATTATGTTTAGCTTTGGAATAATTGTTTATACAATAATTCTGTATTAATACTTCTCAAGTATTTTAGCTTCGTATTTACTTCCCAAAGATGGGGGTATTTATACATGTATTTTGTGATTAAAGTATTGACATTATACATTCCTAAGTCCCATTTTAGAAAAATATACAATAGCTTATTTATCCGAAAATAACACATACATAATGTATATTTCCATGTCTTCTAGAAAAAATATATCATAACTTTCAAAATAATATATTTCTACTTGTTTCATAAATACGTTATATGTTGTGATAAATTTCATTTATCAAAATGTTATCCATCCAGAATATACTAGTAGCGGTATTTTGTTACAAAAATTATGGCGAGTTTTATGTTTGCAAAACATAGTCGAAAATATACTAATAAACTCTTGTCTAGAAAATATTTACTAAGTGTTAGGATTTTCGGAAAATTTCGCCATGGTCTCCTTTGTAAATGGAGGTGTCTATGCTCAATAGCATATCATTTTCTTTTACATGTATCCCGTAGATCATTTTCAACAATCAAACCGACATATAGACATACAAAGCATTACTTACTTTAATTCAGCTTCATTACCCAAAACTGGACTGTTTTCGAGGATTTTTATAAAATAGTTAACCTTTTCCAAAAATTCTCAAATTTTTACAGAATGTCATAAATGTCCCAAATTTTATTATGTAAAAATATCAAGGTCCAGTTATTTACCAATATTTTATAAAAATTCATTTACCCAACTGCAATCAGATTTGTTACTTTCTGATTGCAGTTTACAGAATAATTCACTAAAAATTAACCGTAAGTCCGATTGACGAAATTCCAGTTGGAGGATCACCCTGACAATGGTGACCATCTACTCTAAAAATTTCATGAGTTGATTCTACGCAGGTTTCAGGTTATGACTCCGAAAACAACACACTTTTTCTGCAGTAAAAATGCAGCTTGAGCTGCTGTCCAAAAACAGTCCTTTAAAAATAGTAAACGACCTCGAAAAATTACGATTCCTGTGCCATTTGTTCGGTTATTTCAAAATACATAATTTAGGCTTCAGAAAATCCATTTTTCGATTTATAAAGACCCAGTTACAGCCTGTTTAAGTTGGCTGAAAATACCAATCAGCATGCTGATTTATGGTTCAATCCCTTCGATGTTCTTGTGAATGGCATCATGTTACAACTTTTAACAACAAAATCAAAGGTTTAGCGAGGACTTACTACTAGCTTAAAGCTAGGGATGAATCTAGTGCAAAGATGAAGAGAAAAGATGGTGATAAAGACTTGAACAAAGCTTTCTTGAGAGCCCTTCAACTTGCAACTTCTACGAATGATCTTCAAGCTTGGAGATGGACTTGTAGTTGGAGAGAGAGGTGAGTTTGGAGTGTGGTTCTAATGCTATGATGAGAAATCTTGGAACCATGAACCTCCTACCCTATTGTGATGATTACATAGATCTTTGGCCAATCAAATGAAGATTACAAGGAATAAAAATCTCAACAAAATATATGGTAATAATTAGGCTGCAAATTCGGTTGTGGGGGGGGGGGGTAAATTGTAAAATTTTGGTAACTAATAGGTAAATAATTAGGAGGTTAAGGGTATTTACTAGAATAGTGGGTGTATATCATGTTTATATAGTGTGTGAGGATTTTTGTGACCGTAAATAATTAAGAATGATAAAATAATATTTCTAACAATATTTTGATGTCCCGGGTAATGTCTGGTTGTTCGGTTACGTATCGTTCCGTTAAAGCGTTTAATTGTACCGCATAGTGTCTTTTATGCATCCTTTTGTAACGAATTTTAATTCCAACACTTAGGAAAGCGTTCAGGACCATTTAGTCAGTACTCTTTATAATATGAGTGTGTTAAAAGCTGAATTGTTACTGAAAATGCGGAATTCTGTACTTAAAATGAGTTTTAGGCACTTTCCGACACTCAAACTATCACCTAGTGACACAGTCTTATGGTCCTTACTTCCCTACACCCATACTAGTGTAGTACTTTGTCCCTGGCTCATAATGGCCTCAATATAGTGTCTGTCTATGTGCTGGCATTGTCAGCATGTGCCTGAGGTATCCGCTCACTGTGCTAACTGTGCTTTGTGCATCAGGTCTGTCACTAAGAGTCTGTATGAAATAAACGGAGCGACTGTATGTAAAGTGATGCACATGTATGTATGTAACATAAATCAGTAAGTAGTTTAAATTGTCAGTTGTTATCAAGCACAATCATTAAGCACGTAATTAAAATTAATTAATTTGTACAGTACATGTAATTGTGAGGGTTGTCACATTCAACCCCTTCACGCCACCCGAGAAGACCACCATATGCAACCTTTTCACGCCAACGGAGACAACCACCATCTGCAAACCCATACCGTTTCGACCCGTACTGTTTCGACCCGTACCGTTTTAACCCGTACCGTTTCAACCTGTAATGTTTCGAATCAAATCGTTTCGACGCGAACCGTTTCGTTTCAACCTGTACTGTTTCGAATCAAATCGTTTCGACGCGAACCGTTTCGACCTGTACTTTTTCGAATTATTTAATATTAGCCCTTAATTAAAAAATAAATATAAATACATGATTATGATTATTTTCTAACCAATTTATCTAAATAAACTTGGTAGTATCCTCACCCTTGTTTCCCTCCCAAAATCTAAAACAGTTCCCGAAAATTTTAGATTTCCCTCTCACATTTCACAAGTCATTTCTCCCATTACCCAGCCCAATCGGTTTTCTTTCCCTCAACCCGCTCGATCTTCTCCTCTTATCGCAACTCACCAGACGAACCACCATCACCGCTCATTCATTGTCAGTCGATTCCATCAACACTGCTTCAATCACATTTAGGGTTTTTATCAAAATTTTGAATTTGGTAATAAAATTTGGGCAACTGTATGTTTGAGGGGGTATACCATGTTAGAATCGGGGTTCTAATATTTTTGACAGAAAAAAACACCTGTAATACGACTTTAGGCATATCTTTCATCATTTTATTTCATCATAAATATGTATTATGTGTGCACTCTGTTAGAAATTCGTGGATTGGATTTGGTAATTGAGTCATGTGTGTGATTACTGATAGGATTGGGGATTTTGGTTTGATTTGAACTTTGTTAACTAGGGTTTTGTGGCGAAGCCAGACTCTCCCTGACGGTAATTGAATGTAATGATTTGGTTGTGCTTCAATTCTAGTAAGAACTGGGTAAGTTCTTGTCACATTTCTTTTTCTTTTTTTTTTTTTGATTTCTTGTTATTGATAAGATATTTTTTGTTGAGTGGAATCCGGAATCTTCAGTATTTTCAATCACTGCTTGGCAACTCTTATCTTCCATTATAATTTAAACAATCTTCATGTTCTTTCAGTCTACAGATCGGTTCCACAAAAAGATTTGATGGCATCAAGGCAATTAATACATGTTTGCCTGTCTTTTAGTTCAAAACTGTGGGGAATAACATACGAGAACCGGGGGAAGTTTAGGAATCTGAATTCTATTTAAGTGTGTGTGGGGGGGGGGGAGATCATGCATTGGTAAGTAATAGTTATATGATCGATGTATTAAAATGAGTTCTTTTTGTATATTCATGCTTATAAAATGGGAATAATGTATTTAATCTACATAGTGTAAATGAAAAGAGTTACAAGCTTAAGGAAAAGAATTTGCAGGTGAGAGCTATGGATTTGGAGCAAGACAACATCCGACATGGTGGAGTAATACGAAAAGCATGTATGAGAGGTCAACTGATAATAAGAAAGTCAAGGGTGTGAGCTGAAAGGTAATCAGTGCTATTTAACTTTCAATGACATTAGGCATGGGAAAGCGGTCAGGTCGAGTCACTGTTTAGATCGGGTTCGGGTTAGAATATGGTAATTTAAAACAAGTCCAATCATGTTCGAATCTCATCCTTCCTCGACTGAACTTAAGTAAATAACTAAAAACGACTTACCTTGATTAACGAGTAAATAAGTTCCTATGCACACTGGTTACATTTTCTCATTCAAGTTTCTTTCATTTGGTGTAGCAACACCATTTAAGTGCTTACAATGCTCATTTTGGACAACTAACGCGGTTGCAACAATTTACAACAAAACTACAGCTTTGACCATGGGAGACAAAGGTAACTGTTTTGAAAGTGACTCTCTTGTACTAAAATAGATATGCATTATAGATTTTGAAGTTTTTTTGTTTTAGAGCTGGTACTTTACAAAGAAACGATTACAAAGATTTTTGTTAGTAAGTTATTAACAAGTTTTACTATAACATTCGAGCAATATTATCATGCCACCAGTGACCTTATGGGTTGCCTTATGCCCTTATAACATAGTTATCCTATCAAATTTCAGCTGCTAACTTTCTAGGTTACTGTTTTTAATAACTGGGTCAAGGTTATTAGTTTTAGTAAACAGGTCAAGAATCAACTATTTTGTTAAACGGTATTGCGCCTTGCGTATGAAAAGCTCACCGCTTTTGGGCTTTGCGTGTTGGTTTTAGACCTCAACACTCAGCTATATTGATAATGAAAGGAATTCCTAAGAATCCAACGAACAAAGTAAATAGAATTAATATAAGTATTGGGCCAAAAATCTTTACAAAGCTATATTGATAATGACTGGTTGTTTTCTACCCTTGTTATACTCCATTCTAACATAACGTTTGTCTGTTTGTTCCCAAGGCATACATATTCACTTTCAAGAAATACAAGAAATATGCTTTTGGCATTAAGGAATAAGGAATGCAAATCGGCAAAAGGCTTGCATAATATATGGCCTGGAATGTTTAAGGTTAGTGAAACCATGAATTAAGGCGTGGCGATGACGCATTTTTTAATTTTTCATTTCATATTTTATATTTATGGCAACTCTCTATGGTATGAATGCAAATAAATAAGAATCAGTAACTATATATAGGCAGGTAACAGTAGTTATGACAAGTTTTTCTTTAATGATATTGCATGGGAATTATATGACTTCTTTTGGGGTGATTTTGCTGATTGGTAATATTTGCATTTCTATACCTATATTTTTTAGGGGTGTTCATCGACCATTGAAACCATTCATTTCCACATTTTTTATATTAGTTATGTGCTTCTGTATAGGTACATTGAAGCAAGTAATGCACATCTTTACCAATCAGAAGATATAGAAATTGCCTCTATATCCTAGGCTATTATTTTATATGTTTATGAAAATATATTAAAGATGTTCCATCCATTTATGCATGTTAGCGAAGAATCATGACAGGTAATAAACTAATTATTAACTTCAAAAACGAATTAGAAGTTGTATTGGCTTAATTTTTTTAAACTTACTGTTTGCAGGTGCTTCCTAATATGAAAGAAGCGGATGATAACACGGATATGACATACTATAACACCTCGAAAATTCCTGTCCAATAGAGTATGAATACGTGTCATAAGCTCTGAACGTGAGAAAGAATACTTTAAAGGGACTAAAGTTGACAAACGGGAAAACTATGTAAATATAAGGGTCCAAAGTGTCAATGATGGATAATTATATTTAAAAATAGCCCTACAAGATGTTTATACCTTCAAACGAATAAATCATGGATCATACGAAGCTAAATATGAAAGAAAGTGAGAAATTACAAACTACAGGGGCTAAAAGTGTCAACATGTGCAAAGTATACCTCTGAGTGACCTTTTGGCGGACCCGAAGCTTTGTAATGATGAAATATACTCACTAGAATATGTGGTTAAAATTTCATAAAGTTTCGTCATCGTATGAGAAAGTTATGATCAAATTCTTGTACGAGGGGTTAAAAGCGTCAACATGGAATTCTAAGGCCTTATGAGTGGTTACAAAGTTGGTCAAGGACTTAACTAAGTTAGTAAAGGTCCAAGAGCCCTTAAAAATCAAGTTAGAAGGCTGGAAATGCAATTTAGGGGCTTAAAACCACGTTACAAAGGACCAGGGGCTAAAATGCAAATTGTGAAACTTGTTTGGCTGGTTCTGACAGGCCAAGCGGCCCGCGTAAGAGCCCCTTATGGGCTTACGCGGCCCGCGTCAGAGTGCCAGCGACAGAAATAACCTGCAGTTGCCTGTTCAAGCTGTTAACCGACTTATGGACCTGTAAACTGATACCAGAGGCTGAACAAATGGATTTTCATGCACTAGGGACAGTTGTTATGATCAGGGATTCCTCATAGACTTGCATGGCATCATCTAAATCATTTGAAATTGCTATATAAGGGACTTGAAGTTGTAACCATTTGAACACTCACTTGCAAAAGTTCACAACTCAACTTCTGGAGCTCTCTGATCAGCAAGCCAACTTCTTAGTGACCCCTAAGCATAATTAGGACTCTTGTAAGTGTCCTTAACCTTTCTAAATTCGTTTTAGCTTAGTTAATTAGCTAAATGTCAAACCGTCGTAATTAAGGTTTGACTTCGAGATTAGTTAATAATTACTCACTAATATCTCGAATTAAAAATACCTATAAGTAGGTAATTATGTGGGTAACAAACCCTTAAAAGGGTATTTCTAGATTCCCATTCTAACTATGTTAATTGTCGAGTCAAAGCACATCTTAAAAAGTCAACAGAATGCGTATTTTCAAATTAATGCGTAATTAGCAATGTAGGATACATGCAACCTGTTTGATCATTAAAATAACTTGGTAATTAATGTAAGAACATGTCTCAACATGTTCAACTCGACAATTTTCAGTATAGGCTCGGTTTGGAATCGAAAGTCGCATAGTTTGACTTCTACTTTGACTTTCAGTTCTGACCCGTTTAAGCCAAGTTTAGGATTGCCTTAGAGCTTCTTTTGGACCTATTTGCATGTTAGTATAACTCTCTGAGATTATACAACTTGGTTCATTAGACATCCTATGCACATGCATGTTTCCGTTAATCGCTTATATGTTGACCATTATGCCCAAATGACCTTAAAATGAGATTTTTGGGAAAGTAAAAGGGTAGACACCTTAGCTACTGATTTATAAACTTGCACCTAAAATTTGAGATCAGTTTGAGGTGTAGATTAAGAGTTATGCTCAATAGCGTAATTTAAAGCTTCTTTAGTGATTAAATGGTGTAAATCGCATATAGCCTATCTAAACCTGAATTTTTATACAAAACCTTATACCTACTGTTATGAAATAATATTTTGGGATTTTTGGAGATTTTTATTTGTTTTTAGGCTGAGCATAACTTAGTGTTCTAAGCTTAATTCGGTTTATGCCGGTTTTGCCCTTTTGGGCTATAAAATGAGTTTTATAAATCCTTTTGACCCCAAACCTTTTTCTACTGATTTGTTATGTTAAATAAATTATTTTGAGCCTGCTGGAATATTAAAAATATCAACTTTTTACAGAAAACCCGGAAATGGCTCCAAATCGCCTTTTTAAGCGTTTTTAGCACATAAGTATGCACTAGAACCTTGCTAAGCATATGGGGTTAAAACCTACTGATGTACTCAGTAAGATTTTTATATTTTAATAGTAGGCTAATGTTTTCAACTCAGAATATCAGTTTTGACCCTTTAAGCATATGTGAAATTACCAAAATGCCCCTACGGAGCATAGTATGGTTATAAGTTATAAATTTCATATATATTGGATACCCTACTGTTATGACTTAGTAAATTAAGAATATTTACTAATTTAATCAGACCTGTAACTCAGAATATTTATTAAACTCTTTTACACCCTTTAAAATGACCAAAATGCCCTTATGAGGCATAGTTTGGGTTTAAAACCATTTGGGGCATAATGGAAGGTATCATTCTGATATCACAACATATTTTAGGCATATTAACTTCAGAAACTTGTATTTGACTCTTATGGTTACTCATTACTCACTTTACGCGTTCGGATCGGCTTATGTAACTAGTTTACTCATTTTAGCCGAAACGGGTCAAACCATGTCATTTCGGTCTCAAAATCCAGAATGTGATTATGTTACCCATATTAAACAAGTATGCAAACTTGTTGGGTCAAAACCACATTCTAAAACGGTCTTCGCCTTGTCATGCGTTTAAAACCGTAATCTCCATATAAAAATTAACCGGTCTAAGCTTAAGATCCGTTAGAATTCTAATAGGTTATTAAAACCTTAATTCCAGATATAGGAGCCCAGTAAAAGCTACGTGCACTCGCTGTATTGATTTATACTTTGCTCAAGTAAATACATTTAACTTATTTTCCCTATACGGGCTTGGGGTACGGTATATAAAATACCATTTGGTCGGGGAATTGACCTTAACCAGTCGGTGGCTAAGTGTTGTCAAATTAACCCGTTTAAAAATGCTGTTTTGTTTATTTAACGCCTTTGGGGGTTTAATGACCATGTCCCAGATATCCTTGGCATCATTCAAAGAATGGCCACGACCTTAGTACACGGGTGTAGGCGTACACCCGTAGTGCATTTCAATAAAGTATAATCGTCGGTCGAGAGAAGTCTCGCGGCGGAATTATATTAAGTGGTGTGTCTATTAATCTTTAACCCGGCACGACCCGGGCAACTGAACGCATAACAAACATGTAATTCTTTTACAAGATTATTAAGCAAATAATTATCTCAAGTTATAAAAAGTTTTTTGCCACGTGCATTTAAATCAATTTTTAAACATTTTCAAAATGAGTCAGTTAAATTGTATTTACCAGTGTAAACTGACGTATTTTTAAAAAAATGCTAAGTGCAGGTACTACGCCTAATAGGCTGACCACTCCTTAGCATCCATAGAAGTCTCGCAAGCTTAAGATGCATGAAGTCTGTTGAAATAAAGTTTCCTCTTTGTTTGATCCGCCTGTGGATCTATTTCGACTATTTTGTGATACTTGGATATTACAATATTATTAAGTTGAAATAAATCTTTCTATTGCTTTCGCTGTGCATTTATATATTGTATGTTTGACTATGACGATATCAACTACGTCATGGAACCCCCACCGGGCCCACCGGTGATAGGTAGGAAAATAGGGGTGTGACACATACAATTATTACATTTTATATGTTAGGTAGTTTTATGACGTGTTTGTGAATTGTGACTTAAAACGAACCCGGATTGTGACGTTTGTGACGTTTATGCTTATGTTTTTTTGAAAAGCAACCATTTATGCTTACGTTTATGCTCATTAGTTTATGTTTATTTAGTTTTTGTGTGTCGTGAATCGGAAATTGGAAGGTTTGTATTGAAAAAACAAGAAAAAAACGTTTTTTAAGCATCAGCGACGACAGGGAAATAGTGATGATTGCGACGACAGGATAACAGCGACGATTTATATCATAATATCAAAAGACGGTGTTCATCAAGTTTATGAAATTGAACACCAAAAGACGGTGTTCATCAAGTTTAAGTCGGTGTTCAAATTGAACACCGTCTAATAAGACTTGATTTTAAACCGGTTCAGTTTAAGACGGTGTTGAAAACACCGTCTTAAAACCCATATCACCCCGTCTAAAGCTCTGTTTTGTAGTAGTGAACTACGACCCTAGTTTTCATAAAATATGAATATCAAATTTGAAGATTTTGCAACCGGCTCAACGGTTTGAATCGGATTCACCGGCAGAATATAACAAATATTATATTCTAGTTTTACTAGTCTTTTTCGCACCCGATCCGTGTCCGTTATCCGAAATTACCAGCATTATGGACCGTTACCTACCGGCATTAGTACGATGGTTTAAAATTTTAAATAGAGCAAAAAAGTAAGTAGCAAAATCGTTTTATTTTATTAATTCAGATAAACTATACACTTTTTAAAGAAAGTTTTTTATACATAAGCTCATTACCATCACCAAATAATTTTCGGAACTTGTGCTCTAGATCATAATCTCCAAGGAAATCAATTTCATAAATATCACCAAATGAAATCCCAAATAATTGTATGGACGTACTATATCATTTATGAAATTTATTTCCTTTAAAATAAGTTGGCATTTTATTTTTGTACATTTATTTTATATGAAATTTATAAGTAATTTCTACCTTATATATGGGGTAGTTCACCTAAAATTATGAAATAAGAGGATTTTGATGGTGATTTTTCTTGAAAAAAATTCAGAAAGTTTTATACTTACTTTCATTTGAGATGGGTTGGAGTCTAATTCACACGACTTTGTTTCAAACTTTTAGCTTTGAATGTAGTAACAACTATCTACGTTTTGATTCGGAGTGAAATTGCATAATCTAAAAAAGAAGAATAAGAAGAAGAACCTCCTAACTCTAAATCACGATGAAGATGAAACGTACCGTTCGAAACACTAACTCTTTAATTATAAATATTTTTGTGTGTTCACTAAATTGTGTCTATGTGTGATCACAATATATGTAAATTGTGTCTATGTAAATTGATTAAAAGACTACATGTTTGCATGTGTGTTTACGAACGACTCAATATATTATAAGGGCTCAAATGAAATATAATTTCCAGCTTTTACTGTAAAAGTTTTAGGATAACAACAATTCCTTTTTGGTTTGTTATCACTCGTAGAGAATAAGAAAGGAAATATGAACTTTAAAAGAAAAGGTTCTATAGGAAACGTTAGCTTTAAAAAATAAAGTTGTTTCTTCTCTCCCTGATATCTAAGAAAATTGTGTAAAAAAATTGTATATAAAGCAAGCCTTCCTCATCCAATATCCTTTAGGGGAACTAATCAATGCGAAAGAAAATGACTTCAAACCATAGACTCCAAACCAAGCTAATTTTAAGAGTATTTTAAGTTTAAGGTTCTTTCAGTTTTAGTATTAGTAAAATCTTTGGTTTTTTTCTATATAGTGATATCATAAATGTGTTTAGTTGTGTGGATGGATCTATATAACGAGAGAAGAGCGATGGTGATAGCGAAAAACAATGGAAATGGTGTTTTAATGCTTATCATAGTTGATAAAAGATTGTGGTTGGGTGCGGGTAATTCGATGGTTATATTTTTATAATATTTAAATAAAATATAACCAAAATTTGTTGTTGTTAAAAAAAAAAAATTGTGAGATAACAATTAGGTACTTACCATGTCACTAGAAATGAGGGATGTTGAGTTTTGGTAAAGAAACTAGTTTACCGCTTATCAAAGTACATAATATGAATTGTATGTTATCATAACCTTGATTATTCAATTATAAATATGTATGAAATTAACTAAGAAAATCATCTTACCTTAGTTAAAAAGATGCATAATATGGTACACTTAAGTGTGGAGTTTTAAGTATATGTACACTCCATACATAATATTAACGTAAACACTTTTTAAAAGTCACTAAGATGAAAAAGTGTTATTTTTTCATATTAATAAGATGAGAGGTGCATGGGTACTTGCTTTACAATATATTTAAAATATCTATATTAAGTAAAGCTTACTTTATACTAATACTATTAACAAGTGTCTCATTCATGAATAAGCAAATCATAATTCATTTATTTTGGATAACCTATGAATATTTTCTAGTGTCAATTTTATTTCTTTAATACATAATTTTTTTAATCTTATGATAGAATCATTAAGTTGTAAGTAAAAACCAGTTTGGATACCTGATCAAAATTTGTTTGGTGTAACACCGCAAATGCAATTCCAGATCAGTAAAACGAAAATCTCAAGATTAGTATATAAACGAACTTGACGACTTACTCTTTCTTTCCCTAACCGTTCTTAGCATTAAACGTAGATGTTAACTTATGTTTTGGGTTTGGTGAGATCCAAATATTTAAAGCTTTGACATTTGAGGTAAAACCTAAGACTAAGAAAAGATGGTTTCGGACTTCCGGTGAAGATCAAATCATAGTGAACCAAAAGACTAGGTCTACCATTTAAGAGATGCTTAATGTTAAAAGTTCCAAACCCGCCACATGCATATTTTGGTATAATTAGGTATGTAGGGGTGGTTGGACCAATACAAGATGCTTTGTTTAGTTTAGTTTAGGTCTTCTTATATTTATATTTATATATTCTAAAGTTTCTAATATAATCCTACAATTTTGTATTCTTCTTTTCTTACCATAACCCATGTGCAAACATGACCCCATCTTTTGCCTTTCCAATGAGCCAATCCTTCTCTTAACCCTACAGATCGTATTATATTATAAATATATTCGCTTGTAATTTTTCTCCATATTATACGTTCTATCCAATCAAAATTCAGGACTACTAATACATGTTTTGAGCCTACAAGATTTTGACATGTGGCATAAAAATGGAAGTGTGAGATTAATATATGTTTTCAAAGATTTTGGAGATCAATGCTTAAATTCCTCCCATTCTTTTTTTGGTATTTCATATTCACTTCAAAGTTTAATCTCTTATGGTATGTGGTTCATGAAATTTTAGGGTGTGGTTATGATCCTCATGACCCTCAATGTTAGTGTCATATAACCCACTTCTAATCCACCATCTAAAATCATTACCCTAAGGGTGTGGTCATGACCCAAATCACTAAGCCCTTATTTATTTTAAGTTATCTTTGTCTAAAGAAAAGGAAATACTTTGTTGAAAAATGGAAAGGAGGACCATGGTTGCCATGGTTTAATCCATGCAAACGATGGTGGATCAAGCAAGGGTGTGGTGTAGCCTTCCATTCATGTTCCTAGGTGTCAAATCATGTCCCAACCATGACCCCACACCCTATAGCCTTAGAGAAAATAATATTTTGCCAAAATAAATGAATTTTGATTTAAATAAAATGGATGTGATATTTAAATTTGTCAAATGCTTTAGAACTGAATAAAATCTATCAAGTGAATTGTAAATTATGCTATACTAAGGTAAAAATACAATCTTGAAAAATTTAGAATTCAACATCGTTGTCACCATGTATCCGGCGTCGTTACTGTAACCGTAATCGTCCACTACACTGTTGTCGCCATCTAAACCCTCACGTTGCCAACCCTACCACCTGACCAAACCCCTGTTGCCGCCACCACCTATGTTAGTCATTGCCACACCTACACCGCAACCATCCCAAGAGGACAATAGAGGTGAGGTGGTGGTTGCGACAATAATGATGGTCAAGTTGTTAGCATTAGTGGTGACGGTGGACGTGGGGCATGAGGGGTGGGGTCAGTAGCGACGGCAGGAGGTGCAGGTTCTGGCGATGAAGGTGGTAGTGGGGAGATGAGGGATGTAGTGGTTGCGATGGGGGTGGGCAGTGTTGGTGTGCGGCGGCAGAGACGAAGGTTGATTCGAAGATTCCAATTCCTTTAGTTGAAGTCTAACATAATTTGGAAGGAATGCTTAATTCTTTTACATGAAGAAATTTTAGTGAATTAGTTCCTGATGTGCGTGAAGTGTGTTATATTTTTGATGTATATTTAAGCCCTTTTTTACACTTTTAGCCAAGTTTTAAATTTATAAAACACGATATTTACTAACACTAAACACACATATGGGCAAGTGCACCCATCGTGGATGTAGTATAGTGTTGGTAAGATACCGAGGTCGTCCAAGGACACAAGAGCTTTTAATACCGGTTTATCCTCAACGTCTAATCAAATCAAAAAGTGAGAGAAAATGTTTTTTAAATTAAGAAAATAAAAACTAACTAAACGCTGAAAAATAAAAATAAAATAAAACAGATAGACAAGATGAATCACTTGGATCCGACACGTGTATTAGTATAACCTTTGATTATTTTCGCACTTTTGCACTTGTTTAAGAGATTATCTTAGTTATTGTAGTAGGCCCCTCTTTTGAAGGCGACGTTACCCTCAACCCAGTAGTTTGAGTCAGCAAGGATACAATCCTAAAGGGTCGGATTATTGAAAGATAATGAGTTAAGTTATTAATGCAAATTGTGGTAGGCCCCGCTTTCGGCGGTGACGTTACCCTCGGCTAAGTAGTCTGAGTCAGCAGGGATACAGTCCTAAATAGCCGGGTTATAGTATTAATAGTAGTTAACTTATGAGGGGGTCAAAGAGTTTGGATCCCCGCCATCCAATACCTATGGGCATTGAAGGAGATCCTACTAAATTTGACCCAGGTCCCTTGCAGGACCTCTAAACACTGAACAAGGGCAAGACCCTTACCAAACTGTTCCCTTAACCCCCGACCAGGTAGCCAACATACCTCCATATAGACCGTGGAGATATGAATGGTGAAAATCTTTTATTTTATATAGACAGTAAAATAATGCCAAGACACCACGGACAAACGATAAGGAAAGATCACCTTCAACATAAGCAACTAGTTATTAAAGTCATTAATACAAAACCAAATAAAAAGTGCAAAAGATTAAAAATAAAAAGTATTATACTAAACACTTGTCTTCACCAAGTGATGTAAGAGACTTAGGCAAACATGGCATTGATTGTCAAGAACTCTTACGATCAATCTTGAATCCCGAGACGACTCACACACTCTATGATGGACAATGGATGATGGTGGTGGATGATGGTGTTATGGTGGTGGTGGGTGGTGGATGAAGTGTGAGAGAGGTGGTGTGCCAAGGGATGAGATGGAATGAAACCAAGCACTCCTATTTATAGGCTGAACAGAAGGCTGGGCACGGCCCCGTGTCCGCTGGACACGCCCACGTGCCCGTCTGACACTCTCTCTCCTCATTAATTGTAATTCGCAATTACAATTAATGCGCCTGCTGTACTTTCACCACGCCCCCGTGCCCGCTGGACACGGCCCCGTGGTGGGCAATGGAAGCTTCTATAAGTTTGTCTTTTATGCTGCTTCTTGGGCACGGCCCCGTGCTGGCTGAGCACGGGGCGTGTTCAGACTTCTGCTTTCTCTTCTTTGCCTTGGAGGATGCCGTTGAGGGTCCGGGCAATCTAATTTTATTCCTTTTCTTGTATTTATGCTAGAATTAGTTGTCTTTTTTGCTTCTTTTGTGAATTTGAGCTCATTTCATCCTGAAAATACAAAAGAAAGATAAAAACACTCTTTTTCCAACATTAGTACTTAAAAAGGGTTAGTTTTATGCCTTAATTGATGTGATTTATATGTTGTATTTTATACACATCAAATATCCCCACACTTGAACTTTTGCTTGTCCTCAAGCAAAACTCTTTAAATGTGGCTTACACTCCCAAATGGAATAGGTAGAAGAGAAAGTTTTTGGCTTGTCATAGAGTGTCGGGAATCCAAGATCTTTGTAAGTTTTATTTTTATTTATTTACAATCCTATTCGTTATGATTTATTTAGAACGTTTCACAAGATAAATTACTTATTCGGGCATAGCATGCCTTATTAAAATTCCATTTATATACAAGTTCACATACCTCACGGGAGATCACTCAACACTCGGCCGAAGGTGTAATTTTTTTAGTGAATCACTCGAGAGCGGCATGGAACTTACGCCTTCCATAGGCTTGCCAAGCAATCAATCCTCCTCCTTTTTAACTTTTTACCTATGTAAATATCAAGAGGACTTTTTGGGTGAAGGGTTAGGCTTGGGTTAAAGGTGGGTGGTCGGGTTAGTGGTTAGTAAAAGGGCGAAAATCGTAAAAAGCGTCGGTTTTCGTGACACACCTTGTTTTTAGTGACTTTTTATTTTGAAGTATTTCTCCAAACAAGCTTTTATATAGCTTTTGTTTGTTTTTGACTTCATCAATTTTTTTTTTTTGATAAGTCACATAAAATAGCGAGCTTACGAAAAACCGAGCTTGTTACTAAAATAAAGGGTGAAAAATAAAAAAGGGTTTTTGGTGGGTAAAAAGGGTTTTAGGGTAATGAAATGAAAGGTTTAGGCTCAAAGGGGCTAACTAGGGGGATTTTGGGTAGGTGGTAAAAAAAATTGAAAAATAATGGTGTAGAAAGAAAAATATGGTTAGTCCTAATGCCTCCATCACTTACTTACTTGGGTTTAAGTTGGTAAGGACCGGGAATGTATCGTCGTGGCAAGTTCTAGAGTTGTAAGAACCAAGCGGCTATTCACACAAGAAACGAAAAATGAGCATTTAGTCTAAAGATGTATATTTGTATGCTCAATAAAGGCTCAAAACTCACTTTTGTGGGAATGGGTTTTTAATGCGATCAAGTATATATAATCGAATTTTTAACTAGACTTGTTATGCCGTTTCGTAATTTTCTTATGTTGGTTCTTTGTTATCACGACGCTATCGGTTGTAAATTTGTAAAAATATAACCTTTTTAGAACTTGTTATTCCCAAATTAAACCAAGACAAGTAAAAAAAATGAAAAGTTTTTGAAAAAATTTGGGGCGTTTAGCAGTTCCAATAGAGTTTTGTGTAAGGCTTGTATTTAGGATTTGCAAAATTCAAGGTTTTAGCATCCCCCCACACTTAAATTACACATTGTCCTCAATGTGTCCCAAAAATAATATTTTCGGTTGATTAGAATGTGTAAAAGTGGGTTAAAAAGCAAAGATTTATGTTACTGGCAGCCTGGACACGGCCCCGTGGCGAACTGCCAGTAATGAAAACTTACAGAAGATGAACACGGGGCGTGTCCACTGGACACGGCCTCGTGTCTGGCAAATAATTGCAGGTCAGTAACCAATCAGCAGGTCTGGGAGATGAACACGGGGCGTGTCCACTGGACACGGCCTCGTGTCTGGCAAATAATTGCAGGTCAGTAACCAATCAGCAGGTCTGGGAGATGAACACGGGGGCGTGTCGGCTGGACACGTCCCCGTGTGGACAGTCTGTGAGCCTGAAAAACAGGTTTTGTCTCCCGGTTTCTCCATTTTGGGGCTGCAAGTGCTAAGGTTTAGCACTCTAACCCTTGCATTGTACCTGTTTAATCACTCAATACCACACCAAGCAAACATAAACCATCCTAATTTACCAACGTTAATTGTCTCCAAGCATAAAGTGAAAATAAAACGAAAATAAAAAAGAAAGTAAATTGTTCAACAAGCGGCACGCAGGCCGTAAATTGTTCGATAGAGAAGGGTACTTAAACATGTGGGCTCATCACCAACCTGCCCCTTGTTCCTTCAAACGTCCATGTCTTCACCGCTATCATCACCTCCATCCCCATGCCCCGCCATGTACTCCCGGATGCTACCGATATCATCTTGTATATCGTTGATGTTGCGCTCAATAGCTCCAACCCGGTGGTATGTGTTGTTGGCGAGGTTGTAGGTGTTCCTGGTACACATGAGGTTTTCCTGCAAAAGATCATGTAAGCTTTGAAAGTTAGGAAAACCGCCTCCTTGTGAGGAGGATTGACCCGGATCGCCATGGGGTTGGTACTGGTAGTGGGGAGGTGGTGCGTGGAGAACTAGGGCCTCTTGTGGGTTCCATGCATAGCCTTGTGTCCTTTGGAAACTCACCGTCCCGTCTTCCGCCTCATAAAGTAAGTTCATGGCTCGGCAAATGTGGTAGTCAACTTGTCTCGACCATGGACTCCTTTCAAAGGACCTTGGGATTCTCGTGAAATGCTTGAAAAGACGGTACACCCATCCCCCGAAGAAGATAGGCGTAGGAGCGTGAGCAAGGCGATTGAGGTGCATGTTTCGTAACAAGAGATATGGAACATCGAGAGGCTTCTGGTTGTGGATGTAGTGAAGGACAACCAAATCTTTCAACCCTACAACGCCACTACTGTCGTGACGCTGGTTCAGCGAGTAGGTGAGGAGCCTGTGAATGTAGCGGTAAGGCGGGTCCCTCAGTTTGGTACTCTTGGTGCTGCTAGGGTTGTAGATTCCTTCACCGATCTGAGCCCATGCGGCTTGACGTTCAGTTGCATCCAAGTCTCGTAATCCCCCGGTATTCTCCTCATTCCCCGATTCTTCTTCCCCGTACAGTCCTATTATAGCTCCAAACTGTGCCATGGAGATCGAGTACCTTGTCCCGCCACACCGAAATGCAACCCCTTCATTGTCAAACGGGTCACACCTCGAGGTGAAATTGAAAGTACTGTAGAACTCCATGGTGCATTGATGCACCGACCGAAGCCGAGTGTTCAATGCAACTGCTAGTGGCCCTGTCACGATGTTGTTGAATCGGTCAAGTTGATTCACCATGGTTAACAAGTCGGTACATGCCCGCCTAGGGTACTCCTCGGGTCTTGTTTGGAGTGTCTCATATCGTGCCCTAGCATCGAGTTCGCTTGCGTTGAACCTTGTGAACTTTGACATCTGAAAGAATACACCAAAAGTTAGTACGAAACAAAGATATTTGGGGTGAAACTGCAAACAGTGGGCTGGACACGTCCCCGTGTTCAGCGGACACGGCCCCGTGTCCAGGCGTCTGTAACCCAAAAACTTCATTTTTCGTCCCGGTTCCGAAAACCTAAAAAATTTTTAGCCCAATAGTAGCGGTTTTCCCCGAAAATAAAACCCTAAGTGTCGTTTTTCCCAAAACAAACCATTTACCCTTCCAATTTTGTCTTTTTCAGTTAAAAAACAAGGGTTTGGGGTTTTAGTGGGAAATCGAACGAATCTATCAATAATACATGTTTATTTACTTTCTACTACACTAATCTAAACTACTACTAACAGATTGCATCAAAAATTTGAAGTTCGATCCGGATGAACACGAAGAACCCTAGATTTTTCCCCAATTTTTGATTTTTTAACTACATGCAAGTAACTAATCTAACTACTAAAGATGATAGAATCATACCTTGATGTTGTTAAACGTGGTAGTGACGTCGGAAATCTGCGGAAAATCGCCTGGAACCAGAGCGTTTTCGGCGAAACGGGGCGTGTGCAATGAGGTAACTGTTGTGAAAAGAGGGTTTTATCTCGACAGTTGCCTCGACACGGCCCCGTGTCCAGCGGACACGGCCTCGTGCCGAGCAAGGTTTTTTTTTTTTTTTTTGTGCTCGTGTGCATGCCCCTTTTTCCGAAAATGGTTAGAAGACTTACCGATTTTAAACGTACACTTACCTGTTCGTAACATGTCGGGTATGCGTTTATTCGTTAACCGTTTGAAGTGAGATCTCCTCTTCCTCATCCTCAATGGATCCTCGGTAGAGTTTTAGTCGTTGGCCATTGACTTTAAATGGTATCCCATTTCGAGTTTTAATTTCTACTGCACCGTGCGGAAAAACATGGGTGACGGAAAAAGGTCCTGACCACCTAGATTTCAGCTTGCCAGGAAATAATCGAAGTCGTGAATTAAACAATAGAACCTGATCTCCTACCCGAAATTCATTAGACTTAATATATTTATCATGTAAATTTTTCATTCTTTCCTTATAAATTTCGGAGTTAGAATATGCATAATTCCTTAGCTCGTCTAATTCATTTATTTGACAAAACCGATTTTTACCGGCAGTTTCTAAATCTAAGTTCACAGTTTTTATTGCCCAGTAGGCTTTGTGAGCTATTTCTACTAGCAAGTGACAACTTTTTCCATAGACAAGCTTATATGGGGTTGTGCCTATAGTGGTTTTATAAGCAGTTCGAAAAGCCCATAAAGCATCGTCTAATTTGTCGGCCCATTCTTTTTTATTTATTCCTACGGTTTTTTCAAGTATTCGTTTTAAACCTCGATTAGTCACTTCGGCTTGCCCATTTGTTTGAGGGTGATATGCTGTTGAGACCCGGTGATAGACCCCATACCTTGTTAATATTTTTTCGAGTTGATGATTGCAAAAATGGGTACCTCTATCACTTATTAAAGCCTTTGGTGTCCCGAAGCGAGAAAACAGTTTTTTCAGAAATTTTACCACTACTCTTCCATCATTTGTTGGAAGAGCCTCGGCCTCCGCCCATTTAGACAAGTAATCGACTGCCACAAGTATATATTTGTTTCCCTTTGAAGGCGGGAAAGGTCCCATGAAATCGAGCCCCCACACATCAAAGATTTCACAAACGAGAATGCCATTTTGAGGCATTTCGTGTTTGGAAGAAATATTACCTGATCTCTGGCAGGCATCACATGTCTTTACAAGGTTTTGTGCATCCTTGTAAATGGTTGGCCAGTAAAACCCTGAATCAAATACCTTTCGTGCGGTACTTGCGGCACCATGATGTCCTTCGTATGGACCTTCATGACAATGACGGAGAATTCTTCGTGCTTCATTACCATGGACACACCTTCGGATGAGTTGGTCGGCACACATTTTGAAAAGATAGGGGTCTTCCCAAAAGTAATGCTTTACATCAGCAAAGAATTTCTTTCTTTGATGATGTGGCCATCCCTTGGTGACTATACCGCTAGCTAGGAAATTAGCGTAGTCGGCATACCATGGCTCTTGTCTACTCTCCATCATTTCCAAGGATTCTGTGGGAAATTTCTCGTTGATTTGCTCGTCTCTGGTCGTTTCCAAAGCTGGGTCTTCTAAGCGTGAGAGATGATCTGCAGCAGTGTTTTCTGCTCCTCTTTTGTCCTTGATTTCGATGTCGAATTCTTGGAGGAGTAGAATCCATCTGATCAAACGGGGTTTTGCGTCTTGTTTCTTGAAGAGGTAACTGATGGCTGCATGGTCTGTATAGACTACAGTTTTAGAAAGAACAAGATAAGAACGAAATTTATCAAAAGCAAACACCACTGCTAGTAATTCTTTTTCTGTAGTTGTATAATTTTCTTGTGCATCATTAAGAGTTTTACTAGCATAATAGATTGGGTGGAAATGCTTTTCTTTTCTTTGTCCCAAGACTGCTCCAACAGCAAAGTCACTTGCATCACACATGATTTCGAAAGGAAATTTCCAATCTGGTGCTATCATGATAGGTACATTGACTAGCATTTCCTTGAGGGTTAGAAATGCTTGATTGCATTCCTTGTCAAAGATGAAGGGTGCATCTTTTTCAAGTAATTTTGTTAGAGGCCTTGAAATTTTTGAAAAGTCCTTGATAAACCTTCTATAAAATCCGGCATGCCCTAGGAAACTTCTGATTGCTCTTACGGAGGATGGAGGAGGTAATCGAGAAATAGTTTCTATTTTTGCTCGATCAACTTCCATTCCTTCGCTTGAGATTTTGTGACCGAGTACTATTCCCTCTGTTACCATGAAATGGCATTTTTCCCAGTTAAGGGCGAGGTTAGTTTCCTCACATCGGGATAGTATTCGTTCAAGATTATCGAGGCATTGGTCATATGAGTCTCCAAAGATGGAAAAGTCGTCCATGAAGACTTCCATTGTCTTTTCTATCATATCATGGAAAATGGCCACCATACAACGTTGGAATGTTGCAGGCGCATTACATAGACCGAATGGCATGCGTCGATATGCGAAAGTTCCGTAGGGACATGTGAAAGTTGTTTTCTCTTGGTCTTCTGGTGCTATCGGTATTTGAAAGTAACCTGAAAAACCATCTAAGAAACAATAAAATTTATGACCGGACAGTCGTTCTAACATTTGATCAATGAAGGGTAAAGGAAAGTGGTCTTTCCTTGTTGCTTCATTTAATCGCCTATAATCTATACAAACTCTCCATCCTGTGACGGTTCTCGTTGGTATTAATTCATTTTACTCATTAGTTATTACCGTCATACCTCCTTTCTTCGGGACTACTTGAACGGGACTTACCCACGGACTATCGGAGATAGGGTAGATTAGTCCGGCGTCAAGCAGCTTGATGACTTCATTTTTAACCACTTCTTGAACATTGGGGTTCACTCTTCGTTGTGGTTGAATTACTGTTTTGTAGTCATCATTCATTAAAATTTTGTGCGTGCACATGGAAGGGCTTATTCCTTTAATATCTACAAGCTTCCAAGCGATCGCGTTTTTGTGTTTTTTAAGTAGGTTAATTAATTTCTCTTTTTCTACGTTACTTAATTTAGATGAAATAATTACAGGTAAATCTCAATCTTTGCCTAGAAAAGCATATTCCAAACCTTTAGGAAGTTCTTTGAGCTCAATGGGTGGGTCTTTAGAAGACACCTTATTTTGTGGCTCATCTAGATTAAGAACCTTAAAGGTTTGTTTTATGGCTATCTCTTCCTCGACAAAGTGGTCTTCTTCGTTAATTGTATCGGGTGGTTCAGCTTCATCTTCAATTAGGGGGTCATTATTGCCAAAAGGATATTTCATTGAACGCTCAAGATCTATGCTCCTTTTGAATGCCCCTAACTGAAGAAGTAGATTGTTGAATTTCCGGTTTTTCAATGCTTTATGAGTTTGTACAAAAGGTTTTCCCAAGACTAGGGGGCGTCATCAAGGATGACGAAGTCGGTTGGGATTATCAATTGATTTGTGTGAACCAAAACATCTTCAACTACACCGATTGATTTTATCACTTTTCGATCGGATAGAAAAATGGGAATTTGAAGTGGAGTAAAATCACTAATACTTAATTTTTCAAAAATGTAGTTAGGCATTATGTTAACACAAAGATCTTTATCAATAGTGATATTACTAATAAATGAATTTTGAAAGAAACATGGAACCGGTGTAATGTTAATTTCAAAAGGGTCTTCTTTTATTAGCGAAGTTTGATCATTAGTTAACTTAACACTCACTAGTTCTTTGATTTTAGCACTAGTGTTTAACTCTTTTAAAAACTTGGCATGAGGGGTTATTAAACAATGATTTTCGAAAGTAGGTGACAAGAGATTAATTTCTTCAAAATTAGACTCTTCATGAATTTTAACATTATCGGACTCACCTTTTTCATTGTTTAACTCATGTGTCGGTTTTTCACTTTCTTGTTCTTCCATTTTTACATTTTCAACTATCTCTACGTTATTATTACTATTCAATTCTTCTCTTGCGCGGGATTCCTCTTCCCTTGCGCGAGATTCTTTCATGTAACGTTCGATAGTTTTAATGTGTTCTAATATCCTATTGGTCACTTCGGTGAGAGAAAAAGAATTTGGATCCTCAAAGCTTGAATCCGGTTGTTCGATCCTTGGCTCCTCATAATATTCATATGAAGTAGATGGCTCACACCATTGTTCTTCATTGTAAGTATATGATGGATAAGGGTCGAAACTTTGTTCTTCATAGTACTCATATGAGGTGGGTTGTTCACGCCATGGTTCCTCATAATAAGAGTATGAAGGTGGTGGCTCATATCTTGAGTCATCAAAGTATGAGTATGAAGGCTCATACCTTGGTTCATCAAAATATGAGTATGAGGGAGGAGGTTCATACCTTTGGTCTTCATAAGATGTGTATGAAGTTGATGGCTCGTACCTGGGCTCCTCATAATAGTTGTATGAATTGGATGGTTGATATGAGTTATTATATTGAACCGAGCGTGCGTTACGACAATTAGTGCAATAATTACCCCTATAATCATCCTCATCATAGGTGTAGTTGTAGCCTCTTGAGTATTGATCCATAAGAATCACTCAACAGACCACAACTGAGTCTCGGGGCGAGAAAACAAAAATAAAGACGGAAACAGAAGCTGGACACGGCCCCGTGTTCAGTGGACACGGCCCCGTGTTCAGGGTCTGTATCTGGGCGTTTTAATTAAAGTTACTGGTCACGTTGAGCACGGGGGCGTGTTCAGTGAGCACGGCCCCGTGTTCAGACTCTGTATCTGGGTATCTAACTAAAAATATGCAGCACGGGGGCGTGTTCAGCGAGCACAGCCCCGTGTTTAGCGAGCACGGCCCCGTGTTCAGGCTACTGTAAATGCAAACTAAACTAAAATGCAGAAAAATTTGCGCGCGTTTTAAAAAGGTTTTGAAAAACTGATTAGGCCGTTGATTTTAAGCTTTCTTAAAATCCTTGTGTCCCCGGCAACGGCGCCAAAAACTTGATGTGCGTGAAGTGTGTTATATTTTTGATGTATATTTAAGCCCTTTTTTACACTTTTAGCCAAGTTTTAAATTTATAAAACACGATATTTACTAACACTAAACACACATATGGGCAAGTGCACCCATCGTGGACGTAGTATAGTGTTGGTAAGATACCGAGGTCGTCCAAGGACACAAGAGCTTTTAATACCGGTTTATCCTCAACGTCTAATCAAATCAAAAAGTGAGAGAAAATGTTTTTTTAAACTAAGAAATTAAAAACTAACTAAATGCTGAAAAATAAAAATAAAATAAAACAGATAGACAAGATGAATCACTTGGATCCGACACGTGTATTAGTATAACCTTTGATTATTTTCGCACTTTTGCACTTGTTTAAGAGATTATCTTAGTTATTGTAGTAGGCCCCTCTTTTGAAGGCGACGTTACCCTCAACCCAGTAGTTTGAGTCAGCAAGGATACAATCCTAAAGGGTCGGATTATTGAAAGATAATGAGTTAAGTTATTAATGCAAATTGTGGTAGGCCCCGCTTTCGGCGGTGACGTTACCCTCGGCTAAGTAGTCTGAGTCAGCAGGGATACAGTCCTAAATAGCCGGGTTATAGTATTAATAGTAGTTAACTTATGAGGGGGTCAAAGAGTTTGGATCCCCGCCATCCAATACCTATGGGCATTGAAGGAGATCCTACTAAATTTGACCCAGGTCCCTTGCAGGACCTCTAAACGCTGAACAAGGGCAAGACCCTTACCAAACCGTTCCCTTAACCCCCGACCAGGTAGCCAACATACCTCCATATAGACCGTGGAGATATGAATGGTGAAAATCTTTTATTTTATATAGATAGTAAAATAATGCCAAGACACCACGGACAAACGATAAGGAAAGATCACCTTCAACATAAGCAACTAGTTATTAAAGTCATTAATACAAAACCAAATAAAAAGTGCAAAAGATTAAAAATAAAAAGTATTATACTAAACACTTGTCTTCACCAAGTGATGTAAGAGACTTAGGCAAACATGGCCTTGATTGTCAAGAACTCTTACGATCGATCTTGGATCCCGAGACGACTCACACACTCTATGACGGACAATGGATGATGGTGGTGGATGATGGTGTTATGGTGGTGGTGGGTGGTGGATGAAGTGTGAGAGAGGTGGTGTGCCAAGGGATGAGATGGAATGAAACCAAGCACTCCTATTTATAGGCTGAACAGAAGGCTGGGCACGGCCCCGTGTCCGCTGGACACGCCCCCGTGCCCGTCTGACACTCTCTCTCCTCATTAATTGTAATTCGCAATTACAATTAATGCGCCTGCTGTACTTTCATCACGCCCCCGTGCCCGCTGGACACGGCCCCGTGGTGGGCAATGGAAGCTTCTATAAGTTTGTCTTTTATGCTGCTTCTTGGGCACGGCCCCGTGCTGGCTGAGCACGGGGCGTGTTCAGACTTCTGCTTTCTCTTCTTTGCCTTGGAGGATGCCGTTGAGGGTCCGGGCAGTCTACTTTTATTCCTTTTCTTGTATTTATGCTAGAATTAGTTGTCTTTTTGCTTCTTTTGTGAATTTGAGCTCATTTCATCCTGAAAATACAAAAGAAAGACAAAAACACTCTTTTTCCAACATTAGTACTTAAAAAGGGTTAGTTTTATGCCTTAATTGATGTGATTTATATGTTGTATTTTACACACATCAGTTCCAATTGTGATTCGAGTTCTTTTCTCAACAAATAATGTTGTCTTTGGAATTCATATTGCATTTTATATAAAAATAAATGATGAAGCCACTTATGAATAGTGACTTTTGTTTTTGTCTTTCCTTCTTTTTGATTTGTAGTGAGTTTGTCTGTGTTTTACATCAGTTTGTGATATAAGTTTGCGTTTACTTTTCTTTTGTTTTATAGATCACGTGACGGTATAGATTCGTGTTTTTGTTTTTATGATTTTTCTCGGTTTTGGTTGTCGTTTGCTTACTACTTAGCACGATTTTACGACCCCGGCGTCCGCAACACGTGGATCAAAATCGGTACATGTATTGTATTCGTTTTTTTAGTTTTTCTCAACGTGACAATATAAAATTTGTTGAACACGAAGTTGTATTTGCAATATATATATATATATATATATCTTTTGGTATTGTTTGCTATATCGAATACTGGTACCATGTCGGTATCAAAACGAACCAAACCAATACCAACCGAACAACAACGGTTCTGGTACATATATTCGTTTTTATAGCAACGGACTATATGGTACATCAATTCGTTTTATACCCCATTGGAGATATCGTAATTGTTCAAAATACAAAACACGTCTTCATTAGGTACTCCGGTTAACCAAAACTTGGATGGGGTCGGTCGGCGTCATAATTTCATGGAGTCGGTGTGAAAATATTATGGGAGCTCAGTGTCAAAATTTCTTTGTGTTCATTCGGCATTAATCGCATATATACCAAAAGAAAATAAAAATTCATGGGGTGTGGCCGATCCTGTACGCCACACCTAGGTCCGCCCATGCACTGTACTCATGTGATCTTTTAGATGGTAAAATTTAAGGTAGCACTTGATAGTTGTCATGTTTAACAAACAAATACATATGAGACGTTTAAAAAACGACGCAGCTTTTTGCCCTAGTTTATTTAATTGCTGATTTTGGTTGGAAGTAAGTTTTACTTTCTTAAAAAAAAGTAGAAGGAATTTAAACGGGTTAAATTTGCAACAATATAATATTTACTAATTACCGGAAAAATGGACATCTAAGTTTGAAGGCATGTTCAAGGGTAATACACTACATGTGAATTCTTGAAACCCTCATGCACTTGTAGTGTTCTCCCAAGTATACATAACCTACTCAACAAGCATATGACTTTAGTAAATAAATTATCTACGAATAGGTACCAACTTGAATGACTCGTAGCATGTTTATTATTATTATTTTCTTTTGCACTTTATTATTCAATTTTAGAGTAAATTGCTAAAATCGTCCTTGAGGTTTGGGCGTGTTTATCATTTTCATGCAAAACAACTTTTTTGTACCATATAGTCTTTCATTTTTTGGATTTTTGTTATTTTAATCCAAACGTCTGACTTTTTTTTTTTTTTTTGCAAAAATCGTCTCTGGGATTTGAGATTTTTTACCATTTTATCCAAATGTTTGATAGAAAAAATAAAGCAAATTAGATGTTTGGATGAAAATGACAAAAGTCGCAAAAGTGAAGGACTATATTGTGCAAAAAAAATTGTTTTGAATGAAAATGACAAACATGCCCAAACCTCATGGACGATTTTAGCAATTTACTCTTTAATTTTATTAAGATAGAGACGATTACAGACTAATGACAGGTAGACGAGCAACAAGCTGCGCCGCTAACCCCTTCTGAATAGCAAACCCTACCCTGCCAAACACAAAATCATGCCCCTTAACATGCGCGGGTTACCGCTTACCACCTGCTGAACCCACTTGAGGAATTGCTTCGCGTCAGGGGTGAGAGCCCCAAAGGTATCGAAAGCTAACAGGACGAACACATGCTGATTCTTGATGCAAGTTTTTTCGTGCTTAACTACTTTTCCCGCCTCCGCCTTGGTTATCGCCTGGCCACCCACAAACCAGTGGTCCCTTAGCCCAACGAGGGGGGACACACCTGTCAAATCGACGCACGCGTGTTTCCCTACTTCCCAACAAAAAACAAGAATGTCAGCAGGCCGTATGGTAGATCCCACTTCTAATGGATCGGTCAAGAAGTTCACTGGGGATTCCCTTTTTGCCGAGATCCCTGCCCGCTTAAGGACATCATGAAGCGCATCTTGAACTAAATCATGTCGATATTTAAAGCCCGGTAATTCTTTGCAATGGACTGCATGCTCCTCAAAAGAATCCAAGCAAACATTCCGACATACGTGACACGGACACGGGTCATCAACCGGGAAAAGGGGTACCATCAGCCGGTACTTGAGGATAGCCCGGTATTCCACAGCTGAAATACATTGCCCTAAACCTTCGATGGGAACAACAGACAGGAAATTGGAGCATGTTTATGTGTCCGAAAGATTGTGATTTCAGATTCTAGGTCTATGGTTTTTTCGAAATTAACCTCAGTAATAACGAACTTCTAGTACAACATAAATGACTATTTGCAAAGACCAAAACCATCGCAATATGAGATAGCTTACTTGTCAGATAAGGAGGTTTCAGAACACCTTGGTATAGAGTAATTTTAAAATATTTGAAGTGGCGTAAAAGTCCCGTAAATTTAATATTATATTCGTGGTTCAAAAACAAAATCACATACGTTCCAAGCTTATTCATGACATTATAGCCTAGTGGTATCTTGATGATGGGATACGGCTTAGGGGCCATTAGGTCCTGGGTTCAATTCCCACAAGAAGGTTTTTCCCAAATTTATTGTGTTTTCTCCTGAATTGGTGTATGGGCATTATTGCCTAATGGAGATGTATATGATCGGGTGATTCCACTGGTATCACAATGTTACTCGTGGTCCGTCATTGATCCAAATTTGCCGAAAAAACACGAGAAATACAAATTTATGTGCCCTAGCTAGCTATCATTAGGCCCTTAGACTGCCTTTACTTGAACATGGCACCAGAAATCAAACTAACAATTAAAAAAACCAAAACTTAGATGACTAAAAGTAATATAAAGTATTAAACAAACTTAGGGATAGATTAAACAGTGATGGTCAACAAAGACCAATATTATTTCAAAGGGACCATGTGCATGTTAGGATACTTTCAGAATTAGGGTGCATGCATCCCCCAAACATCACTTATGTATCAAACTTCATACCCCACTTGGCCAGGAGTATGACAATTTCTAAAAATTGTTGAGTGTTTCTTTATCCAATCTTATATTCAAGTACACTAAAACTATGTGTGAAAACCCGTATTTTAAGCTAACAAATGGTTTATTATGGATTATTGATTTATTGATACTCACATTGACATTGTGTTACAATTCTTTCTAGTTAAAAATGATAATCATGCGACTTAACTTAATCAAGTGGGAACTAGATGTAAAAATGATCAGTTTCAACTACAATTACGTTTTAAAAGATTCTTTTTTTTTTTATTAGATTGTGTATCGATCACCCATACATATAATAATATATCATTAGGGGAAGGGTCATTTGAGAAGAAAAAGAACAAATGGTACTTTTGTAAAACATTAAATAGTTTTTCACTTATCTCATTTATTATCATCTTTTACTAATTAATTAGTCATAAAGACCAGTATCCTCCACACTAACTTTTTTTGCCTACACACATCAAAAGTTATATTACATATTTCGAAATTCATCCTACACGTTGAAATTTATCTTATACAACTCGTAATTTATCCTACACAACTCGTAATTTATCCTACACTTTAAATTATTTTTTTTTTTGAAAAAATATATATTTTGAAGATAAGTTACAAAAAATTTAATGTAGTTAGCTATTAAAGAGGAAGACTACAAATTAATAACCTATGTAGATTTGCCAATGTACCCTTATAGTAACAATAAATACTTATATTAAATGAAGTAAAATAAATTATTTTTATTGGTTGAAATTTCTTCTTTTTTCCTTTTTAATAAAAATTTTTCTCATTTGAACTCTCCACTATATCATTATTTACAGATATTTTGTTTGTTTCTTGATTAATTAAGCCACTATATCATTATTTACAGATATTTTGTTTGTTTCTTGATTAATTAAGCCGGGTTCTTCAATTTATCTGGATCTTAAGTAATAAAATAACATTACTTTAGGATCGAAGATTTGGTGATTGTTTTATTCTGGATTTAATGTTCTGATTTCAGTCAACCAAGAAACATCAAATTTTCAGAAACTTTAAAATATATAACGGATAAAATATATGAATTTAGTTTTGT
Organism: Helianthus annuus; assembly: GCF_002127325.2. NCBI lineage: Eukaryota > Viridiplantae > Streptophyta > Magnoliopsida > Asterales > Asteraceae > Helianthus > Helianthus annuus. The sequence continues at coordinate 36,686,717 of NC_035444.2, read as the reverse complement.
GTCATGCATCATGCATGCACCAGATTTTTTTTTTTCAATTCTTGTAAAACCATACGTTAAATTAATACATTTTTTGTCAAGATTTGTTATAGTTATATATTAAGCTGAAGTCTATTGATGTAACACCCTCCGAATCGAAATAAATCTGGATCGAAACTATTTTACTAGATAGGTTCAAGTTCATATTCAGGTACACATGATTAAAAAAGTTAAGGGCTTTAAAGATATCGAGTGTCAAAAGACATTATGATCAGGATTACCTCCAGAGGGCATCTAGAATTCGAATGACATTCATCAGAAAATCTAAGCAAAGAAGTGTTTATACTCTTAATAACTAATTTACAGAGGGTCGGAAGCCCCATATCATATACACTAGGATGAATGAGGCTTCGAGGCCCGCTCAAAACAAACAAGTGTTCACACAAAGTGATTTCCTCTCTAGAGCCTCCAAATGCGCAAGAGAACATTTTAACTTACAAACTATATGACATTTACAATAACTCACTCAAAGACAATCTATTAGGATCTTCTTCATGATTCTATTAGAAGTTTTTCACATCTTTTGGCAAGTGAAGTTCGTTATGGTGTGTTGTAGCTAGAAACATAATTCGTTGTCATAGGTTTCTTATTCAGCTGTCAGTTTTACCTCACATTTTCTAATTACTCACTAGAGCATTAGTGCAACAACATAGACGGCTTCATACCCTCACTATTCGTGGTGTTGTTAACGAGTTATATGTTTAAGGTCTAGAGATGGCCATCTATTTGTGGAAGCCTGAAAAGGTCAATAAAGCATTGTAGTTGAATTTAGTTACATCATTTGGCACGAAAATGATTAGACCATGTCAAAATTGAGCAATGTAAACTTAAAAGCGCTCTCTTATGTCAAAACATGACAAATAAATAATAATAGTTGAATTTAGTCAACTAGGGTAGATTTGGTTATTAAAATGATAGAATGTGTAACAAGTCCAATTTAATGATAACAATTACTAAAATTAGCACACTTATTAAAATTTGGTTGATGTGTAGGACATCAACCAAGTTTATGGAAGGGAATCTAAACTTGAGAGTCCTGTGGTGGTAATGTGTTTAGATTTTGATGCCTTGTGTGTTAGGCATAATAGAACACATCAAGAGGTGAATTAATTGTGAGTCACGGGATTGGGTTGGGTTGGGTATGTTAGTACTTTGATATGTGTGTATGCATCTTTGAGACCGAGTCCATCCATCTTTGGAGAGGGGATGAATGTGTAACTATTTAGAGGAATTTCGTGGGTATTCCATGATAGCGTGATGTGAACAAGTTCTAGGTTAAGGTGTGTCTAGATATTTTGTGTATAGACAATAGTCGCATTGAGGTGACGATGTGCCTAAGGTGGTCGAGCAGCCAGTTTAAGTGGTTAGGCACTCCATTTTGTGGACAACAACTGCTCGAGGTAGCATTGCGTTTAGTGATGTGGACCGTCGATGTGTTGTGGCCACGTGTCCATGTAGACTATTGTTGCGTCGAGGTGACAATGATTTTACGTATGTGTTAGGTTCCCACCATTATGTGACTTGTTTGCATTCATATAGACTAACAGGTGGGTGTTGTGTATTTATTGATGCGGTCAGTTGTGTATCCTATCCATGTGTCGTTTTAGAGCGTCATGGAAGTTATGATTCGGTCTTAGCCACACAACGAGTGTATTGGTTATAGGTCGTATGGAGTTTCTAAGGCGAACTCTGTGTTAGACATTGTGTATTTCAGAAACGAGTCAGTCTTGTGAACTTACCTAAGTACGTGTACAATTATAGATTTGGGTTCGTTTGGGTGATAAACTAGAACTAGATATGTGTTGACTTGGACGTCAGGTCTTGTGACAGTGATTTTGGGATGGGTGGTAATGCATGTTAACGATGATTGGATTCTTTTACAAAACTATGCTCTTAATTGTTTTGAAAACCAAGAATTTTTTTGTTACTTTATCGCTTTAAACTTAAATGTTAGAACTCCTTAAGTGTAGCTGACTTTTTCTGTGTATCTTAGATTGATTCCATGTCAGTGTTTGGAGTATACAGAGCTCTTGGCGCTTATCTGAAACTTTTGGCGACATGTGGCACGGCGTTTGCTTTGACATTTATGCTTTTGGGTTTAAAATGTTTACTCGCAAATGTATTTTAACCAATCACCGATTTTATGTATATCTTTCTGATGTGTACATGCACACATAGTAATAATGTTCAATTATAAGGATATCCATATTTGTGTGTGTGTGTGTTTGCGTGTGTGTATGTGGAAGGGGAGGGTTTAAGATTAGAGGAAATCAACAGGAAAAAAATGAAATAAAATAACTGGCATTGACGAGTTGATTAAGAGATAACATTAAGTTTTTTTTTTATATAAATGTATAGTAAATTGAAAATATTTAAAAACAAAATGTATAAGTTAAATTGTAACACTTTTTATCTCTAAAATTTAAATATGAACATGTTGGAAAGTTAAATATGAACATGTAACATTTTGATTTTGGTTTGTAGCATTTTTTATCTTGAAATCTAAATATGAACATGTTAGAAACCCTTAAGTGGGTTAACAAGTTTATATATATATATATATATATATATATATATATATATATATATATATATAATGTGTCGGCTTTAGGATAACTCGTTTATTACAGGTCATGTCTGGGTTAATATTTTTCATAAATGGGCCATGTTAATCAACACCATAACATGTTTATTTTTATGTTGTCTTTCAAGTTGTGTCAGAAATTGCCTCACTGTAGACTACGTGTACGATTCCAAATGCAATCAATATAAAATATATTGGGTAGTATGCATAAACAATACATACATATATATATATATATATGCGATGGCAAAATCGCACGCTATATTAAAAAAAAATGAATTTGTATGTTATAGAAAAGATGGAAATTGCATGTACATTAGCATACTAGAAATCGCATGTTAAAATTTTTTTATACAAATTGCATGTGTATTTAAGAAACTGAAATCCTATGTTCATAAAAAAGATGAAAGTCGCATATTATAAACCAAATTCGCATATTGATACTGTCTCGCGTACGCAATGTACGTTAATGCATTTTGTACGTTAACCGCCCTTTCTCTCTCTCTCTCTATATATATATATATATATATATATATATATATATATATATATATGGGAAGGATAAAACGAAAACTCACTTGAGTTGAGAAAACTCAAAAAACCTTTGTAAAAACTCCATGTAACATTTTTTTCTAAAAAAATGGGAAATGTATATATATATATAGGTAGAGGATCCTGTAAAAAGTGCTCAAAGTGTATTATAACACTATATATAATACTATATAACACCATATAAACACCGTATAACAATATGTAACACCATATAATACCATATAACACTATGTAACACTATATATCATTATATAACAAATATACCACTATAGGTTGTCTGATAGCATGTCTATGATAGATGTATAGTGTTATATTTGTTATATAATGTTATATAGTGTTACATAGTGTTATATGGTATTATATGGTGTTACATATTGTTATACGGTGTTTATATGGTGTTATATAGTATTATATATAGTGTTATAATACACTTCTCATACTTCTCACACTTTAAGCCCTTTTTACACTATCCTTACCCTATATATATATAGGGGAATGTTCTATGCAGAACACTAAATATTGCGAGAATACACATAACAAAAAGAATCACTCATTTTTTTCAATCCTAAAAACCTAAAAAGTATATGAACATGTTATAAATGTAAGATTTATTGTTTCTCACACTAGAATTTAAAATAAAATATGAAAAATCTTCAGTTTTTAAATAACATACACACATGTAGGTTATGTGTAGGCTAAATTACCTACATATATCTAGACTATGTGTAGAGAAAAATATATGATTTTTTATGTAAATATAATACACATATGAATGTAAGAAACATAAAATTTAAGAAATATGAACCTTAAATCCCAAAATTTAGTGATTTAGAGTTGTTCTTTTGGTTCTCGCAATAATTAGTGTTCTGTAATTATCCTTATCCTATATACATATATATATATATATATATATATTGGGTAGAAAGCCTTATTTTCCTAGAAAGTCTAGGAAGCAATCAGAACGTGACATGTGACATTGAAGGATTTTAACTAAAAGGGCAATTGTGTAATTTGACATTTTATTTTAAATTTGGAATTTATATCTCATTAACTAACTATGCACGATTTTATGGTAACTGATTCTCCATGATTTGCGAATTACTACCAGATGTAAATATGAATCAAATTCTCATTCGTTCCTTTCACAATCTTGATCAACTTTATTCGTAAATAATTTTTTATGTGAGAGATAGTTATGGCTTCAAACACAATTCTTGATTACGGATATGGCAAATACACTTCTTTTTCTGTTTACTATTATCTGGTCTGTATCGATTTTTAATTATGTCTGGAAACCACCAGAATGTTCTTGACGTTATGTTTTAACAGCAAGCAGATTCATACAGTTGTGTTTTAGCATTCAGATTCATACAGTTGTGTTTTAACAGCAAGCAGATTCATACGCTGTGTTTTACCATCCATGCTGGTAATGCTGGAGGATTTCTTGACGCTGTATTTTAACAGCAAGCAGATTAATACGATGTGTTTTCTTGATGTGTTTCTTCATGAAGGATAGAAGGAAGAGAGAAAGAGAGAGATAGGGGGGAGAGAGAGAGGGAGAAAAAATCGCAAGAAATGTGGGGTGGTTATGGAATGATAATTATTCCATATTTAAAACAAGTTAAATGACATATCTACCCCTGATTAATTAAATAATCCTATTTTTAAGAAACACATATTACCAAAATGCCACCAAGATGATCTCAACCATTAAACACACCTATTGGATGACCCAGATCGCTTCCTAGACTTTCTAGGAAAAACAAACTTTCCGTAGGATCCCACTCTCTCTATATATATATATATATATATATATTTGAACATTTTTATAAAAGAGAAACAAAAAAACTTAGAGTATTTTATTTTAAAAAAAAATGTTAATAATTTCATGTTACATAATACATTTGTCCAAAAAATATAACATAAAAATTTTGAACATTTTTTTTAAAATAAAACTAGTAGGCGCTTTTTACATTTTTTTATAAAAATGTTCAAGTACATTTATGTTACATTCCCTGTTTTTTTTAGAAAAAATAAAAATGTTATATATATATATATATATATATATATATATATATATATATATTATAAATGGCCACAAGGATGAATGTGTCATATATTAACAAAATCTTTTGATAAATGACATAAATTCAGAGAAAAATCATCATATTTGTTTAAATATAGTTATATTAAATGAAAGATTAATTGTTGAAATACATAGTCTTTATGAAGTGTCTATTTTTTTCTAATGTTTGTTTGAACGTAAGTAATAAGGGCTGTAAATGAACCAAACAAACATTGACAATGCTTTGTTCGTGTTCGTTCGTTAAAGATATAATGTGTTCATGAACACTTACAGAAAGAGATTTTTTGTTCGTCTTCATTCATTAAGGAAAAGAACATGTTCAGAGGTGCATGATGAGACAGAGCAGTGCTAGACCTTGAAGCCCTAATCGTTGATTAAATGTCGATAGAATTTTTCGATGTGAATAATTAGAAGGAAGGTGAAACGGTGCATAAACAACTTTGAGATATCGTTTCCTAATTTATTTGTTTGAGTAATGAGATATATAAGAATTAAAGAATATAAAAAGTTTTGATAAAATAAATAAATGTTAAAAAATCTTTAATGAACGATATATACAAACAAACATAAATGAATGTTCATGAACACAATACCGAACTTTCACGAATGCAATTGAATAACGAGACATCTGTTTGTGTCTGTTCATTTAACTAACTGAACAGAATTTTTTGTTCATGTTCGTTCATTCATTAAACGAACGAACTTCTCACCGAACGATTCACGAACTTTTCGCTAAACGTTCGGTTAGTTCACAAACCTATAATAGTAATTATGAAATGTTAATTGTTAAAAATTGCCCCTATTTAAAAAAATATATATATAAATGGTTCTAAAGATAAATGTATGTGGATTTTTAATTTTAGAAATGAGTGGTGTTTAAAGAAAATATACATGATACCATGTGTAGTGGTAATGCCCATACCCTTGGGTGTTTTGCGTCATGTGACAGCTCAGTCAGCAATGAGGCATTATGAGACGTTTTCTAAATTGGGTGTCGTGGGGATGTGGGCATTGTGTTAAAATGGGTGAAAGAATTAAATAAATAAAAAAACCATCAAAAAAAGTGATTGGCCAAAGAAAAAGAAGGTTATCTGTGATTGGCAAACCATATCTCCATCAGGCGTTTTATTTTGCACGCCCCAACCAAATTGTTGAAGAAAAACGCCCCCAGGGTGGTGTGCGGGCGTTTTTGAGGTAAAAAACGCCCAATTAAATACTGTCTCACTACGGATGGTCTAATAATAAATCTAAGAGTGATGCATTATAATATATTAATCACTTTCCTCTCCAAAATAACTTGTTAATTAAGGTTGTAAATTACTTTTTTAAGGCGAGTGATTTATTAAAAACTAACAAAAAGCTAGAAAAGCACAAACTAAAAAAACTCAAACTATTCAACCACCAAAATAGTCCACCAAGGATACGATCAAGGTTGTAAATTAGTAACATAAAAAGTTGTTATTTCCTCAGTGCATTATACGATCTCCTGCTTATTTCATTTGCAATAGATAAAGCTGAACATAGTCCCATTTGCATCTTTCTTTTTTAAGGATTATGTACAAAGTACGTTATGTTGGTTTCCTCTAAAGGATAACACATTCTTTGGATATGTGTGTTCATGTTGCATGTCTGAAGATTTTGAGAAACTAAAATGTTTACCTTTAAGGGACAATGAGATCCAACGTTAATGAAGATAACGTGCATGTAATCAAAATTAGTTATTTATAAATATATGTTAATAATCAACATTAATCATGGTTTGAGTGATTATTATTTGATTGCATACTTCCCTTCTCTCACTAAAAGTCGTAGTAAATATTACATTAGAAAATCCATAATATAATAATACTAGTAGTTAATCATATAACAATAATGTCGTTTCTATTTATTAATTTATATTCTTTTCTACCATCAACATGCAAGAAAACCCTAATTAACAATTAGTTTTTCTTTCCACCAATACTTACTTTGATTCGGTCCAAGTGATTGAGCAGCTTCTGATGATTAATTATAAGATTATTGTTCGGGTTGATCTTCCAGCATGACATATTAATGTCACACCAAATATAAGCACCAAACCTACATTTGAATAAAGTTTACCCCAACTGCTGTTTTGAAATCATAGCACGGACATTGTACTATGTGTGGGTCGACTCCAAGTGCATCCAATGCATGTATTTTGAGAAATCGATCTAAGCTATCCTGCAGCAAGTTGATTGTTTCATTAGAGTAAATAATAGAATTTTTGAGCTTAATGTGAATATATGAATACAATAGTGAAATAATCAATTTTGGACCGATTAGAGTAGTACACATTTTTAATTAATAGGTCATGTTTTGGATTAAGCTATGCAACCCATTTGGTAAATAGGTGGTGTTCGAGTTGTATTATTACGATCCTTTTATAACTTAAAAATATAAAAAATATTTTTATATATTTGTTTATTATTGTTGATTACTACATCCAAACATCTACTAAAATATATTTGAACCTTAACTCTATGCATTGGTTTTTATAGGAAAGGCGAAGAAAGAGACCATGCTTATGTCAAACATTGATCCGATGTTAAAAGTTAGGTCTTAAAACGTTTAATCATCGAGTTAGGTCGAGACACTTTATTTTGCATATGTATGTTAGGATAACTTGGGAAGTCTTAATTAAGTGTTTTATATAATTTTTAAAATTTAATAAATGCTTAAATTTAAAAATAATAACTAGCAGGTTTAAAATAAAACATAACTAAAAAAGCAGAAAAAAATAAATAACTAAATTTTGCGACTGCTAAACGGTCGCAAAATTGTAAAACGTAAGCGGTTGCAAAACAGTCGCAACAAAACTACAAAAACCAGAAGCAGTCGCAAAATTTGTGGCCGCTTTTTTGCTTGCAAAAACTAGTAGCAAAAACTTAGTAGCGGTTGCAAATTGGTCACAATAGGGCAATTGCAACGAATGTTTTTCCGACTGCATGTTCGATAACAAAATGGTCACAACAGGTCAACTGCGACTTTTTGGCGACCATAAATGCGATTGCAAAAACACAATTTTCTAGTATCGACACATTTTATTAATAGGTCATGTTTTGGATTAAGCTGTGCAGCCCATTTGGTAAACGAGTGGTGTTCGAGTTGTACTAAAACTAAACCAACCTCCTAGTTTACAACTTTATAACGATCCTTTTATAACCTAAAAAATTCCGTTGCATCTTCCAACACATATAAAACCAGTGTTGCAAAAATCGCGATTACTCGGCGATTAATCGCCGATCAGTCGCTAGTCGGCCTCCTACTGAGTAATTTTTCACTAATCAGTAAAAAAATCGCTAGTCGGTCAAAGCCGGTCCAAGCCGCCCTAGTTGGACCAAGTCGCCCTAGTCGGCCCATTTGAAATCCTTACAAAACAGGCCCAAGATTACAACTTTAGCTCATTTTCCTTATCCCTTACCCTAATATGACGAAGAATTTGAGTCGGAGAAAGAGGATGAAGTAGACGAGGAGATTGAATACGAGTCGGATGGTGTCGAAATCATTGAACACTACAGGGATGACGATTACATTTGTGTTAATGTTTGAATTTTAAGTACTGAGACTTGTTATGTTATGACTTATATGTAAGTTTAGTTTGTATTTTGAACTACTTTTACATTTTTAAGTATTATATTGATATGGATGTGTGAGTATATATATACATATTTATAAAAATAATAAAATTTACATATAAAATTTCCGATCCGATTAATCCCAATTAATCCCGAGTAACCCCGAGTAGTCGCTAGTCCCCACCTCACCGGCCGACTAGCGAGTTCTCCAACCTTGTATAAAACTAACCAATCTGTCTTGGCTTTGCAACACTAAAATTTGACTCGTGTAGATAACCAACTTAAATAGGTCTTGTTCAAATAAGTGTAAGTGTCCAGCTTAAGGTTGATGTGAAGAAAGGATTTTATAAGAGGAAATTACCAAAATGTTGTTTGACCAACATGATTTACCAAAATGTCATTCTCATGCGCCTCAAGCATGGGATGCATCGATATCTCAGTTATTACGTCCGTTAAGGTGATGCTGACACGTATTAAGAATAATGAATTGAATCGACGACTGACGCATCAAAGGCAAAAATGTGGATGATGTGTCGGGCTGACTCCTCCAAGTGGCTGGGATGACTCCTCCCGGTGGCTGATGCGTCGGGCTGACTCCTCCTAGTGGCTTAGCTGACTCCTCATTTTGGTTTGGCTGACTCCTCCTTGTGGCTTGGCTGACTATTCCCTATGGCTTCGCTGATCCCTCGTTTTGGCTAGGCCGACTCCTCAAATTTTATTTTCTTTTTCACATTTCTTTTTAATTTTATTTAATTTAGATATCTTATTGTTTTGTCGAGTCTATAAATACGCAACCTTGTTATTTAGTTTTTATAAAAACGGTTTTCCAATGGTGGCTTGAGATGCATTAGCATATTTTTATTAATTTTTTTAAAGCTAATCACAAAAATAAAAAGTTAATATCAAAAGTAGTCGTGTGGGAACTATCGGATGATGGAAGATTTGATAAAATGAGAGGATGATCGAGTTATTGGGATGTTACTGTTGATTGTGAATTTATATAATATTAAAGAAAAAGGTCGGTGGCTTTGCCACCAACCCTTTCTCTTTTAATATACGTTCCAGTCTTCCACTTCTTTTCTTATCTAGGGTTTCGAATTTAAGCAGATAAAAATCTCTAAAACCCCCAAATTTCAACTCTCAATTTCCTTCAAATCCTCTCACAAAGCATTCTCAAATCCTTCAATCGGCTCGCAACTGTGCGCGCGTAATCCAAACGCTGGTAAATCCACCTCCAATTTCATCAATTAATTAATTTGTCACCAATTGTTCTTCAAATCGAGCAGTCGTCGTTGCCTGTGCCGTTGGCGAATCTTCGAGAGGGATCGGATCCATCTTTGCCGATGAAAATCGATCAGACAAGTGGTGTATGATGGTCTACGGGAAGTTGAGACCGCTGTTCTTCAAGTTATTAGCGAAACTCCTCATGATCTCACATTTGCTCTATTTGCTAACAGGTTAGTTACTGTTAATCATGAATCTGCACTCTTTTTCATTAATTAGACTTAAAAATGGATGGATTGATGTTTGACTTTTTCTTCTTGAATTATGGAACGAACAGGTACGGGAGGAAGTACCAAAGTAGTGAGAAAATGAAGCATAGGTACTCGATTTTTGCTGAAAGTTTAGAGACGATTAGATCGCACAACAAGCGGCTATCCTATACTCTTGGAGTCAACGGTGAGTTTTTTCAACTATGTAATTCTTTCTGCAAGTAGTAAGTTTGTTGCTTTAGTTAGAATTCATGTCCTGCACGGACAAGATAGTCTTGAACCCTAATTTTTCTTAACAAAAATATCTTATGGGTAAAACCGTAACAAAATCACAAACTGATGTTGCCGCCGCAACGCGCGACATGGGTAACAACCTAGTTGTTGATTTTATGCATATGTGAATATTTTATGTTGTTGGCAATTTGATCTTGCACACAATCTAGGATTTTTTAGAGAGATGAGGAAGGAAGAAGATGAGTGGTAAAAGGGGGCCATATGTGGAGGAGGTGGTGGTGGGTTTAAGGTGAAGGTGGTGGTAGATTTGAGAGAGAGGGGGGAAGAAGAAGAGGGGGCCACCCATCTTTATATTTTTTTTAATTATTGTTTATTAATTGTAATGTAATTTAGTAATTTCATACCAACTTAATTGAGCTAACTAACATACATCCACTCTGGGACTATCCGAGTAACAACCTAGCAAATCATAGAGACCAAAAGGTGGGGACTAAATATGAAAAACTAATAAACCACAGGGACCATCCAGGCAATTAACTCTATAATAAATAACAATATAAAAATATACTTATTTTTTAGTTATTACAAAACAGTCCCTCGTTGACCATAAAGTTACTTAATTAATCCTTTAAATATGAAATGTCTAACCCTTGAACCTAAGAGAAAAACTAACATTTGTTAGTCTTAGTACCAGGTTGTTACAAAATGAAAAAGTTGAAACCTTAGAATATGACTTTAAACTATTAATACCTAACGGTGTAATTAACTCTTTACATAACCCATAGGGACTAACGGTGTAATTAACTCTTTTAGTTAGTCTACATTTTGACATACATTTTATTCTAAAATTAGTCGTGTCAAATATAATACGTTTTAATTAGACGGTATAAATTCGAGTTACTTTACGTTTCGACGTCGTCGCAACGCGTCGTACCATTCTTTAACATAATAAAACATAATTTTCTTACGTTCTTATTTTTATGTACGTGTCGGTATAATTCAAGTTGGTTCATGTTTCGACGTAAATTTCCTCCGCATATAAGTTGGGTCAAATATAATACGTTTTCGTGTTTATTTTTATGTATGTTTTCAGTTTTACTCGGAAAACGAGTCGGGTCAAATATATTATGTTTTTATTAGGGTATAAATTCGAGTTACGTTACGTTTCGATGCCGACGCAAATAGAAAAACCTTTGATTAACCAATAAACTAATTTTCTAATGAAACATTTTTTATTTGAAGAATAGAAAGATTGAATGAAAGTTGGAGACAACCCATGCCTCCAAGTGTGATAAAGCAGCAAAGTGTATGTTTTCGGACTGTTTTTCCTCTCTAGATAATTATAAAAATTACCTATAAATAATGAATGAAAATTGGACCAATAAACGAATAGATATTGAAAGCAAAAAGAAGCATCAAAAATTATGATTGTTGAAAGAAATCCGTGAGTGGGATCGGGAGAATCGGATTGAACACAGGAAACGATGAATGGGCATGGCCACAGTACGCAAAGAGACTTCCCCCAACTTGCCCTCGTGCTATTAATGCTCGTGTGTCTACGATAAATAAATATATTCATAATTTGTCGAAAAATAATAATGAAGCCTTTAAATAATATATTAGGGTAACCATTCGGGGATGGGGTCACCGATCGGTGAATCACACCGGATCCATTGGTGAGTGGGGATCAGTGAGTGGGGAGGGTTGATTTCGGTGTATAGTCACCAATGAGATGAGAGAGGAGAGATACAACCAAACAAGTTTTTTTTATTTTTCTTTTTAATTGAGGGATGTTTGAACCAAACCTAGTGATTGAGTATAAAATGGGAAGTAGAATGGGGAGTTGACATGGCATGCCATTATTGGGTAGAGAATGACTTAAACACCCTAGAGTGATTAAACCATACCCTCCACCCTTATTTGGTCTTTCGAAGATCCAATAAACTAGTAGTCGATTTAGGCACATTTTGTGGGTTCCTAGGAACCCAGTCAGTTTGGAAGAAAATAGTGAGAATTTGTGAAAATCCTGTATGATTTGTAAAAAATTAATGATAATCTATCAAAAGGAACCCATTAAAAAAATTTCTGAATCCGTCACTGCAATAGATATATATTCAACTTTACCGGCCCGATAGAAGGAAAACTAACACTCTACACTTAAATTAACACTCTATGCTTGTACATATTTTGTGTTTTGGAGAAGGCAAAGTAACACTATGCTTGTGCATATTTTGGTTTTGGATGGATAATTGGAAAATACACGCGTTGATTAATAAGGGTTACCTCTCTTATAAGCTTAGGGACTAATGATTTTACGGTAGGTCAGGCTGTTTTAAAATTGCTTCATGAAAAATGACCAAACGCTAGAAAACGTGCATTGATAGCTAATATGTGTTTATACAGTTTGCATTTGATACTTTGGTTTCTTTGCGTTGGCGGCCATTGAGCTATTTAGTCGAGCCCAACGTGTCATACATAGTAATGTTATGAAAGTAAATTCATTAGAATCTTCGACCGTTTCGAACCGTACCGTTTCAACCCGAACCGTTTCGACGCGAACCGTTTCGACCCGTACCGTTTCGACGCGAACCGTTTCGACCTGTACCGTTTCGACGCGTACTGTTTCGATCCGAACCGTTTCGACGCGAACCGTTTCGACCCGTACCGTTTCGAATCAAACCGTTTCGACCCGAATTGGTGGTTGTGGGTGCCGCGGTGATGGATTCCAATTCATTTGATAACTAAACACAACAAAAATGGAATTGAGATTCCAATTCCAACAATTTCCAATTCCAATTGGAATGTTTAAATTTCAAATCCAATTCCTTCAAATTCTAATTCCTATACAAATTCCAATTCCAACTCCAAATCATTCCGTGAACCAAACGCCCCCTAAAATCTGTGAATGTGTGGTTAATTAAAATCTTAGTTTTGCTATAATTCAAAAAGAGCTAGTGGCATAGCTTACCTTTTTAATGTATTAGACGTAGCGATGAAATATGCTCATTAACTTGTAATAATCTAAAGTTGTCATATTGTTTTATATTTAATGGATTTGTAAGACATCTCAAAACAACAAGAAGACTATGTGAAATCAAAGTTATTGATGATAATGTGTACCTACCAGATAATAAATAATAAGTAATTGTTGTATCTTGTATCACATGTTTACAGTTTTATGAGGCAACGATCTTTTTCACGCTTCTTTTATTTCGTTTTTTTTTTTTCTAAATCTTAGATCAAACTATCGTTTTGTAATTAGTAAATCTTCATTACTAATTATTTAATATTTTTATAACTCATGTAATATATATGTTTCCAACCTAGTAATATATTTAATAGATATTACAATTTTGGGCAGAAGAAATTACGAGTCTAATTAAAAATGTTAAAAAGGGATTGTTTTAAAGATGTTATTTATAGATAATCAAAACTAACTATACAAAAGAATTTTAAAAGTATATAAATCTATTGTCTGATCAAACAACAAAAAACAATAAAAGAGTAAAATCAGATTTTTTTAAAGAAAATTAAGTGATAGCAATAGGGGTGTTCATCGAATCGAATAACGAATTTTCGAATTACTCGAATCCAATTTTTCGAATCTTTGTTTTTTACCTGAATTCGTATTCGATTCGATTGGTATTTGAAACTCGAATTCGAATAAATTCGATTTTATTCAAATTCACCATAAACAATAAATTATTTTACTTTCATTTTTTTAAAAGTACGACAAACTAGTTATATTCAACATAAAATATAATAAACTGCAAAATTAATTCACTATCAATATGTCCAAACACCAAAAGTTAAAAGATAGGTTTGTTACTGGTAGCGATATTAGTTAGGTAAAAATTTAGAAATAAGTAGTATGGGCTATTTGTCATTAGGTTTGATAATTTTATAAATAATAAACTTATCACTTATGGAGGTAGTTGACACTAATTTGGCCATGTTTAGAAGTTATATGTGTGTATATACATATATTAAAAAATTATATATAAATTGAATTCGAATTTCGAATCGAATTGAAAATCATAAATTCGTATCAATTCTAATTCGATTACTGGACTCGAATACGAACAACTTGAATTCGAACCTTTTTAATCGAATTCGAATTGAGTCGAATTTTGAATTTTTCGAATCCGATTCGAATTCTAGATAAACCTAGATAGCATTGGCAATTTTAATAACATATAAATCATTTTCATGTATTTCAAATGATCATTGGGGTTGCTGCTTTAAAATAGATAGTGTCTTTCGTTTGTTGTTATCTCTTCGGTCTCTTGTTGTAATTGCTACCTTCTTCCTAGCTTGTGTGAAATATATTCTAGTTTTGTTGACCGTTTAAAAAAAATATGTCGTATGTAATTATATAATAATAACTTTTAAGTAAGTCTGTTACAAAAGGAGGATAACATTCTAAAAGTGCGCAGATAATCAAAATGCAATTATTTTGATCTAAATACTAAAAAAAAGATTTTTCATTTTGAGACGCAATAATAAAATTAATTGTAAAACACAATCCAAAAAGCATGACTAAGACAACGGTGTTTGAAAGTGTTAATTTTAATAATAACCCTTAGGGATATTAATGTTGTCTGTGACTCAGTGAACATATAAAATATTCCATGAATAGCACAAAGATCATATTTTTTTTTTTTTGAACGGCCAATGAATCCTCCAAATGGGTTACTGGCGAAATTCACCACATCGGGATACACTCGCTTTCCGAACCAGGGAAAACCCTCACCTAGGGCCGAAGCCCGTGAACACTCGCCCGAAGGCACGACAGTGCGGTGAGGTAAAACCCGCTCAGTTCAAGGATCGAACTAGTGATCGCCGCCTACTCGCCTAGTCTCCCATCATCACCAGGTGCCGCAGAAACTAAATGCTAGGGGCAGGAATTGAACTTGAGTCATTTGGAACACAAGGTCTCTCCCTTACCACTCCACCACTAGCTCATTGGCAGCACAAAGATCATATTAAAGGTCTCAAATTTTATCATCCATATGAGATTATTTTATATATAGTTACTTAAAATTACTAAAGCAAATTACATGGATGAATTTAGTGAAACTAGCCAATAAATTTTTGGTGTTAGAATCTTGGTGACTGGTGAGGAGTTGATAAACTGTGGGCAATGGGCAGTGACTCTTTTAGAACTTTGACATCGCTTTTCCAACTTTTTGTTTTTAATATAATTTGTTCATGAAAAGGATCGTCTAGGTTCGTTGCTTCTTAGTTGTGTCTAGTGGGTTAAACTTTCTTGTGATAGCTATAGAACCGGTTACATCAAAAGGAAAAAGATCCGGTACAAATAGCCTTATCATACAAAATGTACGAAAGATATGAAAAAGTAAAAAAAAATGCGCTGACATTTTCGTAATTATTTTACTCGTAACTACCCTGAAGGATCAAAATTACCATACAAGATCAAAATTACCCTAAAAGTTCATTTGTAGAGTAATTATGATACTCTATAAGATTACCCTACAATAATTTAAATTACCCTACAAGATCAAAATTATTGTACAAGATCATTTGTAGATTAATTATGATACTCTGCAAAATTACCCTACAAGATCAAAATTACCCTTACAAGATCATTTGTAGGGTAATTATGACACTCTATAAAATTACTCTACAATATCATTTTACAAAATTACCTTATAAGATCAACCCCTTCAAGATTATTTGTACGGTAATTATGACACTCTACAAAATTACGCTACAAGATCATTTTACAAAATTACCTTACAAGATCAAAATTACCCTACAAGATCATTTGTAGGGTCATTTTGATAATTACTCTACGAATAAATAATTACGAAAATGCCACTGCGTTTTTTACCTTTTCACATCTTTCGTATGTTTTGTACGATAAGTCTATTTGTATTTGATCTTTTGCCTAAGTCAAAACGGTTCGGTTTACCGATTAAAAGAAAAGGCTTTTAAAACTATTTCAGTGATTTCTTTTATACTTTATTCAGTTTGTGCGAATCTAAGTCATTTCAAATGCATTCGCGCATTCTTTGTATTTTGTGACTTGTTTAACTCGCTTGTTCTAAAATGAACCAACATCCGGTTAAACCTTGCTTAAAGTAATGAAACAGATACAAAATAGCCGTGTTTTGAGTTACAATCATTCAACACTAAAAATCTTCTAATAATCCTATGTACTCCAAGTGAATTCATCATCTTTCACTATTGATCTTATTCCAGTTATGTGTGTTAAACGATGACTACTTTCTCAAAAACTTTTGTGTAAGACCCAGCTTACTAAAACTAGATTAATGATATAAAAATTGCATTTAATACAAAACTTTAGAGTCTACAAAAAAAAAAAAAAAAAAAAAAAAAAAAAAAAAAAAAAAACTTTCATGATTTTAAGACCATACCTAATCATAATATTTACGTTATAACCCTACTAATGAAATATTCAAGACATAACTATAGATGTTTACATATCCTTAAAACAAAATAGATCGAATGCGGAAGCGTTAATTTGTGTGTTCGGTTCGGATGCACTTGCTTGATCATCATCCACCTTCTTGATACCTAGAAACTAAAATTTGGGTAAACATTAGTATTAAAGTCCTTGGAAATTGACATAATCGAAACTATGTTCAAAAACAAATTCGAGTAACCAAAAATATAAAAATTCAGCATTTATAACTGGGCGCTACCGTAACTTACGGTAGCTGCCGTAAGTTACGGTGGCCCCTGGGTAACAAAGGTCTGCCGTAACTCAGTAGGAAACCACCATAACAATTCACTGGCTACCGTAAGTTACGGTAGCCACCGTAACTTACGGTAGCTGCTGTACATTCATTCTTGTCTTTGCAGTTTTGCCGATTCATTTCCTACATCACCGTAATTTAATTTCGAACACGTTTTTCACATGACCAAGGCTAATTACTCATATCTAGATTTTTCCAACTATCACGTCTCGCTTCCCTCTCGAGGGATTGCATACGCACTAACTTACATGCTTGTTTCCAAGGATTCGAACTTGCCTTTTTACGCTACTTGACATGCTTAAACTTTTGAACTTTAACTCCTTTATTAGGGGTTAAATTTCTCAACTAGTTTAGCGAGTCCGCTACACGGCTTACGCTTTGTTTATAACCAATCATCAAGTGATGGTAACCAACATCAAAGTTTACTCTTCAACTTGTTTTGACCCGTTCCAGTTGTTTAAAGCACGTAGTCACTTTCGTGACATATTGGTTTATCTTGTTTACCATGTTTCAACATGAGAACATAAGACTAACAATTACACTTAATGTAACGAAAGGTAACTTTCGTACCTTTAGGGCACACCTTTCCCACGCGTATTCCCTCCGGCTTGTCCGCTTGATGATCCGGACTCTTTGCCTAAAGAGTTCAATTTACAATTGGTTTAGAACTCTTTTCATGTTTATTAACGCATCATTATAAACAATAATCAAATCTGCCTTTTCATTCTATTATATTATTTTTTTATTTATTTAAATCCTCACTTAGACATTTCAACGAACACCTAGCGGGTCAGATTTTCACATATTCATTACCAAGTTCATGACTTGTAATTATCATCTAATTTCACTTTAATTAGTCAATTTTACATACATCTTGACATCAATATTTCTGAAATTACTTCTTAATTTCAGATTGTGCAAGAGCAAGAGTTATAGTTCTAATATCTAACAAGTTTCTTCAAGCTCACCAATCACTTACAATGGTGATTATGAAACCCTACAAGTATTATGCAAGATTTTGTCAAGAAATCATCTAGGGTTTGTTCCTAAACCTCATAACCCTTCTAATTTCATCCATGCATCAGTAATCAAGCTAAATTTTCGTTCTTCACATTTAACCTAGAATTCAAGATGAGGCAAAATACCAAAATTTTACATACCTTTTGATCCCTACGACGAGGTGATCACTAATTTGCGTTTAGAACTTGATTTAGAGCGAATTAGGGGCTTCAATTTTGTGAATTTTGTGTGAAACTAGGGTTTGGTGGAGAACCCTTGTCGCCCCCCTGCTTCTTTGATCGACCAGACACACCCAAGGTGTGTCTTTGGTGTGTTTACATTTTGTTTTATGAAATAAAGATTCAAATTTAGCAACATAGGTCCCTCTAGTTTTGTTTAACTTAAAGTTGGGTTGTTTTAACTCTATTACAAGTTACTTCTAGACTTTTAGTTAACTAGGTTAGGAATTCCTAGTTAGTTAATTCTTGCTTATTTATACTTTATAATTCTAGTATAAAGTTTTATATTTTCGGGGTGTTACAAGTCCACCCCCCCTTAAAAGGGGTTTCGTCCCCGAAACCGAATTACGTACCAAATAAAGCAGGGTATGGTCGTTGCATCTCTTCTTCGGATTCCCATGTGGTATACGCACCCTTCCTGTGTTCCCATTTGACCTTCACTTGATTGATCTCTTTGTTCCTTAAGGTTTTCACCTTACGATCAAAAAGCGCAATGGGCCTTACCACATAGTTTAATCTGTCATCCACCTCGATATCGTCGTAGTGGATATAAGTCGTCTCATCGGCTAGACATTTACGAAGATGTGACACATGAAATGTGCTATGAATTCCGCTTAATTCCTCCGGTAGCTCAAGGCGGTAAGCTACATTTCCTACTCGTTCAACAAGCGTAAACGGCCCGATAAATCTTGGGCTCAATTTCCCTCTCTTTCTAAACCGGATAACCCCCTTCCATGGGGATACTTTGAGCATGACTTTGTCGCCAACCTGGAACTCGATTGGTCTCCTACTTTTGTCAGCATACGATTTTTGTCTATCTTGAGCCGCTTTCATGTGAGCCCGAACCGCATCAATCTTTTCATTAGTGGCTCGTACTATATCTTGGTGGGCAAGTTCACGTGGGCCCACCTCACCCCAACATACCGGGGTTCGACATTTCCTACCATAGAGCATTTCGTACGGTGCCATCCCAATACTAACATGGTAGCTGTTGTTATAAGAAAACTCGACCAAGGGTAGATAGACATTCCAGCTGCCTCCAAAGTCGATTATACATGCCCGTAGCATGTCTTCCAACGTTTGTATTGTTCTTTCACTCTGTCCAGTCGTCTGAGGATGGTACGCAGTGCTGATGAACAATTTGGTTCCCATTTGTTCTTGGAAATCTCGCCAGAAATTTGAAGTGAACCGGGTATCCCTATCGGACACGATGGATACCGGTACTCCATGGCGTGCTATTATCTCATTAGTGTAAACTTCTGACATCTTTTCTTACGTATAAGTCTCACGAATTGGAATGAAGTGAGCAATTTTCGTCAATCTATCTACAACTACCCATATAGCATCGAAACCGCGGTTCGTCTTTGGTAGTTTGGTTAATAGGTCCATCGTAATATGTTCCCATTTCCAAACCGGGATTTCTAACGGCTGGAGTTTGTCGTATGGCTTTTGGTGCTCCGCCTTGACTTGTAGACATGTCAAACACTTTTCCACGTATTTCACGGCATCTCTTTTCATTCCGGGCCACCAATAGTTTTGTTTTAAGTCGTTATACATCTTGGTCGCTCCCGGATGAATGGAATAACGGGACTTGTGAGCTTCATCAAGTAGAAGCTTTTTAACTCCACATGTGTTAGGGACCCAAATTCTATTGAAACATGTCTTCAAGCCGTGACTGCCTACCTCGAGATCTTTAACTTGACCAACAATCCTTTCCTTTCTCCAGTTTTCCGTCTTTACTACTTCATCTTGTGCTTCTCGGATTCGTTCTAGTAAGCCCGAGGTCACAATGAGCTGCAACGATCGTACCCGTATCGGGGTATAATCTGCCTTTCTGCTCAACGCATCCGCCACTACGTTGGCTTTCCCGGGGTGGTAGTGTATTTCACAATCGTAATCCTTGATCGTTTCCAACCACCGCCTTTGTCTCATGTTTAATTTCTTCTGATCGAAGAAATATTTCAAACTTTTATGGTCGGTAAAGATTGTACATTTTACTCCATATAAGTAATGCCTCCATTTTTTTAAAGCAAACACTACTGCCGCCAGTTCCAAGTCGTGAGTCGGGTATTTCTTTTCATGGATCTTCAATTGCCTCGAGGCGTAGGCGATGACCTTGCCTCGTTGCATTAATACACATCCGATCCCCGAGTGTGACGCATCCGAGTAAACCACCATGTCGTCAACTCCTTCCGGTAATGTTAACACCGGAGCGTGAGTTAACTTTTCCTTGAGCATTTGGAAGGCTTCCTCCTGCTCGATGCCCCATACAAACTTTTCCTCCTTGCGAGTCAATTTGGTCAATGGTAAAGCAATTTTGGAGAAATCTGGTATGAATCTCCTATAATATCCCGCGAGCCCTAAAAAGCTTCGGATTTCCGAGGGATTCCTTGGAACGTTCCATTTTGACACGGCTTCTACTTTCGACGGATCTACTAGTATCCCGTCGGCACTAATGATATGCCTAAGGAATTGCGCCTCTCGTAGCCAGAAGGCGCACTTTGTGAATTTTGCATAGAGCTTTTCTCGTCTGAGAGTCTCTAACACTTCTTGCAAATGATCCACATGCTCAGCTTCATTCTTCGAATACACTAAAATGTCATCGATAAATACAATTACCGACTTATCCAGCATGGGTCTGTAAACCCGGTTCATGAGATCCATGAAAGTCGCGGGTGCATTAGTCAACCAAAAGGGCATTACAAGGAACTCATAATGCCCGTACCGCGTACGAAAGGCCGTCTTCGGTAGGTCTTTCTCGTTGACTTTCAATTGATGATAACCAGATCTGAGATCGATCTTGGAAAACCAACTTGCTCCCTGTAGCTGGTCAAACAAGTCATCTATTCTTGGAAGCGGGTATCGATTCTTCACCGTGAGTTTGTTTAACTCTCGGTAATCGATACACATACGCATACTACCGTCCTTCTTTTTCACAAATAGGACTGGTGCGCCCCACGGGGACACACTCGGTCGGATAAACCCTTTGTCGAGTAATTCTTGGATTTGAGACATCAATTCTTGTAGTTCTGACGACGCGAGTCGATACGACGCCTTCGCCACGGGTTTGGCGCCTGGAATCAATTCGATCCCGAACTCCACTTCCCGTTCTGGTGGTATTCCCGGTAATTCTTCCGGGAACACATCTTCATAATCACGTACCACCGGCACGTCTCCAATTTTGAGGGACTCTTTCTCCGATTCGCTTGCGTATACCATGAAGGCCTTGCATCCGTGCTTCATAAGTTTGTGGGCTTCTAGTATCGAGCACACCACAGGGTTACCCCCTTTTTCACCATATATCGTAACGTGCTTTCCGCTAGGAGACGTTAGTTTTATTTCCTTCCGGAAACAAACTACATTTGCGTGGAATCGGGACAACCAATCCATCCCCACAATGACTTGGACTTCTCCCATCGACATCGGGATCAAATCTATCGTGTATTCTTCGTCATCAATGCTCAATTTACAGTTTTCACATACATCACCAACAATAAAGCTCTTGTTATTACCTATTCTACTTCTAAAGGCATAGGTAATTTCGTTAGAACAAATGAAGGATGCCGAATAAATCCATATGAAATAAAGGATTTATTCGCACCCGTATCAAATAACACACGTGCGGGAATCGGGTTTACAGTAAATATACCTGAGACCACTCCAGGTTCGACTTTTGCTTCTGCAGCAGTCAACTGGAAAGATCTTGCTTTTGCTTTCGGGGTTTCACCTTTCGAGTCTTGCCCATCTTTCTTTCCAACCAGTTCCGGGCATTCCGATCTTTTGTGACCCGGTCGGTAACAATTGTAACAAACAGTCACTTTCTCCGGGCATGATATAGCCATATGTCCTGTTTTTCAGCATATGGGACAAGGCTTATCCTTGAAGCGACATTCGCCTTTATGACCCTTCCCGCAAATTTTGCAACTTGGCGACCCACCTTTTGTATCCGATTTCTTCGCTGTTTCATTTGTTCGTGCTTTCATGGTAGGGCTTGGATTTACATCTTGTGCTCTCCGTTCACCCCGTTCAATGCTCTTTTTCAGTTCGATCTCCCTTTCCCGAGCAACATTAATGATCTCGGTAAGGGTTTCGTATTTTGAAGGGGTTATAAACTCCCTATATTCTGCACTCAACATGTTATGGTAGTAGTATATCTTTTGTTCTTCGTTTGTCACCAGTTCACTGCAGAACTTCATCTTGTCCATAAACGTTGCCGTAATCTTGTCTATGATTTCACCCTTGTGCCTAAGTTGCATGAACTCTTCTTTGATTTTATTTACAACCGCCTTGGGACTATGATGTTTAAGAAATGGCGTCTTAAACTCTTCCCATGTCATGACCTTAGCAGCTTCACTACCAATCTCTCTCTTTTTGTTATCCCACCAATCTTTCGCTTGACTCCTTAGTTGACCCGTACCATAGGCTACGTAGTCATCTTCGTCACAATGGGTCCTCTCAAATACCCCTTCGATATCACTTAGCCATCGTTGGCACACTATTGGATCAACCTCTCCATTATATATTGGTGGTTTACATGCCATGAATTCCTTGTATGAACAAGGCTTTCGTCCTCCGGGCTTTTCCTTTGCTAGATTTGAATCATCTTCCAATTTCTTGATTCTCTCGTCTACTATTGATAAAACTGTGTTTTGAATTTTATCAATAAAGCCCGATAAACTGTTTTCGATCGCCTTTCCAACCTCTTCGGCAATCACTTCACTCATTTGTTCGGTGACTCTTGGCACCGCATCATCATTACCTCCATCCGCTATCTTTATTACTGAAATGTTTACATAGATTGTTAAACATTCCATTTATAACACATGCTTTACTTGTTTTGATTCAATCAAGTTCATAACTTGATTCAATCGTTCTTGTTTCATGCATTTCTTGTGTTTGAGTGAGCTTACACACTCTTTTCATGCATATTTGTTCATGATTTATTTCTATATTCTCTAATTTACTTAAACGATTAACTCTTACCGGATGCTTGATCAAGCTTGAACCGAACACACCTTGTTAAAAACCTGGCGCTATGATTACCAACTTGTAAGACCCAGCTTACTAAAACTAGATTAATAATATAAAACTTGCATTTAATACAAAACTTTAAAGTCTACAAAAAAAAAAAAAAAACTTTCATGATTTTAAGACCATACCTAATCATAATATTTACGTTATAACCCTACTAGTGAAATATTCAAGACATAACTATAGATGTTTACATATCCTTAAAACAAAATAGAACGAATGCGGAAGCGTTGATTTGTGTGTTCGGTTCGGATGCACTTGCTTGATCATCATCCACCTTCTTGATACCTAGAAACTAAAATTTGGGTAAACATTAGTATTAAAGTCCTTGGAAATTGACATAATCGAAACTATGTTCAAAAACAAATTCGAGTAACCAAAAATATAAAAATTCAGCATTTATAACTGGGCGCTACCGTAACTTACGGTAGCTGCCGTAAGTTACGGTGGCCCCTGGGTAACAAAGGTCTACCATAACTCAGTAGGAAACCACCGTAACAATTCACTGGCTACCGTAAGTTATGGTAGCCACCGTAACTTACGGTAGCTGCTGTACATTCATTCTTGTCTTTGCAGTTTTGCCGATTCATTTCCTACATCACAGTAATCTAATTTCGAACACGTTTTTCACATGACCAAGGCTAGTTACTCATATCTAGATTTTTCCAACTATCACGTCTCGCTTCCCTCTCGAGGGATTGCATACGCACTAACTTACATGCTTGTTTCCAAGGATTCAAACTTGCCTTTTTATGCTACTTGACATGCTTAAACTTTTGAACTTTGACTCCTTTATTAGGGGTTAAATTTCTCAACTAGTTTAGCGTGTCCGCTATACAGCTTACGCTTTGTTTATAACCAATCATCAAGTGATGGTAACCAACATCAAAGTTTACTCTTCAGCTTGTTTTGACCCGTTCCACTTGTTTAAAGCACGTAGTCACTTTCGTGACATATTGGTTTATCTTGATTACCATGTTTCAACATGAGAACATAAGACTAACAATTGAACTTAATGTAACGAAACGGTAAATTTCGTACCTTTAGGGCACACCTTTCCCACACGTATTCCCTCTGGCTTGTCCGCTTGACGATCCGGACTCTTTGCCTAAAGAGTTCAATTTACAATTGGTTTAGAACTCTTTTCATGTTTATTAACGCATCATTATAAGCAATAATCAAATCTGCATTTTCATTCTATTATATTATTATTTTTTATTTATTTAAATCCTCACTTAGGCATTTCAACGAACACCTAGCGGGTCAGATTTTCACATATTCATTACCAAGTTCATGACTTGTAATTATCATCTAATTTCACTTTAATTAGTCAATTTTACATACATCTTGACATCAATATTTCTGAAATTACTTCTTAATTTCAGATTGTGCAAGAGCAAGAGTTATAATTCTAATATCTAACAAGTTTCTTCAAGCTCATCAATCACTTACAATGGTGATTATGAAACCCTACAAGTATTATGCAAGATTTTGTCAAGAAATCATCTAGGGTTTGTTCCTAAACCTCATAACCCTTCTAATTTCATCCATGCATCAGTCATGGTTGTAAAAGTCCCGACTAGGCTCCGAGTACTCCCCGAGTACTCGCTACAAGGTAGGTTGCCGAGGCACGAGTACTCTTCTCCCAGGCCAATTACTCCCCGAGTACTCCCGAATACTCCCGAGTACCTCCCGAGTACTCCCGAATCCGACTAGGGAGCGCCTAGCGACTTTTGCAACCATGGCATCAGTAAGCAAGCTAAATTTTCGTTCTTCACATTTAACCTAGAATTCAAGATGCAGCAAAGTACCAAAATTTTACATACCTTTTGATCCCTACGACGAGGTGATCACTAATTTGTGTTTAGAACTTGATTTAGAGCGAATTAGGGGCTTCAATTTTGTGAATTTTGTGTGAAACTAGGGTTTGGTGGAGAACCCTTGCCGCCCCCTGCTTCTTTGATCGACCAGACACACCCAAGGTGTGTCTTTGGTGTGTTTAAATTTTGTTTTATGAAATAAAGTTTCAAATTTAGCAACATAGGTCCCTCTAGTTTTGTTTAACTTAAGGTTGGGTTGTTTTAACTCTATTACAAGTTACTTCTAGACTTTTAGTTAACTAGGTTAGGAATTCCTAGTTAGTTAATTCTTGCTTATTTATATAATCTTAAAGAGAAATGTCGGTGCACCCACCAAATTACAATAATGCCCTTTCCTCATAATTACGGTAATGCCATTCTTTCTCCTCACTTCTATTTCCTCCTTCGTCAGATCCAAAACCCTAGCACAAAACCAATTTCAATTCAAACAATCATCTCATCAATCACAACCATCACACAAGCGATCAATCACACCGGTGTAAACTGTTCCAAATTGTCCCAGTTCTCCTATTGTTAATTTTGTACGGATTGTTTAGCGTCTCACTAGCTCCGATCACCAACTTCGTGTACTTCAAAGTATGAATTTCCTTTTTCTTCTTCTCTAATCGTCTAAACCTATATTACTTCCATCGTCTCAAATCTGCATTTAGGATACAGAAGAGAGAGAAATGGGACGAGAATGGAGAAAAGGTAATGAAGGGTGTCAACGGCATATGAAGCAATCCATATGGTATCCATTCAAATAATGTTGTTGGGATTCTTAAATGATGATATATAATCGCTATCGTTTTTGCAGAGACATTGTGTAATTATCATTGATTTTGGGTATGTATAATGATTTTGTTCGTTTTATGTTTCTTAAACTATTGTTGATGTTGTCATTAGTTACTATTGTAATGGTAGAACTGTATAATAGATTGGTGGTTTTTGATAGGATTTTGATGTTGATATTATATATTTTGTTTTGTATTTTGTTGAAAATTAAAAGGACGATCATATCGTATTTAGGGATTTGTATCAATCAAGTCGTTTTAGTGGGTATTGTGTTTAGATATTTTACCAGATCTGACTTCTGCGATTTTTATATAAAAAAGTTTTATTTGTTTTAGATATTTTTCTTTTATTATGCCTTAATTTAATCTGACTGTAATAGAAGTCTATATTACTATGAATATACAACCTCACTGTAAAGCCAGCAAGCACTAAGAAACAGTTGATTCTGGCTTATGTTATAGGCGATTGAAGTTTCTTCACATGACATGTCTGTGTATTGTTGCCGCTGGCCCACACAGGTTTGGTTTGTTTTCTTTTAACATGTAGTTGATTTTTTCATCTTCAAAGAAAGTCAAATGTCAAAAATATTTGTAATTGATATCCAGTTTGTGTTCTTTCTTTGGCTTGCAGGAATATTTTTAAACAACAGTGGTTTAGGCTCATAAGACTGACCCTTTGTTGTGTATATTAATGCATTGTATGTAAGCCTCTTACTTGACTATGGAAGGTAAGATTATATTTACACGTTTAACTTACAACTGCGAGTGGTTTCAAGTGGTATATTTGAGGGTTTAGGAACAGAGCGAACGATGTGGAACAACTCCGAACAGGAGATGTGGAACAACGGAGCAATTGATCCGCCTGGAACCAGCGGAGGACCGCCGCTAGCACCGCCGGGGACTGGAGGTGTTGGTGGGTCGATTCCGCCACCGCCGGCTGCTCAACCGTCGTACACTGTGTTGCCGTCTCCGGCTGAAGCAGAGGCGAGTCTTCTTCTTCTTCTTCCATTCAAACCCCATAAGTACCCAAGTTTTGTATCTATACGTTCACCATCTTATTCTAAACCACTTTAATCCAAGTGGGCACTTCTTCTTTCCTATAAAAATCCAATCTTTTAGCGACCCATCAATCAAGATGACGTGGATATACTCACTGTTTAGTGGGCCATCAGGGTTTTCTGCAAATTCAAGAGCCGAAGATGTTACAAATGGGATTGATGGAACTGGGCTTACTGGTAATTTTACTCTTAGATCTGTTGATTCTTCTTGAATTACCCTTTTTTATATTGTGAAATTTATGTTGTTAGGTTGATTGGATTTGAAAGAAAGTCAAAGATTGATGATATCATGCAATTGGTTTTTTCCAGTTTGTGTTTTTTGGTTTGAGGATGATTGATAAATAACTGATGAGATCATGGCAAAATTTTGTGGTCAAATGCTTTTTTTTTTTTTTTTTTTTTTGTGTGATCAAAGATTGATGTATGAATGATTGAATATGATGCTGGCATTTGCAAGTCAGACTGGTCAAATGTTTTTTTTTTCAATCTTTGACTGATAAGAATTAAGTAGATAATATCAGTGGAAAACAAGAATACAAAACCAAGAACTCAAGAAACAAATTTTTTATGTGCACAGGTTGATAGAAGATACAAACAATATTATCATCAAATGCAGATAATTATATCATCATTTTAAGTAATTGCTGAAGGTGGAGTAGCAAAAACCTACACATCACTCGCACTCGAGACCAATTCATGCCGTTTTCGGTGCTTGAGAGATGCAATCGACAGCCAGGTAACACGTTTTCAATAACTTTTTTTCAGTAAAGAGCCGGTCAAATATAAAGTATAAATACGTTTTCATTCGACGGTGTCATAATGTTTTTTTAGTAAAGAGCCGGATCAAATATAAAGTATAAATACGAGTTAATTACTTTCGACGCCGCCGCAACGCGCGGCGGGTCAAAATCCTAGTTTATACTTTATAATTCTAATATAAAGTTTTATATTTTCGGGGTGTTATACATTCCATGCTTCTTTGACGTAATTTCCTAGCGCAATTACAGTATGACCACTAATGAATCTTATGTTTAACAATATAAACCTATTAGTCTTTAGAGATTCGACAATATAAGACCGTGGGGTATGGTGGGGCGGGGGTTGGGCTTGGGTTGGGGCATTTGCTGACACGTGTAAAGGGAGCCCTCCCCACTGCCTGGTTACGTGTCCGCGGGGTATGGCGGGGCGTGGGTTGGGCTTGGGTTGGGTGCACCGCGTGGCAGAATAGTTTTTAAAAAAATACAAAAAAATTATAAAAAATCACACAACATTTATAAAAAAAACCTACAACTTCATTAAAATTTTAAAAATTACATAATCCTAAAAATTACGTAATTCCTAAAAATTACGTAATTTCTAAAAATTACATAATTTCTAAAAATTACAAAATAAACAAACCTAGAGCGTTAAAAAAATTTCAAAAAGGTCGATCTTGTCGAACGCCTTGTTTTCCTTGCCTCGAAACTCTATGTTCGCCACCGCCACCCGGTCCTCGTGGCTTAACTTGCCACCGGGAACGGCTTCGTAGTAAGTCTTGAAACGCTCGAGCTTGGGCCGTAGCGCGCGCCATTTATGTTGGCACGCGTTGAGGTTGTGGCGGTCGTTATCGACGTTATGTCGGTAGGCTCTGAATGCTTACACCCAATATTTTGTTTGGCCGGGTGGCCGACCCTTCATAGCGTCAACAACGCTTGTGACAAGAGCAATTTCTTCTTCATGGGTCCAGGATGCCATAGCGGTGTTGGTTTCGTGGGTAGCCGGTTCAAGAGAAGTGGGTAGCCGGTGGGGTTTCGGTTCGTGGGATGGGGGGACAGTGGGTTGGGGGTTACAAATATATAGATGTTGTTGGGAGACCGGGGTGGCGGTTTGGTGGTATGGAGGGACCGTTTGAGTTTTTAAATTCAAAATTTGAAATGGCCGCCTGACGTGGCGGGGTGAGCAAATGAGATTCCGCCAGCTCGCTTGGCCATACCGCCCCACGTCCGGCTTGAAAGCCAAGCCCCAAGGGGCCACGCCCCAACCCAAGCCCCATACCCCATGGCCTAAACCTATTAGTCTTTAGGTTTTAGGAGGTGGGGTTGGGCTTTTTTAGGTTTTTGAGCGGTGGGAGGTTTAGGTTTTTGGGGAGGTATATAGTTGTTTTTTTTTTTTTTTTTTTTTTTTTTTTTTTTTGTGAGGAGGGGGGTGTTTAGGTTTTTGGGTGGCGATAGGGTGGATTTATTTTGTTGTTTTCACATTCGTTCTCGTGGTTCTCCCAATAAAGGGGGGTGTTTAGGTTTTTGTTGTGTCCCTTTTACCTTTGACACATTTGGCTCCCTAGCGCCAGAAGCTATCCAATTCCTGACCAGGGTCCAACGGGTCATCCACAACAATTGCCCAGCCTCAGAGGGACAAGGTTTTGTCTTTGGTAGATTAGGGTTTGCAATTCAGAAAGGGGTGACGGCGCAACTTGTTGCCCGTCTACCTTTTGTTTTGATGTAACTTGACAAATATAAATGAAATTTCATCATTTTGAACTAAAAAAAAATTAAAAACCTAAAGAAAAAGAAACTAAAAAGGAAAAATATAATTCACGGTGTATAAAAAGAACAAAACAAATCTAAAGGTAAGCTTAAGGTAGAAAAAAACTAATAAAAGAGTAAACAGGAGCGATAAGAGGGGGCCAAGACTTGAACCCGGTTATATCACGAGTAAGGACAACTAGCTTACCACCGGTCTTTTTAGCTTACTACCGGGGAGTCATACATTTAACATATTAAATATAGAGTTGGTTATTTATACATCCCCTATTTTATTTGCACATCCCTTGAACCCTATAGGAAGCGTATAGGGCAGTATGATTTCTTTGGGTCCAAGCGTATTAAGCAATACACTTCATATATGTGTACTTGAAGTACAAACTTTTCAGAAGTTGGTATTAGGGGACCAGAGGAATCATATAGGGCCATACGCTTCCTTGAGGATTTTTTTTTCAAAAGACCAGGGGAATCATATAGGGCCATACGCAGAGCCGTTCCAACGTTTTTAGAGACCCTAAGCGAACTATGAAGTGGGGGCCTTAATTTCACCCATAAACTCTCCTCAAATCCCGACGGACCCGCCACCATTGGTGATTACGGTTACTTTTTTCGTCTAGTAATAGCGGATAGCCTAGAAATTGAAAGCAGGTTGTGATGGGAAGTAGGAACGATGTTTGCGGCCCCTATTTTAGGGGCTTTAGGCCGTTGAACAATGATGTTAGGTCGATGGTTGCTGTTGTGTTATAATAGCTAGAAATTAATGCGAAATGGGCTTTGAAACTAGGCCTTTTTCTTTTGCTAAACAACATTTATTTTGGTCTCCTTTAATGAAAAACTAGTTTAGTTTTGAAATAAAGGTATTTATTTAGGCCTAATGCATATACTATATATAAAAACTTTCTAAAAACTTAGAGGCCCTTATTTTTTGGTGGCCCTAGGCCCGTGCCTAAGTTAGCAAGCTTATGAAACCGGCCCTGACCATACGTTTTCTAGAGGATTTTGTTTTTTTTGCAAGAATAGCATATTGTTGTTAGTATCTTTTTAACTTTTTTTTAATTAATTAAGTTGTTTTTTTTTTTTTGTTATAAAATGATGTTAGTTTTTTTGTTATAAATTTTATAAAAGACGCAGTGAAATTAAGCAATCCAAACAAATTAAACATATCTAAATTAAACAAATATTACAAATACTTAAAATTAAATCCAATTGTTCGTACAGTACTATATCATATGATAATAAAAACCACTATCATCAATACTCGTCAGACTCTGCGAGTTCCTCCTCCGTAAAGTTCGGGCCACGCCTAGTAGAGGGTGACGGGCTGTGTCGTGTATAGGACGTGCCTGGAGCCTATAAAAAATTTAAACAAAATACCCATTACATAACATTAAATTGCTCATCGATAAATGAAATAAAAATAAGATAACATATCGGCATGGACGGGATGGGTTGGGTAAAGGATGACATGGACGGGTCGGGCTGCTTCGTAAAGAACAGACCCTTGTCCAGATAAACTCGTGGTGGTGGACGGGGTGGGATGTTACCCATATACTTATACATTTCACCCATGCCAGTCATCAGCCACCCCATCTCATCATACTACCACGATGCTGCTTTTTTCCAACATTAGACAAAATAATCCACCAGACAGAGATGGAGGGCGCACAAACGACCAGTAAATAAACAATAGAGATAGAAAAGATCGGCCTTCGATTATTTGTTATTTATTGAAGGATTTTTTTTCTTATTTTAGTTTTCCAAAATAAATGTTATTCTTGTTATATGTATAAACGTTATTTGGACACATATTTATAATTTTGATTAGGGGACCAGGGAACCATATTGCCCTATATGTTTCCTATATATTGGGTCTAGGGGAATCATATTGCTCCAAACGCTTCCTATACTTTAGGTATAGGGGAACCATATTGCCCCATACGTTTTCTATTGGCCCACTTTTCAGACCTTTTCAGTTTTGAACTGCGTGCATGCCAGAGAATCTCTAGGTTCATTGTAACAATACTAACCGTATTGCCCAATACGCTTCTTATTGGTGTCGCATTTAATGCTTCAAACCCTATGAAAAGCGTATTGGGCTATACGGTTCTTATTGAGGGATGTACACAAATTCTAAGGGATGTGTAGATAGCATGACCCTTAAATATACTATAAAAAATCAATTTAACATGGAAAAATTAACCTTTTTAAATTATTTACAAGCTTTTTTTATTTTTTGAATTTATTTATAAAAAAGGCTTCTACATGTATTTATATGTAAAAGCTTCAAATTTCTCGAACCCTGGTATCTCAATATATATATATATATAGTGTGAGAGTAAACGGGGAACCTTAAAAATTAAGAAACCAAGGAATCATTCATTTAACAAGGAAAAAATTAACTTTTTAAAATATATCATAAATATATCCTATTCTGTCTTAATTTTTTATAAAAATCAGATAGAAAGTTCAGTTAGTTAGTCTGATCCTAACACATTTTGGCGCATGCTTAAAAACTAATTGATCTCAACACATTTTTGCCATTTATTGACCCCGTTCAAGCTATGGGTTATAAATGGTTAAGCCCGATGACAATCCGAATATCATGTGAAACACATAAGCTGAAAATGATTCGTTTAAAACCTTGAAAGAATTTATGATATGTGTTTTAAAAAATATTAATACTCCGAATTACACGTTTTTAACAAAAATACAAATGTGTATAAAACAATTACATTTAAACTATAAACTTGATCATCATTTTGTTAATTCTAAATTAAAGTTTGGCATTTAATTAATACCAAAGTAATCTAAATTATGATCGTCCCTTTAAGTCATTTAGTTTTGTGATATTGGATTTTAATAAACCCAACTTTTATCAATTGGCCTATTACATATTCAACTTTTGAATTGTACTACATCACTCTCAACTTTAAACTTATTGGCCAATAGCACTCTTATACTAACTCAACGCTAACCCAGTTTGCTAATATTGGCTGCCAGGTCACTATACAAGTGTCACGTCAGCTGCCACATCATCAAAAAAGTCAAGTCGGATGCCATATCAGTTGCCACATTACTAAAAAAAGTCAAGTCAGATGCCACGTCAGCTGCCACATCATCAAAAAATTCCACATCAGATGCCACGTCACCACACATGTGCATCAGCAAAAAACTAACTAGGTTAGAGTTCAGTTAGTTTGGGAGTGTTATCAGCCAATAAGTTGAAAGTTGGGAGTGGTGTGATAGAAATCGAAAGTTGAAAGTGCTATCAGTCAATCGGTGAAAGTTGAGTTTATTTAAATTCAATATCTCTTTAGTTTTATATAATAAGATATATAATTGTCAAGCTACAAACCAGACATATTAACGCGAACCTAACTCTATCATTTAAACGTGTTCACAGATTAACCTGAGACTAACATATACATATTTGAACTAGATAAAAGCTCGCTAATTTCAAGTTATGTTCATGTCATATAAAAAATTCACACTCTTCAAACCACATTTTTTTTTCTCTTGCTTGAATATTTATCAAAAAGTTATTATTTTCTATTCTCAATAATTAAGACACATATTTAAAGTTTTTGGATTCAATCCTCACAAATAACAAGATTAAAGAAATTCGACGTTCTAAATAAACAATACCTTACTACATAGCAAGTTTCATGATTCGCAAAGCAGTTAGACAAAAAAAAACCATTAGATAATTTTCTGTTTAGCGTTAAAGCAATGTTTTATAAAAGGAAAATTCTATGGTTTTATTAAAAATCGGATTAAGTAATTAAATAATATTTACAAGGATATTAAAAAGAAATGGAAAAAGAGCAATAGTACTAGATTGATGGTGTGTAAAGATACAAGTCATAAGTTTTTGAGGATGACATGTCCTATCATACTAATCAACATTGCACTAGAATTTATATAAATATGCTTAATTAATCATTATCAATTAAGCATCCCATGTTCTCATGGGAATAACCGAATAATACTATACATCATTAACGAATTTGATTAAGAGTGTTTTATGTCCATAATTGATTTAGAGTGTTTTATGTCCATAATAATACATGCTTAGATTAATATAATCATTTGACTTATTTTTCTAATTAAAATGATAATGTGTATTTATGCATGACAAACACACACGTATATATAGGGATCGATAATGCTATATGGGTGCCCGTTCAAGTGATCATGATTTCTTCTTTATATGGGTACCAAATGTTTGAATGACCTCGTAAGTTTTCAAAAAATAACCACTATAAATAATTTATGCGGCTGAAGGGGTATGGTCCCAAAAAGTCGCGCAAACCTCGTAACAGGTTGCACGTGAGACCATACTCCTTAGCATAACAACTTGATAATAACAACCTCGCGCAGCTCACATCACATTATGACTTACCCCCGCGCGAGGAAGAGCACATAATAAAATCAGATAGCAACACTTAGCATAAAAACAATGGTATAAGTGAGCACACTAGCCCCGCGCGGGTTAGTTGCCATCAAACAAAGTCCTCGCCATAGGAAGACGCGCTGTTACCTACAGAGGTACACAGGGTACAAGTGGCAGTAAAAAGAGCCAATGAACGTTCAGCAGGCTCTGTTCAATCGTGCGCCACGATCTTCTGACGATAAGTACACAAGGACGCCTACATGGCACCAATCAAGAGACGGGGACAACTGTCCCACGATCTCCACTTGTCTGCTGATGACAGAAGGGACAACAAGGCCGACAACAATGACACGTGGCTCCAATCAAGGTGCGCCAGCACCGATGAGCATCTAGAAGCCACTAAGCAGTCGAGGCCAGCGAGGCAAAGAGCATATTCGTTGTTGTCCGTTTCTGGCCCAAGGCCCATCAGCCCACAACCTCTTACACCTCTCCGGCTATAAATAGAGACCTTCATTCCTCAGGTTATTCATTCTATTCTCTCGGCTCTTACTCTTATCTACTTAATTACTCTCAAAGCAGTCGCTTATTCTCACGCCGGAGCCCGGTTAAGAGGGAAACCCCCACATTCCCCTCTTAACGAGTAACGGTGTTCTGTTTTGCAGGTTGATTAACCAGTCGGAGCTCAAATACCTAAAAGAAGATTAACCACTATGATAGGAACATAAACCCACCTAATTAATACCTTAATTAGATCACTGTTTCTTCAGCGGCAAAAATAAAAGAAGATATATAGATGAAATGGTATACGTGTTGCTCCTTCTACAAGACCATATATATTTAGGATAGATCCTGTGCAAAGAGGAAAAACCATGTAATGATGTAAAGGTAGGAAACCTCTAGAATGTGACACCTAAACTTTAGGCTATGGTCATAATCGTCCATGCGTAATCATGTAGCGGTGTACGTAATCACACAATGTTACATAATTACGTAACGTTACGTAAAAACGTATAAATAATCATACAACGTTATAAGCGTTCAGAGAGTTAGGCATATTATGTAATCATGTAATGGTATGCAATAATTTAAGTTCTAAAATAAATTTAATTTAATCACGTAATCAAATAATATCACACTCAAATTAAAGACGATAATTTTTTCTATGGTATATTTGTTTTTTAAATATATTAATATATGAAAAAAATTATAAAGATTAAAAAAGTGGGAAAAGTTGTGTTTATGCTTAAAAGAAATCAACAATTCTGACCATATTCATTTTTTCCCCTTCATTCACTTTTATGCTACGTAACTTTAAGATTTAAGATAATTAATTAATTTCAACCATACAATTAGTAGATCAATCCTCCTTATTTTTTCCTTATCCTACGCACCCAAATCAGAAAAGGAAGAGGCTGGCACATGGTGTTATTACTTTGAAGATACAAACCCCTGGCTCAGATGATGACTTAATCCACACTAATACCATTCTAATAAATCAGTCATTGCTGCGTAACATGCATATCCCCCCCCCCCCCCTCCTTTCTCTATATAGGGGTTGGTTTAGGTATAAAAGGGTAAGAAACATGAAATTGAACGAACTCTGATTGAGTTCATTCTAGTGGTGTTGAAACTAGCTCGTTGAACCCTAACCCTTTAACCCTAAGGTAAAACCTAAGCTAAACACTATGATAAAACCATAAAACTTAAGGCTAAACCCTATGATAACCCTAAACCCTAAAGTTCAAATCTAAAGTTAAATCCTAATTCCTAAACCCTAAAGTTAAAATATAAAGTTAAGCCCTAAACCTAAAAGGTTCGATGAGACAGTTCCTAACGCTGCTAAAATGAGGTCAATCGAAATTCGTTTCACACGGTTTCTCGCGTTTTTTAGGTAAAGATCGTTTTGTATTTAATCTTATCTTTGTCTAAATATCTATATATATGGGTGTGTAGGTATATGTATATAGACAAGCACACGTAAATAAATTTGTAAGTATTGAAGAGCTCCAATCATATAATTTATTTGGCATTAAATATTAAGCAATCTGTGGAATAACAATCTCAAAAATGCGTTCGTGTCCACAACCTGCAAAAAGAAAATCTTTTTTCTCACATTAAAAACTATATATTATGAGCAATTCAAGAAGCTGTTAGATGTATGCATGACTACATGAGATGTACTTGATAAGCAAACATATAATGAACCACAGCTCACCTGATTGGTCTGATAGGCTTATGAAAGCTTCCATTACCAATCAATATTAAATGTAAAAATCTATTATAAACTAGTTTAATATATATTCTTACTATATATCAATATTAAATGTAAAAATCTATTATAAACTTGTTTAATATATATTCTTACCATATCTTATTCTAGCTATGAGACATTACATGTGTGCAGATTTTTGGTATGTATTGCAGTCATAAATCAAAATTGTTTCTTTGTAAAAGATTCCAGATAATGACTACATTAATAAATTGCTATTTTGGGATTGCGTTTTGAACCTGATTATTTGATTATTGTGTTTTGAAGTCGCAAAAAATCTATTTTGAGTGTTCGGTAAAAAATTAATAAAAAGTGATTTATTACGTTTTGTAGAGTTCAAAACGTGATAATCCATAAGTAGGTCACCCCTTGCTGCAGGAAAACGTGATAATCCAAAAACTGATTTTTTACGTTTTCACTTATTTATTTTTTTAAAATATATATATACTTGCCAAACACTCAAATAGTTGATTATCTGATTGTTGTGATATCAAACAACATAATCAAATCCAAACAATGTTGATTATCTGATTATTGTGATATCAAACAACATAATCAAATCCAAACACTATCTTTCTGCAGCACGTTTTGTTACAGCTAATTATCTGATTCTGATTATTCAAAACGCATAATCTATTTTCAAAACTCAACCCCAAACACCCCCTAAATACTAAAACTTTAAAAATATAGATTAATAAATTGCTATATTAAATACTAAAACTTTAATGTGCAGATTTTTGGTATGTATTGCAGTCATAAATCAAAATTGTTTCTTTGTAAAAGATTCCAGATAATGACTAGATTAATAAATTGCTATTAAATACTAAAACTTTAAAAATATAGATTAATAAATTGCTATTAAATACTAAAACTTTAAAAATATGAATGAAGATGGAAGTGACATTAGATTTTTTTTTAATTCACTGTTAAAACAATGAAGCTATGCCCTTCCAAATTTAATTCGATTTTCGGGTACTTGGAGTCGTCTCGACTACCCAGCAAATTTCTAGTCTTCTCGATGTGTGGTAAAACCGAGGGAACAGTATTTCCGTGTTCCCGGACGATTTCCCACGACTGACTTTCCCATTCACCCCAGACGATTTGGGTGATTTCCCCTTACACCTCATCACTCACCACCTCCACGTCATCCTCAAATTTCCCCATTCCGCAATCCACTTTGAGCAGCCATATGAAGATAAAAACGCAATAGATAATATCTTTACAACCAAAAGGCTTGTAGCATAGTAGTCCCAAGTTGTGAGGGAAAAGTTTCATTTCCTATGAGGTTGAAGGTATGTTCTAGTCACAAAGTTTGACAAAATGCGTAGATTTAGAAGCAAGATTAGTGTATGTATAAGTTAGTCATTATATATAATAAGTTTAAAATTTATCGAAATGGGTTCGAGTAGTAAGCAATCCTACTTGATTGAGGACTGTCCAAAAAGCTAGTGGCTCAGAGCTTGCTCGGAAAAAGCTCGCTCGATATGGCTCGGTTTGAAACTAAGCCGAGCCGGCTCTGCTTGGTCAGAAAGTGAGCCATATCGAGCTCGGTTTGGCTCTATCATTAGCTCAACTCAGTTTGGCTTGGATTATTTTAATTTTTATATATTCTATTTATGCATAAATATAATATAATATATAATTAAAAAAAACTAGTTATTATTTGTGGGTATTTAGGTGTGCACTTGAAAATCTATGGCATATTTAGTGTTGATTAAGATACTAATAAACCATACCGTATTTCGTTGAGATTTGAAACATATTATGTATTTGCTTGAACTTGATCTTGAATATGTTCATTTCAACTATTAAATGATATTTTAGACAACTCAACTTTGAAAGTTATGTATTAACTCTTTTTTAAATCCGAGCCAAACCAAGCCGAGCTTGAGCTTAGATATTCAGCTTGGTTTTATTTAAATCCGAGCCAAACCAAGCCCAGCTTGAGCTTAGATATTCAGCTCGGTTTTATATATAAGCCGGGCCTAGCTGACTCAGTTTATAATTGAACTGAACCCGAGCTTGCCCTAGCTGGGCTCGGTTCGGCTCATGAATGGCGCAACTTTGATTTGTGTCACAATAACTTTTTCGTAAGTCTCAATCTCAATTCAAAACTCAAACCTACCAAAAATGCATCAAACAAAACCTTTACAAAAGTAGGTTTTTGTGTAGATGAACCAAGTGGATTTATATCATCAACAAATTTATTAAAAAAAATCAGTTTCAAATATATAAGACACTAATACGTAATAATCTATTAGATATCATGTTATAATAAGTTAATCCGGTTTATAAAACTTGGTTAAGTCTGTTCTCTTACTTAATTCACACATCTCGTCTTCAAGTATGGTAAAATGATTTTTTCAATATGATATCGACACATGTCATCGATTGTATGTGTAGCAAATTAATCTTCATCTGTTATCTACTAGGTTGTAGGGTATGAGGCGCTATCACCCATCCATCTTAGCAACTTTATTGAGAAAGGGAAAGAAGGGGCTCCATCTATACCATGCTAGTTATTGAGAAAGGGCAACACAACCTCCTAGTTGAAGTGGCGCATACGTGGCGCAAACATGGCACAGTGGAGCCCGAGCCCCTCTCCATAACCTGCAGCCTTAGCAAAGTGTCGACCAAGAGTGTGTGCGAGAAAATTGACTTATAGGAATGAAAAAACCTACTTCCCATGCGAATTGAAAATCAAAATTGAGGTACAATTTTCCTACAACAGCCTAATATTTCATATCTTAGTTAGGAGAATGAAAGTGGGTTTAGAAGCTTAGGGTGTCCGGAGTGGGGGCGGCAAACCCACCCGGCACCGATCGGCAACCATTGCCAGCAACTTTGCCGCCTGAGTTTTACCGAAAATGGGGATGAGTTCGGTGAGGGAACACCGATGCGAGGAGAGGGAAGGTATGAGAGAGAGGGTAGTGTGGGGTGGGGTCCATTCCAATCTCAATCAATCACACCTTTTTCTTTTTTTTTTTAAATAGTTTACCACTTCACCAAGTGTCTAAACCATTGCCAACATTTTGAGCATAATTTACCACTTTGACATAACACACTCTCATTGATTGATTTTTTAGTTTGTCACTCTTAAGTGTTTAACCACTCCTTACACCTATATAGCCAAAAGAAGAGTGTAATCAAAGTACAAGAACAAGTACCTTCATGTTTACTTTCAACCACACTCTACGTTTGGATCCTGAATTTTCTTTTGTAATTTATTAGTAGATAAAATTCACTTTATTCTTTTAAATCACTCAATAATAATTATTGATTGATTTTATTTGTAATTCAAACTAGCAGAGACATGGAAACCATGTGGATGTACATATACCCACGAACAAAATTTTGGTTTAAGTTTTGTTTTGTAAGAGAAAATCATTATCTGTATACCATTATATCAAATCTTTCTTTTATTGTATGCGTAACGACGGTTTATATAATGATTTCCAAATTATAATGACTTGACTAGTCAAGATCCAGCAATCTTTATCTAACCCAATGAGTAATTAAAAAAGCGTGAAAATATCTCCCCCTTTTTCTGATAATAATATTTGTTTTTTCGGTTGTTAATTTCTTGTATAACTTATGGTGTTAATAGTTAAGATAACATGCATTGCTATGGGTGGACCATATGGTGTTAAAAAGATGAACCGTCGGATCGTTTTGTAAACAAGACTTTTAGCGACGACATTTTTGCATGTCGCCGCTAAAAGTGTCGCCCCTAATACCGTTATTTCTTGTAGTGCATGTGGATGTACCTATCCCACCAACGCGTCATTATTTTAACCAAAATAAATGATATTTGACAACGGTACATTACGGGTGTACATTTCTAACTGAACCAAATCAGTAACGTGGTTTTGATTTCAAAAAGAAGCAACAAATGTTTGTTGAATATTATTAAAAGAAAAACTTATATATTGTTATTTACCATAATAATGTCTTGTGTCAATTTAGATTACAAGTGACAACCTTCGGATTGATGAGAGGCGTTGGCATGCAGCTTTCAGTGCCACCATTTTTGGTCGTTTAAGTATCATGAAGATGGTACAAAGGGAGTCTAATAGTCTTTGTAGGGACCATGTAGTCCAGTTAGGATGATTAATTGACTAGCTAGAATGAAGGATTGATGTTTAAACAAAGAAAGTCTATATGCTATCATTTCAACATAATATATTGTTGATAGCTTATTATGACCATTAGGGGATACGGAGTGGGGGTCGGCAAACCCACTTCCCCGATTTTGTTTCAAGTGGCAAACCAATGCCAATAAACTTTGCCGATCAAAGTTTCACCATTTCGGTGATGCTTTACCGATGCGGGAAAGGAGAAAGGAAAGAGAGAGGGGGGGGTGTGGGGTGGGGTCCATTCCAATCTCAACCAATCACACATTTTTCCTTTTTTTTTAAAAATAGTTTACCACTTCACCAAGTGTTTAAACCATTGCCAACATTTTTCACCAAAGTTTAAACACTTTTGCCTAATTGACATGGCGCGCTCTCATTGGTCGGTTTTTTGGTTTGCCACTTTAAAGTGTTTAACCACCCCTTATACCCTTAGTAAATAAAGTATTCGTTGAAAATAGGTTTTCATTAAACCTCAGTCACTTGTATTTGTATACAATATGGTCTCTAAGAGCATTCACATCCATGGAATCAAATTGTGTGTGTTGTGTTTTTAAAATATAAAAAAGTATAAAAAGTGGTTGTGAGTGGAGGAGAGAGAAAATGTTACTGTTCATCTGTATATTTGGGGGGACACTGTTCACCCTCTATAATTTTTTAATATATTTTGAAAGTGGTTAGTGAGTGGAGGAGAGGGAAAAAGTAATGATAAAGGTATAAAAATATTATTTAATTGAAAATGAGAGAGAAAATGTAGTGTTTTTTAGTGTAATTTAAGGTGAAAATATAATGGGATGGATGTGAATGCTCTAAGAACATTTTTTAAGGGTAACATTTTTTTTTCTTATTACAAAAATAGGTATTTGCTACGATTAAATCCGTAGCTAACACTCATTTTGTTATGGATTTAGTCCGTAGCTATAAGTCTCGTTGCTAATTATTGCTACGAACTTAGCTACGGAAAGTATATTTGCGATGGGTTTAGCTACAAAAAGTGATGTTATTTTAGCTACTGATTCGCTACGAAAAATGTTTGCTATGGAATTTCGCTATGGATTTTAGCTACGAAACTTTGCTATCATTTTTTTTTGCTATGCAGTTTGCTACAGATTATTAGCTACGGAGGTTTTTTTTTTTTTTTTTTTTTTTTTGCTATGGATGTTAGCTACGATTTGGCTACAATAGTTTGCTAGGGTCGGGATTTAGAGAAAACGGTAGAAAGTGTGAGAACGGTGAGAACGCTTATCGATCGTCGATCAAAACAATCTATGGACTAGATTGGCGCGGTGACATTTTCGAAAATAACATCAATTTTATTACGTGGACGCGCTTCACTAAGGGTAAAAGCGTATTTTGACTACTCCAAACAAAACGCCTCATGAAAATAAAACGCCAAAACAAAAATCACACAGTATACTGCTAAAAACGCCATTAGATATAAAATACCAAACTTAATTATAGTAAAATCTCGCCAAAAAAATCCTATATATACAACAACTCAGACCTTCAATTAAAAAACACAAACAAAAACCCCAAACGCCATATCTATTATATATAATAAATGTGTTGTTTTTTGCTGATGTGTCAAGCTATTAGCCCCTCTAAATTGTGCATTTTGGCGGGAAAACACTGGATCCTTTTTTTTGACAATGAAGCCCCGAATGGAGCTATTTTACCCCTTTTTTTACCCGTGTATATAAGGCATCTAAAATCCTAAATTTCTCTACACCCTCATTCTTCTCCTTTGCCGCTTCATTCTTCAATCCCTAAATTCACATCTCAGCTACTGTAGATCACATTGCCTCTTCTTTTTTATTTTCTTTCTCACGAAGGCGTGTTTCACACATATCCTCGGACGCTCCATCTTTCCCTCGGATCATCTATGTTCGATCATATTTTTTTCACAAACCCTAACACAAAACGATTCGCCGTCTCCATCGATTGAACCTTATCACTTCATAAACCTTAATCCTACACAACCATTTCATCT
This sequence comes from Helianthus annuus, assembly GCF_002127325.2. Lineage (NCBI taxonomy): Eukaryota > Viridiplantae > Streptophyta > Magnoliopsida > Asterales > Asteraceae > Helianthus > Helianthus annuus. The sequence goes on along the minus strand of NC_035444.2, from coordinate 36,644,106 downwards.
ATTACGAAACCCTAATGGCCATCTCAAACATAATTAAAGCAACCAATTGATAGTTCTTTTGATTAAAGATTTGTTGATTATCGCAACTTCATAAGGGTTAAATTAAGGTATATTCAACAACTTTTACAGATCTGTAAACTCCACAGAGAAGATGGATTTTGAGTTGAGAAGAGCGAGAGAGAAATTGGAGAAAGAATAAAAGGATCGAAAAGAAAAGGCCAAATTACGATTGGAAAGAGAGAGAAAAACCAAATTAGAAGCTAATCCCCACCGTGAAGCCATTGAATCTGCTCAGAGATCTCGTAGAATCCATGCAATGGAAGCACAAATCTATATATATATATATATATATATATATATATATATAAACATGATAAATAAGGGCTTATGTGTCATGTTATGAGGGCTTAGAAAATGAGGTGGCATCACCATAGGGCTTCTTGAAATTGGTTTTGGCTCCAAAAAGTTTCATCTCTTTTTTATCGTTTGGACACGTGATCCGGTTGAATTCGGGTCATCCGTTGCCTTGAATTGGATCTGTATAAAAGGCAATACCTCAGAACATTTTCTCTCTGTAAACCCTAAACTACATCGCCGCTTTCATTCTTTTCATATCTCTGTGTTTTCTCCTCTCCATTGAAGCCGCTTCGATTCTTTGAGGTGTGTTTAAGGTTTCCATTTCATAATCTTTTGCCTTTCTTGACTTACAGATTTGCTATTTTTTCACATAGAATTGAATCAGAGAGAAGCAATGCAAAATAAGGGTTTTATTTGCCAGCTTCCTTAACAAACCCTAACACGCCCCCATCTTTGCAATCTCTCCATCTATCATCTTCGCCATTTCTTGCTGTGCTCGATCGAATCTGATTTAAGTGATTTTTGTTATTTGTTATTGTAACGTTTTGTGAATTGAATTGTTTGTACAAATTTGTAAATGAATGAAGTAATAAGTTATTGGAGTTGTTGACTTGCTGTGCTGATTCAGTGTGATTTCGTTTGCACAAGCATTGTACGCCAACTGTTCGATGATATGTTTTTGAGAGTTTTGCATTTGGGTTTTGCTCTAAGGTCTAGGAGGGTTATGCAGTTAATTATTTACAACTTTCTAGATAAAAATCATAAAGTTATTTTGGTGTTTTATGCAGCTTTTTGGGGTAATCATGTTTTTGACAGCAAGATCAGAGGCTTCTGCAACTGGTACAGTTAGAACTGCACATAACCCCCCTTGAGCCTCTTCTCATACCGCTAATTTTAGGTATGCTCATTTTCTTGATTTCGTTTTAGTTGTCTCATTATTCAATTGTTAATGATTATTGAGAATTTAGGAGAAAATTGCCTAAAAGTGAATGAAATTGCCTATAGGTGTTGTTGATTGAGGCTTTATGAGGGTGAATTAGTGAAATAGCTACACCTGGTGTTGATCTATGTATTATGTTGATGTTGATTTAGCTATTTTTGGTAAACTCCTCTCTCTCTCACTCTGGCGATTCTAGATCTGGATCTAGGGTTCTTCTACATCATTGGTTTCATTTGATTTTGTAGTGAATATTGTTATCATGCTCATTCCTTTTGAAGGACTTCCGATCTGATCTTTGTTACAGGCCTACAATCGCATGGACAAGAGGCGAAGAGGCGTCGATTTTCTCATAATCGAGAGAAGGAAGAAGGGCAGCGATGAACTGGGTTCTGATAGGAGTTTCAAGGGTAAGTTTTTGATTTTTCTTTTGCTTATCATTCGAACAAAGCCCTAATTCGCGGCTGGTGTCAGCATTGGTACCCTAATTCTCTTCTTTGATTTGTACATAAATGGACTGACTCTAAAAGTTTCTTTTCATTTGGATTGAAAATGTTGTTACTAATTCTTTACGTTTGGTTAGTGTACAGGTTGGTGGAAGTAATTCAACAGGTCAGAGTGGTGGTCTTTGCGTGGGTGGGGGCTGAATCTTGGGTTTTGGACTGGTTGTGTCTTGGTGTGGGTGTGTTTTGGTGTCTAGCTGGTTCACCACTTGGGGAGTGGCTTCTGTGTAGTGTGTGTTTGGGTGCAACCTTCTGGGTGGGTGCTGAAAATAAGGATATAAGGAATCAGACACCGGTCTAATTCAATCATAAATCATAGAATCATTTTAGATAGGGATTAAGGATATAAGGAATCAGACACCGGTCTAATTCAATCATAGAATCAGTTTAGTTAACTCTACATAAGTACATATATATTTAGTTTAGAAATTTGGATTGTGCTTGATGTGCTATACTATTGACAGCCAGTCTTCGACAATTCTTGAACCGACTTTTCAAATGGATCAGCTGCATGACCCTGCAGATTTTTTGCAGCCTATGAGAAGTTCGAAAGTAAACTACTCTTCTCTAATCTTTGTGATTCAATGTTATTTGATGTTAGATAGTGTGACACTGTTACACCACGAATCTATACCATTTTAAAATTAATTTCCAGACACACGTAAAGAATTGAAGAAACAGAGAGGTGAAGACCCAAATGAGCCCCAAATTCCCACTACTGCTAGGCAACGTCGACCTGAAATGCCACGGTACTATTGCAAATTTGCAATACCGAGATTACTTTTTTATTTTACTGAATTGTGTTCTTTTTAAATTCTAATGGTGTAAAGTTAATTTCATACTTCAAGAGAAGAACGAGTTATCAGCATCATGTCTACTCCAGTCAGCCTGAAAATGATGTGTTATCTTCTCAAGAAGCACTGCAAGATACTGTTAACATAGTCAAGCATGCTATGGAGATCATTCATCTTCTAACAGGTACAGTATTACATCTTTACTCATGTTTCTGTTATAACACGTTTGCAGTTTGCCATGCTAAACAAGAGTTTTTATTAACAGGCCAAATGGGTTTGTGACAAAACGGGTTCTTTCTGGTACCACTTAGTTCAAACATACTTAAAACAAAAGGTCGGTGGGACCAAAATACAAACAGCCCTTCAAGTTTTTTCGAAAACGAACAGGGTTAAATATAATGCGTTTTGACATTTTAGTATGTGTGTCGTTATAAATTCACGTTTCAACGTAAACAATATAAATTCATGTTTCGACATAAGATTTTTCCAGAAACGAGTCGGGTTCTTCAAACAGGTGCATGCGAGTGTGCGTTTAGGAATGTGAAGACTGTTGCTGAGCGTCTAGCTAATAAGCTTATCAATGCTGGCAAGGGTTCTTCAAACAGGTGCCTTTTTTTTTTAAATAAATTTACGTGTTTTATTGTTTTGTGGTTAGATTTATTTTTGGTTTTTCTTTTTTTTTTTTTTTGCTGATTTGGTGTTGGCTTGATTTGTTGTTTATATAGCTATGCTATTAAAGAATGATGAGATTGAGAGGGTTGGCAAGGCTAATCGTTAAAGACGAAGATTTGATGTCAGGGTATTCGGTTTTGGTTGTTTTGTTTTGGTGTTTTAATGGAAAGTAGTTTATTATCAAACCTTTTGGCTGTTTGTTATGGATTTGTTTTTTTATGAAAAATAATTAAAGAAATCGTATATGCCTTATTATTTCATAAATTTGGACCTTTCATATTGTTGGACAGATGACTCATTACTCATTTATTATATCATGAAAACTCACCATATTGTACCATCTCATATCTAGGACATGAGGCAACAAGCCAATGTATTTTTCCTGCATCGGGTCACATTTAGGATTCACATATGAAGGTGCATGCAAAGAAAGCATAAAGTGGTTTCGGGTTATTGTAAGATGCTTAAGTGTCTAACTACACCATGACGTCTGTGTCTTTGCTCAACAAGTTAGTTGTTAACAAACATTGCAAGGCTCTACAACTCCAATCGACACCTTTCGGGACAGAAAGAGTGCGGCAATCTTTCATGCTCAATGGACGAGTGTTCCAAACTCTTCTACGAATTTGCAAAAAGCGTCTGTATCAACTTCAGTTACAAAACTACTGCGTGGATATAATCCAGACGTCAAGGCACTGGACCATTCGATTGGTCTGTTGTCCACCGTAGACACTAAACGTTCGAACTTGACGGGCTCTCTGAAAGAGTACCCGTGGATGATGACCAATACTGGGAGGGCCCACCTGTGTATCATGTTAGGCGGCCCATAGATGTTATATCTTTAGAAGGATGGGGTGCCATGTGGAGGGGTATACGATCAGGGTTAGTTCGTGATTGTATATTTGGTGGTGTGTTTTTTTTCCAGCTGGCAATTCACCGCGCGATGCTCGACTGGAAAGCTGTTGGGATGGACCCCATACCAAGGTCTGTTTACGTATTTAACATTGTCTTACAAAGAATTATTAAATTTTCCTACCCGGGTGTCTACCCGGGTGATAACCTAGTTAAGGTATATTTTGATTGATTGGTTGATTGTCAATCGAGGTTTGTTGATTATCGCAACTTCATAAGGATTAAAATATCTACTTATTTGCAGATCGATAATGTTAGGCTTCATCCAGATGGATCTTTAGTCATTATTCAGGATCACTCACCGTCGCCAGGCTCCGTCGGTTTCAACCCCGTCTTTATTGTGTTTGGTAACGGTGGTCCAAGTTCAGTGTATGCCATCAATACTCTTAGTTTTTCATTTTGATTGCGTGCTTATACTTTATACGATTGATTTTTATAGGTTGGAAGGTGTGTGGAATTTGGCAAACCGATGTCAATTCTTGCATTGTGGCTGAACGAATTAGTAGAAGGCAACAAGTTTGTATTTTCTTGTGGCAATAATTGTGCTGTTGATTGTATTTATTTTTTGTTATTTGAAAATGGTTTGGTAAAGTGGTGGCCAACAAGATATTAAAAGTTTGTTTATTTTAGTTGCCCCATTTCGGTTCTGTGATCTAATTGGAATTGGTTTTGTAATGGGTAAAAATGGTTTTTAGTTGAACATGGTAATTACTAATTTGGTATTGGCTGAGAAAATGGATTGAGTTGGGTCAAAATCTTTCTATGAAAAAGTTATATGTTAAATTTAAGATCATTATTTGTCAGAGATGAGTATAATTAGTAGTTTTGGATGTAAAATGGCTAAGGGATCCCAAATGGCTTATTAGTTTAAGTTGGATTAAATATATAGTTTTGTATCTTTTTGAGCATTTGAGCGTTAGGATTCATGTTAATTGACATCTGTTCCCATTATGATCGATTTCAATTATGAGAATTAATTCTTTTGTTCTATGTAGGTTGAGCTCTTAATCCCCCAGTTGCAGTTTCTTTGATGATCAAGGTGGAGTTAACTACATCGGTATCTACTTATTTTTTGTTTACCGTCGAATTGTTTGATGAAGCTTAACACATATTACAAAATCAATGTTTTTAATGTGGTATGGCATTTCGTCAAGAGGCAATGCTATTATTCCTTGGTACTAAAGGATATCGTGCCTTACAACCAAATTCATCTGATATGTTCTCTTTTTATTTTTATTTCGTTTTTTTTCATCAAATACTAATATTATTCAATCTTCATTATCTAATTACATTTGTGTTGCTGCAAATGTTTTCTTTCATAGGACCTGTGTGAGCTGGAACATATGGATTGATAGTACTACTGTGCAGGAACATATGGAGCTAGAGAAACGGTACCGGGAACTTACGGATTTGTTGGTAAGTTAACAGTTGTAGTCTCCTGGTGATGAATATTGGCTTTAAAAATGATGACATGCTTTGACAATATGCACAGTTAGAGGTAATGACAAGCGAAAAGGCGGCAGCGGAGTTCCAATTAGAAAAGGATATGAAGCGTATTAAAGAAGCTCAGGTTCATTATTGTTTCTATTCATTGCGTATACTTTTATATATGTGAAGGTGAATATGATGGGTGGGTCAGGCGACAGTCGATTGGGTAACATGTCAAAAAAGATTTGATTCAAAACGAGTTGAAACAAAGCACTTTTAGCACAACACGTGCCGGATTGGCCCCTGAAACACTCTGTTCTCCGTTTCAAGCTAATTAAAGTAATAAATGCTTTAATTATGACAATGAAATACTAACGATTTAAGAGGTTGTATGTTTTTAAAGACTTTAAGAAACTTTGACCGGTTTACCAGGTAGAAGTAGAAAGAAGCAGAGTCCCTTGACGCGCATCAGCAAGTTGGGAACGGGAAGAAGACACCGACATGAAAGCCCTTGAGTATGTTGCTTTCCTCTTCCTTTTTTTATGAACATATTAAAATCATGCAACAGGCTATTAAAGTGAGTTTTACATTTTACTTACAATACCATTGATTAAATTGTTGGTTATTAGGATTAACATACATGTATCGTTTTTCATAGGGAGTTGTAGAGGAATTTGGTATACCAAAAATCGAGGATGCCAATCCGGTAGCACTTCAACCTTCTTGGCGATTCGGTAATGGAATGTTTGCAGTCGTTTTTGTTGTTTGGCCTTCTTATAACTTCTTTGAAGAGTCGTAAAGCACGGTCTTGGTGTTACGGGGCCGGTTAGTGTTTCACCATGTTTGTTTTACAGCCATGAATCTTTATTATGGGTATGGGTTTGATAATTGGGTGGAATGGGTATGTATTCAATTTTAATCTATTTATTTATTTTGTTCAGATTCAATGGGCTCAGAGACAGCTCATTTTGTCTACTTGATTTTGAAGGTATTAGTTGTAATCTATCTAGATGTTGGTTGATGACTCACTAATTCCACGATTTTATATTCATTAGAGGTTTGTTATATACTTGCATAATGTAGATAAATGTGTCTGTTTTTCAAGTTCCAACTAATTCATTTAGCTATCCAGGTTCTTGGTTTTGTGGATTAACTGTAAAAGTTTATGCTGCATACAAACAACACAAAGTTGAAACTAAAGTAACTGTTTAGTTCTTTCTATTTATTATATAATGATCTCTTTTATTTATATGTGGGGTTAAAGGATTAAACCTAACCGAAATGATTGAAAATGAAACTATTAAACGTGGAAAGTGAACGAATGGTGTTGAGATGACAGAAGAAGAAGCGCATTAGCCAAGCAGCAGAGACTATTTGCTAAGATGGTTGAACATATCCCATTTTAAACTATAAAATTAGGTAAGATTTCTTATCTACCTCACTATCATGTACAAAGTCTATTTGGGTTATTTTACTACTACATGTTTGAATTTCAATGTGGTTTGTACTGTTAGTTTATATTTATATGCTTGCTTATTACTAAGAGTCAGTCAAAGACAATCCTTCATCTTATTTGTTAGGCATGTTGCAGCAAATGGGTCATGCAGAATATACAGTTAAAAAGGGAACGAGTCTAATGGCTTGATTGGGTCAAAAGTTGTCTAGAGTCCTAAATTGATATACTCAAAACATTATATTAATATGGTAAAAATATTGGTTTTGGGTTTTGTTTATAGTCACATGGAACGTGATACGAAAATCGGTACGCAATTCGGGCCTTTCTAAAAATCGGTACGTTGGGGGTAGGTTCAGTTGGGAACGCTAATTCGATACATGGTACGGTGTATCCTATCGCGTATCACTGTAGTCTGGTACAGATATCATATACATATAAAAAATATAAAATAGATCTTTCATTAAATTTTCAAAAACATAATCAAAATTCAAAACAAAAACTTCATAAAAGAAAATTCATAATCAAAACATAAATTTCATAAAACTCAATCTTACCGAAAGCCATTTGCTAATTGTTTACTGTTTTCTTTTTGTAATTGACTTAATTGAATTGAAATATTGTGTGCTAGATTGATTGTTACAGCAAGTATTTATAGTTAGGGTATTTATAGTTAACATTGCATGGGTAACAATTAAAGTGTGTTAATTGTAGTGTGACAAGTTAATGGCAGGAAAAAAATATTCACTTACCTCTGTTAATGAAAAGCGGGAAAAAGTTAATGGCTTTTCAAATTCCGGTACATGAATCTGGCCATAGCGAAACGCCGACCGCTACAAACGGAAACGTGTTTCGGATCGATTAAAAACGTGTATTTAACGATTGGAACACTATTATAGTACATAATCGGGAACGGTCCAATTTAGCAATCGGATACGCGTACAAGAGGTGATTGGGACAACTTTGTACCGCGATTCGGTACGACCGATCTGGTAGCGATACGTGGGTCTTTTATCGTTTCTTGTGACTATGATTTTGTTATAGTATTTAACATTATTTTTGTATATAAAAGTTGGATACAATGTGTTAGCCATAAGCTGACTTAGCATAGTTAAATTTTATTAAACCATTATTGGACTACCTAAATCAGACATTATATATATTACAAATATGCAGACTTTTTTTTTCTGTTGGGTAGTTTGGTCGATTTCGACAGTTTATGGACACTCCTAGGATGTACATGTTCAGCATTATGAGTATTTGACAAGTTCGGATTATTTAATGAAAGATGTCCCAGGTTACTCTTTTTGCAATAAACTTAATTCTCCATATTTTTTATTTTTGTCGGTGATTTATTAACAGGTATCACTTGTATCTTTAAGGAAAGATGTCCTGGGTTACCCTTTTATGACGGGTCAAATAAACTTTGGGTTGTGTTTTATCTCAAACGGGTCAAGTGAACTTTGAGTTTTTTTTTCCAAATGGGTCAGTAGGTTTGAAATTGCTACACTCTTGAAAAACTTGAGTTATTGTGGTGAGAACATTGTTTTTTTTATAAACATAACTACCATTTAAAGTATTTATTTATTAATTATGTGCCATTAATGCTATGTGTAGTTACTGTATGTTTTTTTTGTTGATTTTCAGCTTTGTTTTGAAGAAAAATACCCAGCTCAATCAAAGAGGTGGCAGGTCCGTCTTTCATTATTTATACCATACAACATGACTGTTAATGTGAATGAGGTCATTAGTGGTATGCTTTGGGGCAAACTCATCAGGATGATGACCACTATTATATAAAATATATGTATGTTTTATTGTATTTCTATATATATTTGATATTGTATATACACCCAAGTGATCATTATCTCAATCATAGGAGTAACACTAGGATTATATATATATATATCATAAGACTAGGGTTATATACCAAGTTCATTTATTCCTATATGAAACAAACGGGTTGTTTGTGTCAATTTTATAGCAAGTTCATATTTTTCTATCTGCAAATATTATTTAGTTGCACTAAGCCATTTTTTTGGACATTTAATAAAAGATGTGTAAGTTATAACACTTTCTTTTGAGATAAAAACATAACCCAAATCAACTTATACATTAATGAGATGGATCGAAAGTACTAATTACATATGCAGACACGTGGACTTGGGTCGAAGATTCTTCAAGGTTCGTTCTCGGTCAGTTCGACTATGAAAGTCTTGGGTCGAAGATTCTTCAAGGTTCGTTCTCGGTTAGTTCGACTATGAAAGTCTTGGAGAGAGCTCTGTACTATTTGCACGAGCAGGTGTATGGTGTATGACTGGTTGAATTGGGTCAAATTCATACCATTTTTTGTCAGTGTATTAGTGTGTTGTACATTTGTGTGAAGTGTACTGGCCTAACCTATCGATTCGAATTGTTTGACTCTTTGAACTGCCCGATCCTCCCATTTTATGACCTCTAGGATGATGTAAAGTTCAGTGAAATTTGTAGCGAAAGTAATTGATCTTGTAGTGTTTCATTGAAATTTTGCATTATTGTTTTTTCAGGCAACCATTTTTGAGGAATTGGAAAACCGTTTGAAGTGTAGGTTATGATCGGGGGTGGAGCCACACTCTATCATGTTTAAACGTATTTTTTTTTCAAAAAATAAAAAAACATATCATTTCTCAACACACGTATTCATAAAAAGATTTAAGGGTGTGTTGATGACTATTGAATCCGTATATTATTGTTGCTTTTGATTGTAATTTAAATTTTCCTACCCGGGGAATAACCTAGTTTAATATAAACCATTCGACTGATAAACGCTAGAAAACCCAAACATCAAATATATCGTTGTCAATAAAGTGTAGCTGTATGGTGTGGACAACATTGTCATTTATCTTTCTTAACTGAGGATTAACAATGTTATCCAACACCATACAACAACATTTTATTGATTTTAGCATGATCAAATTTACAGTTTTAAGATGGTTTATTTTGTGGCGTTCTTTTTCTCGGTAAAACGCCAAAAAAGATAACATTTTGGCTGAAAGGGTGTAAACTCAATAACATTTTGCTGCATGAGATGGACAAAAATTATAGAAAAAGAGGCTGATTTCATACGAAAGTCGAAACAACCAGTGAATATGCTTCAAAAGAAGAAAGAGACTGGTCAGTGAAGATTTGGAAGATCAATATTTATTTTGTTTAATTTTTCTTTTTCAGCTGATTGTTATTTAAAATAAACAACGTCATATCTAATAAAAACGCCAAAAAGGCAAATGTCTACACCTTTGGCGTTTATCAAACCATCCTAAAATTAATTTGGACAAGTATTATAAAAAAACTTTTTTTATGTATTCTTTTTTTTATTATTTTCCTTTTCAGTTGATTGTTGTATAATAAAAACGCCATATATAATAAAAACGCCAAAACAGCCAAAATGCTTGTTTAAACGAAATCATCCTGTTAAACGCCCCCCAAAACTCCCAAACTATAATAAAATTAGTTTGAAAAAGTATAATAAAAAACCCAAAAATAAAAAAACAAACTTGAAAATGTAACTAGAAACAGTAACTTCAAATCAGAAAAACTGAAGATAGGGGAAATTTATTATATTAGAATCTAAAACGTCAAACTTGAAATATGGGACGTGTTACAGACTTCAGAGATAAAGCTTTTCAAAAACAATAATTACAAACAGTAACTGAAAAGACGAATATTTTATTATAATAAGGCACCGCCTAACTTAGGTGCCAAAAAGAGATCATATAAAATGATACATCTCAGCAACTTCCATTTGACCAAACCAAAAAAAAAAAAAAAAACAAACGCCAATACTACTAAATGCCAATCACTGTAAAACGCCAAAAAAATCAAAGATGGCTAATATGCTTTCTTGGATATTCAGTAATTGTTATTCGTCAAGTTGCACTGAATGAATTGTTAGCGAATGCGAGTAACTAAGTAAGATTTTGCTGCATGAGATGGACAAAATTTCAAGAAAAAGATATATACTAATGCCAGTCATATGGCATTTTGTATTTTTTGTTCTTGAAGAAGTCTTGGATGAGGAGAAGAGATCAATGATACTGAAGAGTGGGTTGATTATAAAGATGAAGATCAACATGAAGAAAAAGCGAAAAACCCACCCACACGTCATAGATCTATGTCCCCAAACATCCACAAAAAAGCCACTTCAACAGACGAGCAGGCAAAATAATCAAACCGATGGGTTTGTTAAGTTTTACATAAAACGCCTTTTATTTGGTGACAGTTCTTGTAATATTAAAGAAGAGAGAGACTAATGATAGTGAAGATTGTGAAAAGAGATCTGATTAGGATTTTTAATTTATTTTCTTCCCTTGTATTTTTTTTCCTGTGGTTGAAATATAATTTAACAATACTAAAACGCCAAGATACCACAAACGCCAAAATGTTTATAAAAAATAATAGAACAATGGGCCATCTTGTTTTAAACCCCTTGAAAAACGCCATTCAAATAGATTTCCTGCCCCCTGGGTTCTAATGGCATACGATGTGAATAAACGCCATAAACGCCAAATGTTGATACAATGAAACCATTAAATGCCATTAATTATTGAATTTGGTTAATGTCAAAAATCTTAAAAACCAAAAATTAAAACAATATTGGAAAAAGCGGAACTGGAAAGCAGAAGATAAAAGGACAAAAAAGCCCCTCCGTCCTTTTCTAAGCGGCGGGACACGTGTTGGGCCAGGAAGCGTTCTCACCGTTCTCACACTTTTGAGCGTTTTCTCCCGATCCCGTTTCTAGTTTGCTATGCCTTTGCTACCAGTTCTGCTACAAAATTCTTGCGATTTGGCTACGAAATTTGCTATGCATATGCCTGGGTTTGGCTACAAAATTTTGCTACCTTTTGCTACTGAATTTGTTACAGAATTTAGCTACGAATTCTATTTGAATTTTGCTATGAGGATAAATATGGATTTCGCAACAGATTTATCTACACATTTGGTCATGAATTTATCAAAAATTCCCTTTTTGTATATAGTTTTCTTTATTTTGCCTATAAATATTATAATTAAATCTCAATAAAATATAATCAAAGTAACATGATAAAGATCCAAATTATCCCAAAGCAACGATAAAGATCGAAATAAACCCAAAGCAACGATAGAGATCCAAAAGCAATATAATAAATTTCAACATATCTTAAGTTGGTGGCAGGTTTTGTGACAACAACTGAATTCTCTCACTCATTTTGGCATACAACCTCGCTCTTTCTTCGATTTTCTCCATCATAGCATAGCATGTTTCTCTATTTTATCTTGTTCCAATTCCGCTATTTTTTCATTCAAACGTTGCACCTATAACATCCAAAGCAAAAAATAACCCGTTAACATCCATTATCACACCTTATAATATGACACATTATATCAAGTTCTAACCAAATATAACTTAATAAAAGTCATTACATCCAAATGGGGGATGTTATAACACAATACACACAAAAAAAAAAAAAGAAACCTAACTCAATATAAGCCGATTCATTTAAATAACCATTATTAGTCTTTTATCACATGAAAATATAGACTTTTATTTTTATTAAAAGAAAATATAAACCTCAGTCACTTCTCTCTTGTGGATATGAACTATGAGTACTCGACATTGAGGATGCACCCGACATCACATTATGTGAGTCAGTGATGTTTCCAGTGCCATAAAATCAACACTTTTTTTCCACCGTCCGTTTGTGACCACAATTCCATGTCAATTTCCGGGTGTAAGTGATGTGTTGTTAAAGCAACATGATTTTACGCAGAGTTAATGGGTTAATATTGCATATTATATAAGATTATCATATTTATTCCTTATTATGATTTTGAAGGTTTAAATGGTGCCCGTGAAGAATTTGGATGAAAACCTGAAGAACGAGGCATACCTAAACAAAACAGTGCGACAGGGAAGAAGTAGTACTTTAAATGGGCATATCTTGAGCTCAAAAATGAGTTACGAGGCGTATTATACGTGAATCTTGACTGTTTTGACGAGGCGCGTCCAAATATGGGGTTTTGGCCATAATTCTTAAGGTACATGTCGTACTCCCTTAGAGGGTACGGGTAGTACTCATTGGAAATCGTTCGGCTAGCTCGCAGTGTTATTATTGTGCTATGGGCTTAGTTACTACCCATAATCCCCTAAAAGGGAATGGGTCGTACCCGATCCATATGGGTCCAGACGTGTCAAAACTCAAAATCCTATATTTCAGTATTTAAGACCCTATGACGGAAGGAAACCGGACAAAACGCAATTTGGAAGCTGAGAAGATCGAGCAGAATTGAAAATCTAGAGGTCTAGAAGCTTGAAGAAGTGAAGATCCTACCATCCAGTTTGTGTCTAATCACGTATATCAATTTGGTTTGCTTTCGTTTTCAGTCTTTTGTCACGTGCATGACTTCTTTTAACTTCTGTAAGCCATTTAGGCTAAGATGATTATTTTCCTGGTTTGATTTATACATTGGTTTTTACGTATGATAGTGTGATTTTAGTAAAGTTGGGTTATTTTGATCTTATGATGTGTATGATTACTTGTTATTATTGGTTTTAGATCTGATTTGTGTGGTCTTATTGATCTTTCTATGAAGTTATATATGGTAGATTCACCACGTATTATCTTTAGGTTATAAAAGTGCACTTATAAACTCAGGCTTGAAACCCTAACCGGTAATAGACAAAGTAGTGACATAACTGATAAAACTTGTGAGCTACCTAAGAAAATGATCTGGAAACTAGTTAGAGTTTTCTATATGGTTGATCTTGATTAGTTCTGAAATCGCAATGTCCGTTATTCAATTTAGAACCCAACCTAGAAACTATAAATTATGAAGGATGATCACTATAACTTGTTTCACAAGATTAGGTGGTGTGTGTCTATAACATTGATCCTATAGGTTTTAGGGATTAACCCTAGTAGGCTCTAATCCATTTTAGCACTTCTTAGGTTATTTAACTAAACAACAAACGTTCTTCATAACTAATTAAAACCGATAGTCATTCTAGTCAAGATGAGTCAAAGCCTAAATGGTCAATTCTATAATCAGATATCTCAAAATCCATAATTTGTGTTTACTAGCTATCACTAGTTACTTCATAAAACACTTTTACATCGGTTAGATATTGACATACGATAGATTATTAGGAGCCACTACGTCTTTAGGATCAACACTTGGTTCGGCCATTTTTGTTAGGGCCAGAACGAGTTTTGACAAAAATGTGTGCGGGTCAAAATGGGTTATTCCAAAAAAATGCTCCATTTGCTCATATTTAATACATCCAATCAAAAGATCACCCTCGATCATGGTCACAAACGCTTCTAACTGTTTTCTTGGTCATAGCAGCAAACATCTTCAAATTCAAAATAAAGAATTTTTATAGCTTTATCATTTTGAAAACACAAAAATGGGTACTACCGTAGTGCCACTTCCATATGCTAAATCTAAAAACATAACAAAAACTAAAATAAAATAAAAGTTGAAACTCCACAATCTCAAATCAGATTCTTGTCTAGGTTTTAACAATCTCCACTACCTGCAATAATCATCTTCAATTATGAAGGAAGTGTTAGAAAAAACTGAATAAATTCTTGATTTTTTGGTAAGTATAAAATAGACATGTATCATGATCGTAGCTATGGCTATCAACATGAAGATCAACTCATAATCATTTTGGTAATTATAAATCTTAATCTCAGAGCCTAAATTGAAACACTGGAGTTTACTTTGAAAACATAAGTTGAAGTAGAGGGAATTTATAAACATAAGAAATTTTAGGCTTTAAAGTTTAACTAATTTTCTAGTTATTGTAGTACTCAAAAACTGTTTTAAATACGATAAAAGAAGAAATCATAAACCCTACTAATCTTTTTCGATTCAATGCTATGGGAAAATCAAGAAACTGGAAGAACGAACCTGAAGCTGCCAAAAATACAAAAGAAAAAAAGGGAAATTATGATCAATGTACAAACAATGGTAAGAAAGTGAGCAAAGACTTTTGGATTTAATTGCTAAACAAAGGATCCTTAACATTGTAAGTCAAGTGCATACCCTCCGAATATAATAAAAGGACCATATCTACTTCATGTTACTCAAATTTAAGTTATAGATGATATTGTTCTAAGAATAAAAACATCTACAAATGTTCTCATTATCTTTGTTAAATTATGTAGACAATTATGTGTTCAACACTCATGCATTTTATCAAACACTTGGTAGGCATTTATTTAAAACATTGAGGAGTTGCCATGTATCAACTTAGTTTAGCAAGCTCATCAAAACATATAAAATCAATTAAGAAAGTGGTTAATTTAAGCTTTAATAAAATCCATATATGCAATAGAAACACAATGGATTAAATATAGTGAAAGCTGAGAACATATGTGATACCTAATTGTTTGAATATAGTGATAACTAAGATGTGACACTCTTCACTTAGCAAAGTTAACACATATCTTAACTACAACATTGTTGCTATTACGATACATTAATTGGGCCTTTATTTGGGTAAATAAATCCTTATAATATGTGAACTTATCGTGTTAGTGGGATGCTCAAAACAAAACAAAACTAGAGGCTCCTACAATTTACAGAAACTTTCGGGAATTAATAAGTATTGGCGAATAACTAGTAATTGTCCAAATATGGAAATTACATATAATCAAACTTCAAATATATGTATACTTGCTATTTATAGCTAAGATAAAGTCAAAAATACCAAAAGTTTCCTTAAATGGAAGCTTCAGTTTAAAAACCAACAACAATTGTTACATTTGTAACGCAATCGACAACCGTAACCTAAATAGTCATATTAAACTTCAAACAAGTCAAAACTTACTAAATATAGCTAAGCTGAGCCAAAACGAGCAAAAGTTTCCTTAATTGAAAATTAGAAAACCTAAAACGTTACATAAGTTACACTTTTTTTTGTTTTAAGCGATTATGTAGTGAATTTAATTAAATATCTATCTATTATAGTAAAAGAATTCACTTTAGCCACATGCCATGATGATGTGGACATTCTCTTAAGCCAGAGAATGGAACTTTGAGCGGCAATTCTTTTTCTCTTTATTACACGCACTCTCTCTCTCTTTCTCCCTAATAAAAACCCTAATTCTAATTTTCCTTCATTCATCTCCTTTTTTCATTATCATCGAGTTTCTTTTGTCTTCCCCCTTCATAATCATTTGTAAACCCTAGATGAATCTACACCAGTTCTTCGAGGTTACTAATTCAATCTGATGGAATGATTGATCTTTATTCAGGCATTTGGAGAGAGGGAAATGGTCGATATATGGCAATAAGAGAGAGAGAGAGAGTGAGTGATAGAGATAGAGACGGTGGTGGCTGTTGTTGCGACATCACCTGCCACCGGCGACGATGATGACCAGCGGTGGCCAAGGGTTTTGATCAGCGGTCTCGCTTATGACCACAGTGGCCTCCGGTAAGCGTTAGATAGTCGATTGGCTCCCGCAGATGTGTAAGCCGAGTAGATTGGTGGCGATAGAAATGAGATACCAGCAGGCAATGATGATTAAAGTATGTCGATTTCTTCGTCTCAAAGGTGTGTTTTTCGTATAATTATCTTTCTTCGTTTTAACTTTCTGTCATCGATTTGATGTTAAATATGCATTTGTTTTTCGGTTAGGGTTTTTAGAATCCTCCAATCGATTTGATGTTGAATGTTCATTTGTAAGGTATGTCTCATTCATTTAACTTCGTATTTTTTGAACCCATTGATTTTTTTACAGATTAGCGTTTTCTTTAGGCGTCCATTTTAGATTAGGGTTCTTTTTGGGTTATTTTAGATCAGGGTTATTTTTTGACCGTATAAGTTTTAAATTTTTTGAACGGGCAGTTTTCATAAAAGTAATAGTATTGAATTATGAAAAAAGTGGTTTTTTGTTATGTGATAAAATATCATCTTTAGTGGTTTGAACTGTGAAGTGAGTACAATAATGTGTTTTTTTAATCTTTATTCTATTATGTGGAAAGTGAAGGTATTTGATGCTGCAAGTTGTAATTTATTAATTTACACTGAGTTATGCTTTGGTGCTTGATACTTTGATTCACTTTTAAAAAATCAACTTTTGTAAACCAATATACTTGAATTTTCACATCAAATTAACAATTTTTATGGTGGAATATATGCCAAAAACACACTAGAATGTGCTATTTTGTACAAATTAAGTATGTGAATACAAAAGAGAACCACCTTCTATAATGAGATCACTCATTTTGAAGAAAAGCTGTTGTGGTAGTCAAATTATCTCACTATTGTACAGGTACTCCATTCCCTTTCTTCTATCTCTTGGTTTGTTGTAGTTAAACTATGTTGGTCCCCTTTTAGGTAAACAGTGAAAGAGAATCTATACATACACTAACTGTTAATGATTGGTTTTTTCTCAGGTATTAAATATCCAGTGTTAGGCTCTTCATGTCTTGCCACTTCGCTCAAGGTGTTTTTATTCATTATCTATCAAATTGCTTATGATATATGCTTCGCTGACTATTGCTTACTGCTACAGCCTACAAGCAGGTTGTCTACAAATAACTGCATTAAGGACTGTCGCAATCACGACTGTAATTTGCTATACACACTACTATACTATTCTGCGTAGTACGTCTTATGAGATTATAGTTCTTATTTTGTCAAAAGTTAAAAACTTGTAGTATATTTAAATTCGAAAGCATATATTTATTGATCTTTTGAAGTAAATGCAAATTTATTTATACTGGTGGATGTAAGAAGTAGGAACACATGTTTTTTATTATTTTGATTTCATGTGGAAATTTGTAGAATATGAATGATCTGTTTTGTCATTATAGTTTGGAGAATAGAGGAAAACCTGCTGATGAACTAAGAAGTATCGATATGTTCATACCTATGTGTATGATGAGCCTTCTACACTTGATCAGTTTAGTACTTTCTGGCTTCCAGAACTCAGGTGATTAGAGGTATGTCTTATGTTGGTTTTATTTTGATGGAATTCGTAGATCTTATTCTACTTTTTGTATTAGTTTAGGTTATTCAGTTACGTGTCAATGTTGATGGAATTTTCTATAAAATAAATACATGGGTTGAAGGCGATATATGGTGGTGATATTACATGATATTGAAATTGGTTCACTATACATGGGATGAGTTATGATGGAAAATAATCACTAACGAAAGGTATTTAAGTGAATATTCTTTTTAAATTTGTTCAGGTGGCTAGAAAATATAAGTTAGTGATTTTGTGTATTTTGCCTTTTTAAAAGTCAAAGATATAGATTTTTTTATGAGTTGACCAACATCTATTTTGAAGAGTTTTTAACTGAGTATGAAATGTTTTATTAAGCTAAATGCCTTTAATTGCTGAATATGGTGTGCTCAATGTTGTTGGAAACTATCAACGTGTCAAACGGGTCTAAACACTTAATCTCTAACAGGGGCGATTTCATACATCTGCGATTATCTTATACACTGATCAATCTCTAATATCTTTTTCTTTGAAGTTCTCTAGGTCTGAAGCCGGGGTTACTCATGTTTTAGTAACTGAAGGCGCTAGCTATATCGGTTCCCATGCTACAGTATGCCTTCTCAAGGACTCTTACCGTGTAACTATAGTGGTACGCCTCTAGATTTTTATTAATCTTTTAACAATATTCAACTACAATACAAACTAAATTCGTATACTTGTGTTATAGGATAATCTCTCTCGTGGAAACATAGTTGCAGTCAAGGTTCTTCAAGAATTGTTTCCTGAACCCGGGAGACTTCAATTCATTTATGCTGATTTGGGAGATGTAAAAGCCGTATCCAACTAAACTTAACTATTATTTTCTATTATTTTTCTGGTAACCGAAAGAACATGTTAGGGAAAACTCATGCACCAATACCCTGCTAACTAGTAGGACCAAAGTATGCGTAAGATAAAACATGCATGTGTGACATGCTTGTTTCCTTGATAAAAATACATTTAAGGAACACAAAATCTTTTCAGAAAATGCATTCGATGCGGTTATGCATTTTGCAGCGGTTGCATATGTTGGGGAGAGTACTCTTGATCCTTTAAAGTAAGTACGCACTTTATATAAATATTTTTGTTAAACTTTTGTTGACTGGATTTTAAAAACGTGTCTAATTACCTATTTTTTATTATAATTATGCAGGTATTATCACTATATTACAACGAATACGCTGGTGGTACTGGAGGCTATGGCCGCACATAATGTTAATACTTTGATATATTCGAGCACATGTGCGACTTATGGAGAGCTTGAGAAGATGCTGATTACCGAAGCAACTCCTCAGGTACCGTACCATGGGCTCTAGGGTTTTAATTCAAGAATCTGATTTGAATTAGTATGAAGATTATGTTTTCTGATTGTTTTTGTTTTGTTATCTTTTTTGTAATAAGTAGCGTAAATCTGCTGCCGTTTTTATATCTTTATATAGATGTTTGCCGTTAAAAAAACTAACACGATTTGATTTGGAAGTTTTGCAGTGAGAAACATCACCTTCAAGTAGCAGCTGCTGAGAAGATCGACCAGCTCATGTCGGAGTTGGAGGCCAGAGGTTACGATGGGTTTAACCTGGTGCAGAGGATAAAGGAGGGATTCACTTGGTTTAAAAAGAAGAAACATAAACTCCTATACATACCAGAACCGACACCCAGAACCATTTGCTCATCCCTACTCGAGACTGATTGCATATATGTTATTGTGTGCTTTTTATTAAGTGTTTTTTTCTCGAAATAGTCTGCTATATACTTGGATCGTGTATTATGACTTTGGGTATGATTTTCTTCTTTGTTAATAACCAGCATGAACCAATATTGGCGCTGAAGATGGCATATCTGACCCTTCGCTTCTTCGCAGTGGTGTTTCTTTTATGCTAAAACGTGGTGGATTCTTGAGGTAATGATAATTTTCCATCGTGAGAGGTGGCAGCTTTGACCACTTTACTTATTAAGTTGGTTTGGGTTGTGTTTTTGGTCAAACGGGTCTGGTTTGTTAAATTCAAAAGTTTAGCTGAAAGCGGAACGGGACATATGGTCAAACAAAACTATGAGTCACTTTTTGAGGCATACAACTTCAAAAGTCGTTTCATTTGAAGATTTTATTGAAGTTTAGTAAAGAAGGTTTAAGTGTTAGTGTGATAACCTGTTTGGACCTAATTCCTTTTCGATTGATCCTATAAGACCTGTTTTGATATTCATAACAGCTCCTTCTATGATTCCAGGATCATTCGAGATTTTGTTGTGAGTAGAACCGAGTCCATCCCTTTCTACATTTGTAGGCTCACAAAACATAAACTTTAATTATATCTTTTTTATGCTCAGCAGTGCTTTCCATATCTTCATGCGTGTTTCACCACATGTTTTTTTACCGTTTCATTCTAACTTTTTTCTTAGACGAGTTGAGCAACTCACTTGACAACTGATACATCACCACCGAGAAAAAGATTCCGGTAACCCAAATCCATCGATTTTCGCCGGTAACTTGACAACTGACTCGTCACTGTCGAGATCAAGATTCTGGTAAGCGTTGTACCCCTTCTTATTTTTCTATGTATCTTTACGACTTTCAGATTTTACAATACAATACTAATTCTTAGAAACAAGAAAACATCGTATTTATTCTTAATGATGGAGAAGGTAGATTATATTTGGCAAATGGGTGAACCTTCGGTTGTGCCTCAGGTCGTACTTTGTCAGCAACTGGTCAATTGGGAGTATCTATAATAGTTTTTTTTTTCTTAAAAAAACAATTTCTTTTAATGGATATAGGTAAATGGGTCAATTTAGGCTGTAGATTATCACCAACGAGTCAAGTCAGGATGTACATTGTCACCAACCGGTTAAATGGGTGTTATTTTTTTTTAGTTTTTTTCTTAAAATTTCCAATTACTTAATTGATTTTAGGCAAATGGCTAAACGGGTTGATTTAGGTGTACTTTTTTTTACCAAAAATTGTGGTTCGGTACCTGTACAGACCAATATTTGAAGGTAAAAACCGGCAAATATTGGTACCGAACACGCTAAAGGTCGGTACTGATTCGGTATCAATTTTTCGAGTCGGTTCGGGAAATTTTTAACCAGTACCGAACCTGGTTTTGAACCGGTACCTGAAACCATTTGCACATCCCTATTGGAGACTAATTGCATATATGTTATTTTGTGTTTTTTGTTAAGTGTTATCTCCCGAAATAGAAATAGTCTACTATATACTTGGATCGTGTATTATGAATTTGGGTAGGATTTT
The DNA here is from genome assembly GCF_002127325.2 of Helianthus annuus. Lineage (NCBI taxonomy): Eukaryota > Viridiplantae > Streptophyta > Magnoliopsida > Asterales > Asteraceae > Helianthus > Helianthus annuus. The sequence continues at coordinate 36,622,785 of NC_035444.2, read as the reverse complement.
TTTCTTTGTTAATACATTAGCATGAACCAATATTGGCACTAAAGATGGCATGTCTGACCATTCCATCTTTGTAATGGTGTTTTCTTTATGCTAAAACGTGGTGGATTCTTGAGATAATGATAATTTGCCCTATGTTAAGAGGTGGCAGTTTTGACCAGCTTACTTATTAAGTTTGGTTTTGGGTTGTGTTTTTGGTCAAATGGATCAGGTTTGTTAAATTAAAAAGTTTACCTAAAAGCGAAACGGGTCATATTGTCGAACAAAACCATGAGTCACTTTTTTTGAAGCATACAACTTCAAAAGTCGTTTCATTTGAAGATTTTATTGAAGTTTTAGAAAAAAAGGTTTAAGTGTTGGTGTGATAACCTGTTTGGACCTCATTCCTTTTTTATTGATCCGATAAGACCTGTTTTGATATTCATAACAACCGCTTCTATGATCCCAAAATCGTGCCAGATTTCGTTGCGAGTACAACGGAGTCCAGCCCTTTCTACATTTGCTTATACGTTATAGAATTTGCTTATTTTTCTGCTAGAAATAAACGTATGTTGTTTGCAAGTTTTCTTAAAGGAGATATTTGAGTTTTTCCAGTTCTACATCCGGTGAGTTAGAGTTTTTGGTTTCATATAGGAGTCAAAATTTGCTCACATAGAGGGTTAAGAAGGTTTTGATTCATCATTCATAGGATATGCAGACGAAGTCGTGGAGGAACGTATTGCAGACAATGAAGTGATATTGATCAAAGGAACTAAAACCACAAGTGCATGGATTAAAACCTGGCCGAACTTTTTCTTTTTGTTCATTTTCATCGAGTCCTTTCTATTTTAACTATAAAAAGAATTAAATTATCTATTTGACCTATTTATACTAACAAAGATATTAAAATCTTCATTGAAGACATTATTGATTTGTTGAGCTTGAACAGACTGCAAAACCGAAGTTGCTATGCTATCCTACAAAATGCCTCTCCAAGGTATTATTTCATGTATGTTACCTAACTGAATGATTGTAAATCTGTCAACGAAACAGGTTACATTTAGGTTACTCTATACAGATTTTCATTTTCATTAAATAAATCCAACAAAGACATGGCAGATGAACATCAACAATGAAAAAAAGGAATTATTATACCTGAATTTCCTAGACTGATGAACCGTATGATGGAGAAATTAGGAATGCAAATGGATGCAATCTTGAGACACTTATTGAAATCCAGTAAAGGAAGTTATCATCTGATTAAAGGATAGATATAAAGATGTTGAAGTATGATGGACAAGTAATTATTGTATGTTGACTATTTGATACACCTTTAACTATCGTAACATATTTATATAATGTTATAATATTAACTAACTTTAATTTGTACTAATGGATTTAAGTTTTACTAATTTTTTAGACAACTAATGCTACTATATCGTTTCTTTGGTTTTCCATGTTAATACAGTTTTAACTCCAGCAGTTACACAAGACGAGTGTAGGGAGAGGCGTACGCTACGGAAATTGTATTTGTATAGTAAAAGATCTAATGTATCACACGGCTTACCGGTTTCTAAAACAAAAGAATCGTCGACTTCAAATTCGTCTTCCATTTTTTTCACACTCCGATGCTTTCACAATATTCGTCTACTATTTCGCCAGTTTTATTTATTTATTTATTTTAAAATTTCCATACTTTTTAAACGGGGAGAGGCAGAACCGATATTTAGGTAAGTATTGTACAATATAATTTGTTTAAATTGTTTCTAAATTATTTATTAATAATTCGTTGATAAACAATCTGTCCAAACAGTCGTTCTAAAGAGTCACCTGCATCCTCTTCTGCTTCTCTTAATCGTCACTCGATCCAATATATAAAGTCTGTGTTAGACTCCAATAATGTATTGATTAAACTTTACAGGATGGTTAGAGATTGTTTTCATGACGATCCTCAGCTTAGTCTTAACGTACGTCTTATTGGAAAAAGGGACAAGGATGGTCGAATGTATAACTTACCATGGTCAATTGTATGTTGGCTTATCAACGGTGAAAACAAGAGATGGTGTCAAACTACTCATACTTTACATGATCCATTTAAAGACGTGTAGATATTCATAACATTTTTATGTAAACGACGATGATGAAGCGATATTATCTTTAATCAACCCGTGTAACACACGGGTCCTTAGGCTAGTATTATTTATTTGATTACTAAACTTTATAAAAGTAAGTAGTATTTATTAATTTCAAAAATTAATAATTAAAAAATATTAAATCCTGTTGATTTTGAATAAAACCTAACAAGTATCCTTTAAACCTTGACATTATGATATAATACCTAAAGTTTTGGTTAAAATACAACTCTTACACCTCCACCCTTCACAAAATTCGACCTATAACACCTTCACATTACCCTCATTCAACCAAATTCAAGAAATCCTACCCTCATCTCTCCTTAGTTCGAAAATCATTAAGCTTCACCATCATCCTCTTCAGTTTTCTCAAGAGCAAGAACATACAAGGTAAGATTCAAACCCTAACTTTGTTATTTTGGTTTTCTTGAATCAATTTATGAAAAAAAAACTGTAAAAACACATAAATCTAGTTGTATAACATAAACAAGTCGTTAATTAGTCTTTATATGGATCATACATGTGAGTTTGATTATTAAAGCACGTTAAAAACTCAAATCAGGAACATTAATTTTCGTAACAACTTATCAGTCTGATATCATTTTTATTGTAACAGGATCATATGAACACCAAATCACTTGGTTATTGAGTCTAAAATAGTCTAATAGATGTTTAGATCATGTACAAAAAGTTTCTTAATGTTTCGGAAACCCTAAACTGGTTTTTATGATTTTTTGATGACTAAGGGTCAAACTGAGTTTTTCTAACAAAATTGTGGGGCCATTATGAGACTGATAACTTGATCAATATTAGTTAAAAGGATTTGAAATTTTTACAAAATTGATGTGCCAAACTTTTCTGACTGGCCTTGCATCAAGTGAGTAAATATAGAGTTTTTTTAAGAATTTTGGCGTAAACCACTAGTACAAAAGTGAGCAATGGATGCGAATAACAATTGCTAAAAAGTGCGGTTCACCCTTCAAACCGCATCTTTTGAGCGGTTCTTTGCCCTTTTGAGTGTTTCTTTGGTTTCACGCACACCATTGGATGCGGAAGTTGTTGACCCGCAGCTTTTGCCCCCAATTTCCCCCCACAAAATTTCACTTCCCTCCGTCTTCAAAAAAATTTAAACCCTAAAAACCTCTCCTACCCCCACAAGAATTCATTTCCCTCCGTCTCCAAAAAAAACTAAACACCAAAAACCATTCCATCTCCCAAAAACTTCTTCTCTCCGGTCTCCACCATCTGCTCCCAAAAAATTAAATACCTCGAAGTCATCCACCATCCATCGAAGATCGGACGTAACAGACAACCGCCTCAATCTTCCTTCATCTTGATGACGGTCTTAATCGAACATCACGGTTCTTGAACACATTTGAAGAGGTGAAGGAAACCCCAACCTTCTTTTATCTTTATATTGTCCGATTATCGTGGTGTATATATCCTGTTTTATATATGTGCTATATATATGTAGTCAAGATTATCGGGGATTTGAAAATCTTTGAAAGAATAATTGTGTTTTAAATCGGTTTGTTAGTATCCAGATATTTCGTGTTGAAGAGACCCCGTAGAAGATGCGAGGGCACAACCATGGGTGTCTATCATTGTCCTGGTCTCGGAATCAGTCTTTTTTTTTCTCTCGGTAATCTCTCCTCTTTTTGACCTAGATTCATCATTGGTTTTTGTTGAGTGTTTGGGGATTTATGGTTTAAACTTTAAAGATGACAGATTTTGCAGGCCTCGTAAGTTGGGAAATGGATCAATAAGGGATTGGGTTGAAACCTTTTATTTTGTAGTTGTGTGTATAGAAGCCAAAAAACCTGGTCAAACTGATGGAAGTTGGTTGGGTCTGTGGTTTAATAAGTCTAATCGTATAGTCGGTTGGTTTAAAAAAAATGAAAACTGGTTTACAAAGAATATAACACGAATTGAAATAAAATAATTTTTATTTGACGTATATGCCAGAGTTTGTTCAGTTTCAAGCATTGTTGATCTACCTGTGATTTCTTGACACCTTCCAAAATCATATTCTACAACTTGCTGTAGCTTTGATAGTCTTTGCTTAGGTGTTTTGGCTAAGCTTTGATACCCACATTTTGCAGGATTTGTATATAGGAGAGGCACCTTACCACTAGGTAGGGGTGTTAACAAGGCCAGAGGCTCGAGAGCTACTCGTGATCGGTTCGGTTAAAAGCTCGAACGAGTCGAGCCTTAACGAGCCCGAGCTCGAGCCTGAAATACAAAGCTCGTTTAGGCTCGCGAGCCCAAACGAGCCTAAACAAAATTTTAGTTTTTTATATGTATAATATAATAATGATGATGATAACATTGGTGAGCCGAGCTCAAGCCAAGCTTTGGCTCGCTTAATTGCTGTTGAAACGAGCTCGAGCCGAGCTTTTAGCTCATTTGAGGTTGTTCTCGAAATAGCTCGAGTCGAGCCGACCTCGAGCTCAAGCTTCATAAAAACATAACGAGCCGAGCTTGGGTTCGGGCTCGGCTCGGCTCGTTTACACCCCTACAACTAGGATGTCCTTTGGGTAGGTTATACAGTAATTTGGTTGGTATGGTGGGTGAGTTTTATTGTTAAGGAAATTGGGATTATCTAGTTTATGGAGGTATGAGTTCCACCATTGTTGGACAAGATCCGGCTCTGATCAGTTCATGGAAGCTTACTGTGAGATACTATGCTATTTTCACAAGGATGGAGTCCCAGTTCAAGGTAATCTCTTTCTCTAACACAGATTCTAGTACATAATCTACTATTTCTTCACCTACATACATGTGTATTTAATTATGTATATGTTATATGTTTTATGCAGTTTAATAATAAGCACGAAATATGGTGTTTAAAATCGAGAAAAAATTGTTTATTATTGTTGAATATGCATCAATGCAACTTATATTACAGCTTTGGGAGATATGGATCGGAAGTTTAACAAGTACCCATATTATTTTTCTTGACACGTACATGGAAATAACTGTAGATTAGTTTAAAAAGTATTGTTGAAACAGTGCAAATGATCTGAGTTAGGATCTATTTTTCTTTTATATGAATTGAGCTTAAATTAACGTAACTTTTCTAACCACTTTTGCAAATTATTTTCTAAGTTTTGTGATTACAGTAATTTCAGGGATTCATGCATGTTAACCTTTATTGCAAAAGTCATTGAAATTTTAGACCAGGGAAGACTTTAGCTTAACTTTTTTTTTTTGTCCAACTTCAAATACAGTTTAAGTTGATGTACTTATTGGTTGGATCATGAAATAGCAATCTTCATTGTAACATGGGTTAGGTAAAGATCCTAGACTATATCTCTAGATTATTTATCTGTTCTCTTTTTATGTATTATGTCTATAATGTTGGCTGCTAAATTGTAAACATGTGATAATCTGTTTTATGTACTATAATCAGTAGACAATACCCAACATGGTTTTAAGTGTTTAATGGGTCCTAAGTTATAGCTTCTAAGTTATTTGCCTATTTTCTCTGTATTTACAACTTGCATATGTTGTACATAGATTAAGCACTTCAATTTTTTGTTAATTAAGTTTCTTGTTTGTTGACTTTTTTGTAATAACTCTATGTGAAATAAGGTTGTAGTGAGAGAGGTAGGGGTGTAAACAAGCCCAGAGAGCTCGAGAGCCCAGTCGAGCTCGAGCTCGGCCCGGCTCGTTTACACCCCTAGAGAGAGGCGCGGATAGAAATGGATCACCTAAAGAGGAACTTGATCTTGACATGAATAACATCAATATGGTTGATCATCAAGCTGAAGATCGGTACAATATGTATGAGTTTGACAGCGTTGAGTTAATATGTTACTTTGAACGGTTATTAGTGATCCTTCATGAGAAAGAACTCACTTGGGTTGGGCGTCTCTTGCATAAGCATCATACTTGTGTAATTTCTGCACTAAGAGTCAGTACGTCTTTAAAGCAGCATCCACTCATATGGTCTGCCACTGTAAGTTCTTATATATTCAAGCAAAACATAGCTCTTATTTTTCAGATATATTTGTTGATGCTGGAATAGGGGAGTGATTCCTATCATTTTTCTTTTTCTGTCTCTTTAATAAGAACAACCTACAATATGAGATCATTATTTTTTGGTATATTGAACATGTTGAACGTCTATTTGAAAGTTTATAGATTCGCTCTGATTACTTCTTATTACATGGGCTTTATCATTCAATTAAAGATTCCATCTTATCTTATACATATATACACTTTTAGACAATTTTTTAGCTTCATTTTTAATAATTTAACATTATGTTTTGTTAGGCAATTTCGACGGTTCCTGTTGCAAGTATTAATTGAAGACATAGGTTGGGGTTGCAAGTATCAGTCTCTTAATGACATGTTTTTGTAATGCAGTTCGTGCCGCTATAGAGTTGGAATTTGATTTTCATAGGGCCATCTACAACCTCAACATTGTTTAGGTTAGTTCAACATTGTTTTGGTTAGTTTAACGAACTTTTTCTTCTCTACGATTCTAGTTGCAAGTATGGATTGAAGACATTGGTTTGGGTTGAAAGTATGAAGACATCGGTCGGTTTAGGAAGTTACTGTATATCACTTTCATCTTTAGAGTTTTATGTATTGTTGTGTTACCTGAAACTTTTGTAATATTAGGTTACTTTGAAACCTTTGTATTTTATATTCTTAGGTTATATTATATTGGTTCTAATATAATTTTGTTTTTTTTGTATATTTTATTTTAATTTTTAGATAATTTGTTAATAATGGGAATTTATTGGAAATTTGTAATAGAATTATTGGAAATTAAATATATATATATATATATATATATTATTTTACTCTAAACACCAATAGATGCGGTTCTAAAACCGCATCTTTTGAGTATATTAGGAAAAAAGTAGTTTTTGTTAATATATCAAAAGATGCGGTTCAAGAACCGCATCTCTTGGACCCGCATTATTTGATATATAGCCAAAAGATGCCTTGCCATAAGATGCGGGTCTAAAACCGCATCACATAGCTAATTTAACCGCATCTTTTGATTAAATATGTACTAGTGAACTATCGTAGAAAAATCATTGTTTCGCCCTTCTGGTGATCTAGGATTTTTCTTGAATTTTTGGTAAACATTTAGGTCTAAATAAAATTACACAAAGTTACCGGGCCATATATAAATGTCTCATAAATTTTCAAAATTAAATTCAATCATTTACTATTTTAACAAAAATCCACAAACCTGGTCTAAAAACTATATCCAAACTGAAGTTGTCGGAATGTTTTGTTAACATTCTAACTTGCTTCATATTAACCTATTATGATGTTTATATGATTAAAAGGTATAATTAATATCATCCAACAATAATAGTAACTTGAACCTTTAAGTGTGAAAATCGTTTACCAATCTTAACAATGCTTATCAGTTCATTTATCATAGTCCTTATACGCAAATCATGTTTGTAGCTTTCGCGTAGGATAAATCCTTATCAAACTTAGTGAACGTATTTGGAGCCATCTTCACAACTAGTGAGTTACATAGCCCTTTTTCATTTGTACTTCTCGGGTAAAACTTGTACACTTACATAAACATTAGCAATTACATGGAAAATTTATATTTTTCTTTTGATAAATGTTGTATGGCTAAGAATTTTAGCACTCAACCCTTTCAATAGATCTTGAGAAGATTCAAAAAATTTCTTAACTAAGTTTTTTTAGTCAATTCGACTATGTTCTCCATTATAATTTCACAAGGACGTCCATGTCAGTTTTTGAGCCAGCAACTTTATTTTTAAAAACAAAAAAAATCTTTCAAGATCTTTAACTTTCCTTCATGTTATTAATATATGCATGTTATAGTCTGAGTCTTATTCTTACCTTGTATAATTTATTTTCTCCGTCCAATACGTCAACATTCTTAGTTAATGCTAAGATGTATGAGATTTGCTTATCATTTTTAACACATTAAAAAAATATACAATGGTATTTTGTTACGAGAATAGGAGGCATTTTTTATAGTCACAAAGCTCTTATGCTACGAAGGCTTCTCTATAGAACGTTATGTTCGTTCATGTGTAGCCTTAAGTGTCATGCACTCTAATACAAAGAACCAAGGCTTCTCTCACTTACAACACATAGTCTTGTACATATCAACTTCTTCACAGTGAACTAATGACTTAAAAACATATCAATTTCTTCACAGTGAACCAATGACTTAAAAAATTTCTACATGTCCTTGTAAACCTATTCTTCCTTAATGACACAAAAAAAAAAAAGATAATTCCCAAACACCCTTTGTGTTTTTTGCAACTTCATGCCCTATTGCACCTCCTAATATGGCCATACACTAACCAAATTCTTCGGTAGATCTACTCTTCATTTACTTTCCTACAAGAAATGTATCATGACTACCACATAACTAACCCGAAACTAAGTCAGTGTCTCATTTTCGACATTGTGTAATTTCTAACATGATTAGTTCCGACGGTTGAAATAAAAAACCAACATTTATGAGCCACTTGAGACTCACTTTAAGGCTATAGTATTTCATGTGTATGCGAAATTATGATAAGAGAGGAAGTTAGTGCAAAGAACGAGAATATTCTTTTACGTGAAAACAAAGTTGTACTTTTGTGTGTTAAACTAACCATATGATTTATTTCATATAGGGGCCAAACCATCACAATGATCAGGTTGAAATGTCTTGACTATTTGTGAAAAGTCTAGTATTAGTGGAAGCCTCAGCAGAAACCTCATCATAGAGTTACTACAGCTCTGAGTTAGTACTAAGGGGTTGTTTGTTTACCTCTTAATGAGCCTCTTAATGGTTCAGACCTCTTACTGGTTCAACACTTAATGATTCAGACTGTTTGTTTCACGAGCAGATTTCTGAATGGTTCAGACATTTTCCTCTGAATGGTTAAGATTTATACAGAGTCTGAATGGTTAAGACCTCTAAACTGAATTGGTCAGATATTTGTCTCTAAACGGTTAATCATTATACAGGCTCTTAATGGTTCAGACCTCTTACTGGTTCAACACTTAATGGTTCAGACCTCTTACTGGTTCAGCACTTAACCATTCAGAAGTTACCAAACAGCCCCTAAGTATTTTTAGTACCATTAATTATGTTTCTACTAAACTAAGGGGTTGTTTGTTTACCTCGTATGAGGCTCTTAATGGTTAAGATATAACAACCCTCCTAAAATAATTATATCACCCCTATACGTCTTAAAATACACCCTGTATACGAAAAGTGGGCCCCAAATACTTTATTTTAATAAAAATTAAATAAAAACAAAATTCGAGGGGCTCTGGTGGGGCGCGACAGACCCCCCTTGGTCCGTCGCGGGGCGCGAGCAAGTAACGGGTGGCGAAACCCTAGGCCGCCATGTGTCCTGCCATTCGTCGAACCTATACTCGTGACTGATCAACCCTAAGCCCTACTCCACCTAACTCGCGGGGCGCGAGAGACCCCGTTGTCTCTCTCGCGGGCCGCCAGAAACCATCGATCAGGCACCATAAATAGGGATCATCAGCATTCAACTTGAATTTGATCACAATCGATTCTCTCTCTCAGTATTCTGAATATTAGAATTAATATCGGGTATTATACCCCGCTAATTAGCGAAGCTCTGCCTCGTTGTAAGTATTTAACCTCCATTTACGTATTAGATACGCTGCCCGATTAATCTAGTGCTCCGTAACGCATGTCGAGACTCTGCTTGACTTAGTCGTTGGAGTTCTGTCTCGGGGAGGGTATAACTAGTGTAAATTTGGGTTATTATACTAACGCGTTTGCATTGTTTAAATTTGGTAGATTATAACCAAGAAGTCCCAGGAAATACCTAAATTAGCAATGTGAGTAATTCCTCTTTTTTTTGTAAACTGTTTTTACAAAACCTCAATTATTTTAAAGTATAATTAACAGTGATTGAGTATTTGTATTCTACAATTATCGTCGGTATGTTGGGGTTTTGTATATAAAATTTGTTACTACACTGTGAGTTGTAACATTACCACAAGTCAGGATTGGCAGTACCGTGGGTGGTAATTAAAGTAGAGATAAACAAATGTAATTGCTGGATTGCCCTCAATACTGTAAAATGATAAAACCTGTATTAATTAAACTGGGATTCACTCGCCAGTATTTCTTGCTGATAAAATGTTTTTAAACACGTTTCAGGTAACAAAATGTGAAAGCCAAATAGAAGCCAACTGGACAACACTGAAGGCTTGGAAAAGTGGCTATAAAAGTTACCTGAATAAAGAAGAAGTTTGATTTTAATAAATTAGGGTTTATCCCTATAAACATGTTTATAATGGAAACTTGGGTTTATCCCAATATATTTATTATTATAAAAATGTGGTGTTTTACTCTGATAAAATATTTTCTAACTACGGTCCTGATGAAATTTCCGCTGCTAAATTAATGACAAACACCGATACCACCATCTCGGAGTAGGCCGCGGCCGCCCGCCTCACGGGGCAGGGGTCGAGGGTTGCGACTGAAGGTAGTATCAGAGCTACAGCCACTGATTTCAGCCACAGAAGTGCTCTGCTGACACCAAAATTTTATGTTAGGAAATAATCTACGGGATTACTGACGGGTGGTCCATTGGACAACCCTTAAGCGTGTTAAAAGATGAAATAATCCTTCACTTAATCGTGTAATTATCTTGAATTAGATAACTACTGTTGCTTATGTTTCAGGTGCATTTCGGGGGCTAAAAGACGGATTAGATGCAGCTTTGGAGACTTTGGTGATGAACGGGTCGAGCGTGGAACAAGAGACAAACAAAGAAGACAATTCAGCTCACCACCGTAAATTACGGTCCTACCGTAATTTACGGTGGACCTGGATTTCATTTTTTCCCCACCATAACACAGTCTATTCACACCGTAACATTTCACTGTCCACCGTAATTTACGGTGGAGCCGTAAATTACGGTGGTGTCTGCATCTGAAACGTAACTGCCTCATTAAAGTTAGTTTTATTATGTCTTTTCATCACTCTTCATCATTGAACGGTTAGAGAGAAGCTTGGGGGCGATTTTGGCTGTATTTTGCTTGTTTGTGACAATTCCTATCATTCGGTTTGTGTTTTTGATCCGTATGAACAATATTATCTTTGTTAGGATGTTGATTCGAGCCATGTGTGGCTAAACACTTTATGATTGTCCTAGATTAAAGGTTTGTTTGAGACAATTTGTATTTGATTTCCTAATTTCTAGAATAGCACTCCTAATCATTATGGTTGGTTTGTTATGGTGTGTGATTGCTTGTTAGTAACTTGTTAATTCTTATGATTTTCTAGTTTGAAACCATACGTTCTTGGTGCCGTTGGCAATCGAGATATCATGGGTAGAATTAGGATTGGGTAAGGGTTGATTGATCATCGGGTAACAACCTCACGTTCTAGGAATCTGAGTACTTAGTTTCCTTTCATCACTGCAAGTAATCACACATGAGCTATGTCTATGTAGTTCTTTCTAGTGGAATGATAATATGAATGTCGATGCAAACCGGAAATCTAGGATGGTCATTTGTCTCTAATTTGTTTACAACCAAATCTTTTCTCTTTCAATTTAATTAGTTTAATTTAGTTCTAAAAACCAATTCACTTAATCAATCTTTGAATTTATTTTTATTGTCATTAGTTTAATTTTAGTCAAGTTAGATAATCTTTGAAATAACACATATTCCACAAACTCCCTGTGTTCGATACCCACTTGCCACTATCTATATAGTTGTTATTGGGATTAAATTTGATTGTGACCGCGACATCACGTCAAATTTTGGCGCCGTTGCCGGGGAGTAGTGCGCAACGTGTGTTATTTTTGTTCTTGCTTTGAGTTTGTTATTTTTCTGGTTTACGCGAGGTGTGTTTAGTGTGCAGGTATTTACAGGTGCATGCGTACTAGAAGCTCTCACAAGCTTTCACCACTAGTGTTTGATCCGGAAATCGAGCGAACTTTGCGAGCAAACAGAATTTTGCTAAGGGAAAATACAATCAGCAGTTCACCAACAACACCAATTACACCGATTACACCACTTCGATACATGGATCCACCACCACCACCACCCACTACAGGTGAATCCACTTCATCATTTATACCAACATCCACCCAACCTTCACCAAATACCACCATTCCACCAAATACTACCGAACCCACCATACTTCAAAATGTCACATCAACCAACACCACACAGCCCATTACTAACCATCACATTTAACCCTTCCACTACTATACCACCATTATCTCATTTCTTTCCGGGTGCGGGTCCGTCATATTCGAGCCATACCATAGCACCAATTTCGTCTATTGTCCATGCTACACCGTTTCGACCATCAAATCAGTCGGGGTTTCAATACTCGACTCTTCCATTTGGGCAATCGTCGGGAATTCAAGGAGATGGGTATGATGAAGGTTATGAGGAGTTTGAAGGTTTTGATGAAGACGGGTACGGTTATGGGGGTGATGGAGAGCAAGGGGAGTACGGTTATATGCAAGGCCAAGTACAAGTGATTCCAAATGTTGGTGGGGTACAACAACAACAACTCATACCTCAACATATTAGGCCAAGGCCACAAGGGCCGCAATTGCAACGTCCGGTTCCTTTGCAACAAGTTCGACCACAACATGTGCAACCGCCATTCCAAAGGCCAATTCAACACCCACCGGTGCCACAACAACAACTTCAACAACCAATTGCACCACAAGGGCCTATGCAAAGACCAATGGGTCAAGTTCGTCCACGGGGTCGATTTGGTGTGCCAAGGAGGCATCTTAGGGAAAATGCAAGGGGAATTGAAGCGCATTTTAGACCGGTGATCACTCACAATCCTTCACCAGTGGTCATTCCTCATAACAACCAAGGAAGAACCTTTTAAGTAAGGACAAATTCTTTACAAAGTTTGCCAAAATATAAGGGTCTAGCGACGGAGGAACCTTATTTTCATTTGGAGGCTTATGACTCAATTTGCAACACCCTTGGGAGTCAAGGTTTTTCGGCCGATGATGTGAAGTTGGTCTTATTTCAATTCTCCTTGGAGGATAAGGCAAAGAAGTGGTTCTACACTTTGCCTTCGGCATCTATTTATACTTGGGGGGAAATGCAACAAACATTTTTAGATGAATTTTATACCGCCCAAAAGACCAATGATGCGAGAAAAGGGTTGAGGAGCGTTCAACAACAACAAGGCGAAATGTTCCATGAAGCCTTCGAGCGCTTAAACATGATGATTAAAAATTGTCCACACCATGGGATTGAGCTTTGGGAGTTAATGAACGCCTTTCATGAAGGGTTGTGTGCCGAAGATGCACGAGATTTGATGTCCATTACAAATGGGACATTTGGCACAAACTATGAGCATGAGGATTGGGAATTTTTGGAACAAATGGCGATCACCTCAAAGAGAAAGGCTCAAGCTTCAAGGAGAGCACGACCGGCCGTTACCCGAACACAAGTGCATGCGGTTGATGATGGTAACACACAAACTTCTAACCAAATTTATGATGTTTGTGCATTGTGTAATGAAATAGGTCATGCGGCGGAAAATTGCCAAGGAATGGTGGAAGGGCAATTTGAAGAAGTTCATGCCGTTCAAGGTCAAGGAGGGGGTGGTAGAAATTTCAATATGAATTCTAACACTTATCACCCCGGGTTGAGAAACCACCCGAATTTTCGTTATGGGAACCCCTCGAATCAATCAAACCCGAACTTTCAAGGTAGCCAAGGGAACTATGGTTCGCGCCAACCTTACAATAATCAAAGTGGATATCAAGGTGGGAACAACCAAGGATACCAAAGGCAATATCGAACGGGTCAAGAACAAGGGGGGTCTTCGGGTGGTAATGAAATGATGGAAATGTTGAAGAGCATGCAAGTGGAAATGCAAAAGAGGAACCAAATGGATGATGTGCGCATACAAAAGTATGAGGCTCGAGACAAAGCAATCCAAACTTTGACCACTCAAATGGGTCAACTTGCCACTGAAGTGTCCGAATTGAAGAAGAATAAAGGTCAATTACCAAGCGACACTAAGGTAAATCCATCCCATGGTACGTCAAGAGGTAACAATGTTAATATCCATCATGTAAGTGTTTTGAGAAGTGGGAAAGAGTACAAAACCAATCCTTTACCGGATTTGGTTGATGGGGTGGTTGAGGATATAACGGGTCAAGATAGTGAGGAAGAAAATGAACCACCCATTGTTTCTTCTAAAAAACCCAATTTTGAAAAACCCGAAGTTATTAAAGAAAAAGAAAAAGTAAATGAGGGTGAGGGGTCTAGTGAAGTGCCGTTTCCTTCGGCTTTATTAGATCCGGGTAGGAAAAATTTTATTTCAAAACGGGGTCCTCAAAAAGAGGAAATGTGGGAGGTATTCAAACATGTTAAAACTAATCTTCCTTTACTTGAGGCTATTAAACAGGTTCCCGCTTACACAAAGTTTTTAAAAGAATTGTGTACCCAAAAGAGGCAACAAAAAGTGCCTAAATTGGTTGATTTGAAGGAGCGGGTAAGCGCGGTTTTAAAAGGAGATCTTCCTCGTAAGTTACAAGATCCGGGAACGCCTTTTATAAATATTCAAGTAGGAAATTTTCAAACTGCAAGGGCGTTATTGGATCTTGGAGCCGGAGTAAGTATCTTACCGGGGGGGTTATACGACCAATATGATTTTGGTCCATTGAAACGGGTTGAGACAACGGTGGTATTAGCCGATTTGTCTCATAAACTTCCTCGGGGGATTGTACGGGATGTGATAGTTAAGGTTGATGAGTTTTATTATCCCGTGGACTTTCTTGTGCTAGACTACTCATCCGCGGACCCAATTCAACAACAAAATATTATTTTGGGTCGACCGTTTTTAAACACCGCACATGCCGTTATTGATTGTCGATATGGTACGGTCGATATGACATTCGGTAATAGAAAGATGAGATTAAACGTTTTTACTAATGGTACTAATGTTTATGATGAGTGTTTTGTAGCAAACTTCATAGATGAATATGACCCAAAGGAGTTCGAGGAAGAGATTTTGGGTTCTTGTGTTCGTGGTGTGTCTTTGCAGGTGCACGCATGTGATTTGGAAAAAGAAGAGAAAGAGCAAGAGGCTCTTGCGGTGAAGGAAGGAAATCCACCATGGACCTACCAAATGGATACATTACCGGTAGAAATTGATTCGGGCACAAAACCTTCTTTGGAAAGTCCACCAAGTGTGGAGTTAAAGGAGTTACCAAAGCACCTAAAGTATGCATTCTTGGGGGAGAATGACACTTTACCAGTGATCATTGCTTCCAACTTGGAGGTAGCTCAAGAGGAGGAGTTGATACGGGTGTTGAAGGCTCATAAGGCGGCGATTGGGTGGACGATAGCCGATTTAAAAGGCATTAGTCCATCCATTGTGATGCACAAAATTATTACAAGTGAGGACGCAAAGCCGACCCGTGAAACACAAAGAAGGTTAAACCCGAACCTAAGAGAGGTGGTCAAGAAAGAAGTTATCAAGTGGTTGGACGCGGGGATCATTTACCCCATTTCGGATAGTGTGTGGGTAAGTCCGACTCAGGTAGTGCCTAAAAAATCAAGCATTCAGGTAATTAAAGATGAGCAAGGTGAGCAACTCGCCACCCGCCCGGTAACTGGGTGGCGAGTTTGTATCGATTATAGAAAATTAAACGCCGCTACCTCCAAAGACCATTTCCCGTTACCCTTCATTGACTAAATCATTGAAAAACTTTCCGGTCAAAAATACTATTGTTTTTTGGATGGGTACTCGGGATATAATCAAATTGCTATTCACCCGGACGACCAACACAAAACCACGTTTACATGCCCATATGGTACATTTGCTTTTCGGCGAATGCCATTTGGACTATGTAACGCTCCCGCCACGTTCCAAAGATGTATGATGAGTATATTTTCGGACATGGTTGGAGAGTCTCTTGAAGTGTTTATGGATGATTTTTCCATTTTTGGGCCAAGTTTTGACTCTTGTCTTGATGAGTTAGAAAAAGTTTTGAAAAGCTGTGTGGAGACAAACTTGGTCCTAAGTTGGGAAAAGAGCCATTTTATGGTTCAAGAGGGTATTGTGTTGGGGCATGTGATTTCGGACCGGGGAATGGAGGTAGATAAAGCAAAAATTCGGGTAATTTCATCTCTACCTCCACCAAAGAATGTTAAGGGGGTGAGATCATTTTTGGGACATGCGGGGTTTTATAGAAGGTTTATTAAAGGCTTTAGTGTAATTACAAAACCTTTATGTAACTTATTATTAAAAGATGTTCCTTTTGATTTTACTGACGAATGTTTGCAAGCGTTTCATGTGTTGAAGGAACAGTTGGTGAAGGCTCCTATCTTGCAACCACCGGATTGGTCAAAGCCGTTCGAGATTATGTGTGATGCTAGTGACACGACCATTGGAGCGGTTTTGGGTCAAAGGGTTGATAAGAAACCGGTGGTGATCTATTATGCAAGCAAAACTTTGTCCGAGGCGCAACTGAATTACACCACGACCGAGAAAGAATTATTAGCAGTGGTGTATGCCTTGGACAAGTTTAGAGCTTACCTTTGGGGGAGCAAGGTGATTGTTTATTCGGATCATAGTGCGGTCCGATATTTAATGGAAAAGAAGGATGCAAAGCCCCGGTTGATTCGTTGGGTGCTTTTGTTGCAAGAATTCGATTTAGAGATCCGGGACAAAAAGGGGTGTGAAAATGTTGTTGCGGATCATTTGTCGCGGATCCCATTGGAAGGTGTCGACGACCCGAGTGAGATTAATGAGCGGTTTCCCGATGAACAATTGTTAGCCGTTTCTACTTTCGTTGCACCGTGGTACGCCCATTATGTGAATTATTTGGCTAAGGGTTCAATTCCGAATCATTGGACGAAGAAGAGACGACAACAATTTTTAAGTCAAGTTAAGCAATACATTTGGGATGAACCGGATTTGTTCAAGATTGGACCCGATCAAGTGATAAGGAGATGTGTTCCCGAAACTGAAGTTCTAGAGATTTTGACCCATGCTCATTCGTCGGCATGTGGAGGGCATTTTAGTGGGAACAAGACGGGTTATCGGGTGTTATCTAGTGGGTTTTATTGGCCCACGATTTTCAAGGATTCTTGTGAGTATGCCCGGAATTGCATCAATTGTCAAAGAGTGGGAAGTATTTCGAAACGGGATGAAATGCCGTTACAACCGATTTTGGTAGTGGAGGTATTTGACGTTTGGGGGATAGACTTTATGGGTCCGTTTCCTAATTCGAATGGGTTCTTATATATATTGGTTGCGGTAGATTATGTGACAAAGTGGATAGAAGCCATTGCTACAAGGACCAATGATCATTCCGTGGTGTGTAAGTTTGTGCAATCCAACATATTCGCTCGTTTTGGTGTGCCAATGGTGATAATAAGTGATGGCAGTTCACATTTCAAAAATTTTAATTTTGCAAAATTGCTTAAAAGATATAATGTGAACCATCGTGTGGCGACACCGTACCATCCGCAAACAAGTGGACAAGTTGAAGTGTCCAACCGTCAAATTAAGGAGATTCTCATGAAGACGGTAAGAACGGATCGAAAAGATTGGTCAAGTAAACTTGATGATGCGTTGTGGGCATATCGAACGGCCTACAAAACTCCAATTGGAACCACCCCTTATCGGATGGTGTATGGGAAGGGGTGTCATTTACCAATGGAGTTAGCACACCGAGCGCATTGGGCCATTAAAACTGTTAATGCGGATTATGACGAAGCGGGTCAAACAAGGAAGTTGCAATTGAATGAGATCGAGGAGATAAGAGATGAAGCTTATGAATGTGCTTCCGCATACAAAGACAAACTGAAGAAAGTTCATGATGCAAAGATAAGGAAAAAGAACTTCGAAGTGGGTCAAAAGGTGTGGTTGTACAATTCAAGGTTAAAGATGTTTGCAGGAAAACTCAAGAGCAAGTGGATGGGTCCTTATATCATCCGAAGAGTGGGAAAATTTGGTGATGTTGATATAGAAGACGAACAATCCAATAGGCAACAAACGGTGAATGGGCATCGGCTCAAACCGTATTTGGATGGGAACGACATCAACACCTTGGAGCTTGACAAGGCGGGCTACATCTTACGCCCGGTTGATGAGGAACAACCATGAGAGGCAAGGTTCGGTAGTGTACATAGTAGTATTTTGTTTTGTTTGTTTTGTATAATATGCACAATTGCCATAAGTTCCTCGAAATCCGTGTTCGAAACAAGTGTGGGGATATTCGGGTCACGAATTACTCTAACATTGTGTTGAGGACAACACGGGATTTTTGAGGGGGTAGGGTAATTTTTCCAAGTGTTTAAAAAAAAAACATAAAACATAAAAAAAAGCGAAAAAATTAAAAAATCTAAAAAAATTTGCACTTAAAACCTCAATTTTTAGCATGAATCAGGATTGCCCAGTATCCACCGTAATTTACGGTTTTACCGTAATTTACGGTGGAAAGGAAATGTTGTTGGTTTTTATGGTAAAACTCTACTGAGTTACGGTGACAATTTCATGTTCAGTTTTCACCGTAAATTACGGTCATACCGTAATTTACGGTGAGTTATGAAAATGGGTGAGTTTTACGGTATTTCAGTACTGAGTTACGGTGGAAATTGGCAATTCAGGTCTCACCGTAAATTACGGTGAGACCGTAATTTATGGTGCGGAGAAAATTTGTTTCCGTCGTTTGGGGTCCGGCGCATATATATAAAAAAAATATAATAAAATAAAAACACAAAGTCACGTGACTTCATCCCAACCACACAAATTCTTTTCACTTTACATCCATCCATCTTCTTCTTCCCAAGACCCTCTATCCTCCATAACCTTCTTCTTCTACCTTCAATCCTTCATAATTCCTTCAATTTTTGTCCAAATCAAGTGAAATTTTAGTCTAACTTGACTAATTTTTCACAAGCTTGTTGATTTTGACGAGAGATTTAGGAGAAAACACTGTTTTTGGGTCCGAATCCCAAACCCTAGTTCGAGATTTTTGGGGGTTTTTGGAGTTTTTGGTTTCACAAGCACTTGTGCATCTTCAAACAAAGGTATGAAAGCTTATTTGTTATATTTTGATGCTACATTGTGAAAAGTAAGGTGATTTAGGTTACTTGCTCATGCCCACTTGCTTGTTCTTAGATATGGTTATGAAATTGATTATTTGAACATAGATATGGTTGTAGATGTAGGATTTGTGGTTAAAGTAGTGAACTTTTGGGATGTTCTACATTGTAGAGACACCATGCCCAATTTTTGAAAATTTTTTTTTGATATACTTTTGGTTCACTAACATCTACAACCATGATAACAAGCAAGTGTGGGGATGTTTTGGAAAAGAGGGTTAATTTTGTGTTTGATTTTGTTGCTTGTCTAATGTGTGTAGGAAATGGCTAAGACAAAGGAACAAGCGGGATCGAGTTCATCATCATCAAAAGGGAAAGGCAAACAAAAAGAACAACCACCGCGAAAAAGGCAATATATGGGTCGTATAAGTGAAAGCGAGAGTGGGAGTGAAGAAGAGATGGAGTTGGATCCGAGTGAAAAGCCGGTGTGGAATTCGGGTCCATTAGATGATCAAGCAGAGGAGTGGCAACCGACACTTTACCATGACTGCATGAATAAGTTGAAGAACAAGGCAGCCGCTTTCATTTGTGAACGAGAGGTTCGGGAAGTGGAGTTCCAACAATTTGGGGTGTTTGATAAGTTTCGGGCGTTAGGATGGGAATCAGCGCTCAAATGCTTCGATAAAGACAAAAGCAACTTATTTATGACCGAGATACAAGAATGGATGGCGACCTTGAAATGTCACAATTTTAACAAGCCGTCACAGATGAAGTTGATTGGTGAGGTGCACGGGGTACCGGTGGAGATGTCATTTGACACGTTAAAGAAGCTCGGGAAGTATGACAGTCTCCCAGCTCGTGAGTACATGGTTCCCACTCTCGATGACCTCTTGCTTAACCCGGAGAAACATGTTCGATGGAATGACATGTTAGCAGCATTATTCTTACCCGGTAAATACAGTGGTATTCTATACCGGAAGAATTTGAAGATAGAAGCTAAACTGTTGCATACAATCTGTCTTCTCAGTGTCATTCCACGAAGGGGAGACAAAGAACAGGTGAGGTTTCCGGAGGTACCCGTTCTTTATTCGTTGATGCATGGGGCTCCACGTTTCCCGATACGTTACCTTATCATGCACCACTTATGGATCTGCCGAAATAAGTATGGAAGAGACATCGTCCCTTATTGTCGAATAATTACGGGATTGATGAAACAACAGAAGGCGATAACATCGGAAGATCGGGGAGCAACAAAAAGGCACCAACCTTTCACGTTGGATAAGTTGGGGAGTGTTTGGACGTATACTCAGACGGAGCGTTATCACAAGTTAAAGTCGCAAGGCCAAAGGTGGAGAGCTCTTAAGGCGAATGCAAGGGATTTGTTACCGGGTGAAGAGGATGAACCCGAGAGTGAAGCAGAGATCCCAAGCGGGGATGAAGATTATGAGGAGCAACCGCAAGGTGGGGTGAACTTGAATGTGGGTCAAGGGGGTCATGGTGGAGGTTACGGTGGTATGTTTTACGACTATGCGCAACAAACTTATGAGCCGGGTTGGGCTTATAATGGTACAATGCAAGAGGTGATAGAAAGTCAACGTCCTCCGGCATCTATTTTTGATACATGGTCGGGGTCGGAGAGGACGTTGTATGATCAGAACACGAGGAATAGTGCAAGCATAGAGCGGTCGTTAAAACATAGCTTTGATCGCCAAGAGTCATGGAACCGCACATTGGTGTATTCCCGAGAGGTGGAAACGAATAATAGATATCATGACGATCAAGCGAGGAGGATGCATGCAGATTGGCATGCCGGAAGGCCGGTTGTTGAGGATCCACAACATGTGGATTATGCCTCGTTACCGCCTTATGACGGTAGTGTCTCATATCCGACTCCACCACTTCACCATTCTCAATGGCTTGACCCGAGGCAGCAAGAGGGAGCCCAACAACAAGGAGGGAGTAGCAGCGGCGCGTTTGGATTCGGGGAATGGAATGACATGATGTCATCCATTTTTGGACCTCCAGGACCGCGCTACTATTAGTCAGGTGGTGTTCTCTCTTTTGTATAATTTGTGCATAGTTTTAGTTTTATTTTGTTTATGGTTGGGCGGTTGGGTGGTGTATGATTGTGTCGTTTGTTGGGTTGGTGCTTGTTGGTGGTGTTGTGTGTTAAAAAAAAGCATAAAAAAATATAAAATGAAAAATACAAAAAGAAATTTGGGATTTGAGTGGAGAAGCGTATATTGATGTTGAATGAGTTTAGTGATCAACGCCTCCCAAAGCCATACATTGGGGTCAATGTATCCCAAGTGTGGGGATGGGGGGAATTTTTGAAGTTTTTGAAAAATTTTGAGCCAAGTGAAGCAATGTGAGAATTTGAACGCCCTAATTTAACCCTAAATAATGCACCGGCAACCCTTGATACCTTTTTCATTCTTGGTGAGAGTTGTAGCCACACTTGTACATAAATAATGCTTATCTTTGGTGAGAGTGGCTACGGGTGGG
Source organism: Helianthus annuus (assembly GCF_002127325.2). Classification (NCBI taxonomy): domain Eukaryota; kingdom Viridiplantae; phylum Streptophyta; class Magnoliopsida; order Asterales; family Asteraceae; genus Helianthus; species Helianthus annuus. Next base: position 36,601,114 of record NC_035444.2, on the reverse strand, counting down.
GGCGCATTAGAACTTGTGCTTGAATGCGATTTGAGTCCTTAGTTAGACATGAATGTAGAAAGGATAAGGGCATTTAGGTAGCCTCGTCGTTGGTGTGAGCGAGTGTGGGATTTGGGGGGTTGGACCTCATAAGTTATATATATGAGCATGGTAGTGAGAGGGGCGGGGGGTTGGACATTTAGTTGCCCATTTTGTGCCTTAAAAGCTTATCATTTGTTACCCCTAGCTACTTACTTAAAATTTTACCCAAATTTGACCCGGTCTTATAGTGTTAGTGATGGTATTAGTAGTTTTGCTAGTTTGAAGTAGATATGTTTAAAGCTTTATTGTATGGTTGCTTGCTTTATTGAAAAAAAAAATCGAAAGAAAAAAAAAGAGGAAAAAGAGAAAAGCAATGAAAAAAAAAAAAGAAAGGTTAATTGTCATGTATATAGTAGTTTGCTTGTTTGTTCGTTTGTTTTTGTTTGTAATAAAAAGACCGGGTCGAATTTTCGCTATTTCATATATATTCCATTTCCTACCTATACACCTAGCCGCGTTACAACCTTGAAGTCCCTTTGATTTGCATTCATGTTTGACCCATTTTAGGAGAATGATCGATTTAGGTACAAGCTTATGATTGTGCAACCACCCGTTTGCCTAGTGTGTGTCTAGCTTATCTTTGCTAGTTTTCACTTGTAGCCGAGAGGAGAGATTTAGAGAGGGGTGCATTGCTTGGGTGTTAAAAAGGGGTTAGTAAAAAGATTGCATGTTTGCTTGGGTTAATTTGATCACTTGTTTTGAAATTGATTTGATGAGTTGCTTGGGACAAGCAACGGTTAAGTGTGGGGATGTGACGGGTGGTCCATTGGACAACCCTTAAGCGTGTTAAAAGATGAAATAATCCTTCACTTAATCGTGTAATTATCTTGAATTAGATAACTACTGTTGCTTATGTTTCAGGTGCATTTCGAGGGCTAAAAGACGGATTAGATGCAACTTTGGAGACTTTGGTGATGAACGGGTCGAGTGTGGAACAAGAGACAAACAAAGAAGACAATTCAGCTCACCACCGTAAATTACGGTCCTACCGTAATTTACGGTGGACCTGGATTTCATTTTTTCCCCACCGTAACACAGTCTATTCACACCGTAACATTTCACTGTCCACCGTAATTTACGGTGGAGCCGTAAATTACGGTGGTGTCTGCATCTGAAACGTAACTGCCTCATTAAAGTTAGTTTTATTGTGTCTTTTCATCACTCTTCATCATTGAACGGTTAGAGAGAAGCTTGGGGGCGATTTTGGCTGTATTTTGCTTGTTTGTGACAATTCCTATCATTCGGTTTGTGTTTTTGATCCGTATGAACAATATTATCTTTGTTAGGATGTTGATTCGAGCCATGTGTGGCTAAACACTTTATGATTGTCCTAGATTGAAGGTTTGTTTGAGACAATTTGTATTTGATTTCCTAATTTCTAGAATAGCACTCCTAATCTTTATGGTTGGTTTGTTATGGTGTGTGATTGCTTGTTAGTAACTTGTTAATTCTTATGATTTTCTAGTTTGAAACCATACGTTCTTGGTGCCGTTGGCAATCGAGATATCATGGGTAGAATTAGGATTGGGTAAGGGTTGATTGATCATCGGGTAACAACCTCACGTTATAGGAATCTGAGTACTTAGTTCCCTTTCATCACTGCAAGTAATCACACATGAGCTATGTCTATGTAGTTCTTTCTAGTGGAATGATAATATGAATGTCGATGCAAACCGGAAATCTAGGATGGTCATTTGTCTCTAATTTGTTTACAACCAAATCTTTTCTCTTTCAATTTAATTAGTTTAATTTAGTTCTAAAAACCAATTCACTTAATCAATCTTTGAATTTATTTTTATTGTCATTAGTTTAATTTTAGTCAAGTTAGATAATCTTTGAAATAACACATATTCCACAAACTCCCTGTGTTCGATACCCACTTGCCACTATCTATATAGTTGTTATTGGGATTAAATTTGATTGTGACCGCGACATCACGTCAATTACGTGCATATTTTATCGTTTTGTGGTATTTGACAATTTGTTAGTTTACAGTATGAGTGAGCAAGGACCATCGGACGCTTATCGTCAACTGTCTAGTTCTCGTAAGGATGAAGGAACTTCTTCCCAGCCTTCCCCCTCGGGGTATTCAGCTGATACAGAAGAGGGGATTTTCATATTCAAGGCATAGTCCGAAGAACCATTCCCTACCAAAAAGGGAGGATGGTTCAGTCGGGGAGCACACGAGCGTAGGAAAAGAATGAGGAAATTATAGCAACAGCGGGCTTTAGCAGCAGCAAATAGGGAGATGAATGCCCAGACTCAAGACATACTCAATAGGCGATTAGCTAACTTTCACATATTAGCTACCACTGCCGCAGACCCAAATTTAGAACAAATCATTGCACCATAGCCACAACCACTGTTTCCAACTCAACCCATGGAAATTGAATCTAACCCAGTAGACCAGATTCCAATACCCGCATTCGGGCCAAACGAAATCCCTAGAGTCCCAGCACCAAACCCTCTAGCTTATGACCCATGGAATGACGACCACAGGGATTATCGAGAACTCTATCCACCGGAGGAACCCATACCAAACCCTGTAGCACCGTACCTAAACCTTGACCCTCTAGATCCGTACTAGGATGCTGATCAGTATGTTAGGGAAATCCTAGAGAACCCATACCCGTATGAAGAACCCGTACCACCATACCCTGACTCGATACCAGCACCACCATCACCCATGAGTACCGAGAACGTGTAGGAACTCCGTACCTTTGGTGAGGAGTTATTAGATGAAAGTGAAAGGATAAGGCAAATAGGGGAGAGGCTCGTTTGGAAGTACGATGAGCGTAACATGCAGTGCTGGATGAACCCTTAGTAACAATAATAATAATAATAATAATAATAATAATAATAATAATAATAATAATAATTATAATAATAATAATAACAATATAGATATAAATATATATGTGCGAGTAGTTGAAAAAAAATCAACTAAAAATAGATAATCCACTACCTACTGATGCATAGTTAGTATTGTATTTTAAATTGTAGTTGCAGCTTGTAATATATAAGTATATGAAATAGAGTAAATGTCGCAATGCACGACGGTTTTGATCAAAGTGTTTGTTTGTGTGATTGTTTGTCACACCCCGATTTCCACGTGTCACCGGTGGGCCCGGTGGGGGAGTATCGTGACGTGGTTGGCAACGTAATAGTCAAACAACACAATATTCAATATGCACCTCGGAAGCAATTTAAAAGATGTAATACAACCGAATTTAATTATTGTATTATCAAGTATCACAACGTTCGATTGTTTATCCACAGACGGATCGAAATAAAATATGAGACAATAGTTCAACAGACTTCAGGCATCCTAAGCTTGCGAGACTTTTTATTGATGCTAAGGAGACAATCCAGCCAATTTCGTTTAGTACCTGCATTCAGTCTTTTTGGGAAAATACGTCAGTTTACATTGGTAAATACAATCAACTGACTCATTTTGGAAAATGATTGAAAATTGGTTTGGATGCACGTGGCATAAACATTTTTATTTTAACTTGGGAGAATTATTTAATATTATAATCTTGTGAACGAATTACATGTTACTTGTGCGTTCAGTAGCCCAGATCTTGTCCGGGTTAAAGATTAATAGACACACCACATCGTAGAGTTATACACTGACAGGTGTACGCCTACACCCCGTGCTCAGGTCGTGGCCATCTCGTAAGATGATGCCAAGGATATCCGGGACATGGTCATTAACCCCCCAAAGACTTTAAGTAATCAAGACTGTTTAAACGAGCCGATCAAATTATTCAACTACCCACTTAACTATGGAGATTTGATGCTCGATCAAGCGGTATGCTATATACCGTAACCCAAGCCCGTATAGGGAAAATAAGTTAAAAGTATTTACCTGAGCAATGGATAAATCACAATAAGCAAACGCAAGTAGCTTTTACTGGTCCTCCTTATCTGGAACGAAGGTTTATAATAACCTATTAGGATTCTAACGGGTCTTTTATTAAGCTTAAGCTTAGACCGACTAGTTTCAAAGATACGGTTCGTACGCCTGATTAAGCGAAGACCGGATAGAATGTGATTTAGACCCGACAAATCCAGAGACTTGTTTAATATGGGTTTATTATTCACATTCTGGATTTTGAGATAAAATCGTTAAGGTTTAACCGGTTTCGGTTATTTATGTAAACTTGTTACATAAACCAAACCGTACGCGTAATAAGCGTGACGGGTAGTCATGAGAGCTATATACAGGTTTCCTAAGTTAATTAAGTCTCAAATATGTTGTGACATCAGTAAGGTGTCTTTCATTATGCCCGAAACGTGTTTAAACACAAACTAGGCCCCGTAGGGGTAGTTTGGTCATTTTAAAGGTTGTAAAAAGGTTTAAGTGTTTAACTGAGTTACAGGTCTGATGTAATCAGTAAATATACTCCAATTAATGAGTTATAACAGTAAGATAAAGCATATGTGTGAAATTTATCGTTTTTAACCAAACTATGCCCCGTAGGGGTATTTTGGTAATTTCACATAAGCCGAAAAGCTCAGAACTGAAGTCTGAGTTTATCCACCTTTGCTTACTGTTAAAATATTATAATTTGCCTCTCATATCAGTAGGTATCAACCCGGGTATGTCCAATATGATTTTAAAACATACTATGCGTTAAAAACGCTAATTAAGGCGATTAAAGGCCATTTCCGGGTTCGATACTTAAATCTGATATTTTTATATTTACAGAAGGCTTAAAAGAATTTATTTATCATATGTGATCAGTAGCAAAAGGTTTGGAGTCGTTTAGATATGTAAATCTCATTTTATGGCCCGTAAGGGCAAAACCGACATTCACCGAATTAAGCCTACGACTATGAGTTATGCTCAACCTAAAATTAATTAAAAATCTTTAAAATCCCAAAATAATATATTACATCAGTGGGTAAAAGATTTGATACCAAAAAGTATGTTTAACTAGGCTATACGCTAATTACGCCATTTTATTAGCATAAAGCATTCATTTTGCGATAATGAGCATAACTCTTAATCTACAAGTCAAACTGATGTCAAACTTTGCATACAAGTCTATATATCAGTGACTAAGGTTTCTACACTTTTACATTTTCATAAATCACGTTTTAAGGTAATAAGGGCATAACGGTCAACATATGAGCAATTAACGGAAGCATGCATATTAATCGGATAACTAATGAACCAAGGTGTATAATCACAGAGGGTTGTTCTAACATGTAACCTAGTCCAATTAAAGCTCTGAGGCATTTCTAAAATATGCCTAAATGGGTCAGAACTGAAAGTCAAAGTGAAAGTCAAACTATGTGACTTTCGGTTCCGAACCGGGTCTAAACAAGAAATTTTCGGGTTGAACATGTTTAGACATGTCCTTACACTAGTTACCAAGTTATATTAATGATAAAACAGGTCATACGTGTTCTACATTGTTAATCATGCATAAATCGCATTTTAGACTTCCTGTTGACTTTTTAATTACACGTTTGAGTCGACATTAGACCTAGTTAGAATGGGAGTCAGGGGAAACCCTTTTAAGGTTTTATTACCCACATATATACCCACCTAAAGGTACTTTTAATTCGAGATTTGACTGAGTCGTTTATAATTAATCTCGAAGTCAAACCGTAATTACGACGGTTTGACTTTTAGCTAAATTACTAAGCTAAAGTCAATTTAGAAAGGTTAAGACAACTTACAAAGGTCTAATGGATGATTAGGAAGGCTTGGAGAGTGCTCTTGTGCTCCACACTTGATCAAGAGGTGTTGAGGAATGAATGATCAAAGTGTTGCACTTGTGAGTTTCTTATATAGTGATCCAAGACACCACAACATGTTGACAATTAAGTCTAGGACTAACCACAACATTCCCACAGGTGTCCTACATGTTTAGGGGTTGTTTAGGGGCCAAGGGACATGTGGAAAAACCGTTAAATCCGGTTTCATGCGCGCAAAACAGGTAACAGCCGGTTTTCTGGTTGCTGGCACTTGCTTACGGACCGTAAGCCCTCCCTTGCGGTCCGTAAGCCTGTCATCAGGCACAAAAATTTGTTGATCTTTGATGTCTTGAAGGGGTAACTTCAGGCTTTCGAATTTGGGACATGTTTTATCAAATTGGGGCCTCTATAAAGTGCTTAATACAGTAACATACCCTACCATTGGTATGCTTGCTTGGATTCTTTATAAAAGTACCGAAAATTAAGGGTTACCGTAGGAATTTCTTCGTAGGAGTCCACCAATTGATTCAAGAATCATTCATTGCTATAATTCACTGAACTTGAACATACACTAGATGTTTCTAATACGATTTGAGTCTTGGGATTTATAACGAGGTCATTCAGAGGTGCAAAAGTTAACATGACGACACTTACCCATTTTTAATAAATCCGAATTTTATAACGCTTTTCGTCTTACACGACACGTGTCGTTATTTTATTTAACACGAATTTTCGAGGTGTTACATCCTCACCCCCTTAAAATAAATCTCGACCCGAGATTTACTGAAATAGATAAGGGTACTTTTCTTTCATGGTGGATTCAACTTCCCACGTATACTCGGGACCTCTTCGGGCATCCCATTTGTCCTTTACAATAGGTACATGCTTCCTACGAAGCTTCTTTACCTGTCGATCTTCAATCGACAAAGGTTTTTCAACAAATTTCAAGCTCTCGTCTATATGCACATCTGCGTGTGGTATAACCAGTGATTTATCAGCGACGCACTTCTTCAGGTTGCAAATGTGGAACACATTGTGAATTCCACTGAGCTCTTCAGGTAAGTTTAACTTATAGGCAACTGACCCGACACGTTCGATAACCTCGAAAGGTCCTATGTATCTCGGGCTTAGCTTGCCTTTCTTACCAAATCGCATCACTCCTTTCCAGGGTGATACTTTGAGCAACACTTTATCACCTATTTCGAAGTGAAAAGCCTTACGCTTAGGGTCTGCGTAGCTCTTTTGCCTATCTCGGGCCGCCTTGAGACGGTCGCGAATCTGGACAATCTTGTCCGTCGTTTCAAAGACTATCTCTGGTCCCGATAATTGGACATCTCCAACTTCCGCCCAACAGATGGGTGACCTACACTTTCTACCGTACAATGCCTCGAAGGGTGCAGCCTTAATGCTGGTATGGTAGCTATTGTTGTAGGAGAATTCTATTAATGGTAGATTCTTATCCCAACTATCACCCAAATCGATTGCACATGCACGTAGCATGTCTTCCAATGTTTGAATAGTACGCTCACTCTGACCGTCAGTCTGAGGATGATAAGCCGTACTAAAATTTAAACGTGTGCCCAAGGATTGCTGGAAACTTTTCCAAAAATGCGATGTGTATCTAGTATCTCTGTCAGATATAATAGACACAGGTATGCCATGCAAGGCTATAATCTTATCAACGTACAGCTGGGCTAACATATCGGAGCTATAAGTCTCTTTGATGGGTAAGAAATGTGCTGACTTAGTCAGTCTGTCCACTATAACCCATATTGTATCATTTCCCTTCCTAGTCTTGGGTAACTTGGTAATAAAATCCATAGTTACACATTCCCACTTCCACTCGGGAAGTTCAGGCTGTTGCAGCAAGCCTGACGGCTTTTGATGCTCAGCTTTGACTTGCGCACAAGTCAAGCATTTGGCCACATGGGCGGCTACCGACTTTTTCAAACCGATCCACCAATAATTTGCCTTTAGATCTTGGTACATCTTATCAGCTTCAGGGTGAACAGAGTACTTGGAACTGTGGGCCTCCTGGAGGATAAGATCACGAAGTCCTCCATGAACTGGAATCCATATTCGTCCGTTTAATCTTAAAATTCCGTCCTTGCTAAGAGTTAACTGCTCCTCAGTTACTCCTAACTTTTCATTCGGATAGTTAGCTTCCAACACAGCTTCTTTTTGTGCAGCTAACAACCTTTCCATCAAATTGTTCTTTACTTCAATGCTCTTGGCATTGATTCGGATGGGTTTCACCTTTTCCTTACGACTCAAGGCATCGGCGACTACATTCGCCTTGCCGGGATGGTATCTGATTTCACAATCATAATCATTCAAGGTCTCCATCCAACGGCGTTGCCTCATGTTTAATTCTTTCTGATTAAACAGATGCTGGAGGCTCTTGTGATCAGAATAGATCACAAACTTGATTCCATAAAGATAATGCCTCCACAATTTCAGTGCGAACACAACGGCACCCAATTCCAAATCATGGGTGGTGTAATTCTTTTCATGCACCTTTAACTGTCGTGATGCATAGGCAATAACCTTGCCTTTCTGCATAAGCACACACCCCATGCCGGTGTCTGAAGCATCGCAGTAAACTACGAATTCTTCTGTGCCTTCAGGTAATGTCAGCACAGGAGCGTTGCTCAACTTTTGCTTTAGTATTTCAAAGGACTCTTGCTGCTTAGGGCCCCAAATGAACTTTTCCTTTTTCTTAGTCAAGGATGTTAAGGGCGCAGCAATCCTTGAAAAGTTTTCAATGAAACGCCTGTAATATCCTGCCAATCCCAGGAAGCTACGAATCTCCGTAGGCGTCTTCGGCTCCTGCCAGTTCATGACTGCTTCAACTTTAGCGGGATCCACTTGGATTCCATGCTCACTGACCACATGTCCAAGGAATTGGACCTCTCGAAGCCAAAATTCACACTTAGAGAATTTGGCATAGAGCCTCTCGTGATGTAAAAGTTTGAGAATACATCGAAGATGTTTCTCATGATCAGCTTGGTTCTTTGAATAAATCAGGATGTCGTCGATGAAGACGATAACGAATTTATCCAAGTATAGCTTGCAAACGCGATTCATGAGATCCATGAACGCGGCAGGTGCATTAGTGAGCCCAAAAGGCATCACTAGGAACTCGTAATGGCCATAACGGGTCCTAAATGCAGTTTTATGCACGTCTTCATTTCTGACCTTCAGTTGGTGGTAGCCTGACCTCAAATCAATTTTCGAGAAATAGCTTGCCCCTTGTAATTGATCGAATAGATCGTCGATCCTGGGCAAAGGATATCTGTTCTTGATCGTGACCTTATTAAGCTCACGATAGTCGATGCACAGACGCATCGACCCATCCTTCTTCTTTACGAACAGAACTGGTGCTCCCCAAGGAGACGAACTAGGTCTGATGAAACCTTTGGCTAACAATTCGTCTAGTTGTGTCCTCAACTCTTTCATCTCGGTGGGCGCCAACCTATAAGGTGCCCTGGCAACTGGTGCCGTTCCGGGGATGATATCAATCCTGAATTCCACTTGCCTATCTGGTGGCAAACCAGGTAGTTCTTCCGGAAAAACTTCTGGGAATTCAGAAATAACAGGGATGTCTCCTATCTTTGGTTTAGGCTCATCAATAATCACTTGTGCCATGTAGATGACACAACCCTTCTTTAAACATTTTGAAGCCTTGAGCATAGTCACTTGTTTAGGCAGTCCATACTGGGTGTCTCCCCGAACGGTAAGTGATTCACCCGACGGGGTCCGTATCACTACTTGTTTCTTGTTTCAGACGATTTGGGCTTGGTTGTGAGATAACCAGTCCATACCCAAAACTATGTCAAAACCGGCCAACTTAAAGGGAAGTAGAGTCAGAGGAAAAGAATGGTTCTTAATGGATATAAAACATTCCTCTAACACGGTTGAGACGGTTTCTATGGTACCATCAGCTAACTCTACCTCATAGTTTACGCTTAGGGTTTTGACAGGTAAATTCAACAATTTACAAAACTTGTTATCTACGAAAGACTTATATGCGCCTGAATCAAAAAGTACTCTTGCAAAGACATCGTTTACAAGGAAAGTTGGTCTGCGCCTGAAGACTCTCGCATTGGTCTTCTTGGCCTCTTCAGGCTTCTTGTTGTACTTAGGGCAGTTGGTCTTAATGTGCCCCTTTTCATTGCAACGGTAGCACGTTGCGTCTTTTATTTTCTTGCAATCCAAGGTTTTGTGATCCGTGGACTTGCATATACCACAAGCATAGGTTTTTGACTGAGTCTGAGAGTTCGACTCAAGTCTGCACCTTCCAAAGTGATGTTTCTTGCAAATCTTACATTTGGGCTTCTCGCCAGACTGATGCCCATCTTTCTTTGACTCATATCCTTTCTTGGTGTCACCGTTCCCACGGTGTTTCTTGTTCGACCTACGCGAACTATCATCTTCGCGCTTTCTTTTCTCCGTCTCCTTATTCCTCAGCGCTCTCTGCCTGACCGCATCCAGAGTGAGGGATAAGGAAATGTCAGCTACCGATCTAAAAGTAGTCGGCCGAGAAGCTTTCACGCTTGCCTTGATCTCGGGGGCTAAACCACCGATAAAACGAGCGATTCTTTTTGGTTCCGGGGTTACTAGGTAGGGAACCAACCGGGACATAGTGTTGAAGCTCGTTAGGTAAGCTTGACAGTCAAGGTTTGTCATCACCAGTGATAGAAAATCAGACTCTATCTTCTCCACCTCATGCTGAGGGCAGTAATTTTCCCTGATAAGGGCAACAAATTGATCCCACGACATGCTGTACAATGGGATTTTCCCGGTGGCTTGAATCAGAGATCTCCACCATGCTAAAGCTTCGCCCTTAAAAGACTGCGACACAAACTTGACCACGTCTTTCTCAGCGCATCCGCTGATATCAACAACCGTATCCATCTCATCCAGCCACGTCATACAGTCAATAGCTCCTTTCTCCCCAGTGAAGTCCTGGGGCTTACATGAAACAAAATATTTATAGGAACAACCTTTCTCACGGGGTCCCCTGTTCAGTATAACCTGCTGTGATGGTGCACTGTGGTTTGAGGAGTGTCGATCATCGTCTTTCTTCGGGTCATCCTTCTTGGATGGTGGCTTTGAAGGCTGTGTAGATAGGGTCCTACTACGAGTCCCACTATACTCTTCGTACTGTCTTTCCAAAGCCTTTGTAACCGCGTCGTCGACCAACGCCTTTAATTCAGCACCCGTTAAGGTAACCCGGGCGTTATCAATATTCTCTGTTGGATGGCTATTTATCTCGTCTGAGTTAGCCATTTCAATTGAACTGTTACAGAAAACAAGGACAATAGTTTATGTGGGAGTTTATTATGGAATTTCTCCTTGGGTAATTCATTAACCATGGTCACAGAGACCATATTTGGTTAATTTATTAATTATATCTATTTAGGATTTCTATAATGATTTATCCTAGTTATAAAACAATAACAGTTTTATTTGTTGCACAAAAGGCCTAGTCACATGGACAGTTTATTTTATGGGTTATGATTTCAGAGAATCAAACATGAATACAATAGGCCTAGTCACAAGGACATTTATAAATTATATGCTAGGATTTCAGAGAATCAAAGCATTTGAGGTTGAACCTAGTTCATTACTTTTATTTGACAGGGAGTCATCGCTACTACTGTCTTTTGGCTCATGTGGAAATGAGCAGGGCCCGTAGGCACGTATTACCACGTAGGGTAAAAGTATGGTCATCTTAATTGATGATTTACCCCATGATTCAGAGATCGATAATTGGGTTTGGAATCTTTGAAGGATCCTTATATAACAAAACAATGTGTGTGATTTCGAATGAATCACATCTGCCAGGAGTGTTAACCTATTTTCAGATGTTATCAGGGATTTGAATCTTCTTAACAGGTCTTACCGTCTTGGCCTGGCCTTATAATGACCCGAAGGCTAGGTTTCACACTTTAAGAAAAATTTTACATAGGTAGACTTTTACTTAAAAGGAATGATTTTTGATTCGTTTATTTCATAGTTATGCATATAATAGCAACATGAAATTTATAAAACAATTATTCATTACTTTACTACGATATTACATGCTGCCCTAACGGGTCTTTTCAAATAGCGACTTACCCACGCAGGGGTTTAAACAAGTATTTACCCTCGCAGGGGTTTAATAGCACACGTACCCACGCAGGGGCTAAATAACAAAACATACCCACGCAGGGGCTTTAACAATATAATAGTCCACGCAGGGACTTACACAAATAAAATACCCTCGCAGGGGTTTATTAACAAAACATACCCACGCAGGGGTTTATACTACAAGATTGGCCCACGCATGGGCTCAACAATACTTGGAAGGATTCAGTGGTCCTTCTTGCTCTTTCCTTTGATCAGGCTTGTCAATCCTTGGAAGAACGTTTGTCGCTCCCTTCGCTCCCTGTGAAATTCTCGCTCTACATAGTCCAACCTTTGCAGAATTTCTTCACGCTCAGGCGGAGAGAACCTTGGTGGTTGCGATTGTGTCCGTATAATAGGTCTTGCAGGTATCTGGTACCCATGAGTTGGGTACCCTACTCCCCATGGATCTCCATAGGGTCCTTGGGTGCTATAGTTAGCCGCTACCACGTACGGATCGGCTTCGGCGTAATTGTAGTTGGTGTGTACTAGCTGCTCAAACGGGTTGTATGCCATGGAACCCGTGTATGCCGGAATTGGGTTATCAAAACCCATAGGCGGTGGTTGTGGTGCAACTGGGTGTGAAGGCCCACCCATTTGTGGATCTTCTTGATGTGGCGGGTAGTGGCTGCCGCTTGATTGTAGTGGAGAACTAAAATGAAAGTCTCCTGTTCGCGCAGATATACGCGCTCCGGTTCTCCTACGCCTTGGTGGTTGCGGGGGTGCCGGTTGAACTGGTGGTGGAGGAGGTGGTGGCGTGACTGCCACGAACCTTGGATCCTCAGAGGGATCTTGTTGCTGGTGTTGCTGCTACTGAGGTGATGTATGGCGAGGAGGCGTATAGTACCATTCGTGCCTGGTAAACATAGCTTGAAAGCTATCTGGACCAACATAGGGTGATCCGTGGAAGGAAGATCCATCCGAGATCTCTATCGGGTGGTTTGGTGTGCCACTGGCAGGCTCGACAGGGTCCGTATCCTCGTCCATGTCGTCCGCATGATCTCCAGAGAAATGATCTTCTGGACCTAATGGGTTAAAATTCCCTGGTTCTTGCAGGAAGTTTGCCGGGTTAAACCGGCCCCTAAAAACTAGTGTAGGGTCACCGAAGGAGTTGTGCGATAAGGATCACTGTAATGGTATGTATGAAGGTTGAGGGTTGTTAGGCTCATAATCTGGTTGTGGCCCATAAGGGTTAGGAGGTGTTGAACTGTGTGAGACCGACCGTCTAGCCGGCTCAAAGAGGTTCCTCCGGTTCTGCTGGGGATCGTCACTCTCCGTGGTAGATGGAGCTCGCGCATTCGAGGGTCCAGCTTCATTATTATTGGGGGCGGTGATTGGCCCCTTGCCTCTTCCTCTTCTCCTGAAGAATCTTGGCGGCATTTTGTTCGTTCCTGAGTAATATGGCATGAGATAACAGAACAAAATATATACAAAAATAAAGGACAATACAATTAAAGTGGAATTTGTCCTATGTTGTAGGTCTAGACTCGAAGTTTAGAATTGTGCAATTGTGTAACTGAGATTAAACACAAAAGGCTAGTGTTTAATTCACTCAGTGTTGGCTCTGATACCAACCTGTCACACCCCGATTTCCACGTGTCACCGGTGGGCCCGGTGGGGGAGTATCGTGACGTGGTTGGCAACGTAATAGTCAAACAACACAATATTCAATATGCACAGCGGAAGCAATTTAAAAGATGTAATACAACCGAATTTAATTATTGTAATCTCAAGTTTCACAACGTTCGATTGTTTATCCACAGACGGATCGAAATAAAATATGAGACAATAGTTCAACAGACTTCAGCCATCCTAAGCTTGCGAGACTTTTTATTGATGCTAAGGAGACAATCCAGCCAATTTCGTTTAGTACCTGCATTCAGTCTTTTTGGGAAAATACGTCAGTTTACACTGGTAAATACAATCAACTGACTCATTTTGGAAAATGATTGAAAATTGGTTTGGATGCACGTGGCATAAACATTTTTAATTTAACTTGGGAGAATTATTTAATATTATAATCTTGTGAACGAATTACATGTTACTTGTGCGTTCAGTAGCCCGGATCTTGTCCGGGTTAAAGATTAATAGACACACCACATCGTAGAGTTATACACTGACAGGTGTACGCCTACACCCCGTGCTCAGGTCGTGGCCATCTCGTAAGATGATGCCAAGGATATCCGGGACATGGTCATTAACCCCCCAAAGACTTTAAGTAATCAAGACTGTTTAAACGAGCCGATCAAATTATTCAACTACCCACTTAACTGTGGAGATTTGATGCTCGATCAAGCGGTATGCTATATACCGTAACCCAAGCCCGTATAGGGAAAATAAGTTAAAAGTATTTACCTGAGCAATGGATAAATCACAATAAGCAAACGCAAGTAGCTTTTACTGGTCCTCCTTATCTGGAACGAAGGTTTATAATAACCTATTAGGATTCTAACGGGTCTTTTATTAAGCTTAAGCTTAGACCGACTAGTTTCAGACATACGGTTCGTACGCCTGATTAAGCGAAGACCGGATAGAATGTGATTTAGACCTGACAAATCCAGAGACTTGTTTAATATGGGTTTATTATTCACATTCTGGATTTTGAGATAAAATCGTTAAGGTTTAACCGGTTTCGGTTAATTTATGTACACTTGTTACATAAACCAAACCGTACGCGTAATAAGCGTGACGGGTAGTCATGAGAGCTATATACAGGTTTCCTAAGTTAATTAAGTCTCAAATATGTTGTGACATCAGTAAGGTGTCTTTCATTATGCCCGAAACGTGTTTAAACACAAACTAGGCCCCGTAGGGGTAGTTTGGTCATTTTAAAGGTTGTAAAAAGGTTTAAGTGTTTAACTGAGTTACAGGTCTGATGTAATCAGTAAATATACTCCAATTAATGAGTTATAACAGTAAGATAAAGCATATGTGTGAAATTTATCGTTTTTAACCAAACTATGCCCCGTAGGGGTATTTTGGTAATTTCACATAAGCCGAAAAGCTCAGAACTGAAGTCTGAGTTTATCCAGCTTTGCTTACTGTTAAAATATTATAATTTGCCTCTCATATCAGTAGGTATCAACCCGGGTATGTCCAATATGATTTTAAAACATACTATGCGTTAAAAACGCTAATTAAGGCGATTAAAGGCCATTTCCGGGTTCGATACTTAAATCTGATATTTTTATATTTCCAGAAGGCTTAAAAGAATTTATTTATCATATGTGATCAGTAGCAAAAGGTTTGGAGTCGTTTAGATATGTAAATCTCATTTTATGGCCCGTAAGGGCAAAACCGACATTCACCGAATTAAGCCTACGACTATGAGTTATGCTCAACCTAAAATTAATTAAAAATCTTTAAAAATCCCAAAATAATATATTACATCAGTGGGTAAAAGATTTGATACCAAAAAGTATGTTTAACTAGGCTATACGCTAATTACGCCATTTTATTAGCATAAAGCATTCATTTTGCGATAATGAGCATAACTCTTAATCTACAAGTCAAACTGATGTCAAACTTTGCATACAAGTCTCTATATCAGTGACTAAGGTTTCTACACTTTTACATTTTCATAAATCACGTTTTAAGGTAATAAGGGCATAACGGTCAACATATGAGCAATTAACGGAAGCATGCATATTAATCGGATAACTAATGAACCAAGGTGTATAATCACAGAGGGTTGTTCTAACATGTAACCTAGTCCAATTAAAGCTCTGAGGCATTTCTAAAATATGCCTAAATGGGTCAGAACTGAAAGTCAAAGTGAAAGTCAAACTATGTGACTTTCGGTTCCGAACCGGGTCTAAACAAGAAATTTTCGGGTTGAACATGTTTAGACATGTCCTTACACTAGTTACCAAGTTATATTAATGATAAAACAGGTCATACGTGTTCTACATTGTTAATCATGCATAAATCGTATTTTAGACTTGCTGTTGACTTTTTAATTACACGTTTGACTCGACATTAGACCTAGTTAGAATGGGAGTCAGGGGAAACCCTTTTAAGGTTTTATTACCCACATATATACCCACCTAAAGGTACTTTTAATTCAAGATTTGACTGAGTCGTTTATAATTAATCTCGAAGTCAAACCGTAATTACGACGGTTTGACTTTTAGCTAAATTACTAAGCTAAAGTCAATTTAGAAAGGTTAAGACAACTTACAAAGGTCTAATGGATGATTAGGAAGGCTTGGAGAGTGCTCTTGTGCTCCACACTTGATCAAGAGGTGTTGAGGAATGAATGATCAAAGTGTTGCACTTGTGAGTTTCTTATATAGTGATCCAAGACACCACAACATGTTGACAATTAAGTCTAGGACTAACCACAACATTCCCACAGGTGTCCTACATGTTTAGGGGTTGTTTAGGGGCCAAGGGACATGTGGAAAAACCGTTAAATCCGGTTTCATGCGCGTAAAACAGGTAACAGCCGGTTTTCTGGTTGCTGGCACTTGCTTACGGACCGTAAGCCCTCCCTTGCGGTCCGTAAGCCTGTCATCAGGCACAAAAATTTGTTGATCTTTGATGTCTTGAAGGGGTAACTTCAGGCTTTCGAATTTGGGACATGTTTTATCAGATTGGGGCCTCTATAAAGTGCTTAATAAAGTAACATACCCTACCATTGGTATGCTTGCTTGGATTCTTTATAAAAGTACCGAAAATTAAGGGTTACCGTAGGAATTTCTTCGTAGGAGTCCACCAATTGATTCAAGAATCATTCATTGCTATAATTCACTGAACTTGAACATACACTAGATGTTTCTAATACGATTGGAGTCTTGGGATTTATAACGAGGTCGTTCAGAGGTGCAAAAGTTAACATGACGACACTTACCCATTTTTAATAAATCCGAATTTTATAACGCTTTTCGTCTTACACGACACGTGTCGTTATTTTATTTAACACGAATTTTCGAGGTGTTACATTGTTCGCATTAAATATTGTTCTGTGATATTAATATTGGGTAAATGTTTATAATGCAGATGGACAATGAAGTGAATCAAGAAAACCCGAATAATGATAATAATGTGAACCAATTAGATAACAGTGCCATCCAACACATAGTGGCACAAGGGATTATAGACGCTATGCCCTACATTATTAAAACGGTTAAGGAAGCAGAAAATAAAAGTAATAGTAGAAGTAAACGACCACCTACTGAACCCAGTCACAACATAAATAGTGGACCGTTACTTCAATTGCCGTTTCCAAAAATAAGAAGAACCATGTCTTATGGTTGTTCTTACAAATAATTCTTGTAAGAATTGTGCCAACCCTACCGTATGGAGTAGAATGTAAGGGTTACACTACCGTATTCTTTGAATATGCTAGAATTGTGCCAACCCTAGCTTCACCAGAACCAGTATTAATCTCTCATCACATTTGGGGATTAATCAGCGAGATTAGACACGTAGTCAAGGCAGCTAGACCACAAACTATAGAAGAAGCGGTAGAACTAGCAAATACATTGACTGACGAACTGGTACGTACACAAGAAGAAAACCAGATAAAGAACCTAGCTCAAAGGCTTTCCCAGGAATTTTGCTACGGTAATTCCAACCGTGGGAAAAATATAGGTTCTACCTCAACACCTTATTGTAAGGCCTGCAAGAAGAAGCATTCAGGGAGATGCTCCACATACTGCAATTTTTGCAAGATACCAGGACACAAGGAAGAAGACTGCAGGAAGAAACCCAGCAACGGAGTATGCTTCAATTGTGGAGAGAAGGGGCATATCAAACCGAACTGTCCGAAACTAGCTTCAGCCATGAACAACAAGACTACTAAGAATGATAGAGCATATGTTCTGACTGCAGAAGAAGCAAAAATGATTCCGGATGTGAGTGCCGGTACGTTTTTAGTTAATGATGTTTTTGCTAAAGTATTATTTGACTCTGGTGCAAACCAAATTTTTATTAATACTTCATTTTGCAAACTTCTCATCAACCATTAACTAAACTCCAACAAGAATGTCTAGTAGAGACAGCAAATGGAGAATCCATTAAGATCACTGACATCTTGTAGGGAGCAAGAATAGAAATTTTAAACCATAATTTTGTTGCAAATCTTTACCCAATGAATCTGGCAGGATTTGATATTGTATTAGGAATGGATTGGTTAATAGCCAATAAAGCCAGTATTCTATGTGATCAAAACTCAATACAAGTAAATTCACCAAAAGGTGAAAAGATCACAATTAAAGGAGATAAGCCATCTCGATCCACGAAATTCATCTCTGTGATGAAAACGGCCAGTTATGCAAGAAAAGGACGGGTCAATGCGTATGTGCATTGATTACCGAGAGTTGAACAAAGTCACAATTAAAAATCGGTACCCATTACGGAGAATCGATGATTTGTTTGATCAATTGCAAGGAGCTCGATTCTTTTCTAAGATCTATTTACGCTCAGGATATCATCAATTAAAAGTACAAGAAGAGGACATTCCTAAAACTGCCTTTAGAACAAGGTATGGCCATTATGAATTTACTATCATGCCATTTGGTCTAACATACCCTTCGTATTATCTCACTAAAGATAGCAAGGACATGTCTCTTTCAACACCCATACCCTCACCAATCATATTGCCACAATCAATAATACCCCTGTTGCATGCAGTTGATATGGCACAGACACAAACCAGTTCCTCTCTATCACCTATTACTGAGAGTATACCTCCACAAGTGACTGGGTCTGATGCTCATACCTCTGCTACCCCAGCAACAGCTGAGGAGGTTACACCCCCTGAGTTACAAGTAACTCTTGGTGGTAGTTCAAGTGGAGCAGCAACTACAACTGATGGATTGATGTGCTAAATGTGGGTTAATTAAAAACAACTAAAATTACCCTAATTCTAGACTCTCTAAGTTTTAAATTTATAAAACTAAGACTCTCTAAACCCTAAACCACACGACCGGCAAGTGTACCGATCGATGCAGTATAGCCTAAGGAAGTCCGAGTATCGAACCCAAGGGACTCTACTAATTACGCTACGAATCTATCTAGACCTAGACTGACACGACATACTAAATTGTTTATTAATTGGGGGGGGGGGGTTCTAAATATCCTAAATAAAATAATAAAATAATGCTAGAAGACTAGATACGAACTCGAACGAAGGTTTTGACCAGTGGTGATGAAGACTACCTAGGCTAGACGCAGGCTAAACTCAGAATGGATTTCTATTCGATAATTTTGTGGTGTGGAACCGGGATCTTTGGATACTAAACCTATTAAGACACCACTAAGCCCCTCAAACACTCTCAAGGTGATTCTTATGGCACTACCTAGGCTGTTACGCTCACCGGTTTTCTAGATTTCTTTTCCGTCCTCTAGTTTCTTGAAAGTGCCTATGTAAGACGCTCTACCTTGCCGCGCGAACGTCTAAAGCAACTACGGGTTTTAATCTTGGCTTAATAGACAATGGAATGTTAAGTCCTTATAACTAAACCGAGACCTATTAATATCCTCGAGCCTTTCCGCGACGAGTCTAGCAGCACACTTGATTTTATTAAATTACCGAATATTGTTTCTAAGGTTACTTACGCGTTTTCACCCAAAAGGATTAATGACCTATTACGTGATATAGACACTCACCTAAATCAAGAACCCTAATCCGACTCTATTATGTGATAAAGACCGTCACCAAGAATCGAATGAAGCAATAATCAATAATAAATAGTCACAAGCACGCATACGCACCAAGTTAAATTCCCATAGCTTTTACAGTACAAGAATAATCCACAACCACGCCAAAAACCGAATAAAAATCCAAACTTTATTATGCTATTGTCATAACCTAGGCAGTACGAAAAGTCTAGCCAATAATCATTGTATCAAAAGACATAATAATCATAACTAATTCAGAATTCATCATGAATAATCAAAGAACAAACGAACACGAAGAATAAACGAGAAGATAAAACCCGAAAATCTTCAAACCCGAGTGCTCCCTAGCCTTCCACGATGATTCCACGCCTTCCCGAACCTTCAAAACCTTCAAAAGATGTTTCAAGATCCAAAATTCGTATCCAAGTCGTGTCTGATGTTACGTCTGATGATAGAGCCTTTTCTAGTAGGCAAACACTCCCAAGAAATAAAGAAGAAGAACAAGATTTTTGGGGCAATTTTCTGAATATTTTCTCAAAACAAAGTACATGAATTTAAATATGCAATGGACCATGTGCACATGATACCCATGTTCCTTATTTTCTGGAGACATGCATGTAACTGCTATCTATCATGCTCCACTACCTAAACATGCAAACTAACACTACATGCAGTAAACAATTGAAATAAACATGCTGAAATTGAGAACGTGCAACTTGTGGGCTTATTCCATCAATCGCTTGGGCTTCTTGACTTGTCTCTTGGGCCGGTCATTGACATTGTGTTGCAGCTGGGCTTGCTTGGCTGACGGGCCGACCTGGTCCGTATCATCACCCTCCTCTTCGAGACCGATGTTGTCCTCAACGTCGAGGAAAAATGGAAATTGTTGTTGTATAACGCTTTTATCTTCCCATGTAGCCTCCTCCAAAGGACGATTCTCCCACTGAATAAGAAGTTGCTCTTGATTTTCCGTTCCAAGTCTTTTGTTTAAAACGGCTTCCGGCAAAAAAGAAACTGTTTGGTCATTGAACGCTTCAATGTTACCCTTGTTGGAAGCGATGTTGCCATAACTTTGCTTCAACAAGGAAACATGGAATACCGGGTGTATCTTTGAAGACGGCGGTAACTCAAGCTTGTAGGCAACTTTTCCAATACGATCTATTATCTTGTACGGTCCGAAAAATCGCCTTGACAATTTGTTATTTGATCTAGAACTCACTGTTTGTTGCCGGTATGGCTGAAGCTTCAAGTAAACCCAATCTCCGATATCGAACTCCTTCTCCAGCCGATGCTTGTTAGCTTGCTTGACCATTCGGCCTCGTGCTACTTCCAATGACGTCTTTAAAGCTTCGATGACTTCTTGATGACTTGAAAGAGACATATCAATAGAAGCATTTGAATTGGTGCCCGGAATGTAATCATGAACGGATGTAGCTTCGTGACCATAAAGTGCTTTGAATGGTGTCATACCGATCGAACTGTGAAAGTTTGTATTATAAGAAAATTCTGCCATGTGCAAGTACCTTTCCCATCTTGACGGCGTGTCGAAAACAAACGCTCGCAAGTAAGCTTCAAGACAACGGTTTACTACTTCGGTTTGACCATCCGTTTGCGGGTGGTAAGCGCTTGAGTGCAGCAGTTGCGTGCCCATTTGCTTGAACAGTTCCCTCCAAAATCTGCTAACAAAAATCGGATCGCGGTCCGATACTATGGTCTTGGGTAATCCATGCAATTTGTAAATTTCTTTCATGAATATGGCAGCTAAAGAGACCGCTGTGTAATGCGTTGGAAGAGCAATAAAGTGTGCAAATTTTGACAAGCGGTCTACTATTACCCAGATGACAGTTTTACCTTTCGAAGGCGGCAAGTTTGTTATAAAATCCATGGAGATGTCATGCCAAGTGTGATCGGGAACCGGAAGCGGCTGAAGTGGCCCATAAGGTTTATGAGTGGGTATCTTGATAGCTTGGCAAATCTCATAGTTTCGAACAAAGGTGATGACATCTTTCTTTAAGCCCAACCAAGAAAAGGAGGCAGACAACCTCTTGAACGTAGCCGTACTTCCCGAGTGTCCACCAACAAGCGAAGAATGAAATTCTTGTAGCAAGTTTTCACGAATACTGCCAATAGGAGGGACCAGAATTTTTCCGCGGACATACACAAGCCCGTCTTTGTAGAGGTGATGGGGAAACGCTGTTGGATCCGAAGTTACCCGATCAATTAATTCAATGCCCGACGGATGTTCTTTATAATAAAGCTTAATCTCACTCAACCAAGGTGCTGTTACATGAGATAATGCCATCATAGGAGGGATTTGCACTCGACTCAACGCGTCGGCAACAGTGTTTTCTTTTCCCGGCTTGAAATGGATTTCAAAGTCATATCCGAGTAACTTTGTGATCCACTTTTGTTGCTCCGGAGTATGGATTGTTTGAGTTAACATGTGCTTGAGACTATGATGGTCAGTGAAGATGCGAAACCGGCTTCCCAATAAATATTGCCGCCATTTACGAACGGATTCCGTAATAGCATACAATTCTTTGGTGTATGTGGACTGGGCTTGCATTGTTGGGAAAAGTTTTTTTGAGAAAAAGGCAATGGGACGATTGTTTTGTGAAAGAACAGCTCCAATAGCATACCCCGAGGCATCGGTTGTTAGGTCGAACGGTTTTGAAAAATCTGGCAGGGCGAGTGTTATGAGGTTTTGCATGTGAGTTTTAAGGGTGGTGAAGGCTGTTTCAGCTTTGTCGTTCCAAAGAAATTCTTTAGCTTTGAGGATATCGGTTAATGGTGTAGCTATGTGTGCATATTGCGGTACAAAGCGACGGTAATACCCGGTAATACCCAAGAAAGCTCTTAAGGTGGTGAAGGACACTGGTTTCGGCCACTGTTGAATAGAAACAATTTTCTCCGGTTCGGGGCGTACTCCATTCCCTGATATCCGGTGTCCCAAAAACGAAATATCATGCACAGCAAAGACGCACTTGGATGCCTTTGCATGGAAATGATTTTCATGTAAAGTTTGGAAAACGAACTTTAAATGAGCATAATGATCTTCTTTGGAAGCGCTATAAATCAAGATATCGTCAAAAAACACCAAGACAAATTTGCGTAAAACTGACCGAAATAGATCATTCATAACCGATTGGAACGTTGATGGAGCATTGGTTAGGCCGAATGGCATGACCAAAAATTCATAATGGCCATCCGATGTGCGAAAAGCGGTCTTGTGAATGTCGTTTTGTGCAACCCGAATCTGATGGTATCCCGAACGGAGATCAATTTTAGAAAAGATTGTTGCACCGTTTAATTCGTCAAGAAGCTCATCAATTGTTGGGATTGGAAAACGATCTCGAGTGGTAACGGCGTTAAGAGCTCGGTAATCGACGCAAAAGCGCCAAGTACCATCTTTCTTCTTTACTAATAAAACCGGTGAAGAAAACGGACTTTGGCTTGGACGGATAATCCCATCACGTAACATCTCATCGATCAGTTGTGTCATCACCTGTTTTTGGAAGTGAGGGTAACGATAAGGTTTCACGTTTACCGGTTTGCTTTCGTCGAGTAAGGGTATGCGGTGGTCATGAGGTCGTGAAGGTGGTAAGTTATGTGGGGTGGCGAAGACTGATTGAAAATCAGTCAGTAGGTTTGTAATAATGGGGTCGGTGTGGGATAAGTTGTCAGTTGTGGCTGTGGCATTATGTGGAGGTTCCAACAGTAAAGCATGAAGTGATGCAATTGAGCCGTGACGAAGCATAGATGACAAAGAGCTCGATGTTACCTGTTTCGTCATGGGTTCGCCTGTGAGAGTTGTTGTGTTCCCATTGATATTAAAGGAAATTTTTGGGACTGAAAAGTCAGCGGTAATCGGACCGAGCGTTCCCAACCAGGAAATACCAAGGACTACGTCCGCACCTTGAACTGGAAAAACGAAGAATGGAACTTGAAAGGCGGCTTTCTGTAGAAGTAATGGGACATTTGGACAATGTCCTTGACAATAGATGTGCTCGCCATTTCCTACCATAACCGCAAAGGGTTGTAAAGGCTTGGTTGGAAGCCCCAACAAAGACGCGATCCGAGGCTGTATAATATTGTGGGTACTACCACAATCAACCAATACCGTAACGGGAGTGCCATTGATGTAGCCCGTGATACGAAGAGTTTGTAAGGAGGACATACCAAAATAAGCCGCATCCGACAAGGACATAAATTGTGGGGGTGATACGTTATCTGTTTGTTGATCGGGTGGATCGTCGAGAGGTTCAAGCTGATCCTCGTTATCGACAATCAACATGAATTGTGGCGGGGAACATTTGTGGCCGGGGAAAAATTTTTCGGGGCAACGAAAGCATAATCCATCCTTTCGACATTGTTGAATGGCTTCCGGTGAAAGTTTTGTAAAGGGTAAGGTTTTAGGGGGTGACGGTAGGAGTGGTGGGGTTGTCGTGGCTGATGGTGTCGTAGTTACCGGTTTGGTAGGGTTAGTGGTGGTGGATGACATGGTCGTTATTGGCGTAGCAGAAGTTGTGGGGAAGTTTGTTGAAGAGTAGGATTTTGTGGGATAAGGGGGTTTGGTTTTAAAAAGGTGATTGAATTTGTCTTCTATTCGTCGGGCTAGGCCACAGGCTTCTTCAAATGTATTGGGCTTAATAATAGCCATTTCGGCCTGTATCTCTGGTTTAAGCCCCGAAATAAAACAATTGAGTAAAGTGCGGGCTGACAAACCTGTGATGCGATTACTCAGACGTTCGAATTCGGTTTGGTATTCGGGAACCGTGGTTTTTTGTTGTAGTTTGAATAAGGTAGCTTCATGGTTATCAAATGTGGAGTGACCGAATCGAAGTTCGACGGATCGCTTGAAGGCTGGCCAATTACCGAGCAAACCATTGGTGGATTGGTTTTGGTACCAAGTTAGCGCATCACCGACGAAATGAAACGCGGTTAAGGTGATGCGTTCTTGCGGTGGAATTTGGTAGTATGTAAAGTAATTTTCGGCTTGAAATATCCATCCTAATGGATTCGTTCCATCGAACATTGGTAATTGGATTTTTGGTGGTCTGGGATTACGTGGGGGATTGGGGTTGGCGATCGGTTTGACAGAGTCGTCATCGTCCGAGCCCGGGGTTAAACGATCAGTGAGTGTGGCGACATGGTTGATTAAACGGGCGGTATTTTGAGTTAAAGCGGTGATTTGGGCGGTAAGGTTGGCTTGTGTGGTGGCTGCGTTGGTGGTGATGGAGATCAATTGGTTCAATTGATCCGTAGCGGTGGGTGGTAGATCGTCGGAGGCGGAGGTGTCTTTGCGAGGTGGCATGATGGCGGGGGATGAGACGAGAATGAAAGCACCAAGATGATAGAGCCTTTTCTAGTAGGCAAACACTCCCAAGAAATAAAGAAGAAGAACAAGATTTTTGGGGCAATTTTCTGAATATTTTCTCAAAACAAAGTACAGGAATTTAAATATGCAATGGACCATGTGCACATGATACCCATGTTCCTTATTTTCTGGAGACATGCATGTAACTGCTATCTATCATGCTCCACTACCTAAACATGCAAACTAACACTACATGCAGTAAACAATTGAAATAAACATGCTGAAATTGAGAACGTGCAACTTGTGGGCTTATTCCATCAATCGCTTGGGCTTCTTGACTTGTCTCTTGGGCCGGTCATTGACATTGTGTTGCAGCTGGGCTTGCTTGGCTGACGGGCCGACCTGGTCCGTATCATCACCCTCCTCTTCGAGACCGATGTTGTCCTCAACGTCGAGGAAAAATGGAAATTGTTGTTGTATAACGCTTTTATCTTCCCATGTAGCCTCCTCCAAAGGACGATTCTCCCACTGAATAAGAAGTTGCTCTTGATTTTCCGTTCCAAGTCTTTTGTTTAAAACGGCTTCCGGCAAAAAAGAAACTGTTTGGTCATTGAACGCTTCAATGTTACCCTTGTTGGAAGCGATGTTGCCATAACTTTGCTTCAACAAGGAAACATGGAATACCGGGTGTATCTTTGAAGACGGCGGTAACTCAAGCTTGTAGGCAACTTTTCCAATACGATCTATTATCTTGTACGGTCCGAAAAATCGCCTTGACAATTTGTTATTTGATCTAGAACTCACTGTTTGTTGCCGGTATGGCTGAAGCTTCAAGTAAACCCAATCTCCGATATCGAACTCCTTCTCCAGCCGATGCTTGTTAGCTTGCTTGACCATTCGGCCTCGTGCTACTTCCAATGACGTCTTTAAAGCTTCGATGACTTCTTGATGACTTGAAAGAGACATATCAATAGAAGCATTTGAATTGGTGCCCGGAATGTAATCATGAACGGATGTAGCTTCGTGACCATAAAGTGCTTTGAATGGTGTCATACCGATCGAACTGTGAAAGTTTGTATTATAAGAAAATTCTGCCATGTGCAAGTACCTTTCCCATCTTGACGGCGTGTCGAAAACAAACGCTCGCAAGTAAGCTTCAAGACAACGGTTTACTACTTCGGTTTGACCATCCGTTTGCGGGTGGTAAGCGCTTGAGTGCAGCAGTTGCGTGCCCATTTGCTTGAACAGTTCCCTCCAAAATCTGCTAACAAAAATCGGATCGCGGTCCGATACTATGGTCTTGGGTAATCCATGCAATTTGTAAATTTCTTTCATGAATATGGCAGCTAAAGAGACCGCTGTGTAATGCGTTGGAAGAGCAATAAAGTGTGCAAATTTTGACAAGCGGTCTACTATTACCCAGATGACAGTTTTACCTTTCGAAGGCGGCAAGTTTGTTATAAAATCCATGGAGATGTCATGCCAAGTGTGATCGGGAACCGGAAGCGGCTGAAGTGGCCCATAAGGTTTATGAGTGGGTATCTTGATAGCTTGGCAAATCTCACAGTTTCGAACAAAGGTGATGACATCTTTCTTTAAGCCCAACCAAGAAAAGGAGGCAGACAACCTCTTGAACGTAGCCGTACTCTGATCCGATACCCCTAACAAATACTACTAAATTAGACTCATTATACAAAAAGTACGGCTCTATACAAACTCTACAAAACCTCCCCACACTTGAATTTAATCAGGAGGCTTTTCCTTAACTTGAACTCGGTCTAACCCATTTAATTCCTCCCGTTTCTCATAAACATTTAAAAATGTAACGGTGGAATTATAAAATAATTTTAAATATTTGACCAGGTTGAAACACCAAAATCTGAACTTACCTGGTAGGAGACGCTGAAACACGACCCCAGGTGTTCTTCTCATTGCCTTCGCCCGTGGGGTTGAACTTTTACTCGCATTCGCTAGTAGTACCACGGGCCAGCTGTGGTGTTCTTCCTCTTCCACCACCACTTCTTCTTGTTTTCTGTCCGTCATTGGGTTTCCTACAAGTAAAGCTTCTAAGTATGCAAGGTCACCCTCCGGATCAAACGTACCTACTTCTTCATCTACCGACTGTAACACCCCGAAAATGGGTTTGGTGATCAAACCACATTAGCACTAAGAAATGGGTAAAATACCGTTAGTGGTAAAACTTACCCGGTAAATATTAGGATTTAAATAATTAATCCTAATATTAAGTAAGAAGTGAATAAAAGCTTTTAAGGGAATAAGATGGATAAAAGGCCCGAGTTAACGGGACCTAAAATAAACTTAGTCATAAATATTCCCGAACCCGCTAAGTTAACTAGGAATATTAAACCTAGTTAATAAGTGAGAGTATTGTTGAAAATAATTAGGTTGTGACCTAATTAATAACTAACCAAACATGAGGGGCCAAAATGGGATAACTTGAAAATGGTTTTAATAAACTAAATAAAATAACACAACACACACACACAAGAGTGTGTGGTGCGTGTGCTGGTTCGACCAGGAAGGGGCTCCAAGGAGCAAGAACCCTAACTCAACCAAATCTATCAAATTGAAGGTCAAATCTAGCCCAAATCGGATGCATGAACACATATTAACGATCACCTAGTCGTGGGGATCACAAGGTATGTTGAATTTCTAACATTTGTGAAGTTGTAAAAATTGATAATCATCCTAATCGCGAATTAGGCATGAATTAGAGAAGTTATGGCTAGATTAGTGATGAATACTTGCTTAGGAACGAAACCCTAAGTGAAAATCATACATATGATGCTATGACTTGAATGAGTTGGTGATTACCTACATGTGTGGTAAATGGGTTTATTGACAATATGAAGAACACTTGAATTAGAGTGTTAATTTGATGAATATTGATTGTTTTGAAATAAGTTCTTGATATAGTCCATGAACACTAGACATAGAGGTTTGATTTTTTTGATGTAAATCTTGGTAAAGATAACTAGTTATGGACTAGTTAGTAAATATGTAAAATCATGCACACTAGGTGTTTGTTAAAATGCCTAAATGAGAATTAAGTGTTGATAATGTGCCTAATTGAGTCTTGTGAACTTAATAGTGCAATCATGAGTGTTAATTGGTGATTTGACTTTTAAATAGTCAAACCAACCATTAATAAGATCGAATGGTAATTGTGATAGAAAATATGTAAGGTGGAATAGTCATACTTAATGATGACTAATAAAACCGTCTTACGAATTATGATGATAGTTTGACGCTTGACAAGCTAGGTGGAGGCTTGGAAAGGAAGCGGGTCAAACGAAGCAAGAATGGCGGAAAAGCTTAATTCGGATGCAAGGTAAGTATAGCTTACACTAGTCTTAAATTGTGGAATGTTTTCCTATCATATAAATTATGAACGAGATACCTAAACAATTGAAATATGATGTCCCGTCGTCTAGTCGAACGGAACAAGAAAATCAAAGATGATAGAAACCATGATAATGGTTAAAGAGAAGTAAATCGATAAATTAGTCATGTTATGTCGAAAGAAATACACGGTTTATATTTAAAATTTCCGTACGGTGTTAAACGGGAAGAGTCATGTAGAGGAAATGATAATAAATATCATTCCGCAAAGATAAATTGACCAATTCGGTCAAACGGGTCAAAAGGTGTAGACAACACCTTTTGACTATATAGACTAATGATTCTTTTGTCGAGTCATATGCTTGTAGGAATAGACATCGAATGGACATTCGCATCGCTCTTAATTAGCGAATATAAAGCAAGGTATTAAAATCGGGTCTATTTGTCGATCCGCGCCAGGTACGCTTATTTATGATGCATGTGAAAGTGCTAATTTGGTCGAATAATTGGCGATAGCCCTTCATTGTAAAAGAAAGACCAAAGTTGACCAAAACGCCCTTGTAGGCTAAATTGAACAAACAACTCTTAGAGGTTGTTTGGAAAGGAGTTTATGATTAAACAAAAGTTTAGAACGAGTACGGGTAGTGTAAGATGTAATTCTTGGGCCAAAAGACTCCATATGAGTCTTTGCCGTAAAATGATATTTCAAGAGGTATGAATTCGGAACACATGGATACCTACTTTAAATCCAACACACATTTAGTTGTGATGGAAGAGTACTAGGTAAGGGAAATAGGTTGCAACGCTAGATTTGAATGAAAGCGATACTGAGCTTAAAAGTGCTTAAAATATCCTTAACGGGACAAAACAATCCTTGGAGTATAATCGGGTTTAAGATCATACCTAAACTTGTGGATTAAAGCTAATATGATAGACGACATTGAAATTATAAGGTTCATGTGAAATCGGGATCAAACAATCATGTTGTTTGATAAAATCACGAACGGGTCAAAATTCGGTAAAAAGGGGTAATAAGCCGAAGACTTAGAAGTCTTAAAATTTATTAAGTCGAATGTCGGATTGTAACCTCATAAGATGGGGGATTAAATTACGGACGCGTAGGAAAAGAAATCGGGTAAAACGGATCAATAACGAAGGAGTTACGGCCGTTTCCGTAAAAACAGGCATAGCTGAATTTAGCTGCAGACCTGCTGATGCAGGGGCCACCGTAAATTACGGTGTCCACCGTAATTTACGGTGGAATTGAAAAGTGTTACGGTGGTTCCCTCCTGGTTTACGGTGGGGGCCTGTACTACCAGTGGCCACCGTAAATTACGGTGCCACCGTAATTTACGGTGGAGGTCAGGTTGAAAACTTTGTTTTGTCATCAATTGTTTCTCGAACTCGTTTAGACGCGTTTTAAGTCCCGTATGACTAAAGCATTTCATGTTTATGAAATGTAGGTACATTTAGGATGCCGGAAGACGATCAAGCATCATCGAAGAACCGAACACGATAAAGACGCACGCTTCCGCACTTTGACACATCGTAAATTTTAAACAACCACGTTGTGTAGAATAACTCATGAATTGTAAAAGTTTTAATAAACCCGCATTTTATAGTACGTGTAGTCTTAACTATACATCAAATCTTGGTATTTACATATAAAACCGTTAAATAAAGACTAGGGTGTTACAAGTTGGTATCAGAGCCTTGGTTTAAGAGATTCAAGTATGGTGGGGAAAACCGTGCTTGGACTTAAACCTTATGCTCTTAACAAAGATTGGTGTTCGGTTCGAGGCTTGATCGCAAATCCGGTAAGTACATGTATGTTAATGGTTTAGTGTGTTAAGTGTTGTAAACAACACATAGGGTTATCGTGTAATACACGTTACCCCAAATTAAATGATAGATGTGGTTAACAACATTTCGTGCGTTGACGCATATAGTGCAAGAGCCTTGTACTATGATACGGGCATTTAGTAAAGTTGACATTACTAACCTTGTGAATGTCTTGATTGAAGGACACT
The DNA here is from genome assembly GCF_002127325.2 of Helianthus annuus. NCBI lineage: Eukaryota > Viridiplantae > Streptophyta > Magnoliopsida > Asterales > Asteraceae > Helianthus > Helianthus annuus. The sequence continues at coordinate 36,570,814 of NC_035444.2, read as the reverse complement.
TACATTTAAAGATGGCAAAGGTTAAACAAATGCAAGATGTGATAGAGGAACAGTCCGAGGCATGACAAGAGGAACATGCCCATCAAGGACTAAATTGCGTAACGACCGCGAACAAGGCTAATGGCAAGAGAAGCCCGTTAGGGCAAGCATTATCAGGTGCACGTTTTAAATCATTGCATAAGTAGTAATATGCAACAGATAAGTAGAGATTGAAAGTTGCATATGTAGATTGAAAACTTGGAAAGACCTGAATAGAAAACCTATCCGGGATATTGTTTCCAAGAAAAACAGATAGAGGTATTACTTACATAGGGCGTGATGTGAAAACTGTAAAAAGGTCATGCGTGTCATGTGTTAATCACTTACTCTGGCCAAGTAAGTAGCGGCATATGATACCATGAACTTCTTATGGCGGACACGTTTACATCCGATGTAGTAAGGGCAGGGTGAATGGGACTAATTAAAAAGTACCCAAATGAATCAGATAAGCAAAATATTTGATAATAATGTAAACGCACAACCAAGTGACGGGAGCGTATTACATTAGGATAATGAGCCCGAGTGAAGGGACAAACAAGCATGTAAAATGATTTAGACAAGTATTGGGAGGGAGTGTACTTACACTCGAACCCAGAAAACATCAAGTATTGGGAGGGAGTGTACTTACACTCGAACCCAGAAAACATCAAGTATTGGGAGGGAGTGTACTTGCACTCGAACCCAGAAAACATCAAGTATTGGGAGGGAGTGTACTTACACTCGAACCCAGAAAACATCAAGTATTGGGAGGGAGTGTACTTACACTCGAACCCAGAAAACATCAAGTATTGGGAGGGAGTGTACTTACACTCGAACCCAGAGAACATCAAGCATGTAAAACGATTTAGACAAATATTGAGAGGGAGTGATACTTACACTCGAACCCGGAGAATGTAAACATGTAAGATGAGTTAGATATGCATTGGGAGGGGTGTACTTACACTCGAAACCGGAAAATGCAAATATGTTTCTTAACGGGTCATTTTTGTAAAACGTCGAACTTTAAGATAAAGTCAGAATATAAAAACCGAAGCGAGGTCTTAATGCATACCGGGAAGGTTGCAATAATAACAATTTCGGTAAAACACCCGGTGGATGGGTAAGAATTAAACACATGCGTAAACCAAGAGACGTGAACGCGGGTTGAAAGATCAAAGTAACGTGGATTACGAGTTATGATTATAAAATCTCGTATATAGAAATTGTGAGTAAATATGTTCAACTATTCGAAGTCGAATGGGTCGAATAAAGAATAAAGTTGATTGTTATAAGTGATGGATTTCACATTAATAGGTCAAACATGTTGAATACAATACAACGCCGAATGGCACAAATGAGCACTAGCCAGATAAAGGTAGTGTTAAATGCAAGAGAATAATGAGCCCGACAATGGGACATAATCAAACACGAATGTATGAAAACTGGATAATGGTGAGTATAAGATAAAACGACCCACGGGTCATGATTAGAAAGTAGTTATAAGGACTTCGCCTTAAAGAGGTGAATGTCTAATCAAAAATAGCCCATAAGGCTAAGTGAAGAAACCTACGGGTCAATATTGTAAAGCAAGGGGAACTGGTTACAATTCTCCGTGCAAAATAATAATGGTCAGGAATAAAACTCAAAACGGAAATTCCTAGACATGAGAAAAAGATATAAGACAAGGAGAAAATGTAAACTAAAAATTTAGTTTTTAGTTAAAAGCAATGTTTTAACAAACATAAGTAGTAAAAGATGGTTTAGAAAATCTTAGACACACATAAGGCCGGAGATGGCAAATTAGTATACCCGTGTGACGGGGTACGAAGTGACGGCGTCAAATAGGGCTAGCCGCAAAACTATTCAAGGTTAAGAAAATGTCGTGAAGAATACAAAACGCTTGTTAATATAAGACAAGTGCGTGATAAACCTGTTAAAAGACTAGCGAGACTGAGTGGTCAAGTTATAACTCAGTCAATAAAGATTAAGGGTTAAAAGCAGTAAGTAAAGGCCCGCGAGGCCTTACACATGAAAGACGTACGCGTCAGTATACATGAAAACTTTTAACTAAAAGATAACGAGTTTTTAAATGGTTACCTTATAAGGTAAACCATAGCAAATAATAAGGGTAAAAAGTAACTGGACTAATAAGTCTAGTTAGTGAGACCGGTTGAGGTCCTTTAAGCAATTTGGTTGCTTGTAAGCGGTGGATTCGGTATAACTGAACCGAATAAATGAATTTTAAAACAAAAGAAATTGTTGCTAAAAGTGAAAGATTTCACTAAAGACCTTTAAATGGGTCAAAGTAACGGATCCATAAAGAATTCGATAATATATGGAAGTGATGAATAGCGCTAAGTAACTAAACTAGTGGAAATAACGGAATTACGTTATTTCAAGCCACATTATGTCGTATGAGGTACGTAGAGGTTCTGTTACCATAATTTTTTTCTGGTAATACTAACACTTGGTTAAAGTATGAGTAATGCTTAAGAGATTACTCAAGTCAAACGCATTGAGTTTAGAACTCAATGAACTATGTAAGCTAGGTTTCGAGGACGAAACCTCTTTAAGGGGGGTAGACTTGTAACACCCCGAAAATGGGTTTGGTGATCAAACCACATTAGCACTAAGAAATGGGTAAAATACCGTTAGTGGTAAAACTTACCCGGTAAATATTAGGATTTAAATAATTAATCCTAATATTAAGTAAGAAGTGAATAAAAGCTTTTAAGGGAATAAGATGGATAAAAGGCCCGAGTTAACGGGACCTAAAATAAACTTAGTCATAAATATTCCCGAACCCGCTAAGTTAACTAGGAATATTAAACCTAGTTAATAAGTGAGAGTATTGTTGAAAATAATTAGGTTGTGACCTAATTAATAACTAACCAAACATGAGGGGCCAAAATGGGATAACTTGAAAATGGTTTTAATAAACTAAATAAAATAACACAACACACACACACAAGAGTGTGTGGTGCGTGTGCTGGTTCGACCAGGAAGGGGCTCCAAGGAGCAAGAACCCTAACTCAACCAAATCTATCAAATTGAAGGTCAAATCTAGCCCAAATCGGATGCATGAACACATATTAACGATCACCTAGTCGTGGGGATCACAAGGTATGTTGAATTTCTAACATTTGTGAAGTTGTAAAAATTGATAATCATCCTAATCGCGAATTAGGCATGAATTAGAGAAGTTATGGCTAGATTAGTGATGAATACTTGCTTAGGAACGAAACCCTAAGTGAAAATCATACATATGATGCTATGACTTGAATGAGTTGGTGATTACCTACATGTGTGGTAAATGGGTTTATTGACAATATGAAGAACACTTGAATTAGAGTGTTAATTTGATGAATATTGATTGTTTTGAAATAAGTTCTTGATATAGTCCATGAACACTAGACATAGAGGTTTGATTTTTTTGATGTAAATCTTGGTAAAGATAACTAGTTATGGACTAGTTAGTAAATATGTAAAATCATGCACACTAGGTGTTTGTTAAAATGCCTAAATGAGAATTAAGTGTTGATAATGTGCCTAATTGAGTCTTGTGAACTTAATAGTGCAATCATGAGTGTTAATTGGTGATTTGACTTTTAAATAGTCAAACCAACCATTAATAAGATCGAATGGTAATTGTGATAGAAAATATGTAAGGTGGAATAGTCATACTTAATGATGACTAATAAAACCGTCTTACGAATTATGATGATAGTTTGACGCTTGACAAGCTAGGTGGAGGCTTGGAAAGGAAGCGGGTCAAACGAAGCAAGAATGGCGGAAAAGCTTAATTCGGATGCAAGGTAAGTATAGCTTACACTAGTCTTAAATTGTGGAATGTTTTCCTATCATATAAATTATGAACGAGATACCTAAACAATTGAAATATGATGTCCCGTCGTCTAGTCGAACGGAACAAGAAAATCAAAGATGATAGAAACCATGATAATGGTTAAAGAGAAGTAAATCGATAAATTAGTCATGTTATGTCGAAAGAAATACACGGTTTATATTTAAAATTTCCGTACGGTGTTAAACGGGAAGAGTCATGTAGAGGAAATGATAATAAATATCATTCCGCAAAGATAAATTGACCAATTCGGTCAAACGGGTCAAAAGGTGTAGACAACACCTTTTGACTATATAGACTAATGATTCTTTTGTCGAGTCATATGCTTGTAGGAATAGACATCGAATGGACATTCGCATCGCTCTTAATTAGCGAATATAAAGCAAGGTATTAAAATCGGGTCTATTTGTCGATCCGCGCCAGGTACGCTTATTTATGATGCATGTGAAAGTGCTAATTTGGTCGAATAATTGGCGATAGCCCTTCATTGTAAAAGAAAGACCAAAGTTGACCAAAACGCCCTTGTAGGCTAAATTGAACAAACAACTCTTAGAGGTTGTTTGGAAAGGAGTTTATGATTAAACAAAAGTTTAGAACGAGTACGGGTAGTGTAAGATGTAATTCTTGGGCCAAAAGACTCCATATGAGTCTTTGCCGTAAAATGATATTTCAAGAGGTATGAATTCGGAACACATGGATACCTACTTTAAATCCAACACACATTTAGTTGTGATGGAAGAGTACTAGGTAAGGGAAATAGGTTGCAACGCTAGATTTGAATGAAAGCGATACTGAGCTTAAAAGTGCTTAAAATATCCTTAACGGGACAAAACAATCCTTGGAGTATAATCGGGTTTAAGATCATACCTAAACTTGTGGATTAAAGCTAATATGATAGACGACATTGAAATTATAAGGTTCATGTGAAATCGGGATCAAACAATCATGTTGTTTGATAAAATCACGAACGGGTCAAAATTCGGTAAAAAGGGGTAATAAGCCGAAGACTTAGAAGTCTTAAAATTTATTAAGTCGAATGTCGGATTGTAACCTCATAAGATGGGGGATTAAATTACGGACGCGTAGGAAAAGAAATCGGGTAAAACGGATCAATAACGAAGGAGTTACGGCCGTTTCCGTAAAAACAGGCATAGCTGAATTTAGCTGCAGACCTGCTGATGCAGGGGCCACCGTAAATTACGGTGTCCACCGTAATTTACGGTGGAATTGAAAAGTGTTACGGTGGTTCCCTCCTGGTTTACGGTGGGGGCCTGTACTACCAGTGGCCACCGTAAATTACGGTGCCACCGTAATTTACGGTGGAGGTCAGGTTGAAAACTTTGTTTTGTCATCAATTGTTTCTCGAACTCGTTTAGACGCGTTTTAAGTCCCGTATGACTAAAGCATTTCATGTTTATGAAATGTAGGTACATTTAGGATGCCGGAAGACGATCAAGCATCATCGAAGAACCGAACACGATAAAGACGCACGCTTCCGCACTTTGACACATCGTAAATTTTAAACAACCACGTTGTGTAGAATAACTCATGAATTGTAAAAGTTTTAATAAACCCGCATTTTATAGTACGTGTAGTCTTAACTATACATCAAATCTTGGTATTTACATATAAAACCGTTAAATAAAGACTAGGGTGTTACACCGACAGACCCTCTAACTCATCCGCAAATTCTCTCTCCCAAAACAGCTCATCCTCACTTTCCTCATCCTCTTCATCTGACAAATCCCATATTGGTTTAGTGGGATAAGACTCATCATCAGAGACATCCAGGTCAATAGGATCACCTGCCATTAAGAGAGTAGAAAGAGCAGAACAAGGTAGAGAGAAAAAAAACTAACTAAAAAAAATTACACAACTATACAACTAGCACAGATTTGTCAGTTAGGTCTAATCAAAGCTAATAAACGCAATCGCCAAGAGTCCCCGGCAACGGCGCCAAAAACTTGATGTGCTAAATGTGGGTTAATTAAAAACAACTAAAATTACCCTAATTCTAGACTCTCTAAGTTTTAAATTTATAAAACTAAGACTCTCTAAACCCTAAACCACACGACCGGCAAGTGTACCGATCGATGCAGTATAGCCTAAGGAAGTCCGAGTATCGAACCCAAGGGACTCTACTAATTACGCTACGACTCTATCTAGACCTAGACTGACACGACATACTAAATTGTTTATTAATTGGGGGGGGGGGGTTTCTAAATATCCTAAATAAAATAATAAAATAATGCTAGAAGACTAGATACAAACTCGAACGAAGGTTTTGACCAGTGGTGATGAAGACTACCTAGGCTAGACGCAGGCTAAACTCAGAATGGATTTCTATTCGATAATTTTGTGGTGTGGAACCGGGATCTTTGGATACTAAACCTATTAAGACACCACTAAGCCCCTCAAACACTCTCAAGGTGATTCTTATGGCACTACCTAGGCTGTTACGCTCACCGGTTTTCTAGATTTCTTTTCCGTCCTCTAGTTTCTTGAAAGTGCCTATGTAAGACGCTCTACCTTGCCGCGCGAACGTCTAAAGCAACTACGGGTTTTAATCTTGGCTTAATAGACAATGGAATGTTAAGTCCTTATAACTAAACCGAGACCTATTAATATCCTCGAGCCTTTCCGCGACGAGTCTAGCAGCACACTTGATTTTATTAAATTACCGAATATTGTTTCTAAGGTTACTTACGCGTTTTCACCCTAAAGGATTAATGACCTATTACGTGATATAGACACTCACCTAAATCAAGAACCCTAATCCGACTCTATTATGTGATAAAGACCGTCACCAAGAATCGAATGAAGCAATAATCAATTATAAAATAGTCACAAGCACGCATACGCACCAAGTTAAATTCCCATAGCTTTTACAGTACAAGAATAATCCACAACCACGCCAAAAACCGAATAAAAATCCAAACTTTATTATGCTATTGTCATAACCTAGGCAGTACGAAAAGTCTAGCCAATAATCATTGTATCAAAAGACATAATAATCATAACTAATTCAGAATTCATCATGAATAATCAAAGAACAAACGAACACGAAGAATAAACGAGAAGATAAAACCCGAAAATCTTCAAACCCGAGTGCTCCCTAGCCTTCCACGATGATTCCACGCCTTCCCGAACCTTCAAAACCTTCAAAAGATGTTTCAAGATCCAAAATTCGTATCCAAGTCGTGTCTGATGTTACGTCTGATCTCCAACGTCTTCCTCTATTCTGCGAATGATATTGTTCCCCTTCAAAAGTCGATAATGTGCCGCCAATTATATTCGTCCAACCAATGGGCTTCGGCCCAATCAGTATAGCTGCCCCCCCCCCCCTTTTGTGCGGCTCACCTTGCATATGTCGCCTCCTCCAATCAAATGGTACCAACAGCAAAAGAATTTATATGTGGTCAACCAAAATTAGAGTTGGTCAACAATACCAATTCACTTCATCTTCACTTTTTTTGTCGTAACATGTACATAAATTATTCAACTTTCAGCATAATGACACTAATGGTCCCTCAAGCTTATAAAATAGATATAGTGACCCCGGCCCATCACAGAAAATAGCGGCAATTTTATTTCGGTCACTGGCATCCTACTCTGCTCAACTAGCTGGTTATTCCCATATTACTCATTTTTTCTCTATTTGCACCAGGACCTAGCCAAACACAAAATAATATAATATAATACTAAAACTAAAAATAATAAATAAAAACTATACAAATATTATACAATTTACACAGGATAAATATGTGTATTTTACCCCACATCAAATATCCCCACACTTAACCTTTTTTCGTCCCCGAAAAAGAATTATGCAAACGTAATCATAGCCGGAATAGTCATTCGGGACAAAAGCTTATATTTCTTATTAAAAACTGAAACTTGTGTTAGCCGCGATTGCAAGTATTTCGATCCTCTAAAACCCAAACCCGGTTCCAAGCCCTTATCATACAATTTAAGTTTAAGTATTGGTCAATCTACCTAGGGTCTCACACTAGAAATTGCAGGTACACCTAGTCCCACCTCAAACTTATAGGACAAGAGAACGATCACTGGACCAATTCCCAACCGTTTTATATCAAAACCAGAAGAGTTTACAATCAATTTTTTTTTCTTTTTTTTTTCTTTTTTTTTCATTTTCTTTTCTTTTTCTTTTCTTTTTTTTTTCATCGTGGGTCTAGACGGTGCTTTCCCAAAACAAGAGGCAGTCCGGCTGTAGAGTCGCTATCCCCAACCACAGACTACTTAGTTTCGGTACTTTATTATTTTTTTTTCTTTTTATTGCTTTGCATGTAACACTCTAGTTATTATTTTAAAGGTTTTCGTATAAATTACGAATACAAACATGTATTTAGTGTTTAGTATCCTTAGAAAATACGAGTTAATTAAAACTTTCATAATTTCCAAGTACACCGCCTAATGTGACAAAATTCGTCGTTTAACAATATCGATTTACAATGTGCGGAAGCGTGAATCTTTATAATGTTCGGTTCTTCACTGAGCTTGATCGTCTTCCGGCATCCAAGTACCTACATTTCAATAACATGAAATGCTTTAGTCATACAGGACTTAAAACGTGTCTAAACGAGTCCGAGAAACATTTGATAACAAAAATAAAAATTTCAACCTGATCTCCACCGTAAATTACGGTGGCACCGTAATTTACGGTGGCCACTGGTTTTACATGCCCCTACCGTAAACCAGTAGGGGGCCACCGTAAGGCTTTTCATCACCACCGTAAATTACGGTGGCACCGTAATTTACGGTGGACCCTGCATCCAGTTTTTCCATATATAAATGCATACACGCTCATCGCATCCCATAAACATTATATAATAAGTTTAGAATACGATTCGGGACTCCTTTTCGGTTACGCGATTGTTTTGGACAATTCTGCACATTTTACTGAACTGGCAGCTGATGCACGGCCATGCACCCAACCGCACGGCCATGCACCCAACCGCACGGCCATGCACCCAACCGCACGGCCGTGCAGTTCCTACAACGTTGGGGGCACTGGCAGTGCACAAGCCAGTGCATTGATTTACTCGGAAACGCACGACCATGCTGCCAAGCGCACGACCATGCACGACGCCCAGATCAGCTAACATTCATAAATGCTAAAACTCGCATAACTTGCTCGTTTTGCATCCGTTTTACCCGATTCCTTTTCCTACGCATCCGTAATTTAATCCTCCATCTTATGAGGTTAAAATCCGACATTCGACTTAACAAATTTTAAGACTTCTAAGTCTTCGGCTTATTTCCCCCTTTTTGCCAATTTTGACCCGTTTGTGATTTCACTATCAAACATGTTTATTTGGCCCTTATATCACATATACTTCTTCGACTTAATGTTGCCTATCATATTAGATTTTAATCGCCGGTTTAATTACTCAAATTAAACCCATTTTTACTCGGATGTTTATTTTGACCCGTTAAGGGTATTTAAGCATTTTCAAGCCTAAAAACGCTTTCGATTTCTTCTAGTATTCCATCTCCACATTTCTTACCCTATAATACCCCACCTCGACTGCATTTAAGGTGAGTTTATTATGGTGATCTTATATAACCCAAATTTTACCTCTAAAATCAATATTTTACGGCAAAACTCAACAATGCCGTTTGACTAAAAACAATACCTCCTTCAACTTCTATACTTATTCTAAGTATTTATCTTATCGCAAAACTCGTTTCCAAACAACCTTTAAAGGTTGTTTGTTCAATTTAGCCTACAAGGGCATTTTGGTCGATTTTGGTCCTTCTTTTATAATGAAGGGCTATCACCAATTATTCGACCAAATTAGTATTTTTACATACATCATAAATAAGCGTACCTGACTCGGGTCAACAAATAGACCCGATCTTAATACCTTGCTTTATATTCGCTAATTAAGAACAGTGCGAATATCCATTGGATATCTATTCCTGTAAGCATATGACTCGACAAAAGAATCATTAGTCTATATAGTCAAAAGGTGTTATCTACACCTTTTGACCCGTTTGGCCGAATTGACCATTTATCTTAGATTTTCTTGTTCCGTTCGATTACATGACGGAACATCATATTTCAATTGTTTAGACACCTCATTCATAATTTATATGATAAGAAAACATTCCACAAGTTAAGACTAGTGTAAGTTATACTTACCTTGCACCCGAATTATGCTTTTCCACCATTCTTGCTTCGTTTGACCCGCTTCCTTTCCAAGCCTCCACCTAGCTTGTCAAGCGTCAAACTATCATCATAATTCGTAAGACGGTTATATTAGTCATCATTAATTATGACTATTCCATCTTACATATTTTCTATCACAATTACCATTCGATCTTATTAATGGTCGGTTTGACTATTCAAAAGTCAATTCACCAATTAACACTTATGATTGCACTATCAAGTTCACAAGACTCAATTAGGCACATTATCAACACTTAATTCTCATTTAGGCATTTTAACAAACACCTAATGTGCATGATTTTACATATTTACTAACTAGTCCATAACTAGTTATCTTTACCAAGATTTACATCAAAAATCAAACCTCTATGTCTAGTGTTCATGGACTATATCAAGAACTTATTTCAAAACAATCAATATTCATCAAATTAACACTCTAATTCAAGTGTTCTTCATATTGTCAATAAACCCATTTAACACACATGTAGGTAATCACCAAATCATTCAAGTCATAGCATCATATGTATGATTTTCACTTAGGGTTTCGTTCCTAAGCAAGTATTCATCACTAATCTAGCCATAGCTTCTCTAATTCATGCCTAATTCGCGATTAGGATGATTATCAAATTTTTACAACTTCACGAATGTTAGAAATTCAACATACCTCACGATCCCCTTGACTTGGTGATCGTTTCTACACGTTCATGCATTGATTTGGATCTTGATTCGAGCTTCAATTTGGTGAATTTGTTGATTCTAGGGTTAGCTCCCATGGAGCTTGTCTCCTGCTTCATCTCACGCACACACACACACACTCTTGTGTGTGTGTGTTATGTTTTATTTTTAAGTTTATAATTCCATTTTCAAGTTACCCGGCTTTGGTCCCTCGTGTTTGGTTAGTTATTAATTAGGTCACAACCTAATTATTTTCAATAATATTCCCACTTTTTAACTAGGTTTAATATTCCTAGTTAACTTAGCGGGTTCGGGAATATTTATGACTAAGTTTATTTTAGGTCCTGTTAACTCGGGCCTTTTATCCATCTTATTCCTTAAAAGCTTTTATTCACTTCTTATTTAATATTAAGATTAATTATTTAAATCCTAATATTTACCGGGTAAGTTTTACCACTAACGGTATTTTACCCGTCTCTTAGTGCTAATGTGGTTTGATCACCAAACCCACTTTCGGGGTGTTACATTGCACGATCGATTTCACACACCCTAGCGGTAATCCGGCTGTAGAGGCGCTATCCCCAACCCAGACTACATAGGAATGGCTACTTTCATTTAGTTTCTAGCTCACTTTTTATTCTATTATTTTTTTTTTCACACGATCACAAACTCTAACGGTTTTAACTTATAACGGTGCCCCTTATGTTATTATTGGCAGTTTCAATTTCCCCACTTTTCCTAGATGAGAACCCACTAGTAGACCGACATTAGGTATATTAAGATCAAAGGAACTCAAAACCGAACCGAGCCTACCCGCATATCCCAAACTAGACACAAGCTCAATTAAATTATCTCATATTATTATTATTTGCACCCGAACAAAAACTCGACTTTTCTATCATTTTCCGTTTTTCTTTTGCAAACTTCTTATTTCAAAAGACATTTTCTATTTTTTTTTTGTTTTTTTGGATTTTTGAAATTTTTAATTTTTTTGTATTTTTCGATTTTTTATAACTCAAGACACTACTAACTAGACACTAAACGATAGTTCCCATCCCCACACTTAAACTATACATTGCCCTCAATGTAAGATGGAAACCGACTCAAAAGACTAAAAATAAATAAGAAATAAAAGACCAGGGGCAAATCGGAAAGGACTTAGCTGGTTAATTATCGCAAAAGCTCCAAATCTCTGGTCCAATCCAGCCCGATCGTATAGCATTTCGGTCGCGATCGGCTTTGACTCTGACTGGCATGCTCGATAAATGCCCGAAATCTGATAAGCAGCTCCAAAATCACTCGAATGGAAATTGAGTACGGGTGGTACATATTCGAACCTGCATCAACAAAAACAAGCAAACACCAAAGCAATACTGACTCGACACAAATAACTGACTCAATACTGTTGGGTTCGTAGGCTTTAGGGTAGCCGGCCCTAATTAGGGTTAGCCGGCCCTAGTTAGGGTTAGCCGGCCCTAGTTATTAGGCCCACTTAGTTAACTTGTTGACCAAGTAGGAAACCCTAATCTTGTTCTATAAATACCTATTATGTAACTGTAGTCTGTATCATTCTGAAAACAGTTGTGAGCATCTAATAAAAGTAAAACCCTAGTTGCAACCCGTGGACGTAGGTCACCTTGACCGAACCACGTAAATTCTCGTGTTCTTTATTTTCTGCTAGTGTGTGTGTGTTTGTTCCGCTTCCGCTCGAGCCTACTCTGATCCGATACCCCTAACAAGTGGTATCAGAGCCAAAGGTTCAGTTAAACACACGGTTATCGCAGGAGAAGGAGAGAGCTGGACGAGAGATCTTGATCTGCTGTTGCTGCCGTCGCCGCTGACTTGTTTACGGCCCGTACCTATTCTCTGGTTACGGCTCGTAAGGTCTAGGGTTTGCGCCGTAGGGTTTGCTGTTACAGATCTGGTGGTTTTAGGGTGTTTGGCGATTAGGGTTTTGGTTCTTGAACCCTGGTTATTCGCTGATTTTACAGTCGGGTTTGCAAGAGAAGTCGCTGGTTCGGGTACTTCGGGTTTCTAGTTTATTGAAAGTTGCTCGGGTTTCGGTTGCTTGGTTCCTTGTGGTTTTTTCTGGTTTTCTCGTTTGCTATGGCTGAAGACGGGAAGTTCCGAATCGAGAAGTTCAACGGTACTGATTTTGCATGGTGGAGAATGCAAATAGAGGCGTTGCTTGGTGAATGCGATTTGGATGTGGTACTGGAAGAAAAACCTGCCGGAATGGATAAAGCTGCCGAAACAATTTGGAACTCAAAGGACAAAAAGGCAAGAGGTAAAATTACATTGGCTTTGACGAGGAGCGTTGCATTTAATATCATGAAAGAAACAACTGCTCGTGATATGTTAACAGCTCTGTCAAATATGTATGAGAAACCGTCTGCCGGTAATAGGGTGTTCTTGATGAGAGAACTGTTTAATATGAGGATGAGCGAGGGCAGTTCAGTTGCTGATGACATTAACGAAGTCAATTCAATTTTGTCCAGGTTAGCAACTGTGGGCATGAAGTTGGATGATGACACTCAGGCTGTGGTTTTGTTATCTTCCTTACCTGATAGTTGGTCAGGATTTGTGACAACGGTCACTGAAACTGCTGGAACTGGAAATTTGAAGTTTGATCGGGTCCGGGATAGTGTTTTGGGTGAAGACGTTCGCCGGAGGAACACTAGTGGAGGATCTACTTCTGGTATGTTCAGTGTTAGTAGGGGAAGAGGTAATAACAGAAGCAGTGGGAGTCGTAGGAAAAGCTTGTCTAAAGCTGGGAAGAATGTGAGGTGCTGGAACTGTGGTGAAAAGGGGCATGTTAAAAACGAGTGTCCTGATCCTAAGAAAGAGGATGGTAAGCAGCATGTAAACAGTGTTGTGTCAGATGAATCTGACGGTGACGTACTGGTTTGCTGTGAAGAGTCTATAGCTTCTTGGGCTATGGATTCTGGTTCTTCGTTTCCCGCCATGCACAGCGGGGAGACGATGGTGAATCTGAAAAAAGGAGACTTTGGAAAGGTACGATTAGCTAACGGTCATGTTCTTAATGTTACGGGTATGGGAGATGTCAATCTGAAGACTCCACTGGGCACTACATGGAACTTAAAGAACGTCAGGGTAATTCCAGGTTTAACGAAGAAACTTATTTCTGTTAGTCAACTGGATAAACAGGGACTAGATGTTAAGTTTGGTGGTGGGAAGTGGAAGGTGATTGATGGAAATCTTGTTGTTGCCTGTGGGAGGAGACGAGGATCGTTGTATCTAGTTGAGATACCTGCTGAGGGAGTAGCCGTCCCTGTACAACATAAAGTCTGGTTCACTGAATCTAGTAAGCGGAAGAGGGTTCAATTTGCAAACTTGAATCCTGGTGCTTTGGGGATGTCAGTTGAATGTGGTCGGGGGTCTAAGTTTAAGCCAGTCAAGGGATTTGGTGATAGTGGGAGCATGGGTCGTGTTCCGGGTACAATCACAAAGAACCGTTGGGTTTTGAAGACAAAGATTCCGACTGAAGAAAAAAACTCTCCTAGAAATAGTTTGCAAAATGTGGAGAGTGGTATTAATTCTCGGTGTATCTCTGGAGCTGGTGGATCGTGCAAGCCGGTTGAGATAGAGAATGGGTCTGATAAGACTGTTGGGTTGGAGCTTGTGGGAGCTTCAACTGGTCTCTCAGTTACTTGATGAGAGGTGTGGTTGCAACTAGGTGGCTTGGATGTGACTGAAGTCTTAGCTTGTTCTTGGAACCGGAGGCTGGGAAGACTTGAACGTAAAGATTACTGAAGTTACTGGTGATAGGTTTCTTGGATGTACTTTGTGGACTATGCAAAGCCTCCGAGTGGGAGATTGTTGGGTTCGTAGGCTTTAGGGTAGCCGGCCCTAATTAGGGTTAGCCGACCCTAGTTAGGGTTAGCCGGCCCTAGTTATTAGGCCCACTTAGTTAACTTGTTGACCAAGTAGGAAACCCTAATCTTGTTCTATAAATACCTATTATGTAACTGTAGTCTGTATCATTCTGAAAACAGTTGTGAGCATCTAATAAAAGTAAAACCCTAGTTGCAACACGTGGACGTAGGTCACCTTGACCGAACCACGTAAATTCTCGTGTTCTTTATTTTCTGCTAGTGTGTGTGTGTTTGTTCCGCTTCCGCTCGAGCCTACTCTGATCCGATACCCCTAACAAATACTACTAAATTAGACTCATTATACAAAAAGTACGGCTCTATACAAACTCTACAAAACCTCCCCACACTTGAATTTAATCAGGAGGCTTTTCCTTAACTTGAACTCGGTCTAACCCATTTAATTCCTCCCGTTTCTCATAAACATTTAAAAATGTAACGGTGGAATTATAAAATAATTTTAAATATTTGACCAGGTTGAAACACCAAAATCTGAACTTACCTGGTAGGAGACGCTGAAACACGACCCCAGGTGTTCTTCTCATTGCCTTCGCCCGTGGGGTTGAACTTTTACTCGCATTCGCTAGTAGTACCACGGGCCAGCTGTGGTGTTCTTCCTCTTCCACCACCACTTCTTCTTGTTTTCTGTCCGTCATTGGGTTTCCTACAAGTAAAGCTTCTAAGTATGCAAGGTCACCCTCCGGATCAAACGTACCTACTTCTTCATCTACCGACAGACCCTCTAACTCATCCGCAAATTCTCTCTCCCAAAACAGCTCATCCTCACTTTCCTCATCCTCTTCATCTGACAAATCCCATATTGGTTTAGTGGGATAAGACTCATCATCAGAGACATCCAGGTCAATAGGATCACCTGCCATTAAGAGAGTAGAAAGAGCAGAACAAGGTAGAGAGAAAAAAAACTAACTAAAAAAAATTACACAACTATACAACTAGCACAGATTTGTCAGTTAGGTCTAATCAAAGCTAATAAACGCAATCGCCAAGAGTCCCCGGCAACGGCGCCAAAAACTTGATGTGCTAAATGTGGGTTAATTAAAAACAACTAAAATTACCCTAATTCTAGACTCTCTAAGTTTTAAATTTATAAAACTAAGACTCTCTAAACCCTAAACCACACGACCGGCAAGTGTACCGATCGATGCAGTATAGCCTAAGGAAGTCCGAGTATCGAACCCAAGGGACTCTACTAATTACGCTACGACTCTATCTAGACCTAGACTGACACGACATACTAAATTGTTTATTAATTGGGGGGGGGGGTTTCTAAATATCCTAAATAAAATAATAAAATAATGCTAGAAGACTAGATACAAACTCGAACGAAGGTTTTGACCAGTGGTGATGAAGACTACCTAGGCTAGACGCAGGCTAAACTCAGAATGGATTTCTATTCGATAATTTTGTGGTGTGGAACCGGGATCTTTGGATACTAAACCTATTAAGACACCACTAAGCCCCTCAAACACTCTCAAGGTGATTCTTATGGCACTACCTAGGCTGTTACGCTCACCGGTTTTCTAGATTTCTTTTCCGTCCTCTAGTTTCTTGAAAGTGCCTATGTAAGACGCTCTACCTTGCCGCGCGAACGTCTAAAGCAACTACGGGTTTTAATCTTGGCTTAATAGACAATGGAATGTTAAGTCCTTATAACTAAACCGAGACCTATTAATATCCTCGAGCCTTTCCGCGACGAGTCTAGCAGCACACTTGATTTTATTAAATTACCGAATATTGTTTCTAAGGTTACTTACGCGTTTTCACCCTAAAGGATTAATGACCTATTACGTGATATAGACACTCACCTAAATCAAGAACCCTAATCCGACTCTATTATGTGATAAAGACCGTCACCAAGAATCGAATGAAGCAATAATCAATTATAAAATAGTCACAAGCACGCATACGCACCAAGTTAAATTCCCATAGCTTTTACAGTACAAGAATAATCCACAACCACGCCAAAAACCGAATAAAAATCCAAACTTTATTATGCTATTGTCATAACCTAGGCAGTACGAAAAGTCTAGCCAATAATCATTGTATCAAAAGACATAATAATCATAACTAATTCAGAATTCATCATGAATAATCAAAGAACAAACGAACACGAAGAATAAACGAGAAGATAAAACCCGAAAATCTTCAAACCCGAGTGCTCCCTAGCCTTCCACGATGATTCCACGCCTTCCCGAACCTTCAAAACCTTCAAAAGATGTTTCAAGATCCAAAATTCGTATCCAAGTCGTGTCTGATGTTACGTCTGATCTCCAACGTCTTCCTCTATTCTGCGAATGATATTGTTCCCCTTCAAAAGTCGATAATGTGCCGCCAATTATATTCGTCCAACCAATGGGCTTCGGCCCAATCAGTATAGCTGCCCCCCCCCCCTTTTGTGCGGCTCACCTTGCATATGTCGCCTCCTCCAATCAAATGGTACCAACAGCAAAAGAATTTATATGTGGTCAACCAAAATTAGAGTTGGTCAACAATACCAATTCACTTCATCTTCACTTTTTTTGTCGTAACATGTACATAAATTATTCAACTTTCAGCATAATGACACTAATGGTCCCTCAAGCTTATAAAATAGATATAGTGACCCCGGCCCATCACAGAAAATAGCGGCAATTTTATTTCGGTCACTGGCATCCTACTCTGCTCAACTAGCTGGTTATTCCCATATTACTCATTTTTTCTCTATTTGCACCAGGACCTAGCCAAACACAAAATAATATAATATAATACTAAAACTAAAAATAATAAATAAAAACTATACAAATATTATACAATTTACACAGGATAAATATGTGTATTTTACCCCACATCATGGATCAACAGATCTTCAGTTGGACAGTTGTTACATTACTAAGACTCCCTTGAAGGCAATTTCTTCGATGGCAACATCGGTAACCACCAGTGAGTTAACTTTAACCACCGGTACCATCAAAGGTTTATCGGTTACTGAAGAAAGAAGTCCCCAGTACCAAGAAAAAGGGGCATCAATGGATGATTTTTGGGACTCTGTTCCTAAGTCACACATTAATACAACCACTGCTGGTGGGGATTCAGATGATCTTGTTAATTCAGGTGATGATTCAAAATACAATGAATTGACGGCCAGAGTTGAAAATCTGGAATCTTCAGTTGCAGAGATAAAAGATATGGTGCAGCAGCTGTTAAAAGCTCAAAAAGCCCAATCATCTGCTCCTCCTGCTCAAGCACCTGCTCCATATGCATTTGCTGCAAATGAGCTTTGGAATATTTTCCAACCAATGCTTGAACAACAGCAACAAATGGCTGATAAAAAGCATGCTCTTCAAGTACAAATGCTGACCAACATGGTGGAATCAAGGTTCAAAGACACTCAAGCAGACATCAAGGCTATAAAAGCTAGCTTTCAAAAGACTGCTCAGAGTGAGAAAGTTCCATCTGCCATCTTCTTCATGGATAAAGGGGGAGAAAATCAAGCTGAAAAAGAAAGGTATAGAAGATGGGTTGTACATTGAACCAGAAAAACCCAAAACCTCAAAAACTTCAACTCAAACAGCTGATACAACAGCAGTTACAAAAACTACTGTCCGTAGCCAAACAGCTGCCATCTCATCAACACACACACCTCCAACACACACCACCTCAACACAAATCACCACAACTACTGTTCCACCACCACCACCTGTGTCCACAACACAAAAACCACCATCAAAATCAAAAACCACCAAACCATCATCACCCCCTGCTAAAAGGCAGAAGACAACAGATGTTACAACATCTGTTGTAATGGCAACAGTGGTTGAAACACAAGTTGTTTCAACTACTGCTAGTCAACCACTGATCACCACCCAAACAACTGCCACAATAACCCCTGCTCAAAAGCAGAAGACATCTGCTGATACATCAGTAGTTGTGATGACAACAGTAGTTGAGACACCAGTTGTTTCAACAGTTGTTAGTCAATCATCCACCACTGCTCTATCCTTTCCTATATCTCAACCAAAGCTCTTTAGCAGAAACAGAAAGCCAATCACTGCCGATGAAGGGATACATGATCCGAATGCTGAAAAGTATCCATTGGAGCTTGAAGCCATCAAAAATGAGATGAGGCAGTTTTATACAGAAACAGATCCCTCAAAAAGAAAATTCTCCTCACTCATAGGCTATATAGCTCCAGAAGATATAAATGATTATCTCAAGATAAAGGCTAGGCAAGCTAAAGTTAAAGCTAAGGTTGACAGTGAAAATGAAAGGCTAAGCGAAGAAGGCATTGCTAATAGACTGGAGTTCTACCTTGCAAAGGTTAAGCAGATAGAAGAATTTGCACAAGAGCTAGACAAAGAAAAGGCTGATCAAAAGAAGAAGTTGAGAGAACAACTTCTAGCCTTCATCATGAAAGAAAAGTTCTATCCTGCTGAAGAACAACAGTTTAAAGAATGGCCTTTAGTAGCTTTAAAGCATGAGGCTGAAAGGATCCAAAGAATCAAAAATGATCCTTCAAAGAAAAAGAATGCTCCAAACTGGAGTAAACACAAAAAGCTCATTGCTGACCTCACTGCTGAATATAAAGGAAAGAAAAAGGAGCTAGTGGATGCTAAGGTGGACACTGCTGAAGCTATATCAAAATGGTCTAGGCAGCAAACTGATGAAGCCTATGAGAGGCTGAAGAAAAGGAAGAAGAGAGAACAAATGGTGAAGCTGGAACAACAAATTGAAAGCCTCAAAACAATGCTAAAATCAGCAGACAACCTTACTCTTGTGACAAACCAAGAAGAAGGTAAACAGTTGTCTGACAAGGAGGTTAAAGAAAAGGAAGCAGAGTATCTCAAAGACACCATCATGAAAATGGGTCTAAAAGAAGATAGCTCAGCAAGAATTCAAAACCTTTTTAAGAAGGTATTAAACAGTCCTGCATCCCCAAACACTGCAACAGGCATGATGGAAAAAGAAAAACAAGAGCTTACTGGACAAGAAACTGCAGAAGACATAACTGCAGCAAACAAAGTCATTGAAGAAGCTTTCAAAAGAATGTCTGAGAGTTTGCATGTGTTTTCAAGGCCATCATCCCTCAACTCATCTGATAATAAATCTCTCCCAAGAAACCCATTGGATTCAAAAATACTAAAGTGGAAGTCTGATCAAAAGACCCACGTATTGACTTTGCTCAGATCCAATGGTGAGGTGAAGCACATATCAAGGAAAGAAGCACTAGGCCTTAGTGTTGAAGATTTGCAGGATCTCCTTGAGCTTTCACTGTGCAGGGATGAAGATGACCAGAGTGCTAAAGAATTTGAAGCTGTATTTAAGGAACAAGCTAAGGCACTCTTGATGAGTAATAAAGGTCCTGAATAAGGAAGGGTTTTTGCATTATCTATTCAAGGGGGGGA
This sequence comes from Helianthus annuus, assembly GCF_002127325.2. Classification (NCBI taxonomy): domain Eukaryota; kingdom Viridiplantae; phylum Streptophyta; class Magnoliopsida; order Asterales; family Asteraceae; genus Helianthus; species Helianthus annuus. The sequence continues at coordinate 36,550,771 of NC_035444.2, read as the reverse complement.
TTGTTGGGATTGAACCCTAACAGAGGAACAGATAATGTAAAGCCAAAACCGGATCTCATCAGTGGACCATCAATAAGCAGCAGTTTATCCTATGCTCTCCCCTTGACAGTGGTTATCTAACAGCTGATGGATCTTAAGTGCTGCTCAACTACAACAACTGATAAACCAAACTCTGATGATTATCCAACGACTGCTGAAGACAAACACTGATGCTCTATCTACTGTTGTTTCCTAAGTACTGCTGAAGACTCAAGCACTGCTCTCTCAAAGACTGATCACCTTTGAAGATTGCACTGAAGATTCAACATCTGTGCTCAGGCTACAACAGTGGAACGTGAAGCAGTAGTTTTTCTTAGTTTTGCATTTTACTACTTATCAGATGTTGCATGTCAGTAGTTTGTATAGAACAGTGTTTATAGTTTGTTAGGTCGTTAGATGTCACTATCATGGTGACGTCAGCTGAAGCTCATCAGTAGTTTGGTTTGCCTATAAATATGACAATATTCTGTACTATTATACTTGATCGTTTTGAGTGAGTTCTTCTCCTCAATTCAATCTTTTCATCTTGTGCAACCAACTCTGGTGTATCAGGCTGAGGGGGAGTTTAGATTGTAAGCTTGCATTGTAATCTTTTGCTCTATTGTAAATCTTTTGACTCTATGAATAGCAATAGTTTATCAATCTATACTTTCCTTTGATTATGTTTACAAAGTTTGCTACTCATTTCCGCTGCACTTATTATTTGTTTTATGCAAACAAACACAATCATGATGGCCCCAGATCCTAACATTTTGTATGATTGTAAAAACTAAATTTGAAGTCTACGTTTTTAAAACAATGTTGTTATGTTTTAAACTTATATTATGGATGACAAAACTATGGGTTATCATATAGTTGCTGTTATGATTGAATGCAATGATATTAAGAAAGTCACACTATAATCACGCTTCCGCAAAAGTCAGGGTGTGACAAGTAGTAACATTACCACAAGTCAGGTTTGGCAGTACCGTGGGTGGTAATTAAAGAGAGATAAACAAATGTAATTGCTGGATTGCCCTCAATACTGTAAATTGATAAAACCTGTTTTGATTAAACTGGGATTCACTCGCCAGTATTTCTTGCTGATAAAATATTTTTAAACGCGTCTCAGGTAACAAAATATGAAAGCCAAATAGAAGGCAGTTGGACAGCACTGAAGGGTTGGAAAAGTGGCTATAAAAGTTATCTGAATAAAGAAGAAGTTTTATCTTAATAAATTAGGGTTTATCCCTATAAACATGTTTATAATGGAAACTCGGGTTTATCCCAATATATTTATTATTATAAAAATGTGGTGTTTTACTCTGATAAAATATTCCCTAACTATGGTCCTGATGAAATTTCCGCTGCCAAATTAATGATAAACACCGATACCACCATCTCTGAGTAGGCCGCGGCCGCCCGTCTCACGGGGCAGGGCTCGGGGGTTGCGACATAAGACCTCTTACTGGTTCAGCAGTTAATGGTTCAGACTGTTTGTTTCACGAGCAGATGTCTGAATGGTTCAGACATTTGCCTCTGAATGGTTAAGTATTATACAGAGTCTGAATGGTTAAGACCTCTAATCTGAATTGGTGAGATATTTGCCTCTGAAAGGTTAAGCGTTATACAGCCTCTTAATGGTTCAGACCTCTTACTGGTTCAGTACTTAATGGTTCAGACCTCTTACTGATTCAGCACTTAACCATTCAGATGTTGTCAAACAGCCCCTAAGTTACTGTTGGTCACATTCGCCACTGCTTAGTAGTAACTTACTACCGAGAATTAAGTTGTCACTTAGTGGTAACTTTATTACTGAGCTCACTTGCTACCATTTATCAAAGTTACCATTGATAATCAGCTTCAGCTAACCATCAGTTACATTGACCATCATTTTATGCAACTCTTTGCCAATCAAACAAGTTCAAAACAGTTTTAAGAATACACTTGACACGAAAAAATATAACTTGATATGCGTTAGGAGCGTTGCTTCTTGGAACCCCTGTAGGTACTTTTCTCCAAAGAACCTTAGGGATTTTTTAGTGTCTGAAATCATGATAGTGTTGAAACAATATGCACTCCACCCCTCCTAACTCATATCAATGTTTATTATTATGTGCCATTTCATCTGAAATAAATTCTGTTATACTAAAATTACATACAAAGTATGAAAAATAGCGAAAAATATTGGTCAACCAACAAACTTAAACTTAATATGTTATGAAAGATTTGTAATTTAATTTGGTTCACTAAATAAAAACGTTTGTCAAAAACTATTCTATACGGTCCAAAATTAAACTAAAGATACTAGAAACACTTTATTATAATATGTAAAATAATATATTAGACCGAAGATGATGAGCACACGTACAATACGTTTAGAATTTTATATGACCGAAAGAGAATCCATACATTTTATTCCATTTCAAGTACATGACACCACACCTTTATAATCTGGACGGTGAACGAGACACCCTGTGTAAACATATTTATTTAAATAAAATAAAAACACATATAAAAATTAAAAAAAAAAAACTAAAAAAAAAATAAAGATTCCTTTCAACTTTTCTCCTTTAGTATCCCAACTGGCAAATACCAACCGAATCTTTCTCGTCAATACTTATTTAATTTTCCATACTACAACTCAAAAGTGGTGGCTAATTTCCGCATATTCCGGCTTTGTTACACATCAAAATATGTTAATTTATCCGGATTCAAATTGTTACAAAACAAGTTAACATTACCCGCGTATTGCAGCGGGATATTGAAACGCTAAGATAAAATCGATTTTAAAAATTTTGTCTTCAAATAGAACTGCTGAGTTTTGGCTTTCGTTAACTAGTTTTTTTATGAGCATCAAACTTTTTTGCCTTTTATTTGTCCCAGGCTCAAATATTTTTGTCTTCTATTGTCAGTTTATATACTAATTTTTTTATGAGTATCAAATTTTCATGCAATCCTGATACATACCAATTGAACTCGTGTTCTTACATATTGATATCATAATTAACATCAACTTATAACAATAGAAATCCCCAATTTATGTGTTTGACAATGTAAAACAAATTTAACAATAAAAATCCCTAATTTATGTGTTTTCGTAGCATATTGAACGATAACGTTTACGAAAAAAACAAAGTACATATTATTAGTTCCTATTCAGTACCCATATTATCAATTTCATAAGAAGAAATTTTGGTTTCGATTTGTCATGATTCAAGAAAAACAAAAATTACTACTCTAAACTTCATAAACATATCGAACAAACGTTTACGAAAGAAACAACGTACGTATTGTCAATTAGTATTCGGTACCCATATTATCAATTTCATAAGAATAAATCTTGGTTTCGATTTGTCATGAGTCAAGACAAATAAAAATGACTACTCTAAAATATGGAAAAAGGATTCAATGGTTCAAATACATATTATCAATTACTATTCAGTGACCACATATATATACGTTCAGTCACATACATATGCAAAATCTAAAACCAATTTGATGGGCATTAAAGTGGTATAAGAGCCAAGAGATATCAAAGTGTAAAAATCTTACGCAATATCATTATGCATATGCATATTCAAAAAGAAAATAAGAATAAGAAGAGTGAGTATTGGTACATAATTTATAAATGTAACCCCATTTGGGATTTAAGAAGTGAGAAATTGATAAACATGGAAACAGAATATAAGTGAATTGCTTTAATAGAAATAAAACTGTTACATATGGTGAATGGATTGACGGAACCGGAACTGTAACCGTAATTGCAATTCAATCGATTCAAGTACGAAACTGATTAAATAAATTGATAAACATGGAAGTAGAATGGAAACGGAATGCGCCTGAATTGATTGAATAGAGTAAAAAAATTGTCAACTTTAATATCTATTTAAGCGGTTTCAAGAAGAAGCACGTCTATTTTATTGTTCTATTGGTGATGTGGCAATATAGTTTAAACGGTATTTCCTTATTGTTATGTATAGACATGATGTTTAAACCAAGGGTAAGTTGGTAATTGTATTAGTATATAAAGACATGATGTTTAAACTAAAGGGTGTGACCCAAGTTGGTAATTGTATTAGTATATATAATATATGTTAATTTATCCGATTCAAATTGTTAAAATGAAGATAAACCGTATGGTTAAACTAAAATTAAATAAATGGTCGAACTTAAGCGATTTGACAAGGTTGTCCCTCCATGAGTCGGTCTTTGATTTAGGATCATATGGTTGAAGGTTTGGTGTTAAATGGGTCATGTTGACAGGTTGGTGAATCAAACCTTCGGCATATGTAATACAGGTCCAAAATCATTTCACCTAACATTGTGCATGGCACGTTTGGCGTGAGATTACACAAACACGGCCCACTTTATTATATATTTTTTTATTTTGCATATTAATACTCTAGTGTAACGTTCATTGGGGAACGCTAAAAGGTGGGAAACCGGGAAACAGTGCATTTAACATGTTAAATATATCTTAAAAATTCAATTTAACATGTTAAAAATTAAGTTTTTTTTAGAAAAGAAATTGTGCATTTCCTTATAAAAATGTGTAGAAACTATTCGAACAAAAAAAAAATTTTTGTAAAAAAAATTAACCTTTTTTAAGTGTTTTTCAAACCTTTTTTATATTTTTACTTTTTAAGTTTTTTTTATAAATATGGTTCTACATGTATTTATAAGGAAAAGTGCAGAAATTTAAAAAAAAAATGATTTTTAACATGTTAAGTTGAGTTTTTAATATGTTAAATGCATGATTCTTCAGTTCCTCACTTTTTATAGTTCCCCAATAAACTCTCCCATACTCTAAATATAAAGTTAACAACTAAAAAAATGTGAAAAATAATTATGTATAAACTACAAAACCTAATGCACATTTCTATTTCGTGTTAAATTTTGATAAAAATTCAATTAGCTTAAATGAAAACATATAACACATTTTAAAATTATAAAACTAAGGTCGACTAGTTCCTAATGGTTTAGTTAAACAAGATTATGGTTTCTATTCCAAGCTTTTGAATTAAACCCATACTTACCAATTTATTATGTTGTTCGTGTCTTGTTACGTCTATGTCATACAAGAGATACACACATTTATATTGTAGACTGGCCTTTTAGGTGGAATCAAACAATAGATGATTATATTATTTGGTGTGTTGAGTAATAACTTGTTTGTTTAGATAACTTTTGATGGAATGAGAATCAGTATAGAGTATAGAGTTGTAAACTCGACTCGACTTAGTTTATTGATATAGCAAACACATCGTTAAAACATAACTAAAAGCTATCAAACTCGTACTGCTAAACCCAAACACTCGAGCCAAACAACCCTCAAGTGTAAGTTACTAATCAAGGTTGGTTTACGTGATTCAATTCTTTTGTGGGTCAAATTGTACTTTTTGTAAGTGTACCCCTTTCGATTTTAATACATTCTATAGCATTTAACGAACGAGAAAAGCGGGTGGGTAGGATTCAACGGACGTTAGTGATATTTTTAATGGAGTTCTTTATATCATTAATCATTGCCAATCATTTATTTGCAATTTTAAAGTATTAAATCTATAAGTAGGTTAAAGTGAACACCATTTTAAAAACTTGCATACATTATAAATAATAAATCTGTTTAAAATAATGCTTTTTGTAGGATTAAGAAAACAATATTCGTATCTTCATTGGTGTAGAGATTGGTGGTTCGCTAAATAAAAAATACTTTTAAAGGTTGTTAATGCAACATTGGATATATTAGATACCAGACTACAAATGAGAGAAGACTGGTGTCCATGTTAACTCATAACTAAAAGTTTAAAGAAACCAATATGTACATAATAATAATAATAATATTAATAATAATATTATTAATAATAATAATAGCAATTATTACTATTATAATGGTATCATTATTATCGTTATAGAATTAACAATCAAAATACTAATAAAAATGATAATAATATTGATAAGCTAAAATTATTACAATAATAATAATAATAATAATAATAATAATAATAATAATAATAATAATAATAATAATAATAATGTGATGGTGATGAACAATAATAATTATTATTACTATAATATTAACGGTAATGACATAAAATTTAATAATAATAGTAGCAGTAATGATAAAACGTAAAAAAAGTATAATACATAAACGACGACGATAATAGTAATAGTAATAGTAATAGTAATAGTAATAGTAATAGTAATAGTAATAATAATAATAATAATAATAATAATAATAATAATAATAATAATAATAATTTACTGTTATTGAATTGTGTTCATTATTATGTAATGTTATGTAATTAATAATCAAAAGACTAATCTACTACTTCTAATAAAACAAAATAATTTTTAGCCACTTGTCATAATCTTAACCCATTAGTTGACACTTGGCATTAGACTAATACCTATTTACTTCTCTTGACCGCCAAAACCACATCCCTCACGCTTCTTTTCTTTTCCTTCTTCTTTCTTTAACCTAATTAAGGCTTCACCGTTTCACACAATAATCTCTTCACCTTCACTCCAATCATCTTCCAAGAATACATTCCGTTTCCATATATAACAATGAAATTCGCTGGATCTACATATATAGATTGTTTTATACTTAGATTTAGATTTTTCTGGTTCTTCATCTACGTCTACCTTTTCTTAATTCGATTCAGAAATTCTCATATCAATATACAAATCTGTAAGTTGTTTATTAGAAATTTCTTCTTTAATCATTATCATGTGTTCTTTCGTTTCTTTACTGTCTTAAAATTATGTTTATGTTGAATTAACCCTAAATCAGATTGTCATTGAAAAATCTGTTGATTTTGGGGTTTTAAGTTATGGTTTTCTATAAGAATATGTTGTTTATGCAAAATTCTAAACCCGATTTGGATGCTGAATAATTTTAATTTCTGATGTTTTTTCATTCTATCAAGTTTATATGAAACCCTATATTCGATTGTTCTGTAATATCTGTGTTTAGTTTTATTTGAATTGATGTAAGTTAATATTTATTTGATTATCATTGTTAATAAGTTTGTCATTGTGATTCAACAGTTTAAATCCGATTTGCATCGAAAAATCAGTTGATACGAATGGTCTACTGGTAGTCATTTAAACTTATGGAACTGTCAAATTTATCAAAATTTACAAATAAAGATTTGATACTTTGTTTTTAGAGAAGGGGTACTGGGAGTCTTTATACGAATGGTCTACTGGTAGTCATTTTCTCTTTTGGTATCCTCATTACTTCAATGATGACTGGATGCACTAGGTTTTGGCGTTATAGTATCGGTAAATCATACGAGACTTATATCTTAATAAAACAATTCATGTGCCTTTTATATTGTTTTGGGTTCTGATATAGTGGCGTTAAAGTGTGGTTTAGAAGTTTTTATATTGGACTATTGGGTCCCACTCGTGGTTTTGGTGTGGACTGGAATATCTTATGCTAAGCCATCTTTCTACCTACTTTTGTGATAGTGTTTGACTGTTTCAAATGAGGAGTTGCAAATTTACATTCTTTCATTTGACGGAGCAGGTTCTAAAGAGAGTGATCCACATTCAAAGCGCATTGTTAAAAGTGAAGCATTTGATATTCAAGAATTAGCTGATAAATTGCAAAATGGTCCCAAATTCTATGTAATGGGATTATCAATGGGTGTGTTATGCCTCCTGGTTGTTATTTACCTAAGATTGTTTAATTCTAAGAGCCTTTTCTATATGTAGTTATTGACCCAATAAGGATTGTTTTTGTTGATGTAGCTGATATAATATTGTTTTTCCTTTTCATTGTGCAGCTGAAAAAAAACCTTGAGCAAGCTAAGGGCCAATTGTTCCATTCACGTTTTGGTCATCTCATTGCACCTCTTCGACGAAAGAAAGAAGTCAGCGCATAACATAATATTTATGTTGGTCTTGTGAAAGGTTAGATTGACCAGGTAAATTGCCAACCATTCAGCTTTAATGTAGTAGTTTTTGTAATCATATTGACACACCACTCACCAGTTAGTTATTGAAAAATGTAAAATTTTCCGTAAAAAAAAGTTATTTTTGTGTCAACGACCTGTATCAAAAGGTTGTTTTGGACCTATTAGTCCTGTTTGTATGGTATGAAAAGACAAGCCTTCAAGGGTGTGGTTTTGAGTTAAATTTTATGTTGAGAATAATGGAGTATAGAATAAATGAATTATATCCTAATCTATTGTTTGAGCCTACTTATGCCATTCTCCCGGGTACCTTTTTCATGTTACATTCATGAGACATCCAAGGGTTTGTCTTTTTTTAAATACTTATTAAGTTATAATTGTATTTTATCTTCTTTTTCAAACTAAATTGTCAGCTTTAGTAAATTGGCAGATAATTGAGATGCTAGCAATGGGTTGGGTTGCGTTTCAGTTTTGGGGACAAAAGGTTTTGGTGGTGCAGTTGAGGGCAGGGGCGGAGCCCATGTAATAATAACGGAAGCACACGCTACGGCTCAACCCCGTAGTCGTAGTGTATTTTTTTCAGTTTTATACAAAGGATACCCCTAAATAAATACGAAGATACCCCTGACAAAAAAATAGGATAGTTGATGTTATTAAAATCCCAATTTTTATAAGCCCGGACCATTTGCGACCCAAAAGTTATAGAATAAATTAAGCCCAAATTATAAAGTAATATAATTGAAAGAAGCCCATTTAGTAAATGCCAAAGCTTAGCCGAAGACCCTAAACATTAAATAGGGGTTTAGATTAACAGTGGTCATCGGCTTTCTTACTCATTGACTATTATGCGATCTGCTATTTTCTTAAATTTTTAATGGGCTTTTTAATTTACGTTGTTGGTGACTTTGGTGACTAATTTTCTTAGTCGATTCAAATAATTTGCAAGTATGTTATGAAAAGAGGAGCTTTAGTCAAGTATCTTTTTAGTTCACAAGTAAAATTGATATGTAAAATGGGTTACTAAAAGAAGCTGACTTCGGTTCATTTTGCACATCAGTCAAGCCTAAAAGTCAAATTTAGAACAGTGAACACTCTTTATAGCTAAAAACAAACACGCACTCAAAATCAAAGATCAAATTCTTTTGTAATTACAGCAATACCATCCGCATTCTCATATCGTGGTATGTAGATTTTCTGTCTTTTAATCGAGTTTTGGAGAATATTATTATTTCGTTACCTTTTAATGTTTCAATGTTGTGTCAGGTGTAATGTGCGTGTTTGAAATGAGAAAGAATGAGAAGGATGGGAAGAAAAAGGGAATGAAGAACCCGAGAGTGAGCCAATGGAAGTTGATGGCAAGAAAGCTCCAGACAAGGGGACTGAGAATAAGGATACAGAAGCTGCTGATTCAAAAGACGGAAGAAGAGGATCATGAAGAGACCTCGGAGGAGAAGAGAACGAAAAAAGGCGCAAAAAAGCAGGGTGGTGATGAAAAAAGTAACAGCAAGACAAAAGCATCAGTGGAGAATGACGGTTGTTGTCATTGAGAAAGACGGTACCAAGGAATTCCATATATTACTCATCATTCAGTTTTAAGTCCACTTTACATTTATTTTATTGATTCAATGAACTTATTTCAGGAAAAGGGGAGGGTATTGTGATTGCACCTCATGTTGCTGGTCGTCTTTTGGGCAGTATCGTTTGGAAAATAACTAAAGATGGAGAAGATGTTATATATGCTGTTGACTATAATCTTCGCAAAGAGAGGTATTCCCTATACCAACTGCAAATATATTGAATTTATTTCCGTTGCATAATGTTGTTGCTGATTTTTTATTTTCAGGCATTTAAATGGAACAGTTTTGGAGTCTTTTGTTCGTCCTGTAGTTCTTATAACAGATGCATATAATGCTTTGAGTAATCAACCTTCTAGACGTTAAAGAGATCATAAATTTTTAGGTATTTTTTAACTAAAATATGTAGTCTGAAAAAAAAATATGTTTCATTCAGCTATTTGTGTGCACCGAAATTTGTAAGCCGATTCTTATAAATAACAATCATATTTTTGTGTGTCTTGAAAATTTAGAGGCTATATTAAACACTCTACGAGCCAGCGGGAATGTATTGTTGCCTGTGGATACTGCTGAACGAGTACTGGAACTGCTTTTGATATTCGAACAGGTTAGTCTGCATAAAACGTTACATGTTTTCACTCTACGAGCCAGCGGGAATGTATTGTTGCATGTGGATACTGCTGGACGAGAATTGGAACTGCTTTTGATATTCGAACAGGTTAGTTTTTTGGACCTAAACGAAAACCGAAGCGATCCGAATTAGAAATGTGTCTAAACAGACCGAATATAACCTATTAACATTTTTATAGGTATAGATTCTTAGTGTTTCTTAATGACTTTTGTTTGTTTTTTTATAGGTATAGTTTTTTAGTGTTTCTCACCGGTTGTGTCTAATGGAGTTAATTAACGCCTACTACCTAATCTTCTCATGCAGGTATGTTTGATATTTTTTCTTATTTTAACTGAAATTAATGTCCATATCTGTAATTCACTTTGTTAATATTGATCCTATAGGGTATTGCCGTGGGAGACATGAGATGGGAAAAGATTGAAGGGAATTGGATTTAAGTTGTTTAGTAATGTGTGATATCTAGGACAAGCTGACATTAAAGACATTTGTTTTACACCTGAATATTTAAAAGAGTCTAAAATAGGTTATGTCTAAAAAGTGTAAATTTCCTCCAAAGTAAGATAATGAAAAGTATACAAGCGAAGGAAAGTCACGGGAGTTTTTACAAACATGCTGGAAACATAGATGCCGACTAATCTACTCATGATATTTGTTTTGATGTCAGGTTATTCATCACACACTTTTGACAATTGCAGATGCATATGTAATGTTAACAGGGGAAGGTAGCTTTACACATTGAGTTTGCTAAACCCAACATCTACTTCAGAAGGTATGCTTGGTACCCGCCGAAATGGGTGAGTTCATGTTAACACAAAGCACTTTTTTTCCCAAAATTGCCAATGCTTTCAGTTAATGATTAGCATGCCAAACGATTGTTAAAGATATGTTATTTTAATTTTTTAATGGAACCTATGCATTTGAATAAAATAATTTAGGAGGTTTTAAGCATCAAAATTACACTCCGGTTAACTTTCGCTGTGTTACCTAAGGATGAGCTCGGTACCGAAAATGTTTTGATCGATTAATGCACTATAGCCAATAACTGACTTTATTTTTTCGTTTAGATTTTTTAAGATAATGGGAGCGAGACCTGGAGTGGGCATTGGTGGTCAATCTGAAAAATTTTGTAGCCAATCCATTAGAGCTAAGTGTTAAGTTGGGTACCTTTCTTAAAAGTAATAATATGTTAAATTGTTGCATATAAAGCAATTGTATGGTATATCATCTTTCTTTGCCATAGATAAAACTGAAGCTTATATATATTTTATATAGAAAATTAGAATATGCTAGAAGATGTCAACAGAGATAATGGGAAGTTTGTTATATTTTCGTTTGTTTTAGCTAACTACATTAAAAGCATAGCCTAAAGGCTTTATAAATTCAGTTCATCATTGGGTATCGTGTCATGCAACAACTTAAATGATGATTAATGCAAAGTTAGGGTGCTGATAATATTAGTCGGTTTGTTTTGCTTTTTTGTCTTAGGGTATGACTGTTATTGTTTATAAGACCGCCCGTAATAGGGCGTGTTTTGTAAAAAAATTTCGAAAAAAAGGCCAAAAACGCCCGATAACCACTACATACCGGCGTGATTGGGCGTTATTTTGGGCGATTTGGTATTTGGCGTTTTTTAAATCACGCTTCAAAGGGGGTTTGAGTGGCCAATCAAATGAGGGCATGTGGGTTTAGAGAGAGATGGAATGTGGGGTTTGAGTTTGCCGGATTTTTGGCCGAAATTTCTGATGGAGGTTCAGGTCACGAAGAAGAAGAAGGCCCCTGTAGGTTTGTTTTAAAACTTTGATGTTGACACATTATCCCCCTATAGTTTTAAACTTTAATATCTTTAACATTTCAAGTTTCAAAAATGCTATATCGGCCCCTAAAGTTTTGTTTATTAAAAGTCTTATTTGGATCTTTTATAAAACTTAAATTTTTGCAATGTAATTTTTTAGTATTGTTTTTTTAATTTAATGAAGTATTTTAAGTTTTTAATTTAAAAATAAAATAAATAATTGTGTAATGATTGGATGGGGCGTTATTGGGCATTATTCCACTACGCCACTTTTGCAAAAAACGCCCAATAATGTCCCCATGCTGACTGGACTGCCACATGCCAGAAAACACCAATGGGTGGGGGCATTATTGCTCAAACCACTACGCATGGTCTAAGTAGACACCTTGATGATGGACTGTAAACACTTTCTATTGGCAAGATCAGTACCTACAAATAGGTAGGTAGGTCTATGTTTATGTGTATATATATAAAATACATATATGTGTATCATTAATAATGTTATTTATCATATTTTTTTTATATTTTCTCTAATGCCATGTGTATGATTTCTCTGTCATTATTTTATAATATGCTTTAAAGGTGGCTAAAGCCATAATTGATAAAAACAAAGCAACTGAATATACATATTTGGGAAGCATCTGGCAAGAGGAATGAATGATGTGTACCTGCAAGCTGCTCCTTAATAAGCTGAATGTTTGTTCAAAAGTTATAGGATTAACAAAGAAATGTTCAAAGCAAATGGGGTGATTTTGGACAAGTTAAATGTTCTTCGGACAAACAGAGGAATTTATGTAATATTACTTTATTTGCATTACTTTTATTTATACACTTATGATTAATGCTATTTAAATTTTTCCTACATTTGTTTTTATTAGTTATATATTTAGATTTACATTATGATTATAGTACTACTGCTTTCTTCAATCATAATTAGCACATACGTTATTTTAATGTTTTCTATAAGTAAATAGTGTTTTTATTACCCAGCCTGTTGGCACGACAATCTTGCCACATCTGAAAAAGAATACAAATATACGATTGTGTGCGTGCTTTAATATGTAGTTTTTTTTTCATCTCGGGCAAAGAACTCCACCACCCAATCCTACCGGTGATTACTTTGTAGCAAAGAGTATTTGTTAATTAGCATGTGTACTGAATAAATTACTTTTTGTATGGTTTAGTTATGTGTTAATCATAAATAGCTTTACTATGATTTATTTCATTGATTATTGATTATATTTGTTCTGCTCAATATATGTTAATGTCAAAATAGGTTCGGGTCAGTTAAAACGGGTTTTGCTCAAAATAGGTTCATGTCAATATGTGTTCCGCTCAATATACGTTAAGATCAAAACTGGTTAAAAATGCTTTATTTAATAAAATATATATCAAATAACCAAAGTTATAAAAAATAATTAAAAAAAGAAATCTATCCGGGTTCTAAAAATTGCTATAAAATCATTTGTACAATAACATCTCAATACCTATAAAAAATGAATCAAAACATATTTACCTAAGTGAGAAAAATCATATTTTTATAAGTTTATATTGAAAAGTTTTTTCATTACAAAGTTTATCTCATTGCCAGTATATAATATATGTTTGTGTTAAGCCACCCGCGAAAATCGCGGGATCTTAGGCTAGTCTATACTATATAATAAAAGAAACTTGATTTGGGACACATGTCATTCATTGAGGCCAACTATTTTTTATCGATAATTAATATCAATTAAACGATAATTATAAAATTAAATTTAATATAAATTTAAACAATTCGTATAGGAGATAATATAATATTTAAAATATTTATCAGATTTCAAAATTATTTATCATGAAATTAACAAAAGATGTACGTTAAATATAAATTAATATAATGTAAATGATTTATTTATTTTATTAAACTAAAACTTCAAACTTCGATGTAAACATCCAACATTTTGATACGAAATTTATGGTTTTAGTCCATTCTTTTAGTAATCTACAAAATAAAATAAAGAAATAAAAAATAATAAAAAAATGCACCAGTCAGTGTGGTTATATTTGTGCATCTAAACGAATTAATATATATGCAACTAGGTTATAACCCGTGGTTCTTAAAATACAACTTTTTTTATTATTTAATATATAAAATTACATTTATTCATTCCATGTAATAAACGAGATTTTTAAATATATAATTGTTTTATTATTTGGTATATAAAATTACATTTATTCAACCAGTTTAATAAACAAGATTTTTAAAGATACAATTTTTTATTATTTGATATATAAAATTACATTTATTCAACCCGTGTAATACATAGGGTTCTAACCTAGTAACAATAATATTAATAAGCTAAAATTATTATAATAACAATTTATACATTTATACGTATGAATTGTAACTCATAATGAAGAGTAAAAACAATATTTTTATATATACATATGAATTGTAACTTATAATGGTATTGAAATATATCTTTTTACTATTTATATAATATAATAAATAATATAACAAATAAAAAATTATATTTCATATATTTCATATTTCACTGTTCATCATAAGTTACAATTCATAATATGATATGATATGATATGATATGATATGATATGATATGATATGATATGATATGATATGATATGATATGATATGATATGATATGATATGATATGATATGATATGATATGATATGATATAATATAATATAATATAATATAATATAATATAATATAATATAATATAATATAATATAATATAATATAATATAATATAATATAATATAATATAATATAATATAATATAATATAATATAATATAATATAATATAATATAATATAATATAATATAATATAATATAATATAAAATATATTTCACAATTAATCGTAAGTTATAATTCATATGTACGTATGTATAAAACAGTGAAATATAATTTTTTACTTCTTATATTATACTATTGTTATAAAAATACAATATAAGTAAAAAAAAAGTTGTATTTAACTGTTCATAATAAGTTACAATTCATATGTATAAAAATAAAATTAAATAAAAAATTATACTTTACTGTTCATTATAAGTTACAATTAAAATGAGTTACGGTATAAAAATAAAAATAAAAATAAGTAAACAATTATATTTTACTGTTCATTATGAGTTACAATTCAAATTCAAGTGAGTCACAATTACATTACAATGAGTTACAATATTTGTATTATTATCAATTATCAATATCAAATATCAATATCAATATCAATATACCTTTTAGTATTTTGTTTTCCACTTATAATTTTTAACAAAGTACGTTTTATAATATTTCGAATATGTCGTTATGATGTGTTTGTTTTTAACTACGTCTAGATTTAAATTTTGCTCAATACCGATGAACTATTTTTTTGGTATCGTAAGCTATAACAAGTGTTAGTGTCGTACTGGTATTGTGACGAACCGAATCAATTCCAACCGAACAACATCGGCACCGGCATCAAATATCGAAACTTGTACCGATATTTGTTTTTATCGTTTTTACCGATGTTAAAAGTGTGTCGATATCTTTTAAAGTCGTACCGGTATTGTGACGAACCGAACAACATCGGCACCGACATCGAATATCGAAGCTTGTACCACTATTTGTTTTTATTGTTTTTACCGATGTTAAAAGTGGGTCGATATCTTTCAAAGTCGTACCGGTATCGTGATGAACCGAACAACAACGACACCAACATCGAATATCAAATCTCTTACCGATATTTGGCTTTATGGTTTTTGTTATGGGCGGCATTCTTAACACGACCCGTCAACTCGACCCGAACCTGACACGAAAAAAACAGGTTTGGGTCGACTAACATGACCCGTTTTAAAAAAATGAGTCGGTTCGGGTTGACCCGTATTAAAAACAGGTCGGTTGACCCATTAACCATGTTTAACTATTTAGAATAAAATCTTAAATATTTTTGTTTTTGTTTTTTCTGTTATCATTTTACATGGTTAGTTATAATAATTTTAATTTGACACATTATATTATTTATTTGTCACATTCATACTCATCATTATACATATTATCGATAACCCGCTTAAAACCTAACACCTTGTTTATAAATCGTCAACCTATATGACTCATATAAAAATATGGGTTAAATGGGTCGGGTTCGGGTTGACCCAAATTTATATGGGTTGGTTAGGGTTGAAATCTTTGACCCGAATAATAATATGGGTCGAGTTAGGGTCAAACATTTCAACCCGTAACCCGTCAACCCGCCAACCCATCACCCCGACACGATTGACACCCCTAGTTTTTGTGGATGTAAAAGACATGTCAACATCTTTTAGGGTATATAAAGATTTTAGTTTTTTTGGGTTTTCTCTTTCGGTCGCTATAGTGAGTGTTGGTAATATATCGTAGCAATACGATCTTAATTTATCAAAAGCAAAAATAATAAGAATAAATACAAATATCGATACAAATGGTGTTCAGTTGGTTTCGGTTCGATTTGGTGCGATAGCAGAGCAATAGTCATTTTCAATAAAGTATGTATGGCAATGTTGAAAAATAAACATAGAATGCAAACCAACTGAACAATATCGATACCGGTATATCGATACTCGGATTTATTGCTTTCGATCAATGTAAGGTTTACTATAGCAAGTACCAGTTGTTTTGGTAAAAAATTACCTAAGTAATTTAGTGATCAA
Organism: Helianthus annuus; assembly: GCF_002127325.2. Lineage (NCBI taxonomy): Eukaryota > Viridiplantae > Streptophyta > Magnoliopsida > Asterales > Asteraceae > Helianthus > Helianthus annuus. Next base: position 36,534,161 of record NC_035444.2, on the reverse strand, counting down.
ATTAGTTAAGTGAGGTAGTGTGCTAAGAAAGTGTATCGGAAATATGTTTGTTAACTTGTTTGTAAAAACAGTTTCAGGATATCTATGAGCAAACAATGAGCAAAAAGTAAAAGGGGTGACACGAGATGTACGAGGAAAACCCTTGATCAATCTAGATCGCCGGCACAAAACCTCGGGAGCTGATAATCGCAGCTGCCTAGTTCTTCTTATTACTTCAAACGTCAGGATACAATGCAGGATATTGATCAGATCGCTAAGTGTTACAATGCTTGTTGTGAAAGTGAAAGTTGCGAGAAAGTTAAAGTGTTAGAGAGCAGTGAGTGTTGTTCTGTCCTATTTGATCTGATTTATCCACCTATTTATAGCTAAGCAATACAAACAAAAATTCCTATAAACAGGGGATGCTTCCAAATATTCCATAGTTAACGTTATGGACCGAGTAAAACGGCTTCAACGTCTTCTTTTGAACGACTTAGACCGAGTCTTCCGGAGAAAATGTCCTCATGAACGTTGCAAGCTTGGGCACGAGCTCCTGCACATAATCCGTTAGTAGTCCTCAGGATACCATCCAGGATGTTACCAATATCCTGAATCAGCATCCCGGGCATGAGCATATATCATACAACCAAGATATAACTTAAGATATTACCCAGGATATGGGCTCAGAATTTCACCCATAACAATTGTCCCCAAAAAATGTTACCGTTTAGTATCCTAGTACTAACGGTCATATTTTTTACGAATAACGAGGCAATTAAGAGATTAGAACTTTGATGTGACCGCTTGTAACCGCTTATCTATAATTACTCATTACCTCCCTGTAACTTCTCATCCTCATCCTCTTTTAACCATTACCGAAGATAAAAAAGGTAAATATTTCCTCTCTCATCTCCATCTTCATCCTCCCACCTGTTCCATATTCCGGCACCATATGACAAGACAAACAAGATCGAGCTCCGGTGACTCCGCTCCCACGTTCATCCACCAGAATATCCTCCAAGATCCAGAGAAGGAAATATGCACCTTCGATAGTGCCACTTGTCGACTCTCAAATCCTCCGGCATTTTCCCGAAAGGGACGGTGTTCCGGCCGTTTGATCGGGAAATCCGGTCGGACATGGTTTCCGACGAGTGGTTGTTGTTAGGGCAGGATTTTTAATGACCTGTGATCCTTACATGATATCCTAACTGTGATCCTTGTTTCTATGGCAGATAGTGATCCTCAGAAGAGCTCCAGGGTCAGGATCATGGATCATGGATCATCCCAAGAATCCTCATACTAACGATTGTTCTCTTTGAATTTCATGTTGTTTTGCAGGAATTACGAGTTGGACCCGGTCTTGGCAACGTTATTAAGGAATCTTCCACGCTAATTTCGCACATGCATAACCGGAAATAGACGTTGTGGAGAATATGGAAACTTAGCACAAATTACGGATAGTTTGTTAGGCTAAATTTACTTCTATTTCTAAAAGGGGTAACGAGCTAGTAGTTAGGTGACTTGCCTAAATTCAACCACACACACCTATATAAACTGCACTCTCGAGCATTTGGCAAGGGACGACACATTTCTTACACGCCCTAGCATACTACACCATAGTAATCCTTGTACCTAGCTCGTTACAATCCGAAGTTGTAAACGTTATTTATTATATTTGAACTTGGTGATCGGTAGTTTCCATCACCCGAGGTTTTTTATGCCGGAGATCATTCATTGATCAAGGGCTTTTTCCTCGTATAAATCCTTGTGTCACTTGTGCAATTTACATTTCTTTGATCCTTATCTTTATTCATCATTTCAAGCATCATTCCCCGTTACAGAGAGTTTGGTTGCATTATCCTTGTGTGATTTTTGACCAAAACAGTTTGGCGCCCACCGTGGGGCAATTGGTGCTTCATTCATAAGAAAGTTTTTTGTTGGTGATCATTTCAGACCGTTGCATACGAATACATGGCTTCATCGGTGAAGAATACCTCTACTGCGATGTCTGCGGTCAATTCATCTCAGGGCATTCCACCTTTGCCTCCACCACCAGCTGGATCTCAGAAAAATGCTGAGAAGAAACCAACTCCTATTTTCTCTAAACCTCCAACTTCTTCTGCTTCCTACACTCCCACTACTAGTGACATATTTACTTTGATTTTGCAGATGAGAGATCATATACAGCAACAGGACAAGACCAATGACAGGATCCTCAAAGAAATCGGAGATCTCAAGAAACAAAAGAAAGCGGCGGAGGATCATTCTCCACTGGTGCCCAAATCTTTGAATTTTGATACTCCTGTGATTACTTCTCAGCCATCAGAGGTTCCAGATATTCAACATGTGGGTGGACCAAGAGGAGTGCACTTCGGTTCAGCAATAGTGACTCTGGTATCAGGTTCATATTGCCAGCAAGCAGGATCCTATCCTCAGCATATGGGATCCTTCATGAATTCAGGAGCCTACTCAGGAGCACAGCAGGTTCAAGGATCCTCCTTTGTTCCAGGATCATCCCAGGTTCAAGGATCCTCCTTTGTTCCAGGATCATCCCAGGTTCAAGGATCTTCCTTTGTTCCAGGATCATCCCAGGTTCAAGGATCCTCCTTTGTTCCAGGATCATCCCAGGTTCAAGGATCCTCCTTTGTTCCAGGATCATCCCAGTTCCAGGGATCCTTCCAGATGCCAGGATCCTTGAAGAGTTTGCAAACAGGAAGTTCAGATGTCCATCAGGGAGATTTTATTCCAATGCAGACCATTGCTTCCACTAGTCCCTCCATCATCCCAGAGTCCCAGCAATATGGATTCACATCCAGTGTTCCTAACTTGAACCGAATGGGAGGTAACACTTTTAATAATTCTCTTACCACTAACCATGGATTCATGCAGGATGCAGGTATCAACCATGCTATGGCCAAAGAGCTGCAAAAACTGAAGGATATGATATCAAGTGTTCCAGGGGTGGTCAAACCTATCCCGGAGATTGCATATGGAAGCCATAAGATATCTCGTTTTGCACCACCAATTTGTGATGCTGAGATACCCAAAAGATTCCATATTCCAACTATGAAGCTGTATGCAAGGGATCCTGAGGAACACATAGCCCAATACAGGGAGAGGATGGAGATCAATCCGATTCCAGAAAGGTTAAAGGAAGCATGCCTATGCAAGGGATTTGGATCCACTCTTACTGGATCAGCTCTCAAATGGCTGCTAAGTCTTCCCCCTTACTCTATTACTTCATTTGCTAATCTGGTTAACTTATTCAATAATCAGTTTTCTTGTAGTAGAAAATTTGAACGATTAACTAGTGATTTATATAGGATAACTCAGGGTCATAATGAATCATTAAGGGATTACATAACCAAATTTAGTAAAGAATCCTTGGACATTCCCAACTTGGATATAGCCACGGCTGTTGAGGCCTTCAAAATGGGATTGCTTAGGGATTCACTGTTCTATGATGATCTTGTTATGACACCATGCAGGAACCTAGATGAAGTAAGGACTCGGGCACTCAGGTTCATCCGGCTAGAGGATGACAAGAGGATCCAGGAGAGACTAGCAGGATCCTCAAAACAAGAAAAGCAAGGATCCTCGTTCAAGAACAACAAATTCAAATCCTATAACAGAACTGACAACCAGAACGTGCATGCTGTTGACCAAGAAGAGGATGATGAGGATTATCCTCCAATTTCTGAATATTGTTTTTCCGTTGATAACCATGAACTAATCCTTGCGATGCAGAATCTAGGAGAAAAAGCCAGATGGCCCAGAAAAAATGACAAACCGGCCGCAATTAAAGACAAATCAAAGTGGTGTGCATACCATGAGGATTTTGGGCATTTAACAGAGGAATGCATCGCATTGAGAAAGGAAATTGGATATTTGTTGAGCAAGGGGCATTTAAAAGAGTTGCTGGGAAGAAAAAAGCCAAGGACTCAGGATCCTGAAAGGATCCCTGAAAAAGCTCCAGCCCCTCCGGCAGATGCACAAGTGATAAACTTTATTTCTGGAGGATCAGACATCTGTGGTACATCCTTCTCAGCAGCTAAAAGGCATGCCAAGTGTTAGGGCTGGATTTTCATTATAGGTGATCCTTATACGTGATCCTAACCAGTGATCCTTGTTTCTTTGGCAGACAGTGATCCTCAGCAGGACTTCAGGATCAGGATCATGGGACATTATGGTGATCCTCATACTAACGGCCACTTCCACTTAATACCATATTGTTTTGCAGGAACATCTAGCAGGATACGCTCTAGGCATCATGATCAAGGGACGCGTCTTCATAATTATGGCAAGAGCTTAATCGGAGATAGACGTTGCACAGGATATGGAAACATGGCTTGATTCATGGGCAGCAATTTAGGCTAGATTGTCTTTTATTTCTAAAGGGGTAATGAGCTGATAATTAGTCCTTTTACCTAAAATAGGTCACCTACACTTGTATAAATACCACTCTCCATCATTTGGAAGAGGACACACGACATACACCGCAACTCTCACACACTTAGACACTCGAAACAATAGTGATCCTTGTACTGAGCTCATTATCATCCGAAGTTGTAATCATTTTGTTCTTATATTGAAGTTTGGTGATCGGTAATTGCCATCACCCGAGGTTTTTTATGCCGGAGATCATATATTGATCAAGGGCTTTTTCCTCGTATAAATCGTTGTGTCTTTGCATCTTTATCACAGAAGTGATCCTTTACTTTCATAATTAACCAAGCATCATACCCCGTTTACATAAAGTTTGGTTGCATTATCCTTGTGTGATTTTTGACCAAAACAGTTTGGCGCCCACCGTGGGCCAATTGGTGCTTCATTCATAAGAAAATCTTTTGTTCGAAATCATTTCAAAGAGTTATATGGCTTCATCATTGAAGAACACGTCCACGGCGATGTCTGCAGTCACCTCATCACAGACCACTTTGCCTCCTCCACCGGCAGGATCTCAGAAAAATACTGAGAAGAGATCAACTCCCACTTTCTCTAAACCTCCATCTTCTTCTGCTATGAATTCTTCTATTCCCAGTACTAGTGATATATTTGCTTTAATTTTGCAGATGAAGGATCGTATGCAGCGGCAGGATGAGACTAATGACAGGATCCTCAGGGAAATTGGAGACCTCAAAAGACAAAAGAAAGCGGCAGAGGATCACTCCCCACTGATGCCCAAATCCTTGAGCTTCGATACTCCAATGATCACTTCCCAGCCATCAGGGATCCCGGACATGCAAATCATAGGGGAGTCAAGAGGATCACATCTCAACTCGGCAGCAATGACTCAGACATCAGGCTCACATTTTCAGCCAGTAGGATCCTATCCTCAGTACATGGGATCCTTCATGAATTCAGGAGCCTATCCGGGGGCACAGCAGTTTCAAGGATCCTATTTTGTTCCAGGATCATTCCAGGGCCAAGGATCCTCCTTTGTTCCAGGATCATCCCAGGTTCAAGGATCCTCCTTCGTTCCAGGATCATCCCAGACACCAGGATCCTTCCAGATGCCAGGATCCCTAAAAAGTTTGCAAACAGGAAGTCTAGATGTCCATCAAGGGGACTTCATTCCAATGCAGACCATTGCTTCCACTGGTCCCTCCGTTGTTCCGGAATCCCAGCAATATGGATTCCCTAACTTGAACCCAATGGGAGGTAACACTTTAAATAATTATCCTACCACTAACCATGGATTCATGCAGGATACAGGTACCAATCATGCTATGGCCAGGGAGTTGCAGAAGCTAAAAGATATGATCTCAAGTGTTCCAGGGGTAGTCAAGCCTATCCCAGAGATTGCAGATGGAAGCCACAAGGTATCTCGCTTTGCACCACCAATTTGTGATGCAGAGGTACCCAAAAGGTTCCATATCCCTACCATGAAGCTGTATGATGGCACAACGGATCCAGAGGAGCATATAGCACAATACAGGGAGAGGATGGAGATCAATCCTATCCCAGAAAAGTTGAAGGAAGCATGCCTATGTAAAGGATTTGGATCCACTCTTACTGGATCAGCTCTTTAGTGGCTGCTAAGTCTTCCCCCCTACTCTATTACTTCATTTGCTAATTTAGTTAATTTATTCAATAACCAATTCTCTTGTAGCAGAAAATTTGAAAAATTAACTAGTGATTTGTACAGGATAACTCAAAATCATAATGAATCATTAAGGGATTATATAACTAAATTTAGTAAAGAATCCTTGGACATTCCCAACTTGGATATGGCTACGGCTGTTGAAGCCTTCAAAATGGGACTGCTTAAGGATTCATTATTCTATGATGATCTTGTTATGACACCATGCAGGAATCTAGATGAAGTAAGAACTCGAGCACTCAGGTTCATCCGGCTAGAGGATGACAAGAGGATCCAGGAGAGACAAGTAGGATCCTCAAAACAGGAGAAGCAAGGATCCTCCTTCAAGAACAACAAATTCAAATCCTACCATAGAAATGAGAACAAGAATGTGCATGCTGTTGACCAAGAAGAGGATGATGAAGATTATCCTCCAATCTCAGAATACTGTTTTTCCGTTGATAATCATGAATTGATCCTTGCAATGCAGAATCTAGGTGAAAAAGCTAGATGGCCCAGGAAGAATGATAAACCATCCGGGACTAAAGACAAGTCAAAATGGTGTGCATACCATGAGGATTTCGGGCATCTAACTGAAGAATGCATAGCTTTAAGAAAAGAGATTGGATATCTGTTAAGCAAGGGGCATCTAAAAGAATTGTTGGGGAGAAAAAAGCAAAGGACCCAGGATCCTGAAAGGATCCCCGAAAAAGCTCCAGCACCGCCGGCAAATGCACAAGTGATCAACTTTATATCCGGAGGATCAGACATCTGTGGTACATCCTTCTCGGCGGCCAAAAGACATGCAAAAGAATAAAAAATGGACAATGGTGAAAGGCCTTTTAGAACATCAAGTGTCTCAGAAGGGAAGATGATAACATTTGATGAGGATGATCGCATTAACATTCAGGATCCTCACCATGATAGTTTAGTCATCACTCTCTTTATCTCTAACCATTTTGTCCGCAGGATCCTTATTGATGGAGGGAGCTCAGTGAACATTATCCAGCTTGATGTTCTGAAGAAAATGGGTATCCCAGAATCAGACATCACACCGAGATCCTCCGTGCTTGTAGGATTCAGTGGGGAAACGAAGAAAACTCTGGGGGACATCAAACTCCCAATCTACGTGGAAGGATTACATAATTATCAGAAATTTTGTGTTATTGACTGTTTATCCTGTTGCAACGTTATCCTTGGCAGGCCTTGGATACATGATATGAAAGCAGTCCCATCCACCTACCATCAATGTGTGAAGCTCCCTAGCCCATGGGGGATAATCAAGATCGACAGTGATCAGCAGGAGGCTAAGGATTGTTATACCTCATCTATGAAGCCAACCTCGAAGCCAAGGGAGCAATAGCAATTACAGTATCCTCCAAGGAATGTCTTGGAGGCAAGGGAACAAGATGTGGATGAAATCCTCTTGGATCCTAGTGATCCTGAATCAAAAATCTATATCGGATCAGGGATCCTTGGCAAGATAAAAGAAGACTTATTATCCTTCCTCAAAAGAAGAAAATCTACCTTTGCTTGGAAACATGAAGATATGACAGGTATATCTAAGGATATTATTACTCACAAACTTGGCATTGACAGGTCTATCAAACCAATCCATCAAAAAAGGAGGAAGTTTGCACCAGAAAGGAATGCCATTATCCAAGAAGAAGTAGAGAGACTACTTCGAGCAGGTATGATCAGAGAGGTAAAGTATCCAAAATGGTTAGCCAATGTGGTTGTTGTCCAAAAGAAAAATGGAAAGTGGAGGGTATGTGTCGATTTCACTAATCTGAATAAGGCATGTCCCAAGGATCCTTTCCCATTACCCCACATTGACTCCATGGTGGATGCAACGGCGGGGCATGAACTGTTGACCTTTATGGATGCATCATCTGGATTCCAACAAATTCAGATGGAACCATCTGACCAAGAGGATACAGCCTTTATGACCCCAACCGGTTTATATTGTTATATTGCCATGCCTTTTGGACTAAGAAATGCAGGTGCAACATATCAAAGGCTGGTGAATATGATGTTCAAAGATCAAATTGGAAAAACTATGGAAGTGTACATAGATGACATGGTGGTCAAGTCAAAGAAAGCTGAGGATCACCTAAGGGATTTGGAAGAAGCATTCGATATCCTTGATAGTTACAACATGAAACTTAATCCTTCGAAATGCCATTTTGGTGTTAAGGCAGGAAAGTTCTTAGGATACATGGTAACCCAGAGGGGCATTGAAGCAAACCCGGAACAAATCAAAGCATTAGTAAATATCAAATCTCCTGCCAATGCCAAGGATGTTCAAAGACTGACAGGCAGGATAGCAGCTTTGAACAGGTTCATATCGAAATCCTCAGAAAAATGCAAAGAATTCTACGATATCCTAAGGAAGAATAAGAAGTTCGAATGGACTGAGAAGCATGAGAACGCTTCACAAGCCCTCAAAGAATATATGTCCTCAGCACCAGCATCAGCTAAACCGGAAAAAGGAGATGTGTTATCCTTATACCTGGCGGTATCCTCAACCGCTGTAAGTGCTGTCCTTGTCAAGGATCATGAAGGTACACAATATCCTATCTACTATGTAAGTAAAAGTTTACTTGATGCCGAATCCAGGTACTCACACCTCGAAAAACTTATTCTTGCATTAATCATGGCATCCACTAAGTTAAGGCATTATTTTGAAACCCATACTATTGTTGTTAAAACTAATTTTCCAATTAAGAATGTCCTCAGGAAACCGGAGATGTCAGGGAGAATGGCTAAGTGGGCAGTGAAGCTTAGTGCCCATGATATAAGATATGAACCAAGAACAGCCATTAAATCACAAGCCTTAGCTGACTTTGTGGCTGATTTCAGTAGTGATCTACAGAAAGAAGCAGAATTGGAGGTCCAGCAGCTGGATGAAACCAAGGATCCTTGGATATTACACACTGACGGATCCTCAAATGTCAAGGGCACAGGGCTCGGGATCCTACTAAAATCGCCACAGGGGGACATGATACCCCACTCCATAGCCTGTGAGTTCCAAGCAACTAACAATGAGGCTGAGTATGAAGCCTTGATTACTGGCTTGCAAATTGCTAAGGATATGGGGGTAAAATATCTTAAAGTATATGTAGACTCATTATTGATCACCAATCACTTTAACGGATCCTATGTTGTTAAAGGTGAAAAACTAACCAAATATTTAGAGATAGTCAAAAAATTGGCACTCTCTTTTGTTTCTTTCAGTTTAACACAGGTACCAAGGGAGGATAACACGGAAGCTGATGCATTGGCCAACTTAGGATCATCCTTGAAAATTCCAGAAGACATAAGTATCCCTATCATCCATATCCTGGCTCCTGCTATTGAAAATCAAGTGGCCATGGAAATAGAAGAGGATACTGCAATAATCCCTAGTGAAGAAGCTCAATCTTATTCAGGATCATGGGTCTCACCAATCATGAAATACTTGCAAAACGGAGAGATTCCAATGGGAGAAAATCCTAGAGCTTTCCGGATCAAAGTATCTCAATTTACAATCTTAAATAATGTGCTATATAAACGATCCTTTGCAGGACCATACTTAAGATGTATTGAGGATCCTGAAATTGAAGAAGTGTTGAGAGACTTCCATGAAGGAGATTGTGGAAACCACACTGGGGGCAGGGCATTATTCTCAAGGATCCTTAGAACAGGATACTACTGGCCAACCATGAAAAGAGATGCTGTAGAATATGCTAGGAAATGTGATCCTTGTCAAAGACACAGCAATATCCTTCACCAATCACCTGAACTGCTACACCCTATACCATCCTCTTGGCCATTCATGAGATGGGGAATGGATATAGTGGGCAAGCTTCCTAAAGCACCTGGCGGAAAAGTATTTATGCTTGCCATGACTGACTATTTTTCTAAGTGGATAGAAGCTGAAGCCTTCGCCCAAGTCAGAGAAAAGGAAGTCATATCCTTCATCAAAAGAAATATTATAACTAGATTTGGCATTCCCTCTGAAATTGTATGTGATAATGGCTCCCAATTCATTGGAAGCAGAACCACTAACTTTTGTGACAGTTGGGGAATCAAGATGATAACATCAACACCAGTTCATCCACAAGCCAATGGTCAAGCAGAATCATCCAACAAGATCATCATCAACAATCTGAAGAAGAAGCTAGGATCCAAGAAGGGGAAATGGGCAGAGGAGTTACCTTATGTGCTATGGGCTGATAGAACAACTCCCAAGAATGCCACTGGTCAAACACCTTTCTCTTTAGTATTTGGGGCAGAAGCAGTGATCCCAACAGAAATGGTGATCCCAACTGCTAGAACAAGTGCTCGTGATCCTGAAGAAAATGCTACAATTCTAGCCCAGGATTTGGATACTATTGAAGAAATCAGGGATCTAGCTAGGATAAGGATGGCAAGCTACCAACAAAGAATGGCTGGTGCCTACAACAAAAATGTTAGTATAAGGAAGTTCCAAGTCGGAGATATGGTGTTAAGAAAAACATTCCAAAATACTATCAATCCTGCTGACGGGAAGTTAGCACCAAAATGGGAAGGTCCCTACTTGATTGAAGCTGAAGCAGGAAAGGGGGCATACAGGTTGCTAACCATGGAAGGAAACTTGTTGCCAAGAGCCTGGAATGCTGTTCACTTAAAGAAATATTTCATGTGAACATGATCCTCCATGCACGTGATCCTTACATTGAAGTATCCTTAAAGGATCCCGGTGATATCAGTGATCCTTACTCTGGTAATATGCTTATCCTAGAAACTATTGTATTTTCTTACTTTTTACCTAAGGATAAGGATCATGTATCCTTCATCCTCTACTCACGAAACATTTGAGTTATGATAGTTCAGGTATCTTCAGCATATCGTCAAAGATCTTCAAAAGCACCGCAGATCCTTGGGTCCAACCCCAGTTATCCTTGGGATTATCCCCAGTTTCCGCCAGCAGCGCACGATGATCCTGATATAGTTCACGTCTTTGGGACCAGTACCCACTTCCGGGGCTGACAACCTCATCGTACTGGCTATACCCAGGATCCTCCGTATAATGGTAGACGTACCATACATCCGTTCCTAAGGTTTCTAACGTTTTCACGTTAGCTAAGGTTTTGACATTTTCATGTCACTAAGTTTGGATAGTCGCCAGTAAGGGCCATACTCCAGTTTACATACGATCCTTTGGGCTTGTCCCCAGTGATCCTCCGGGATCATCCCCAGTTATCCTTTGGGCTTGTCCCCAGTGATCCTCCGGGATCATTCTCGGTTATCCTTTGGGCATGTCCCCAGTTGCTAATTTATCTCTTACATTGGCTTAGTCCCAAGTTATGTTCCGTTTTTTCAGGTTTTCGAAGTTAAACAATTAAGGATCCTTAATCCTTAATATCCATTAAAAGTTTTACTTATGGTTATCCCGATTGAAGGTTAGGATCCTAACTTGGATCCTCAGGTATGATCCTTGACTATTTTGATTATACTCATTATCCTAACCGACCCTTATACTTTGACAACCAAACCTATGATCCTTGAACTAAAATACTTTGAATATTTTCAATATCAGGATATTTGATCTAGGATCATATCCTAACTTTATTAAATATATTTTCAACTCTTGCCACTTTAAACAAATATACTACAAAAACAACTAAGAAACAAGAAGATAAGGATACCAACACGAGATAAGCCAGAAAAGTTAAAGTAATATTATTAAACAAAAGGATCATTAACCCTTTCAAAAAGTTGTCAAAATTGCCAACCCACATTTCTACCAGCAAAACGTGGCCCGTCCACATGGGTTGGCAAAGGGTGTCCATTGTCTATGCGGTCTGCAGGAAAGTAAAAGCGGCAGGATCACAAAGGCTTCATCCCCCAAACAGAGGATCCCTCCACCTTTTTGTAATCCTACCTATTGTTCAAAGGATCCAGGATCCTTTACCCTAAAATCTATTGTTCAGAGATTACAGACCATAATTGTTCACAAACACCACTACCACAAAAAACCACTACCAATCCTAAAAAATTGGGCTCCGGCCTAGTCTCGAAATATCCATCATCGCCCAATCATGCAGCCTACACCTTCGCTGCTTCATCACCACCAGCATCGCCACCTTGATCCTTCTCAGCATCACCGCCTTCCAGCATGGGGATCTCCTCAGCCTCATCCTCGTCCTCCAGGTCCGCCAGCCTTGCCTTCCAACCTTCAACGTCCCACGAGCTTTTGTCAAAGGTAGGATCCTGAGCCTCCTCAGCCATCTGAAGTTGTATCTTGTACATAGCAATTGCCGCGGAGACCTTGGCGTCTTGGGTGATCTCCTGCTTCTCTATCCATATCGATCAACCTCTGAGCAGCCTCATCCTTCATGGCCCGGAGTTCCTTCTCAAGATCTGCTATCTTGAGATCCTTAAGCACGCCCATTTGTTGAAGGTCGGCAATCTGGCTCTCTTGATCCTCAACATGGCCAAGATAGGTCTCGATCTCGGCAAGTTTCTGCAAAGAGGGAATTAAGGTAAGTTCAGAACCGGATGATCCTCAAAGAAACAGGATATTCGAAACGGATAACCAACAGGGGCAGTGATCCTTACCTCATTCACGTAGTCAAGGAATTGCTGACGGAGGAGGGGAAATCCTTGGAGATCTTCAGAGGTTTTCCTCTTTTTTCCCTTGCCCCGGATAGGTGCCTTGGGGGCTGAAGCCGAAGGACTGGCAGCAGGAGCCTTCTTCCTCGAAGGCTTGACGTTGGTGAGATCATCTATCCCAAATTTAGAAGCAGACTTGACAGACCTGGCAGACTTTCCAGCACCTACACAATCAAAAACAAGATAAGCTGCTTTATTAATCAAACAATCCTACATTTAACTTATTTTCTATAAGGATACTTACTTGACATAGTGGCAGATGCAGAGGATACTTCTTGAGAATCTTGGACGGTGACTTGGAAACTTCTGATTTCAGGATTAAGCTTTTTAAAAGCTAGGACTCTCTCTTTTGCAGCAGGGCTTAATTTCAGATGAGCGATGGATATAGCTGCACAAGAGATAAAAAGAGATATTAGTGATCCTCATTATATGGGACAGGGCTGATAGTGATCCTTCGAGGATCCTCTATCCTACCATGAGTGGCCCATTCCTTGGGCAGATCCTTCCCATCTGGGATGGAATCCCTCCTAACAAAGAAAAAGCGACGCTTCCAGTTTGTATCGTTCTTAGTAACCTTGAAGACAGGGTGATCCTCCCCGGCTTTCCGTTTCAACAAATACCGGTGAGAACCAAAGGTGGTGAGATCGTAAAACTCAGCTAACTCCGCCATCCCCAGATCAATCCCTTCCTGCTCGATGATCCTCTCGAAGGTATACAGAACCCTCCAAATCATCGGCATAGCTTGGATATATGAGATGCCGGTTAAGGAAAAGAAAGATTGGGTGAACAATGGAAAAGGATATGAATACCCTATGGTAAATGGAGTAGCAGGAAAAGCCACCCAGGTATCCGAAACAGAGTCACTCAGAGCGGTAGGTGTGAAGGACTTGAAAACAGCATTCGCCGGAAAGCAATGACGAATTCTGTCTATGTGAACATCAGTGAAGCAACACCTCTCCGTAGGAGAATCCTTGATAATCCCCTGGCTTTTTAAGGGACTATCCTTCTTGGAATCCTTGTGTGGAGAATTCCGGAGCAACATGTTTGTAACGAGACGGAAACAGAGTAGAAGCAGAAAACAGAGCAAAGAGAAAAGAAAGAGAGAAGGAGAAGAATACCTGATCAATCTTCGGTGCAGAATATAAAGGGAGTGTATCTTGAATTTAAATACAAACTGATCCTCACCTTATCTCCTATTTATAATCATGATCTGCAGGGATTGTCACATCTGTGACGTAATGATCACAACGGCTAGTCCGCTTATAACGGCTAGTTATCCGAATAATCCGTTGAAGATAAGATCAGAGCAAAATATAACTCGTTTATTTACAATAAACTCCTTATATTTTGGGGGCAATTGTTAGGGCTGGATTTTCATTATAGGTGATCCTTATACGTGATCCTAACCAGTGATCCTTGTTTCTTTGGCAGACAGTGATCCTCAGCAGGACTTCAGGATCAGGATCATGGGACATTATGGTGATCCTCATACTAACGGCCACTTCCACTTAATACCATATTGTTTTGCAGGAACATCTAGCAGGATACGCTCTAGGCATCATGATCAAGGGACGCGTCTTCATAATTATGGCAAGAGCTTAATCGGAGATAGACGTTGCACAGGATATGGAAACATCGCTTGATTCATGGGCAGCAATTTAGGCTAGATTGTCTTTTATTTCTAAAGGGGTAATGAGCTGATAATTAGTCCTTTTACCTAAAATAGGTCACCTACACTTGTATAAATACCACTCTCCATCATTTGGAAGAGGACACACGACATACACCGCAACTCTCACACACTTAGACACTCGAAACAATAGTGATCCTTGTACTTAGCTCATTATCATCCGAAGTTGTAATCATTTTGTTCTTATATTGAAGTTTGGTGATCGGTAGTTGCCATCACCCGAGGTTTTTTATGCCGGAGATCATATATTGATCAAGGGCTTTTTCCTCGTATAAATCGTTGTGTCTTTGCATCTTTATCACAGAAGTGATCCTTTACTTTCATAATTAACCAAGCATCATACCCCGTTTACATAAAGTTTGGTTGCATTATCCTTGTGTGATTTTTGACCAAAACACCAAGGAAGCTAAAATGGATAATGGAGAAAGACCTATTCGAACATCGAGTGTCTCGGAAGGAAAAGTCATAACCTTTGATGAGGATGATCGCGTTGACATCCAGGATCCTCATCATGATAGTTTAGTTATTACTCTTTTTATTTCTAACCATTTTGTCCGTAGAATCCTTATTGACGGAGGAAGCTCAGTAAACATTATCCAGCTAGATGTTCTGAAGAAAATGGGTATCCCTGAATCAGATATCACACCAAGATCCTCCGTGCTTGTGGGATTTAGTGGCGAAACTAAGAGAACACTGGGGGACATCAAACTCCCAATTTATGTGGAAGGATTACATAATTATCAAAAATTTTGTGTTATTGACTGTTTATCTTGTTGTAATGTTATCCTTGGCAGACCCTGGATACACGATATGAAGGCAGTCCCATCCACCTACCATCAATGTGTGAAGCTCCCTAGCCCTTGGGGAATAGTCAAGATCGATAGTGATCAGCAGGAGGCTAAGGATTGTTATACTTCATCAATGAAACCAGCCTCGAAATCAAGGGAGCAATAGCAATTAAAGTATCCTCCAAGGGATGTCTTGGAGGCAAGAGAGCAGGATGTGGTCGAAATTCTCATGGATCCTGATGATCCTGAATCCAAAATCTATATCGGGTCAGGGATCCTTGGCAAGATGAAAGAAGACCTTGTATCCTTCCTCAAAAGAAGAAAGTCTACCTTTGCATGGAAACATGAGGATATGACAGGTATATCTAAGGATATTATCACTCATAAACTTGGCATTGACAGGTCATTTAAACCAATCCATCAAAAAAGGAGGAAGTTTGCACCAGAAAGAAATGCCATTATCTAGGAAGAGGTAGAGAGATTGCTACGAGCAGGTATGATTAGAGAAGTAAAGTATCCAAGACGGCTGGCCAATGTGGTTGTTGTTCAAAAGAAAAATGGAAAGTGGAGGGTATGTGTCGATTTCACTGATTTAAATAAGGCATGTCCCAAGGATCCTTTCCCATTACCCCACATTGACTCCATGGTGGATGCAACGGCGGGTCATGAACTGTTAACTTTTATGGATGCTTCATCTGGATTCCAACAAATTCAGATGGAACCATCTGACCAAGAAGATACGACTTTTATGACCCCAACCGGTTTATATTGTTATATTGCTATGCCGTTTGGATTAAGGAATGCAGGTGTAACATATCAAAGGCTGGTGAATATGATGTTCAAGGATCAGATTGGACAGACTATGGAAGTGTACATAGATGATATGGTGGTGAAATCCATAAAAGCTGAGGATCACCTAAGAGACTTGGAGGAAGCATTTGATATCCTTGACAGATATAACATGAAGCTTAATCCTTCAAAATGTCACTTTGGTGTTAAAGCAGGTAAATTCTTAGGATATATGGTAACCAAGAGGGGCATTGAAGCAAGCCCGGAACAAATCAAAGCATTGGTGAATATCAAGTCTCCTGCCAACGCTAAGGATGTGCAAAGGCTAACAGGCAGGATAGCAGCTTTAAACAGATTTATATCCAAATCCTCAGAGAAGTGTAAAGATTTCTATGATATCCTAAGGAAGAACAAGAAATTTGAGTGGACTGAGAAGCATGAGAGTGCTTTACAAGCCCTTAAGAATACCTATCCTCAGCTCCAGCGTTGATGAAACCAGAAAAAGGAGATGTGTTATCCTTATATCTTGCGGTATCCTCAAAAGCAGTAAGTGCAGTCCTTGTTAAGGATCATGAAGGTACACAATATCCTGTCTATTATGTAAGTAAGAGTTTACTTGATGCTGAATCCAGGTATTCACACCTTGAAAAACTTATTCTTGCATTAATTATGGCATCTACTAAGTTAAGACATTATTTTGAAACTCATGTTATTGTTGTTAGAACTAATTTTCCAATTAAGAATGTCCTCAGGAAACCAGAAATGTCCGGAAGGATGGCTAAATGGGCAGTAAAGCTTAGTGCCTATGATATAAGATATGAGCCTAGAACAGCCATCAAATCCCAAGCATTAGCAGACTTTGTGGCTGATTTCAGTAGTGATTTACAAAAGGAAGCTGAATTGGAAGTCCAGCAGCTGGAGGAGACCAAGGATCCTTGGATACTACATACTGATGGATCCTCAAATGTCAAAGGCACGGGGCTTGGTATACTACTAAAATCGCCACAGGGGGACATAATACCCCACTCCATAGCTTGTGAGTTCCAAGCCACTAACAATGAGGCTGAATATGAAGCCTTAATTGCTGGTTTGCAAATTGCTAAGCATATGGGGATCAGGTATCATGAGGTATACGTGGATTCATTGTTAATCACTAATCACTTTAATGGATCCTATGCTGTTAAAGGTGAAAAACTAACTAAATATTTAGAGATAGTCAAAGAATTGGCACTCTCCTTTGTTTTCTTTAGTTTGACACAGGTACCAAGGGAAGAAAATACAGAAGCTAATGCATTGGCTAATCTAGGATCATCTTTGAAGATCCCAGTGGATATAAGTATCCCCATCATCCATATCCTGACTCCTGCTATTGAAAATCAAGTGGCCATGGAAATAGAAGAGGATTCTGCAATGATCCCTAGTGAGGATACTCAATCTTGTTCAGGATCATGGATCTCACCAATCATGAGATACTTACAACACGGAGAGATTCCTATGGGAGAAAACCCTAGGGCTTTCAGAATTAAGGTATCTCAATTCACAATCTTAAATAATATGTTGTATAAGCGATCTCTTGCAGGACCATATTTAAGATGTATCGAGGATCCTGAAGTTCAAGAAGTTTTAAAAGACTTCCATGAAGGAGATTGTGGAAACCACACTGGGGGCAGGGCATTGTTCTCAAGGATCTTAAGGACAGGATACTACTGGCCAACTATGAAAAGGGATGCTGTGGAGTATGCTAAGAAGTGTGATCCTTGTCAAAGACACAGCAATATCCTTCATCAGCCGACTGAATTTCTACATCCTATATCCTCCTCTTGGCCATTTATGAGATGGGGGATGGATATAGTTGGCAAGCTCCCTAAGGCACCTGGTGGAAAAGTGTTCATGCTTGCTGTTAGGGCTGGATTTTTATGACATATGATCCTTACATGTGATCCTAACCAGTGATCCTTATTTCTTTGGCAGATAGTGATCCTCAGAAGAGTTCCAGGATCAGGATCACGGACCATCATAGGGATCCTCATGCTAACAGTTGTTTTCATTGGATTTAATGTTATCTTGCAGGAATGTCTAGCAGGATCCGCTCTTAGCAACGTAATCAAGGGACTCGTCTTTACAACTTTGGCATATGCTTAATCAGAGATGAACGTTGTAGAGGATATGGAAACTCAGCATGATTTAAGGGCGATAATTTAGGCTAGATTTACTTTTATTCCTAAAGGGGTAATGAGCTGATAGTTAGTCTATTTACCTAAAATAGGGCCACTCACACTTGTGTATATAGCACTCTTCCACATTCGGAAGACACACAACACATTCCTCACACGCTTAGACACAATACTAAAGTGATCCTTGTACTCAGCTCGTTACCATCCGAAGTTGTAATCATTATTTGTTATATTGAAGTTTGGTGATCGGTAGTTGCCATCACCCGAGGTTTTTTATGCCGGAGATCATTCATTGATCAAGGGCTTTTTCCTCGTATAAATCCTTGTGTCACTTGCATATTTCATACTAAAGTGATCCTTTACTTTTTCATCAAACCAAGCATCATTCCCCGATTACATAGAGTTTGGTTGCATTATCCTTGTGTGATTTTTTGACCAAAACAGTTTGGCGCCCACCGTGGGGCAATTGGTGCTTCATTCATAAAAAGTTTTTCTGTTGGTGACCATTCCGGAGTGTTGCATGGCTTCGTCGTTGAAGAATACTTCCACAGCGATGTCGGCAGTCAATTCATCTACTGGCATTCCACATTTGCCTCCACCACCAGCCGGATCTCAGAAAAATGCTGAGAAGAGACCAACTACTATCTCCTCTAAAACATCATCCTCTGCTCTAACTTCTTCTGTTCCCAGTACTAGTGATATATTTACTTTGATTTTGCAGATGAGGGATCGTATGCAGCAGCAGGATGAAACTAATGACAGGATCCTCAGGGAAATCGGAGATCTCAAAAGGCAAAAGAAAACGGCAGAGGATCATTCCCCACTGATGCCCAAATCTTTAAATTTTGATACTCCAATGATTACTTCTCAGCCATCAGAGGTCCCAGACATTCAATATATGGGTGGATCAAGAGGAGTGCATTGCGGCCCAGCAACAATGACTCAGGCATCAGGATCATATTTCCAACCGGCAGGATCCTATACTCAACATATGGGATCCTTCATGAGCTTAGGATCCTCCTTTGTTCCAGGGTCATCCCAGGTTCAAGGATCCTCCTTTGTTCCAGGGTCATCCCAGGTTCAAGGATCCTCCTTTGTTCCAGGATCATCCCAGGTTCAAGGATCCCTTCAGATGCCAGGATCCTTGAAGAATTTGCGAACAGGAAGTCTAGATGTCCATCAAGGAGATTTCATTCCAATGCAGACCGTTGCTTCCACTGGTCCCTCCATCATCCCAGAATCCCAGCAATATGGATTCACATCCGGTGTTCCTAACTTGAACCCAATGGGAGGTAACGCCTTAAATAATTATCTTACCGCTAACCATGGATTCGTGCAGGATACAGGTATCAACCATGCTATGGCCAGAGAACTGCAGAAGCTGAAGGATATGATCTCAAGCGTTCCAGGGGTAGTCAAGCCTATCCCGGAGATTGCAGATGGAAGCCATAAGGTATCTCGTTTTGCACCACCAATTTGTGATGCAGAGGTACCCAAAAGGTTCCATATCCCTACTATGAAGCTGTATGATGGTACAACGGATCCTGAGGAGCATATAGCACAATACAGGGAGAGGATGGAGATCAATCCTGTTAGGGCTGAATTTTTATGACCTATGATCCTTACATGTTATCCTAACAAGTGACCCTTGTTTCCTTGACAGATAGTGATCCTCAGAGGAGCTTCAGGATCAGGATCACGGATCATCCTAAGGATCCTCATACTAACGATTGTTCTCTTTATATTTAATGTTGTTTTGCAGGAATTACGAGTTGGACCTGGTCTTGGCAACGTAATCAAGGAATCCTCCACGCTAATCTTGCACACGTATTACCAGAAATAGACGCTGTGGAGAATATGGAAACTTAGCACAATTCAAGGGAAATTAGTTAGGCTAAATTACTTCTATTTCTAAAGGGGTAACGAGCTAGTAGTTAGCTAATTTACCTAAAATACAACCCCATACACTTATATAAAAGGCACTCTTCGCCATTAGGAAGAGGAGACACGTTTCTTACACCTAGCACACCACACCATAGCAATCTTTGTACCTAGCTCGTTACCATCCGAAGTTGTAAACATCTTTTGTTATATTGAAGTTTGGTGATCGGTAGTTTCCATCACCCGAGGTTTTTTATGCCGGAGATCATTGATCAAGGGCTTTTTCCTCGTATAAATCCTTGTGTCACTTGCATATTTTACTTTAAAGTGATCCTTTACTTTATTCAACAAACCAAGCATCATTCCCCGTTTACATAAAGTTTGGTTGCATTATCCTTGTGTGATTTTTGACCAAAACAGTTTGGCGCCCACCGTGGGGCAATTGGTGCTTCAATTCTGAGAAATTTTGTTCATTTCATTTATTTCGGTTCATTACCTTCAACCACATGGCTTCTCCAGCGAAGAACACTCCAAGCTCTATGTCGGCAGTCACTTTTTCACAGGGCATTCCGCCTTTGCATCATCTCCCCATTGCATTCCAGAAAGATGCTGAGAATTCTCCGAAAAAGACAACCCCCGTTTTCACAAAACCAACTGTTGTTTCTTCCTCTACACTTACTAACAACAATTTTTATGCTTTGATTGTGCAGATGAAGGATCACATGTAGCAGGTCAAAACTAATGGCAGGATCCTTCGCGAAATTGATAAAATCAGCAGAGGATCGCTCCCCTTTGATGTCGTGGTCGCTGAATTTCGACACTCCGGTCATAACTTCCTAAGAACTTTGCAGCACCACATGTCCAATACCAGGGTGGATCAACAGGAATACGTTCTGGATCATCGGCAATGTCTCAGATTCGAGGATCCTCGCAGGTTCAAGGATCCTCTCAAGTTCAAGGATCCTCTCAGGTTCAAGGATCCTCGCAGGTTCAAGGATCCTCTCAGGTTCAAGGATCCTCTCAGGTTCAAGGATCCTCTCAGGTTCAAGGATCCTCTCAGGTTCAAGGATCCTCGCAGGTTCAAGGATCCTCTCAGGCTCAAGGATCCTCGCAGGTTCAAGGATCCTCTCAGGCTCAAGGATCCTCGCAGGTTCAAGGTTCCTCCTTCCAGAGTTTAGGTGACAAGGTTAGGTGGCCAAGGAAGAATGACAAAGCGTCTGCCACCAAAGACGAATCGAAATGGTGTGCTTACCATGGGTATTCTGGTCATCTCATAGATGAGTGCATAGCATTTAGGAAGGAGATAAGTTATCTTTAGAGCAAAGGATACTTGAAGGAATTGCTTGGAAGGAAAAAGTCAAGGATCAAGTATCCTGAGAAAATTCCTGAAAAAGCTCCTCCTCCACTATCCGATGCTTGAATCATCCACTTCATCTCCGGAGGTTCTCAGCAGCTAAGAGACGTGCAAAGGAAACAAAGATGGAGAATGGGGGCAAACCTGTTCGGACCTCCATCCTTACCCAGGAGAAAGTGATATCATATGATGAGGATAACTGTGCGGACATTCAGGATACTCATCACGACGGTGTAGTTATTACATTATTTATATCTAACCATTTTGTTCGCAGGATTCTCATTGATGGGAGGAGCTCAGTGAACATAATCCAGTTGGATGTCCTCGATAGAATGGACATCCTTGAATCCGATATTGTCCAAAGATCATCTATCCTTGGAGAGACAAAGATTACATTGGGGGACACCAAACTTCCTATCTACATAGAGGGAGTAAATTATGTTAAAAAATTTTTTTTATGTTATTGATTGCTTATCTTGCTGTAACGTTATCTTTGGCAGGCCATGGATACACGATATGAAGGCAATCCCTCTCAACATATCTTCAACGTGTCAAGGTCCCAACTCTATGAGATATGATCAGCAGGAGGCAAAAAACTATTACACTTCTTCAAAGAAGCCAGCCTCCAAGGAGCAAGACATCATGGAGGCAAGAGAGCAATACGTCAAGGATATTATGTTGAACTCAGAGGATCCTGAATCCAAAATTTTTATAGGATCTGGATCCTAGACAGTATTTAGCAGGATTTAGTATCCTTCTTGGAAAGAAGAAAATCTACCTTCGCTTGGAAACATGAAGATATGACAGGTATATCTAAGGATATTATCACTCATAAACTTGGCATTGACAGGTCATTCAAACCAATCCACCAAAAAAAGGAGAAAGTTTGCAATTGAAAGGAATGCCATTGTCCAAGAAGAGGTAGACAAATTGCTCAAAGACAAGTTTGAGTGGACTGATAGGCATGAAGTTGCACTTAACATTCTTAAGGATCATCTATCCTCAGCACCAGCCCTGATGAAACCAGAAAATGGAGAATCGTTATCCTTATACTTAGCTATTTCAGCTAAAGTAGTAAGTGTGATCCTAGTTAAGGATCATGAAGGTTCTCAACATCCGGTATACTATGTAAGTAAAATTCTACTTGATGCTGAGGCCAGGTATTCTCGTTTGAAGAAATTAATTCTTGATTTAATTATGGCTTCTGCTAAACATGGACATTATTTTGAGACTCACACCATTATTGTGAAAAGTAACATTTCTATCGAGTATGTTCTCAGGAAAACTGAAATAGCAGGTAGAATGGCAAAGTGGATAGTCAAGCTTAATGCATATGACATTAAGTTTGAACCTAGGACTGTCATCAAGTCCGAAGCTTTAGCTGACTCTGTGGCTGATTTCAGTAGTGATCTACAAAGGGAAGCTGAATTAGAAGTTCAACAACTTGAGAAGACCAAGGATCCTTGGACACTCTTCATGGATGGAGCTTCAAATGTTAAAGGAACTGGACAAAGCACACTACTAAAATCGCCACAGGGGGACATTATACCCCAATCCATTGCATGTGAATTCCAAACCACTAATCATGAGGCAGAGTATGAGGCCTTGATAGCAGGTTTGCAATTAGCTAATAATATGAGGATCAGGTATCTTCAAGTATATGTAGATTCTCTATCAATTACTAATCATTATAATAGTTCTTACACTGTCAAATGTGAAAAGCTAATCAAGTACTTAGAAATAATCAGAAAACTGGCAGATTCTTTTGCTTTTTCAGTCTACCACAGGTACCCAGGGAAGAAAATAACTAACCTTGGATCATTCCTAAAGATGCCAGAAGATGTGAAAAATACTCATTACCCATGTTTTAACTCCTGCAATTGAGGATCACATAGCCATGGAGATAGTGAAGGATTCTGCAATCATACCTGGTGATCTTGTACAGTCGAATTCAGGGTCCTGTATTCTTCCAATCCTAAGATATATACAACATGGAGAGATCCCTACAAGACAAAATCCTAAAGCTTTCAAATTCAAGGAGACTGTGGAAACCACACTGGGGGCAAAGCACTATTCTCAAGGATCCTTAAAACAGGATACTATTGACCTACCATGAAGACGCATGCTGTGGAATACACAAAGAAGTGTGATGCTTGTCAAAGACACAGTAATATTCTACACCAACCAACATAACATCTGCATCCTAAGAAGAAGCTTTCGCTCAAAGACAGAAAAAAAGAAATCGCCAGTTATCAACAATGAATGGTTGGAGCGTACAACAAGAATGTCAGGATTAGAAGATTTCAAGTTGGTGATTTTGTGCTAAGAAAAGCATTCCAGAACACTACAAATCCTTCTGATGGCGAGCTAGCACCAAAGTGGGAAGACCCCTATCTAATTGAAGCTGAATCAGGAAAGGGGGCATATCATTTGATAACAATGGATGGTGATCTCCTACCAAGAGCTTGGAATGCTGTTCATTTCAAGTAAGAAGGATCAGGGATCCTCAGCGATACCGGTATTCTGATTAAGGATCCAGGATCCTCAAAGGATATATGATTCTACATTTGGTAACACATTACTTTCATTTTCATTTTCACTCATCTTATACTTATTACTTATCAAAAGTTAAAGATGTTAACATCTATTTTCACAAAGTTTAAGCTTTTGCAGAGTTGTTATCATTTTACAGAAGATCAACATGGTTGGCCAACCCTCCAAAGTTTTGGGATTGTCCCCAGTTTGGGCTTGTCCCCAGTTTTCGCCGGTAGCGCACGATGATCCTGGTATAGTTCACGTCTTTGGGACCAGTACCCACTTTCGGGGCTGACAACCTCATCGTACTGGCTATATTTAGGATCCTACGTATAATGGTAGACGTACCATACATCCGTTCCTAAGGTTTCTAACGTTTTCACGTTAGCTAAGGTTTTGGCATTTTCATGTCACTAAGTTTGGATAGTCGCCAGTAAGGGCCATACTCCAGTTTACATACGATCCTTGGGCTTGTCCCCAGTTATCCTTGGGCTTGTCCCCAGTTATCCTTTGGGCTTGTCCCCAGTTATCCTTTGGGCTTGTCCCCAGTTATAACTTATCTCTTATATTGGCTTAGTCCCAAGTTATATTCTGTTTTCAGATTTTCAAAGTCAAACAATTAAGGATCCTCAATCCTAATTATCCATTGAAAATTTTTCTTATGGTTATCCTGATTAAAGGTTAGGATCCTAACTTGGATTCTCAGGTATGATCCTTAACTGTTTTGATTACACTCATTATTTTGAATAACCCTTACACTTTGACAACTAAAACCTATGATCCTCAAAATTAACTACTTTTTTGGAAGTTATCGACTATAGGATATTTGGTCCTGGATCATATCCTAAGTTTCTTAACTTTTCTTACTCAGACAAACATAAATCAAAACAATTGGAAATTAAAAGGATAAACAAGGGAAACAACACAAGATAAGCCAAAAGAGATTAGAGTTATTTTATTAACAAAGGTTTAAAACCCTTCAAAGTTGTCAAAATGGCCAACCCATGTTTCTACCAGCAAAACGTGGCCCGTCCACATGGGTTGGCAAAGGGTGTCCATTGTTTGTGCATGCAGGAAATTTAAAGGCGGCAGGATCACAATGGCTTCATTCCCCAAACAGAGGATCCCTCCACCATTTGCAATCCTACCTATTGTCTGAAGGATCATGGATCCTTAATCCTAAAACTATTGTTCAAATTACAGACTATAATTGTTTCTAGAAAATATCAACAACCACAAAAAAATTGGGCTCCGGCTAAGTCTCGAAATTTCCATCATTGCCCAATCCTGCAGCTCAATCCTTCGCTGCACCATCACCACCAGCTCCACTTGCCTCTCCAGCATGATCCTTGCCAGCACCTTCAAGCATCGGGATCTCCTAAGCCTCCTCATCATCCTCCAACTCTGCCAGCCTCGCCTTCCAGCCCTCCACATCCCATGTGATTTTGTCGAAGGCAGGATCCTGAGCCTCCATAGCCATCTGCAGCTGGATCTTGTACATGGCTATTGCAGCAGAGACCTTGGCATCCTGGGTGATCTCATGCTTCTCGTAGTCAAAGTTAATCACCATCTTGGCAGCATCGTCCTTAGTGGCCCGGAGCTCCTTCTGAAGGTCAGCTATCTTAAGATCCTTCAGCACACCCATTTGTTGAAGATCAGCAATCTGGCGATCTTGATCCTCGACGTGGCCAACATACGTCTCTATCTCAGCAAATTTCTGCAAGGAAAACGAGGCATGATATCAGAAACAGTCCTCAAAACTATCAGGATACGCAGGCAGGGGCAGTGATCCTTACCTCAATAAAGTAGTCCAGAAATTGTTGGCGGAGCAGGGGCAGACCTTGAAGATCCTCAGCTTCAGAGGCTTTCCTCTTCTTGCCTCCTTTCCCTCTAACAGGTGCCTTGGGGACAGAAGCACTGGGGCTAGCAGGAGTCCTCTTCCTTGCAGATTTGACATTGGTAAGATCATCGATGCCGAACTTGGAAGCAGACTTAGAGGATTTTCCAGCACCTGCACAACCAAAATAAGATAAGTATTCTAACTGAATTTGAAATCCTACACAGAATTACTTTTTAAATCAGGATACTTACTTGACGTTGTGACAGAGGCAGAGGATACTTCTTGAGAATCCTGGGTGGCAACCTGGAAAGTTCTTATCTCCGGATCAAGCTTCTTGAAGGCCAAGAGTCTCTCTTTTGCAGCAGGAGTCAACTTCAGATGTGAAACGGAGATAGCTGCACGACAAGAAAACAACAGAATATCAGTGATCCTTCTATCAAGGAATATGTTCTATGGTGATCCTTCCAGGATCCTCTATCCTACCATGGGTAGCCCACTCCTTGGGCAAATCCTTCCCGTTAGGGATGGTATCTCTCCTAACAAAAAAGAATCGCCGCTTCCAATTAGTATCATTCTTGGTAACCTTGAAGATTGGATGCTCCTCCCCGGGTCTACGTTTGAACAGATAACGATAGGAACCAAAGGTGGTCAGATCGTATAGCTCACCCAACTCGGCCATACCTAAGTCAATCCCCTCTTGCTCGATGATCCTTTCAAGGGTAAACAAAACCCTCCAGATCATC
Organism: Helianthus annuus; assembly: GCF_002127325.2. Lineage (NCBI taxonomy): Eukaryota > Viridiplantae > Streptophyta > Magnoliopsida > Asterales > Asteraceae > Helianthus > Helianthus annuus. The sequence goes on along the minus strand of NC_035444.2, from coordinate 36,507,667 downwards.
GGCATGGCCTGAACGTAAGATATGCCGGTCAAGGAGAAGAATGCTTGAGTAAAGGCTGGAAAGGGATACGTATAACCTATGGAAAACGGGATCACAGGAAAGGCAACCCATGAATCGGAGGTGTGGTCACTCAGGGCAGAAGGATCATAAGCTTTAAACACCGTATTTGCAGGAAAACAGCACCGAATCCTATCAATCTGAGGATCAGCAAAGATACAACGTTCTTTAGCAGTGTTTGTGATGATCCCTTGGCTCTTAAAGGGGCCTTCCTTCTGTTGATCCTTGGCAGGAGAATTCCGGAGCAACATACTGAACGAGATATGAAAAACAGAACAAGAGAGAAGAAGATGAAAGGAGAATACCTGGTTGATCTTCTAAATACGGTTATAAAGGGAGTTGCTTTGAATTTAAACACATTCGATCCTATCCCTATTTCCATTTTATAATGATGATTTGTGCAGGTGCTCACTTCCATGACGTCAGATCGCAACGGATAGTTCCATCTTAACGGCTATATATTCGTTGAGTTAGTTATAGATAAGATTCAGCAAAATATAACTCGTTTATATCACATAAAAACTCCTTATATTTTGGGGGCAATTGTTAGGGCTGAATTTTTATGACCTATGATCCTTACATGTTATCCTAACAAGTGACCCTTGTTTCCTTGACAGATAGTGATCCTTAGAGGAGCTTCAGGATCAGGATCACGGATCATCCTAAGGATCCTCATACTAACTGTTTTGGTCAAAAATCACACAAGGATAATGTAACCAAACTTTATGTAAACGGGTATGATGCTTGGTTAATTATGAAAGTAAAGGATCACTTTGTGATAAAGATGCAAAGACACAACGATTTATACGAGGAAAAAGCCCTTGATCAACATATGATCTCCGGCATAAAAAACCTCGGGTGATGGCAACTACCGATCACCAAACTTCAATATAAGAGCAAAATGATTACAACTTCGGATGATAATGAGCTGAGTACAAGGATCACTATTGTTTCGAATGTCTAAGTGTGTGAGAGTTGCGTTGTATATCGTGTGTCCCCTTCCAAATGATGGAGAGTGGTATTTATACAAGTGTAGGTGACCTATTTTAGGTAAAAGGACTAATTATCAGCTCATTACCCCTTTAGAAATAAAAGACAATCTAGCCTAAATTGCTGCCCATGAATCAAGCCATGTTTCCATATCCTGTGCAACGTCTATCTCCGATTAAGCTCTTGCCATAATTGTGAAGACGCGTCCCTTGATCATGATGCTTAGAGCGTATCCTGCTAGATATTCCTGCAAAAATAACATTGCATTAAGTGAAGATGATCGTTAGTATGAGGATCCTATAATGTCCCATGATCCTGATCCTGAAGTCCGGCTGAGGATCACTGTCTGCCAAAGAAACAAGGATCACTGGTTAGGATCACGTGTAAGGATCACCTATAATAAAAATCCAGCCCTAAAAATTGCCCCCAAAATATAAGGAGTTTATTGTAGATTGACGAGTTATATTTTGTTTCGATCTTATCTCCAACAGGCGACTCCGAATAACTAGCCGTTACACATGGACTAGCCGTTGTGATCATTACGTCATAGATGTGACAATCCCTGCAGATCATGATTATAAATAGGAGATAGGGTGAGGATCAGTTTGTATTTAAATTCAAGATACACTCCCTTTATATTCTGCACCGAAGATTGATCAGGTATTCTTCTCTTTCTCTCTTTCTTTTCTCTTTGCTCTGTTTTCTGCTTCTACTCTGTTTCCGTCTCGTCACAAACATGTTGCTCCGGAATTCTCCACACAAGGATTCCAAGAAGGATAGTCCCTTAAAAAGCCAGGGGATTATCAAGGATTCTCCTACGGAGAGGTGTTGCTTTACTGATGTTCACATAGACAGAATTCGTCATTGCTTTCCGGCGAATGCTGTTTTCAAGTCCTTCACACCTACCGCTCTGAGTGACTCTGTTTCGGATACCTGGGTGGCTTTTCCTGCTACTCCATTTACCATAGGGTATTCATATCCTTTTCCATTGTTCACCCAATCTTTCTTTTCCTTAACCGGCATCTCATATATCCAAGCTATGCCGATGATCTGGAGGGTTCTGTATACCTTCGAGAGGATCATCGAGCAGGAAGGGATTGATCTGGGGATGGCGGAGTTAGCTGAGTTTTACGATCTCACCACCTTTGGTTCTCACCGGTATTTGTTGAAACGGAAAGCCGGGGAGGATCACCCTGTCTTCAAGGTTACTAAGAACGATACAAACTGGAAGCGTCGCTTTTTCTTTGTTAGGAGGGATTCCATCCCAGAAGGGAAGGATCTGCCCAAGGAATGTGCCACTCATGGTAGGATAGAGGATCCTCGAAGGATCACTATCAGCCCTGTCTCATATAATGAGGATCACTAATATCTCTTTTTATCTCTTGTGCAGCTATATCCATTGCTCATCTGAAATTAAGCCCTGCTGCAAAAGAGAGAGTCCTAGCTTTTAAAAAGCTTAATCCTGAAATCAGAAGTTTCCAAGTCACCGTCCAAGATTCTCAAGAAGTATCCTCTGCATCTGCCACTATGTCAAGTAAGTACCCTTATAGAAAATAAATTAAATGTAGGATTGTTTGATTAATAAAGCAACTTATCTTGTTTTTGATTGTGTAGGTGCTGGAAAGTCTGCCAGGTCTGTCAAATCTGCTTCTAAATTTGGGATAGATGATCTCACCAACGTCAAGTCTTCAAAGAAGAAGGCTCCTGCTGCCAGTCCTTCGGTCTCAGCCCCCAAGGCACCTATCCGGGGCAAGGGAAAAAAGAGGAAAACCTCTGAAGATCTCCAAGGATTTCCCCTCCTCCGTCAGCAATTCCTTGACTTCGTGAATGAGGTAAGGATCACTGCCCCTGTTGGTTATCCGTTTCGGATATCCTGTTTGTGTATCCTGTTTCTTTGAGGATCATCCGGTTCTGGACTTACCTTGTTTCCCTCTTTGCAGAAACTTGCCGAGATCGAGACCTATCTTGGCCATGTTGAGGATCAAGGGAGCCAGATTGCCGACCTTCAACAAATGGGCGTGCTTAAGGATCTCAAGATAGCAGATCTTGAGAAGGAACTCCGGGCCACGAAGGATGAGGCTGCTCAGAGGTTGATCGATATGGATAACGAGAAGCAGGAGATCACCCAAGATGCCAAGGTCTCCGCGGCAATTGCTATGTACAAGATACAACTTCAGATGGCTGAGGAGGCTCAGGATCCTACCTTTGACAAAAGCTCGTGGGACGTTGAAGGTTGGAAGGCAAGGCTGGCGGACCTGGAGGACGAGGATGAGGCTGAGGAGATCCCCATGCTGGAAGGTGGTGATGCTGAGAAGGATCAAGGTGGAGATGCTGGTGGTGATGAAGCAGCGAAGGTGTAGGCTGCATGATTGGGCGATGATGGATATTTCGAGACTAGGCCGGAGCCCAATTTTTTAGGATTGGTAGTGGTTTTTTGTGGTGGTGGTGTTTGTGAACAATTATGGTCTGTAATCTCCGAACAATAGTTTTTAGGGTAAAGGATCCTGGATCCTTCGAACAATAGGTGGGATTACAAAAGGTGGAGGGATCCTCTGTTTGGGGATGAAGCCTTTGTGATCCTGCCGCTTTTACTTTCCTGCACAATGCTAAGACCGCATAGACAATGGACACCCTTTGCCAACCCATGTGGACGGGCCACGTTTTGCTGGTAGAAATGTGGGTTGGCAATTTTGACAACTTTTTGAAAGGGTTAATGATCCTTCTGTTTAATAATATAACTTAACTTTTCTGGCTTATCTCGTGTTGTTATCCTTATCTTCTTGTTTCTTAGTTGTTTTTGTAGTATATTTGTTTAAAGTGGCAAGAGTTGAAAATATGTTATCCAAATTTAGGATATGATCCCGGATCAAATATCCTGATATTGAAAATTTTCAAAGTACTTTAGTTCAAGGATCATAGGTTTGGTTGTCAAAGTATAAGGGTCGGTTAGGATAATGAATATAATCAAAATAGTCAAGGATCATACATGAGGATCCAAGTTAGGATCCTAACCTTCAATCGAGACAATCGTAGATAAGATTTTGATGGATAATAAGGATTAAGGATCCTTATGTGTTTTACCTTTGACAATCCTGAAAAACGAAGCACAACTTGGGACTAAGCCAATGTAAGAAATAAATTAGTAACTGGGGACATGCCCAAAGGATAACTGAGAATGATCCCGGAGGATCACTGGGGACAAGCCCATAGGATAACTGGGGACAAGCCCAAAGGATAACTGGGGACAAGCCCGAAGGATCGTATGTAAACTGGAGTATGGCCCTTTCTGGCGACTATCCAAACTTAGTGACATGAAAATGTCAAAACCTTAGCTAACGTGAAAACGTTAGAAACCTTAGGAACGGATGTATGGTACGTCTACCATTATACGTAGGATCCTGGGTATAGCCAGTACGATGAGGTTGTCAGCCCCGGAAGTGGGTACTGGTCCCAAAGACGTGAACTATATCAGGATCATCGAGCGCTGCTGGCGGAAACTGGGGATAATCCCAAGGATAACTGGGGTTGGACCCAAGGATCTGTGGTGCTTTTGAAGATCTTTTGACGATATGCTGAGGATACCTGAACTATCATAACTCAAATGTTTTGTGAGTAGAGGATGAAGGATACATGATCCTTATCCTTAGGTAAAAAGTAAGAAAATGCAATAGTTTCTAGGATAAGGATATTACCAGAGTAAGGATCACTGATATCACCGGGACCCTTCAAGGATGCTTCAATGTAAGGATCACATGCATGAAGGATCATGTTCACAGGAAATATTTCTTTAAGTGAACAGCATTCCAGGCTCTTGGCAATAAGTTTCCTTCCATGGTTAGCAACCTGTATGCCCCCTTTCCTGCTTCGGCTTCAATTAAGTAAGGGCCTTCCCATTTTGGTGCTAACTTTCCGTCAGCAGGATTAATAGTGTTTTGGAATGTTTTTCTCAACACCATATCTCCGACTTGGAACTTCCTTATCCTAACATTTTTGTTGTAGGCACCAGCCATTCTTTGTTGGTAGCTTGCCATCCTTATCCTAGCTAGATCCCTGATTTCTTCAATAGTATCCAAATCCTGGGCTAGAATTGTAGCATTTTCTTCAGGATCACGAGTACTTGTTCTAGCAGTTGGGATCACCATTTCTGTTGGGATCACTGCTTCTGCCCCAAATACTAAAGAGAAAGGTGTTTGACCAGTGGCATTCTTGGGAGTTGTTCTATCAGCCCATAGCACATAAGGTAACTCCTCTGCCCATTTCCCCTTCTTGGATCCTAGCTTCTTCTTCAGATTGTTGATGATGATCTTGTTGGATGATTCTGCTTGACCATTGGCTTGTGGATGAACTGGTGTTGATGTTATCATCTTGATTCCCCAACTGTCACAAAAGTTAGTGGTTCTGCTTCCAATGAATTGGGAGCCATTATCACATACAATTTCAGAGGGAATGCCAAATCTAGTTATAATATTTCTTTTGATGAAGGATATGACTTCCTTTTCTCTGACTTGGGCGAAGGCTTCAGCTTCTATCCACTTAGAAAAATAGTCAGTCATGGCAAGCATAAATACTTTTCCGCCAGGTGCTTTAGGAAGCTTGCCCAACTATATCCATTCCCCATCTCATGAATGGCCAAGAGGATGGTATGGGGTGTAGCAGTTCAGGTGGTTGGTGAAGGATATTGCTGTGTCTTTGACAAGGATCACATTTCCTAGCATATTCTACAGCATCCCTTTTCATGGTTGGCCAGTAGTATCCTGTTCTAAGGATCCTTGAGAATAATGCCCTGCCCCCAGTGTGGTTTCCACAATCTCCTTCATGGAAGTCTCTCAACACTTCTTCAATTTCAGGATCCTCAATACATCTTAAGTATGGTCCTGCAAGGGATCGTTTATATAGCACATTATTTAAGATTGTAAATTGAGATACCTTGATCCGGAAAGCTCTAGGATTTTCTCCCATTGGAATCTCTCCGTTTTGCAAGTATTTCATGATTGGTGAGACCCATGATCCTGAATAAGATTGAGCTTCTTCACTAGGGATTATTGCAGTATCCTCTTCTATTTCCATGGCCACTTGATTTTCAATAGCAGGAGCCAGGATATGGATGATAGGGATACTTATGTCTTCTGGAATTTTCAAGGATGATCCTAAGTTGGCCAATGCATCAGCTTCCGTGTTATCCTCCCTTGGTACCTGTGTTAAGCTGAAAGAAACAAAAGAGAGTGCCAATTTTTTGACTATCTCTAAATATTTGGTTAGTTTTTCACCTTTAACAGCATAGGATCCGTTAAAGTGATTGGTGATCAATAATGAGTCTACATATACTTTAAGATATTTTACCCCCATATCCTTAGCAATTTGCAAGCCAGCAATCAAGGCTTCATACTCAGCCTCATTGTTAGTTGCTTGGAACTCACAGGCTATGGAGTGGGGTATTATGTCCCCCTGTGGCGATTTTAGTAGGATCCCGAGCCCTGTGCCCTTGACATTTGAGGATCCGTCAGTGTGTAATATCCAAGGATCCTTGGTTTCATCCAGCTGCTGGACCTCCAATTCTGCTTCTTTTTGTAGATCACTACTGAAATCAGCCACAAAGTCGGCTAAGGCTTGTGATTTAATGGCTGTTCTTGGTTCATATCTTATATCATGGGCACTAAGCTTCACTGCCCACTTAGCCATTCTCCCTGACATCTCCGGTTTCCTGAGGACATTCTTAATTGGAAAATTAGTTTTAACAACAATAGTATGGGTTTCAAAATAATGCCTTAACTTAGTGGATGCCATGATTAATGCAAGAATAAGTTTTTCGAGGTGTGAGTACCTGGATTCGGCATCAAGTAAACTTTTACTTACATAGTAGATAGGATATTGTGTACCTTCATGATCCTTGACAAGGACAGCACTTACAGCGGTTGAGGATACCGCCAGGTATAAGGATAACACATCTCCTTTTTCCGGTTTAGCTAATGCTGGTGCTGAGGACATATATTCTTTGAGGGCTTGTAAAGCGTTCTCATGCTTCTCAGTCCATTCGAACTTCTTATTCTTCCTTAGGATATCGTAGAATTCTTTGCATTTTTCTGAGGATTTCGATATGAACCTGTTCAAAGCTGCTATCCTGCCTGTCAGTCTTTGAACATCCTTGGCATTGGCAGGAGATTTAATATTTACTAATGCTTTGATTTGTTCCGGGCTTGCTTCAATGCCCCTCTGGGTTACCATGTATCCTAAGAACTTTCCTGCCTTAACACCAAAATGGCATTTCGAAGGATTAAGTTTCATGTTGTAACTATCAAGGATATCGAATGCTTCTTCCAAATCCCTTAGGTGATCCTCAGCTTTCTTTGACTTGACCACCATGTCATCTATGTACACTTCCATAGTTTTTCCAATTTGATCTTTGAACATCATATTCACCAGCCTTTGATATGTTGCACCTGCATTTCTTAGTCCAAAAGGCATGGCAATATAACAATATAAACCGGTTGGGGTCATAAAGGCTGTATCCTCTTGGTCAGATGGTTCCATCTGAATTTGTTGGAATCCAGATGATGCATCCATAAAGGTCAACAGTTCATGCCCCGCCGTTGCATCCACCATGGAGTCAATGTGGGGTAATGGGAAAGGATCCTTGGGACATGCCTTATTCAGATCAGTGAAATCGACACATACCCTCCACTTTCCATTTTTCTTTTGGACAACAACCACATTGGCTAACCATTTTGGATACTTTACCTCTCTGATCATACCTGCTCGAAGTAGTCTCTCTACTTCTTCTTGGATAATGGCATTCCTTTCTGGTGCAAACTTCCTCCTTTTTTGATGGATTGGTTTGATAGACCTGTCAATGCCAAGTTTGTGAGTAATAATATCCTTAGATATACCTGTCATATCTTCATGTTTCCAAGCAAAGGTAGATTTTCTTCTTTTGAGGAAGGATATCATGTCTTCTTTCATCTTGCCAAGGATCCCTGATCCGATATAGATTTTTGATTCAGGATCACTAGGATCCAAGAGGATTTCATCCACATCTTGTTCCCTTGCCTCCAAGACATTCCTTGGAGGATACTGTAATTGCTATTGCTCCCTTGGCTTCGAGGTTGGCTTCATAGATGAGGTATAACAATCCTTAGCCTCCTGCTGATCACTATCGATCTTGATTATTCCCCATGGGCTAGGGAGCTTCACACATTGATGGTAGGTAGATGGGACTGCTTTCATATCATGTATCCAAGGCCTGCCAAGGATAACGTTGCAACAAGATAAACAGTCAATAACACAAAATTTTTGGTAATTATGTAATCCTTCCACGTAGATTGGGAGTTTGATGTCCCCCAGAGTTTTCTTCGTTTCCCCACTGAATCCTACAAGCACGGAGGATCTTGGTGTGATGTCTGATTCTGGGATTCCCATCTTCTTCAGGACATCCAGCTGGATAATGTTCACTGAGCTCCCGCCATCAATAAGGATCCTGCGGACAAAATGGTTAGAGATAAAGAGAGTGATAACTAAACTATCATGGTGAGGATCCTGAATGTTAATGCGATCATCCTCATCAAATGTTATCATCTTCCCTTCTGAGACACTTGATGTTCTAATAGGCCTTTCACCATTGTCCATTTTTGATTCTTTTGCATGTCTTTTGGCCGCCGAGAAGGATGTACCACAGATGTCTGATCCTCCGGATATAAAGTTGATCACTTGTGCATTTGCCGGAGGTGCTGGAGCTTTTTCGGGGATCCTTTCAGGATCCTGGGTCCTTTGCTTTTTTCTCCCCAACAATTCTTTTAGATGCCCCTTGCTTAGCAGGTATCCAATTTCTTTTCTTAAGGCTATGCAATCTTCAGTTAGATGCCCGAAATCCTCATGGTATGCACACCATTTTGACTTGTCTTTAGTCCCGGATGGTTTATCATTCTTCCTGGGCCATCTAGCTTTTTCACCTAGATTCTGCATTGCAAGGATCAGTTCATGATTATCAACGGAAAACCAATATTCTGAGATTGGAGGATAATCTTCATCATCCTCTTCTTGGTCAACAGCATGCACATTCTTGTTCTCATTTCTATGGTAGGATTTGAATTTGTTGTTCTTGAAGGAGGATCCTTGCTTCTCCTGTTTCGAGGATCCTACTTGTCTCTCCTGGATCCTCTTGTCATCCTCTAGCCGGATGAACCTGAGTGCTCGAGTTCTTACTTCATCTAGATTCCTGCATGGTGTCATAACAAGATCATCATAGAATAATGAATCCTTAAGCAGTCCCATTTTGAAGGCTTCAACAGCCGTAGCCATATCCAAGTTGGGAATGTCCAAGGATTCTTTACTAAATTTAGTTATATAATCCCTTAATGATTCATTATGATTTTGAGTTATCCTGTACAAATCACTAGTTAATTTTTCAAATTTTCTGCTACAAGAGAATTGGTTATTGAATAAATTAACTAAATTAGCAAATGAAGTAATAGAGTAGGGGGGAAGACTTAGCAGCCACTTAAGAGCTGATCCAGTAAGAGTGGATCCAAATCCTTTACATAGGCATGCTTCCTTCAACTTTTCTGGGATAGGATTGATCTCCATCCTCTCCCTGTATTGTGCTATATGCTCCTCTGGATCCGTTGTGCCATCATACAGCTTCATGGTAGGGATATGGAACCTTTTGGGTACCTCTGCATCACAAATTGGTGGTGCAAAGCGAGATACCTTGTGGCTTCCATCTGCAATCTCTGGGATAGGCTTGACTACCCCTGGAACACTTGAGATCATATCTTTTAGCTTCTGCAACTCCCTGGCCATAGCATGATTGGTACCTGTATCTGGCATGAATCCATGGTTAGTGGTAGGATAATTATTTAAAGTGTTACCTCCCATTGGGTTCAAGTTAGGGAACCCATATTGCTGGGATCCTGGAACAACGGAGGGACCAGTGGAAGCAATGGTCTGCATTGGAATGAAGTCCCCTTGATGGACATCTATACTTCCTGTTTGCAAACTTTTTAGGGATCCTGGTATCTGGAAGGATCCTGGTGTCTGGGATGATCCGGGAACGAAGGAGGATCCTTGAACCTGGGATGATCCTGGAACAAAGGAGGATCCTTGGCCCTGGAATGATCCTGGAACAAAGTAGGATCCTTGAAACTGTTGTGCCCCCGGACAGGCTCCTGACTTCATGAAGGATCCCATGTACTGAGGATAGGACCCTACTGGCTGAAAATGTGAATCTGATGTCTGAGTCATTGCTGCCGAGTTGAGATGTGATCCTCTTGACTCCCCTATGATTTGCACGTCGGGGATCCCTGATGGCTGGGAAGTGATCATTGGAGTATCGAAGCTCAAGGATTTGGGCATCAGTGGGGAATGATCCTCTGCCGCTTTCTTTTGTCTTTTGAGGTCTCCAATTTCCCTGAGGATCCTGTCATTAGTCTCATCCTGCCGCTGCATACGATCCTTCATCTGCAAAATTAAAGCAAATACGTCACTAGTACTGGGAATAGAAGAATTCATAGTAGAAGAAGATAGAGGTTTAGAGAAAGTGGGAGTTGATCTTTTCTCAGTATTTTTCTGAGATCCTGCCGGTGGAGGAGGCAAAGTGATCTGTGATGAGGTGACTGCAGACATCGCCGTGGACGTGTTCTTCAATGATGAAGCCATGTAACTCTTTGAAATGATTTCGAACAAAAGATTTTCTTATGAATGAAGCACCAATTGCCCCACGGTGGGCGCCAAACTGTTTTGGTCAAAAATCACACAAGGATAATGTAACCAAACTTTATGTAAACGGGGTATGATGCTTGGTTAATTATGAAAGTAAAAGATCACTTCTGTGATAAAGATGCAAAGACACAATGATTTATACGAGGAAAAAGCCCTTGATCAATATATGATCTCCGGCATAAAAAACCTCGGGTGATGGCAACTACCGATCACCAAACTTCAATATAAGAACAAAATGATTACAACTTCGGATGATAATGAGCTGAGTACAAGGATCACTATTGCTTTTGGTGTCTAAGTGTGTGAGAGTTGCGTTGTATATCGTGTGTCCTCTTCCAAATGATGGAGAGTGGTATTTATATAAGTGTAGGTGACCTATTTTAGGTAAAAGGACTAATTATCAGCTCATTACCCCTTTAGAAATAAAAGACAATCTAGCCTAAATTGCTGCCCATGAATCAAGCCATGTTTCCATATCCTGTGCAACGTCTATCTCTGATTAAGCTCTTGCCATAATTGTGAAGACGCGTCCCTTGATCATGATGCTTAGAGCGTATCCTGCTAGATATTCCTGCAAAAATAACATTGCATTAAGCGAAGATGATCGTTAGTATGAGGATCCTATAATGTCCCATGATCCTGATCCTGAAGTCCGGCTGAGGATCACTGTCTGCCAAAGAAACAAGGATCACTGGTTAGGATCACGTGTAAGGATCACCTATAATAAAAATCCAGCCCTAACATCAGGGATGGTATCTCTCCTCACAAAAAAGAACCGCCGCTTCCAGTTAGTATCATTCTTGGTAGCCTTGAAGATCGGATGCTCCTCCCCAGGTCTACGTTTGAACAGATAACGATGGGAACCAAAGGTGGTCAGATCATACAGCTCACCTAACTCGGCCATGCCTAAGTCTATCCCCTCTTGCTCGATGATCCTCTCAAGGGTATACAAAACCCTCCAGATCATCGGCATGGCCTGAATGTAAGATATGCCGGTCAAGGAGAAGAAGGATTGGGTGAAGGCTGGAAAGGGATACATGTAACCTATGGCAAACAGGGTCACAGGGAAAGCAACCCATGAATCAGAAGTGTGATCGCTCAGAGCAGAAGGATCATGGGGTTTGAACACAGTATTTGCAGGAAAACAGCACCGAATCCTGTCAATTTGAGGATCAGTGAAGATACAGCGTTCTTTAGCAGAGTCTGTAATGATCCCTTGACTCTTGAAGGGGCTTTCCTTCTGAAGACCCTTGGCAGGGGAATTCCGGAGCAACATTTTTGAACGAAATAGATACGAGAAGAAAAACAGAGCAAGCAAGAAAGAAGATGAAGGGGAGAATACCTGTTCAAATCCTCTGAATGCGGTTATAAAGGGAGAAGTTCTTGATTTTAAGTGCAAACGATCCTATCCCTATCTCTATTTATAATCATGATTTGTGCAGGGCTGTCACCTCCGTGACGTCAGGATTGCAACGGATAGTTCGTTTACAACGGCTATATATCCGTTGAGTTAGTTACAGATAAGATCAGCAAAATATAACTCGTCAACGTTTCACAATTACTCCTTATATTTTGGGGGCAATTGTTAGGGCAAGATTTTTAATGACCTGTGATCCTTACATGATATCCTAACAGTGATCCTTGTTTCTGTGGCAGGTAGTGATCCTCAAAAGAGCTCCAGGGTCAGGATCATGGATCATCCCAAGGATCCTCATACTAACGATTGTTCTCTTTGAATTTCATGTTGTTTTGCAGGAATTACGAGTTGGACCTGGTCTTGGCAACGTTATTAAGGAATCTTCCACGCTAATTTCGCACATGTATAACCGGAAGTAGACGTTGTGGAGAATATGGAAACGTAGCACAAATTACGGATAGTTTGTTAGGCTAAATTTACTTCTATTTCTAAAAGGGGTAACGAGCTAGTAGTTAGGTGACTTGCCTAAATTCAACCACACACACTTATATAAACTGCACTCTCGAGCATTTGGCAGGGGACGACACATTTCTTACACGCTCTAGCATACTACACCATAGTGATCCTTGTACCTAGCTCGTTACTATCCGAAGTTGTAAAGATTATATATTATATTTGAACTTGGTGATCGATAGTTTCCATCACCCGAGGTTTTTTATGCCGGAGATCATTCATTGATCAAGGGCTTTTTCCTCGTATAAATCCTTGTGTCACTTGTGCAATTTACATTTAAGTGATCCTTATCTTTATTCATCATTTCAAGCATCATTCCCCGTTACAGAGAGTTTGGTTGCATTATCCTTGTGTGATTTTTGACCAAAACAATTATGTTTCGTTCTGGAGCAAACTTCCTTCTCTTTTGCTGGACAGGCTTGAAAGACCTGTCAATTCCACACTTGTGAGTGATAATGTCTTTGGATATACCTGTCATATCCTCATGCTTCCATGCAAACGTTGACATCCTGCATTTCAAAAAGTTAGTTAACTGCTCTTCAATATCCTGAGGGATATTGGTTCCTACGAGCACCGAGATATCAGGATTATCCTGATCCAGGATAATTTTCTTCACATCCTGCTCTGGATCCTCCACGATATCCTGGGCCCGCATCTTTAATTGCTATGTTGCACTAGGCTTGGTCGAGGATTTCATCGAGGATGAGTAACATTCTTTCGCCTCCTGCTGATCACTATCGACTTTGACAACTCCCCAAGGGTAGGGATCTTGATGCATTGGTGATATGTTGATGGCATAGCCTTCATATCATGAATCCATGGTCTTCCCAGTATGATGTTATAGCAGGATAGAGAATCCATCACACAGAAACGTTGTATCGAGTTGACTCCTTCAACATATACTGGTAACTTTATCTCTCCCACTGTGTTCCTAGCCTCTCCACTGAACCCAACAAGCACGGTGGACTTTGAAGTGATATCCATCGGAGATACATTCATTCTCTTCAGAGTCTCTAGTTGGATTATATTGACGGAGCTGCCATTATCAACCAATATCCTGCGTATAAAGTGGTTAGCCACATATAATGTTATTACTAAAGCATCATGATGAGGATCCTGGACAGTATCCCTGTCATCAGCATCAAATGTGATCACTTTGTCAGTTGTAAGGGTAGTCATCCTGACAGGTTTGTCTCCCCTTTCAGCCTTAGCTGCTTTTGCATGTCTCTTCGCCGCCGAATACGAAGTCCCACAAATGTTGGATCCTCCCGAAATGAAGTTGATTATCTTGGCATCTGCGGGAGGTGAGGCTGCTCGTTCAGGATCCTTCTCAGTATCCTGACCCTTATTCTTCTTTCTTCCAAAGAGATCTTTCGGATACCCCTTGCTCAGAAGATAGCTTATTTCTTTCCTTAGGGCAATGCAATCCTCAGTCACATGTCCGAAATCTTCGTGGAAGGCACACCATTTTGACTTATCTTTCCAATCAGCTTTTTGTTGATTCTTTCGAGGCCACCTAGCCTTGTCTCCTAAACCCTGCATGGCATACATCAATTCAGGAATGTTAACAGAAAAGCAATATTCAGATAATTCAGGATATTCTTTAGGATCCTCGTCTTCGACAGCATTCACTTTCTTGTTATCATTTCTACCATATGGCTTAGAGCGGTATGGTTTGTACGAGGATTCTGACTTCCTGTTAGTTGATTCATATGTTGAGGATGCATTCATCCTCTCTTGCATTTTCTTATCATCCTCCAGCCTGATATATCTCAATGCCCTGTTACGAGCTTCATCCAGATTTCTGCAGGGATTCATCACAAGATCCTGGTAAAATTGGGAATCTTTCTGCAATCCCATCTTGAAAGCCTACATAGCTGTTGCGACATCAAAGTGCGGGATATCCAAGGATTCCCGGCTAAACTTATTCACATAGTCCCTCAAGGATTCCTGAGGTCCTTGAGTTATCCTGTAAGGATCACTGGTTAATTTCTCAAAACTCCGGCTACAAGAAAATTGACTATTAAATAAGTAAACCAAATGAGCAAAAGAAGTAATTGAGTGAGGAGGAACGTTTAACAGCCATTTTAAGGCTGATCATGTTAAGGTAGAGCCGAAACCCTTGCATAAGCATGCTTCCTTAAGTTCCGGAGGGATAGGATTGATTTCCATCCGTTCCCTATACTGGGCAATATGCTCCTCAGGATCCGTGGTTCCATCATAAAGCTTCATGTTGGGAGTTTGGAATCTTTTTGGGATTTTAGCATCACAAATAGGATGCACAAACCGAGATATCCTGTGGCTATCCTGGGATACTTCAGGAATTGGCTGAACCACCCCAGGTACACTGGATATCTTATCCTTTAGCTTCTGAAGCTCCCTAGATAATGCTGATGTCATAGCTGTATCCTGCAAAGATCCAACACTGTTAGTGGTAAGAGTATTATATTATTAGACACGTTACCAGTCTGAGGATTCTGCCCATATCCTGAAGCATATCCTGAGCTCCTCATGGTTGACATCCTGACCGAGGAGGGTATTTCATGAGTATGATTCTGAGGAAGGCTGGGCACAATATTCCCCCTATTATCCGCAGTGTACACGCCGAACTGAAGTTCAAAGTTCTGGGCTGTAGTGGAGTGACGATATCCTCGGCAGATCTGCTCGAACGGGACTTCAGGAGTTGTATTTCCCTCAATAGCATTTGGTTTGTTTCCTGTTGCTGCCTCATTTGTTCCTGCACACTTCCAAATAAGGTTAGAATTTCATCATTAGAAGCTAAAATCGGAGCAGATCCCTGAATACTCGAGTAGGGATAATATCCTGAGGTTGTGAAGAAGATTCCATCCTTGGAGGAGGTGGTGGAAGCACCGGACCAGTAGTAGCAGAAGTTGTAGCAGACACAGTGGAGGAGCTCATGCTTGATCTTGTGGCCATTGCAAATAATGTGGCAAAAGTTTTGAAAACAGAAAACCAATTAATGATTTCACAAGATTTTTAGTAAAGATAGCACCACTCGCCCACGGTGGACGCCAAATTGTTTTGGTCAAATATTACCAAAGCAATTAAGTTGATCAAATTAGTTAAGTGAGGTAGTGTGCTAAAAAGTGTGTTGGAAATATGCTGGTTATGTTGTTTGTAAAAACAGTTTTCAGGATACGGCTTAGGATATTGAGCTGTATCTACGATCAAACTATGAGCAAAAAGTAAAGGAAATGACACGAGATGTACGAGGGAAAGCCCTTGACCAATCTAGATCACCGGCATAAACCTCGGGAGCTGACAATCGCAGCTTGCCTAGTTCTTCTTATTACTTTAAACTTCAGGATACAATGCAGGGATATTGACCAGATCGCTAAGTGTTACGATGCGAAGAGTGAAAATTGCTAAAGAACAAGTGTGAGAGTGTAGTGAGTGTAGTTGTGATGTCCTATTCGATCCAGTATACCCACCTATTTATAGTAACGAATTACAAACGAAAATTCTATAAATATGGGATGCTCCGAATATTCTATTGTAAACGTTGTAGACCGAGTAATGCGGCTTCAACATCTTTATTCGAACGACTTGGACCGAGTCTTCCGCGAAATGATTCCTTGTGAACGTTGCTAGCTTCTAACCCACGTACCTGCACATAATCCGTTACTGATCCTGAGGATACCATTCAGGATGTTACCAATATCCTGAATCAGCATCCCGGATGTGAACAGATATCATATAACCAAGGATATAATCCAAGATATTTCTCAGGATATGGGCTCAGAATTTCACCCATAACACAACCTGTTATGGTTGCAATGAGAAGGGGCACATAAGGACCAACTGCCCGAAAAACCCAAA